>NC_092462.1:7620695-8225973 GCF_047495875.1 Pithys albifrons albifrons | reverse complement strand
TGTATAAAGGGGCTGCCCTTTAGAAAAGGGAAAAAAGGCAAAAAAAAAATCTGTGAAGGATTGACACTTATAAATCTGCAAGCCTACAGCTGCAGATTTATCTGAATATCAGTTGTGATGTGATGTTTACTTAGTGTGTTTTATTGCTGACCAACCATTGCATGGTGGAAAAAGACTGCAGCAAACGGACAAATACTGGCCACACGAATGGGTGGGAATGCCTCTTGTATGGCAAGCTCTGTGTTGGTCATAAAGCCTTGGTGATGTCTGTCTGCAGGGGGAAGGAGACAAAGGGAGTCTAACTAGGAAGCAAGCACTTTGCATAACTTACTAACTTGACTGTAAAAGGATGCCACTTGCTGTTTAGTGTTCCTAAGGCTCACTGTGTGATCTGAAGAAGCCAACAGGCTTTTTGTCCTGCTTCACTCTGCTTCTGTCTTATGAAGGAGTCTATTGATTCCTCCTAATCCCTAAAAAAGAGATGGATTTTCTCTTTCTTGCCCTTTCTAAAGCTGTAGTAGACTCTGAAAATGAGTAAGCCTGGTAATTTTTTTTACAGGGGCTCGAAAACCACAACAAGGTGCCAAGCCATCTTTATGAATCCATAACTGAAACATAGAACTTGAAATATATTTTACCTTCCAGCCTGCTTAGAGCTGTTTTCTTTAGACATTCCTAACTTTCTATACCTGCACAGATCCAGATGGATTCATTACACTTTTGAGCGAGGTAACATAAGAACATGAATTCCTATTGCTGTTCTTTAAAGAGGCTTCTGCTGAATTTAAAATTTTCACAGTACTCAAGTATTGAGGTTGGAGGCTGCTTCTGGTGCAGAGGAAGAAGCTGTCTGTACTTTTGTACCAAAAACGTTCTGGATAAGGTCAGCACAGCACTGAGCCCTAACAGTGTCTAGGGACACAATGAGATTACATGAACTTGTAGCATGCTCATGTCTGTCTGCAACATTTTGTGTTTTCAGAGATGGGAGCAGGGACAAAATACACGAGGTTTTATATCTGAAATGTATCTGTGAACTGTAGAAGTAGCACACTGGTGATTTTTTAATACACTCCTATGTATTTCTTCCATTACTAGAATGAATTTGATTTTCTAACAGCTAAATCTGGACTCTGTTGCCTGTTCAGACTTTTACAGAACTAATCATGGCACACAAGTGTTTTTATGCAATATATTTTAAATATCCAAAACTATAAAATAAGTACAAGTGTCCACAAAGAAATTCTGTGAGGATTCCCTGTCAATATCCTTCCACTGGGCATACACTGGTATTCATTCATTATTAGCTTGAGGATAGAAAAGAATACTTCAATACTCAAACTTCTCCGAGTAGCAAGTTAACAAGAAAGCATCCACACATGTTCCTCAGTTGATACTGAAAGGCCAAAATTATGCTCCAGTGTAATACTTCAGTGATTACTCTGAGCACTATTTAGAAAGAACAGCTTTCCAAATGAAAAGGTGTTATGAATGTGTCTGTTCATTGATACAGGCAAATCTGATATGCTCATTAAGAGTGTATACTTGAATTACGATAAGGCAAAGTTGGAGTATAAATTGTTTTAGCAGGAAGAGGAAGTAAAATGGTGTGTGAGTAAATTCCCAATAGCATTGGAGGTGAAGGGAGTGCAGTAAAGCATGGAAAGGGTTTTTTCTCTGTGTATTTCTATGGATTTTGACATTTGTGTTGCCAATATGCAACTTGAATGCAGATATTACAAAACATTTAGTCTGGAAAAGGGGAGGCTCAGAGATGACCTCATCACTGTCTAGAACTGCCTGAAGGGAAGTTCTAGCCAGGTGGGTGTTGGTCTCCTCTCCCAGGCACTCAGCAATAGGACAAGGGGGCACGGGCTCAAGCTCTGCCAGGGGAAATTTAAGTTGGAGATCAGAAAAAAATTCTTTCCAGAGAGAGTGATCAGGCATTGGAATGGGCTGCCCAGAGAGGTGGTGGATTCCCCATCCCTGGAGGTTTTTAAACTGAGACTGGACGTGGCACTGAGTGCCATGATCTGGTAAAGGGACTGGAGTTGGACCAAGGGTTGGACTTGATGATCTCGGAGGTCTTTTCCAACCCAATCGATTCTATGATTCTATGATTCCATGAAATGTTGTGGGTTCCCTCACCCTTAGGGATTTTTGTGTGTTTGAATACTGTATCACCATATCATGAATCACAAGTGATATTTTCAGTGAGAAATTTTGAACTGAAATAATCAAAACCCCTAGAAAAACTTGCTACTTAGAGCCATAGTATCCTCTCATAGAGAATAAGAGCAAAGCCTGAATCTTGGACATTCCAACCGTCAGTTCAAGTGTTTGCTGTTCCAATTTGACTGGTCACAGATGATCTTTAGCTCAGCTGGAAGAGGATGTTATACACCCTGTCTGCAACAATTTATGCAAGTAATGGCTTGAAAGCTGTAGTTCCCTGGAGATTCTTGGGTCTCAGCCATGGCTCTGCAAGAAAAATGTGACTTAAGGTATGAGTTGGTTAAAGAGCACTCAGGAACAGTATGACTGTAAAGGTGCAACTTGGTCTAGAGACCTGGAACAAAATCAGAGGATAATTTTGACAGAATCACATAGTCAAGATCAATATGCATTAGAAAGTTTGTGGGGGTTTCTCTTATATAGTAGTAAGAATGGAGTACATCGTGCTATGAACAGCCCTGTTGCATCTTATAGACATCTCAGAGATGAAAGTAAGAAAGAAAACAGAATCTGTTCTGAAAGAATAAAACCTTAAAACTGAGAAAATGGCTACAACAGGAGCAGTATTGAGAATTAGTGGCTTTGGTAGAAACTTGATAATGACCCTTATAGTTTTAGGGCAACATTCTCTGTATGGTTGACTTTGGCCCCCTTTTTCTGATTTTTCTGCTTTCCTAATGTTAGTTTACAGTATCAAATTCAATTGAAAACAGAGTTTGCTCTTAGTTATGGAGATTTCCAATGTATAGTCCTATTCTAAGTATTCCAAGATGATAAATAATTTCACAATTTCTGAAGGACATATTTTATTGCTGCTTAAAGTCAGGAAAACTTGATCCCCAATGCACTTCATGTTTCTGTTTCAAAAAGGCTGTGAGTAGATGCAAATTGAGATTGATGTGCTCCCTTCTACCTTGCTTGGAAAGTGCAGCTTTTTTGGATGCAGATATTAAATATTTAAGTGGATTTTATAGCACTCTAGATAGTAAATATTTTTCTGGCAAAGGTGTCAAAATTCTTAGAAATAATTCCTCGGCTAATGTTTCAGGATGTTTCCTGTATGTCTCCCCTACTGCTCATGCAATGAGTATTCTACTGAAACCAGGATTGCATCACTCTTAGTAAAAGGCATACTCCACTCTTACTCCTAAATTCTTTACTTTTAGTTTGAGCCTTAGTTTGTTTTCAAGCTGTGCTTGTATGTAGTGAAAAAGATGCAGTGTCTCCATACTCTAAACTTGCTATCTCCTCCAAAGTTTGTTCCCTGGGCACATTTACCCCAGTGTATGTGCTCCATCAAACTCACATTTTCAGTAATCCTCATCCCACAGCAGACAGGGCTGTCTTAGTTATCCACTGTACAGGGACAAAGAAACCTTAAAATGGAAAAATCTCTCTCCAAAAAACCCCAAATATTCCTTTGGATTCACTGAAACTTAATTTGAATTTAGAAGGCAAGGTACTGCAGCTCCTGAAGTCTTAATGAAACATTTGAAGTATTTGTCTAACTCAAACATGAGAGTTTGGTCTTAAAACTTCACAAGGACACTCCCTTGATTAAAGCTGCTCTCATTTATGACTGCATGTAACTCAGTAACATTCTTTTTCCTTTAGGAGCATACTTATGAGAGCCAAACAAACTGTTTTTAAATCCTGCCTTTTGAAGAAGGGTTTAAATTAGGATGTGAGATGGGAGTTCTGTTTGGTTTATTTTTTTTCTTTCTCAGTGAGATAACGGTAGCATCATCTTTTATCTGATCTGGCCAGACATGAACATCAAAGCTTTATCAAGGTAAGGGATGTGATACCTGGACTATACTAAGAGAATGTTTGCAATAAACCAAATTATTCAGTGCAGTCACTCCATCACATAGATATTATCTATCTTTGCTAACAAACCCTCTGCATTACACAGTGTCCTGCTGGTTCTCATCTACTACAGCATGAGCTGTTATTACTGTTGTGTGACAACCAGTCAAAATCACTCTTTTTTCTTTATTTGGAAAAAAGCAGTTAAGTTAGTTCTACCAGCTTTGCAGTGATGTTTCTGGTTTGGAACACATTAGATTTTTTTTCTTTACGCCTTCAGAAGAAACACACTTCTGTGTTCTAGAAGGTGGGGCCATTGGCAGCCCTTGCTGCTGTCTTTAACTACACAGTGAGGAGATGCAGAGAAGGCAGAGCAGGCTCTTGCTGATGTTCACAAGTCAAAGACCATGCAGAATGAACATGTCACATCAAGAAAAATGTTCATTGTGCTCCCTGTCTGTACAGATGTAGCAGTTCTTACTGTCAAATGAGTTCCTCTACTTCCAGATCTATAGTTTGTATCTATAGTTTGTAGCCTAGAAGTTAGAAATCCATGTTGGAATATTGAAGTTTAACTGCTGTATATCAGGAAGGAAAATTCTAAGTCTGCTTCTTAATCTCAACTGCATGAATAACACTGAGGGGAGGGAAGCATGTCCAAAGGAAACCATACAGTTAAATCCTGAATGTCCTGTGTGTGACTGATTATTTTGGAATTGTTTTCATCACCCTGAAAACTGGTCTGGTCTGTTCTGGCATAAAAAGGGAAAACAGCTCACATTCAGAAGATAAGTTGTTATATGGTCGGTGTGGGGACTGTGGCTTTGACTCTGAACATAAACAAGCTTTTACCTTGTTGCTTAATGCTGTAAGGCCATTCTGTTCTAAATGGGAACCATGTGTACAAGGTTAAGGAGGCATCTTCTCATATGACAGACTGATTTGTAGGTATGTGAAGTTGTCTGATGGCAACCAAAGTTGTACATACATGTTACAGGGTGGAAGTGGTTGGGTTTTGTCCCATTTCTCTGGGCCTGAAAGTGCCAGTTGTGTTGTTTCATGTTGTACAAAATTATGTGTTTGGGGAACAAGAAGGTCCTTTTTGCTATTCCGTCTGTGGCAATACCTGGTGAAATCTCTTTGCCCTGTTCTAGCAGTAGATTTCTGTGAAGCTTTTTGGCATCAAGAAAATTAGGGCTGGCAGTTCTGGCTCAGTTTTTAGAAGATAAATTCCTGAAGTTGCATACCTAGACTTCCCTTGATTAATTTTGTGCTATACATAGCACAAAACAGAGCTACTAACCAGTGCAAGGAGATCTGAAACTTGCCTAAAACTTGATTCTTTTGTCTTAATTATAACTTTAAAAATTCTTCTAAACAAGAACCAAAATGGGAAGGTCAATTGGTGACTCGCAGATTTAAGCAGTGCTGCACCTAAGGGGGGATCAGAGGAGCCCTCGTGCCTGTAAGGGACAAAATGTAAGGAGGGAGTTATTTCTCCTTGCGTTTTAAGGACATCAAAGAGAATACAACTGACTCTCAGTTGAATTACAATCTGGAAGTATTTATTTTCACTGGCTCTCAACTCATTTTGACTGCCAGCTATGGAAGGTCAGTTGATTTCCATGCAAAGTTTATAGCCAGCTGCTTGAAAGGAAAAGTTTTGAAAGCCTTAACAACACTGAAGGGGATTCACTCTTTGGCTCCATGAGAAGAGAATGTCAACAGCGGCAGAAAGCATTATCATGGAACAGCAGTTTTCCCAGGCAGAATTCCTAGGAAAATGAGGGCCTCATTTCACAAGGTGACACACGACAATGCCTAATAGTGCTCCACTGCACAAATGCAGCCTTCACGTTTTATCACTTTACTTGCTACAATTAAGGCAGGTTAAGAAACACAATTCTGAAAGTTTTGAGTCCACGCAACAGCATATGTAATGTTATCCCAAATTTGCAAGTGTGCCTAATGAACAAATAGGCTGTCAGGTGTCTAATGGCCACTTAGACTGTACCACAGATAACCTGGAAGAGAAGACACGTTCATCCTTCTTAGGGGAATGTAGACATTTGTGAGCACTGGAGATAAGCCTGTGGCAGGTGCCACAGCAGAACTTGCCATCTGAGTCTTAGGGGTTATTTACCTTGTGTTGTCTTGGTCTAGAGTGTCTGTAGGAATGGATATTCTTGGAGGATAAGTCAAACTGGCTTCTAAAAAAAAGTTTTACTAATGATGTTTTCTACCCACTTAAACCAGATGTCCCCTGGATACAGTTTATTTTCACAGGTTAGTTCAGTACAGATGTAGAGAAAGAGAGAAAATGGGCCAATAGGGTCATAATCAATTCTTGTTCTTCTCATTTAAGAGAGAAGTACCAAAGAATAAGCAAGATGAAGGAAAATGATCTCTTGACAGTTTTTGTATAGTTTGGGGTTGTTCTATGCTCTTGCTGGAGTTAACAGATCTTTCCTTCTTGTAACTGTGCTAACCATCTAGAAATGGTACTTTCAAAGGTTATTTTTTCTTTTTAATTCAGAGTTTTTTCTGTTTAGATATGCAACTGACACAATCCTCTTTTGTCCTTTTAAAATATGAACTGATGATATTGAACAAAAGAAAATATACTCTCTATCTTTATTCATAAAAAGGAGTGCCAAAAATTAAAATCAAGCCAAAAAGAGAAATAAATAGTAGTCTCCCAACGTTTCCTCTTTAGTGAAACCAACATATGTGAACTGAGTTATCAAAGGGCTGAGACAGGAATATATTATGCATTGTGTCCTGCAGGATACACTGAAAATTGAACTACAGAGTAGGTTTGCCTGGGATTTTTTGCTTTGTTTGAACAGTTGATGTGTACTGCTAATTCCTTTTGCAAGTCTTCAGACAAACATCGCTCTACAAGTGTGGTTTTTAGTTATTTGCTCTATCTAGGAAGGCTGGATTTATGTTGCCTTTCTTTTTCCCATTATGCTGAAATTAGAGTAGTTCTATGGGGAAAATAGCCAACTGCAAATTGCAATAGAATATTTATACGTCTAATGCAGTGGGTTTTCCATGTGGGCTTTCTGATCAAGGTAGGTGGCCTAATAGATGTACTAGTATGACTGGACAGCTTTTGCTCATTTCTCTAGTTTGGTTCCTTTTCAGGAACAGTCTTTCAGTTGTACGTAAGAGTTTTGATAGCAGATATGATGGGTGGTGAGACCAGCTACAAACTGGACTGAGTTCAGGATGGCCAGAGAGAGAACAGATCTGAGCCCTCTCCTTGCTCCCCAGGTTACAGTCACCCTTACACACACTGTGGTGTGATGTCTGCCTGACACTCACATCAGAACAAGCACAAGCCTGTGGGTACTCCATGTGTCTTCTAACACTCTGTGACTTCTCTTGAGATGCAGTTTCTAAAAAATGTATTGGAACTCCCCTGGATTAAGGGCACCACTGTCTTTGCCGCCCCAGCCTTTGGGGGAAATTCTCTCACTTGCTTGTTCTCTGTCATGATTGGGTCACTCATGAGATTAATATGATCATGTTTATGTGTCTTTGAGATGTAGTCTGTGCACAAAGTGCCATTCTGCCTGATCTCTGCATCTGACTAAATATTTTTGTTGGATATTACTGGGATCACACATAAGTAGATGGAAATAGAGTTTTGTCTGTCCTTGACAAACTCTCATAGTGACAACAACCTGCGTTCTCCTTGTTTGTGCCTGTGCAATGATTTCCACCCTGGTGAGGATGTCCAGAGCAAACAGGTTGAGTTTGGTCCCAAAGGCACAGCACAAACTATTTGGGTAAATTCCTTCTGTGTGTGTGTGTTCTGAATTTATTGGCATACCCAATGACATTAGCTGACTATAATGCAGTTAGATTTCCATGTCTAATAACTGTCAAGTGATAAGTGGTTTTCATTACCATAAATGCCCAGCTTTTTGAATTTGTGCCAGAGACCTGCAAACCACTTCGAGATAGCTTATATGGTAGCTCAGCCTCTCACACAAATGGCTTATTCCCTTTTCCCTCTCCAATAGGCTGTTAAATGAGAATATTTAAATGTAATTGCTCCATGTGTTTGCTTGCTCTGATTCTCTCCATCAATGGTTTTACTTTTTGAAATGGCACAATTATGGGCATTTTCTCTGTGATAAAGCTTAAGAAGTGAGCCTTGAGGAACTGAGAAAATTGGGATTTTTTTCCTTGTTAACTGAAAGCTAACTGCTATTTTGTTAAAGTGAAACATACCTATTTATATAAATAACATCAGGGATTGAGTGAGGGAACAGCTCACAGTTTTTATTGTAGGCATTGTATTTCATTTTTTATAGCTGCCACAAGGCTTTCTGTTGGTATAAACAATACATTTCATTCAAAATGTTGTTTTCAGAGTCTGAGCCCTGAATTATGAATATTATTCCTGACAATATACATATGTAGTCATATGGGATGCTGCATCAGGAGCAAGATACCCAAATGTGACTAGATTATTCAATAGGAAAGTGAGGATTACAGTGTATGTAAGAGATGACTTGACAACGTACTTCAGTAATATTTGCTGTTATTAAGTGAGTCAAGTAAACTGGAAGATCTTTATAGTGAATTGTCAAAGGAAAATATTGCAATAATACAAAATACACTTCATAAGAGCACTGACAATGATATTTAGTATGTCCAAGTTATAGTGCATCCTCGGAGCATTTTTTTCGTGGAGTTTTGCATCCTGTCTGCAGACTAGCCTGAGAGAGATACCAGCTTTTTCTGACACACGCTTGAACAACCAATTCCATGAGGAATTGGTTTCACATGGGGATCTGCTGATGATCTTTGGCTTTATATTGAAGTTTAGTGTTTGAAACCGGAATGGAGAACAAAATATTCTGCTATACAACACCCAGTCAGTGAAAAACAAGCACTTTCAGAAACATTGGAAACTGGGATAAAGTGTGAATGGATGGAAAGAAACAGGGAAATAATACTGTAGAAGGGAGTAACACGGGGAATGCCACATAACTCCATGAAAGCCAGAGCCAGGTAGACCCCACAATAACTTACTCAGTAGAAATATGTTTGCCTCTGATGTCCACCACTCACAGTAAACATTCCATGTGTGGTCCTATCACCTCCTGCTGACTTAAATGAGAGTGCTCCCTTTGAGCAAAAAAATGCCAAGGCATGCCCTCATTTACTGAATATTTATAGAAAGATGCTATTGAAAGATGAAATAAAGAACTGAAGAAAGACAATAAAGATTCCTTGAAAACTAGTTTTGTTATATTAGTTTGATATTTGGCAACAATTTGGAAAACATACCACGTGGGACCTTAAAGGGATTACTCACAGAGGTAAAAATATTAATGTGGTGACTGGGCTCTTGGACCAGAGGAGAAGCAAATGCTACTTCTTGCTGTGTGTTGATAACAAGGAAACTAAGAAGATGTAAGACTGAGGACCAGAGAGCATCCCAAGCATGCTAAGCTGATGGAGATGTGGGGATGAAAACCAAGCTGAGCTGCACTCTCTCTGCAGCTGAGTGATTGCTTTCAGAGGCATTGCCCAAATTGCCAGTGGGCACCCACATACTGCTGTGCCACTGAAATCCTGGCAGCAATGCAGGCCTCCAGTTTAGGCAGTGTTTTTTAGCAGGAGGAGTTCATAGGGTACATTCTCCTCTCAGTTTACACTGGAAATTATGATAGTTGCAATCTGCATCATATTACTGCTACTATTTATTCTTCCATTAAACCAGAAAAGTGAATGTCTGCTAATGTGGCTGTTCACACTCTGCTGCAGGCAGAGCCCTTCGAAAGATGAGGAGGAGGCATCAAGTGGAAAAAGCATTACTAATATTTTGGGATGTTGTTTGCTTTGAAGGGAAGTGAGTCTTGTTCCCTTTCTTTGCGTACATTTCTAAGAAAGAATAGATGTTTTTTTTTCTTACTTACATATTGAAAATTTCAGCCTAAATCTATCTAGCAATTTAGCAATTTATAGTCTGTAAAAGGGACTTAATGAATTAGTGATTGACAAATTCAGGAGTACTATATTTTGAACAAACAGGGTCCCTTCTTCATATTTCCCAACAAGGGTGGTTCTCTCATCCAGTCTGTCTTCTCCCCATACTAGAGTGCATCCAAGAGAGCATTTCAAAGTGTGATCAGGAATAAAAGAACACTGAACAAAAATACACTTTGTTGTCTGTTTGATTAGTTTGGTATTTTTTCCTAATGTATCCGCTCACTTAAAGGTTGGTTTACAAAATTTCTGTGGCTCACAATAGAACTAAAATCTGTGACCAGTAGACTGTTTTCTGAAGCAATATATTGCTCAGAGCACTTTAGTATGGAGACATCTGTTTCTAATCTCAAAAATCAATGGCACAGGATGGCCCAGGACTTTCAAACATTAGTTTTCAATAGAGTTTTTTTCTTCTTCTACCAGTTCTGAAGAGGTGGACCTTTTCTACCACAAAAAAAAAATGGATAAATGCATGTATGGAAATGTGTTTGCACTGTATGATGTGTGCATTAGTGTTTTTGGAAACAAGAAATTCTTTGCCTGGAGTCAAATTTGTGAGGGTTGCCCCTTGGCATGAGCAGTTCACTTCCTGTACTCCAGTTCTCAGAGAGCAAAAAGCTGGTGTTGGATTATTTTTTTTACTATTTTTTTAAGTAAGCCATAAGAAAATTGATATCATGTGATGTGAAAACTCAGCATGTTAAATGTACTTATTTCTTTAAAGCTGAAAAGGATTGAAGTTAACATTTGTTTCAGATTTTCAGCAATACCATCATTGCTGTGTAATAGCTGAAATGGATCCATCCATCCCATTATGAAGTTACTTTACTTCTTGACAAGAAGACATTAAGTAAAAGGCAAATTGGGGGTAGGGAGAATCAAGACTGTGTGAATTGTTTAACCTTCTGCCACAGTTCAACAAAGTTTAAAAAAAAAGAGTCTTTGGCAAACTGCCTAGATTTTGTAAGGCCACTCAAGCTTTGTAAGCCCCCAAAGATCAGAGTGTTTCTGGCTCAAGGCTGAAATCCCATTGAGCCAGGGCTGAAAAAATCTTTTCAACCATGTTGAGTAAACACTTCATGAAACAGCTTTCTGTCACAATGCTCTTAAATGTTGCATGTGAGCTGACTGCCACATCTTGGACAAAGATGAACGGTAATCATGAATACATTGTTTGACATCAAATGCTTCCAGAAGTCATGACTGCAGTCGGTGCTGGGTGGAATAGGGAATTTGTCTGTTGCTGTTGAAACTGTGGTGGACAAAGGAGCAGAAGGATGACTTTGCTATCTGCACATTAATACTCCTTTAAACATAAATCATCACCAAAAAACATGGAAGCAAAAGCTTCTCACCATAACAAGACTTCTGGTTCTAACACCCGAGTTTCTACCTAAGAGACTAGTAGAAATTGTGTCTCCAATAAAAATGCTTCATTTTCTAAAATGGTCCAGCAGTTTTGGACCACTGATGAATTCAATGTGGGGAACAGCTAAGAATGCAACAATGGTCTTCTAACCATTTATGTGTTTGTGTGTTTGTTGTTATTTGTTTTGGAGGAAGGGGGTGTTTGGTTTCTCTGTTTGGGTTTTGTTTTGTTGTTTGTTTTTTTTTTAATTGTTGGGTTTGGGGGGTTTTGGTTTGGGTGGGGGTTTTGTTTTGAGTTTTGGGTTTGTTTTTTTGGTTTTTTTTTGGTTTGTTCTGTTTTGTTGTTTTGTTCTGATTTATTTTTCCAAATAGATTCTAGTGGATGGATCATGATCAGCACAGGACTTTTAGTGCAATTTCCAGAAAAGCTGTATCAATGCTTTTATGCACAAACAGTATCTTTAACAACCAATATCACTAGGGGAAAGGTAGGGAAGCTACTGAACAAAGGGCATCAGTGCCCAAAGCTTTGTTGTAGGTTTTTCCCCAACTTTATTTATTTCACTAATGCAAAGATCACAGAACCATTAAGGTTGGAAAAGACCTCTACGATCACCAAGTCCAACCATCAGATGTCTGGTGGCAGAAATTCAGGCACACTCAGGAACAAGCTTAAAACTGGCCGCTATTTTTTCCTACTGAGGAAGAAATTTGACTGCTTACAAGGACAGAAGTTGCCATCTCCTTCCTTTTTAATGACACTCAACATGAGCCCAGCATACTTTAATACTTAGCCTTGGGTTATCATCATCATCATCATGGCCAGGCTTCGCGAACGAAGATTTGGGAAGGGCACTACCCACGCTTGCTGCAAGCGTGCTGGTGGCTAAAAAGGTCGATACGGGATAGGCAGGTCCGGTCACAAAAGGCACAGCGGAACGTCTCCCTTGGTGACATTGGCAGGGAACGGTTCTTTCTGCGTTGTCTTTTCTCCTCAAGACTGACTCTCCGTGCATTCTCAAAGGAAGCAGCAGCGTCGTGAATGGTGTGTCTCCCTGAACCCCGATTGGAGGCCAGAGTGGACCAGTGGTGGCAGTCAATATGGCCAATGCTGAGGTGTTGTTTCAGGGAGTCCTTGTATCTCTTCTTCGGGGCTCCTCTCTTGTGGCAGCCGGTGGCAAGTTCACCATAGAGCACAATCTTTGGGAGGCGGTGATCCTCCATCCTGGAGATGTGCCCTGCCCAGCGCAGCTGGAGCCTTAGGTTATAGTCCACATTTAATAGCATCCTTACCCTGACTTCACTTTTGTTATGGTGATTTTATAAGTGTTTTGATTCTTCATGCTCTGGAAATCTCTATCAATCTCTCTTTAGTTAGAAATATACCACCTTTTCCTCCTAAGAACCTCCTATCATATTGAACTCAAGAAACACGAGGATTTTACTAACTGTTTGAATGTTAGAGTTTTTGTTCAGTTCACATTTCTGGATAATATTTGAGATGGCTCGTGTTCAACCCAGTCTTGTATGAAACTAGAACAATATGGACCCGTGCCTTTATATGTTGCACAAGGAATACAAAGTTGTAATGCTGGGGCACATAACAGTGAACAAGGAAAGAAGGGATGAGAGTATTCTGGTTGGAAATGGAAGTACCTACTTAAATGTTTGATGGTTATGATGACTTCAGTTTTAGTGTAAACTTTTTGATTTATTGTATCTGTGGGTAAAATTGTCTGATTTGTTCCTGCAGCACCAGTGTAAGGTATTTTATTATATTGCCATACACTCCCAAAAATAATTTGCCAGCTTGGGTTCACACAACCAGTAGTATTATGGCAAATGGTATGAATGTTAAAGAAGGATGTTCAGTTAGTTCCATTTGAGAGAATAAAAGAGAATATCAATTAAATTAACATTAAGAGGCTTACAAAATTTGAGTTTTATTCATCATGTGGAAAGTATGCTGATAATACATGTAATGAAATGTGGTATTTGATGGTGTAACATCAACATAACTTGGTCCCGCTAGTATTTATTCTTCAGACTTAGCAAATCACTCCTGAATCCTCTTGCTGTAACACTGCAAGACACACCTTGTTATGTGTTGCTACTTAGAATCAATGTCATGAGAAAAATGTTTGTTATTAGCAAAAGTTTCTACAGACAGGTTTCATCATCCATTTCCAGTCCACTTAAATTTAAAAAGAATTTTGTTTTGCCTGTAGGCTAGAAAGCTAAGTTTGTGTCAGAGATTTCTATGTTAGCTGTCATAGTCCAAAATGAAAATTTTATTTTAAAAAGAACTTGGAAGAATTATTGCAAAAAAAAAAAAGGAGAATGTAATTTAATTTGGCATTTTGAGAAATAACTCCAATAAACAAATTGTTGATTTACACTGTACAATAAGTATTCAGTTTCATAAGCAAATAGCCAAAGATGAACTTGACAAAGTGCATTGTTTTTATAGTAAGTTGTTATGGTGGCCATAGCAACGTCCAAGTTCTTTATTGGACTGCAGTCCAAGTTTGTTTTCCTCTATAAGTTCTGCATCTATTGTGATAGCAGGGAAAAATTCTGACACCCAATGGCATTACAGAAAAATACTAAGTGTGGGAAAACCAGCCATGTGTGTTGTCAGAGATGTGCTGAATCAGCCACTTTTACACAGGGCTTGCAGTTAGACTGAAGATTTTATCTGTAAACATATATTAGGGTGTCTCAACTTCATACTTACTAGTGACAAAATTGATTTAGAGTGTGTAGCCTCTTCTGGTTTAGGTGGTACAGGTTAAAACTTCTGATATATGTGCACAGAAGACACAGTTTACAACAATAAATCACTAAGTTTTGATTACTAGTGATTGAACATATGTACATAGTTAAAGTTCAGGGCAGGTAAGGTAATTAATTTGTGGATGTTTATGTAACTGATACATTCAAGAAGACCTTTGTCCTCATTCCCATAATCTCTGACACTTTTTTGAGATTTTCTGCTTTTGGACTAAAGCTTCTCATGTTTCATTTGAACTCTGTTTGAGTTTTGGACGGAGTAAATGGAGCCAAGGGAATGTAAACGGGGTAACATGTTGATGTTCCTCCCACGCATCCCTTCTTTTTAATGCATGTGTAGGAGGACTGAAGAAAGAGCTACAATTTCCTTTAGTTGCTACAGCTTTCATTTCCTTTCCCAATGTGGAGGCAGAGACAGCAAGAAATAAAAAATGCTCTGCACAGTTTGTTGGGATTTCTTGTTATAGTGTTAGGGGTTTTTCCCCCAGAAAACAAATTATGAAATCTTGCCTTTATAGAAAACACACCCCTAAATCAATTCTTCTTTAGTCGTTAAAGTCTCATGCAAGAATGTGTGTCTAACTGTAGGAACAAACTTAAACATTTTGCTCCAAGTTTGCTGAATTGCAAGTTGTATGAATTTTGATGTAAACATCACTCTGTGTTTCATCAGGCAGGCAATTTTATTAAGACTCTTAATTCACCTAAATATACAGCAAAAAATTTAAAAACTAATGAAAAATATGCTAGGAATAGACCTCATGAGATCACAGTCAAGGCCGGCTGTGTTGTACCTGTGTCACTCCTGATGTTTTCCTCATCTGTTCTTGAAGTCTTCTGATGCCAGAAACTTTGACTTTTTAGGTAATCTGTTCCAGACCTTCACTAATCATGTCATTTAAAAGGTGCCTTTTAATCGTTTTTCTGTATGCTTGTGTAAGTCCACTATTTCTTTTCTATCTGCCATGGCCACAGCCAACAAATTAATCATTTTATTCACTTCAGCAGCTTGTCTGCTGTTGAAGATTGTTATCTTGTCTTTGCTAAGATACACTCTCGTTATTCAAAGATTTTTCCAGATGGTATTTTCAGCAGTTTCCAGAGTTTTACAATCTCCTCTGAAATTAATGTTTTGGTTCTTCAGGAAGGATAATGGCCCTCTCCCAAGCAAGTAAATGTAGGAATTAGATCAAAAAGTACTTTCAATAAGAGACTAGAGCAATCTAAGACACCTGCTATCCAAATAGTGAGCTGTGGTCACCAGCCAGCTGGCAGCCAGCTATGCCAGGGGAGGAATTTTAGGTCCTGACTTTAGGATTAGATGACAGCTGACCACTGAAGAGACCTTAGAGAGCAAAAATAAGCTCTAGGTGACCAATGTCAGTTAAATAGAATTGGATTGTATGGAAAATCTTGCAAGACTCCTGCAATTAGAGCTACTTATTTTAGAAAATAAGTAAATCATATAATAGAAAAATTAGCCTGAGCATGTTTTCTCTATGTGGTGTAGAGGGCTCACAACACGCAGACTAGTGCTGGACCCTGAAATCACTACCTCTGGTTGAGTTTGTATGAATTTTTATATTCAGGATAGTGAACCTTCTTTTACTCATCTGGCAAGATACTGAAGTATGTAATTCTGACCTTGTGGCTAGTTGAAGTCAATAAAAATCTTTATGGTCTGTATCCTGTCAAACAAACAAAAAAATCCCAAAGCTAGCCAGTTTCTTCTTAGGAAGAAAAAATAATTTAAAACCCCAATAACTTTTTTTCCTTTTTAAAATACACCTCTATATCTTCTTTATAGAGAAAAAGCTGTTTCCTGAAAAAATTATTTTACTTTCAAGTCTCATTCTAAACAGCTTTCCACACAAACCCCGATATTTTCTGTAGAAGTTTGTTACCAGTGCTGTATGGACAGTCTGCCCAAACTTCTTCCTTGTGCTGTCCTATTTCTGGCTCTGACACTCACACAATCAGTAAACTCAGCTTCTGGTTTTCCGTTCAGTCATGGGGGGGAGAGAGGGGGATGTTACAGATTTTATCCCTCAATTCCTGTCTGTGAGCACAGCCTTCTGTTGTTTCCATTGTTCTTAAACATCATGAATATTGAGAGATCAAGTAGTTTAAAATATACCTATCTGGAGGACATGCACCTGAGAGTTTTATAAACAGTTTCTAGAAGCCAGCCTACAATTCTAACACACTTTCTTCTTCTATAGGCAATATATTATTCAACCTCAAAAAAAGGTATTTTAGTGCCTATTAATGAATATTAATGACCATATAATAATTTGTGATACCTAGCCCTTTGTCAAACTTTGGCCTTTGACACGTGTGAAACTTGATGAGGAGGTATTGTTAAGAATAAACTGTAAAGTGGTCTGTAATTCAGTCTAAATGAGAGGCACTTATCAGTCAGGAGCCCTTCTAGTGGGCCCTCTAGGAGTTAATTCTTGTGCCTCAGCTATTTAATAGTTGAAAGCAACTAAAAGATAAAAAGAGTTGGAACTTGTGAGCAAGGAAACAGGTGGAAATGGGTCAGAAAATAATTAATATCACCTTGGTCTAGGCAAGCGAAAGATAATTCGTACAACAAAACAGGTATTTAGGAGGTAAAAATATTGGCAGAATTTAGAGCGTGTGAGATTTCTTCTCAGCAGCAATTTTATGTGTCATAAACTCCGTGCCCTCGTCAATCAGTTCTGCTTAGGTTCCAGGAGGACTTAGAACAAATGTAGAACATGCAGTAGAAATTCTTGTAAGACCCAAGTGATAAACATTACTGTGTTTGGTGGTAGTTCAGCCACTATTAGAACACTGTGTTACACACAGGGAGCCAAACTCCAAGAAGTATTTCTGTAAAATGGAAATGGCTCAGGGAGAAAACACAAGTGGAACTCGACAAATTCTTGTTACTTGAAAAAGATGCTGGGTGGTAAGTGGCCACATTTGCTCATATTTTTGTGTGGAATGGAACTAGGCTCTTACATTCATGTGATTTATTTTTCCTGGCTATTTTTCTCTCACTGGTTGTGCTGGATTTGATCCAACAAGGTGGTTTGGTTGGGGTTTTTTGAGGGATCCAGACAGAGGTTTTTCTTCAAAGATAGTTCACTCTCTTTTGTAAACTATTTTCAGTTGTGGAACATTCCCAAGTTTACCTTTTGACACCAATCCTCAGATCATCACTTGTCTTGGCTGTTTTGTCCTGCCTTCCTGCTCTTTTTGAAGAATTGAAAAATATCCACAGAAAATTGTCTTAGCCTTCTGTGCCTTGCACATATTCTTCATCTGGTATCATCACTTTGTTCCATTATCCCACATAGGTTTTTCTCTTAAAGTGTTTAGGGACTTTTTGCTTCTTTTCATCATTGTTTTTATTGTGAACCTTTTTTTTTCCCAGTTTTCAGCTTTGCAGCTTTTGTTGGATAACTTATGTCTGCCCTATTCCTTTAGCACATACAGTTCTTCTCTGTTACTATAACTCACTAGAAGTTAAGTTCTGTCATCCAGGTTCTGGTTTATTAGGATAAACAAATTCTTTTATTCTCCTTCTTTAGGGTCATCTTGGTAGTATGGACAAAATGGTCTTATTAGGTCCGTGTTCAAAGACTTATTTGTGCAGAAACAATCCACTGCCACATATAAAAACACTGTTCCTCACAGAAAGCATAAAATGTATCCTGGGGTATTCCACACTGGAAATTCAGTGTGTTCATTGACAATATGACGCAAACAGCTCAGTGCTAGAGGAAAAAAAAATCCTTGGTTGTAGTTAATCTGTACCACCCATGATGTCCATGGACTTGTATTGATACATGCTCTCTGAGAGTTTACTGGGGAGGAATTAAGCCCCAGTTTTTAAAAAAACTAATGTTTGCCTTCCAAAAGGGGGCAATTTTTTTTTTTTAGTAAATGGTTGCAGCTGTTAAGCATTTCCTCCTAACTGTGTGAGGAATAGTGAGAGAAGTGGTATTTTTCCTTAGACTACCTTTTCTTTCTCCTTAAATTCTTATGCTCTTTGAGGAAAATTAATGTTTTCATTTCCAGGAATTCTTGCCTCAGACTTCTCACATGTGTTTGGAACTGATATTAGACCAACAAAAGTCAGAAGCAACAGCTTAAACTGAGATTGGACGTGGCACTGAGTGCCATGATCTAGTAAATGGACTGGAGGTAGACCGAGGGTTGGACTTGATGATCTCAGAGGTTTATTCCAACCCAATCGATTCTATGATTCTATGAATTCAAGTCTTTCATTGTTTAAGTAAAATTATTTTTTGAAAGTATATTATGTGGAACCCTAACTGATCAGGTAGCTGGAAGAAGGAACTCTTTTCAAAAGAAGTTGCTAGAAGGAACTGAAGTGACAAATTTTTTGCTGTAGGCAGTGTTAAATCTGTCTCATTACAATAGCAGGTCAGCCCAGCTGGAGAAGGAATTCTTACTGTGAATTCAATTCCATGCGCCATGAGGTCACCCCTGAAGCCACTGCTGACCATTGTCTCTTCATACTCCAGCCCTTCCTTAGTAATGTCCATGTTCACTGGCACCGGGTCCTTTCCTCTGTGTGTGTTTTAGAACTTTCAATCTCATGTATATCTGTGAAAGTGTGGGATCTCTTTCCATGAGGGTGTAAATCCTAGGATAAACAGTGATGTGGAAGGAGTGTTATTGACTGCAAAGGAAAACACAGCTGGCTAGAATTAAACTATTTCTAAAGTTTAAAATAAAATAAATCTTATGACCTCCTTTTCTTCTTTACTGAGATGTATATGCAGCTTCATAAAACATGTTAGACAAAGTTTCAGTTCAACCAGTAGTTTCCACTGCAATTTGTAGGAACTATGTTGATTTACTCAAAAATAAAAATGCTTATTTAACCTTAAAAATATCAAGAACATCAACTCATGACTTGTCTGTTTTTACTGGAGATTCCTCTGGATGACTGGAAAAAGTTGTTCTGAGTTAAAAAAAGAATAACTTGGGGAGAAAGCCAAGCTAATGCCAAAGGATAGTTTAAAACTGTTGAAGACAGATGTTTAGTGTGTTCTCTGGGTCACTTTGAGGAAAAATAAACTGCTGTGAACCCCCTCAGAAATTTAGTTGATACTGACAATCTGGATTGTTTCTGGATACATAGAAAGGCATCATAGCTGTTAACAGTAGTAGTGGTATTTAAAATTTGTCTTTTTAGTCATGATTAACTACATTGTTAGTTCAGTCAAGATTTAGTTTAAACTGTGGGCAATCAGAAAGCAGGGAAAAAACAAGTAGAAATTAAAAATAATCCCTGGAAACTGGGTCTTATTAAACTGGATGAAAAAAATGAAGATATTCATAAAAGTTTTTTACCAGGACAGACAAAGCCCTGTGAACACATTCAAAACACACCCATTACAGTTGTTTGGTGAGGCCCTACTCTAGCATGGGGTGGACTTGGGAGTAAGAAATGTGGGTGAGGAATATGACTTGAACAGAAAGCACTTTGATGGTCTCCCACAAAGAGCTCTGGTTTTTAATCATGTGCTAAAATGGGTAATTTTCAGCCTCCATAGCGTTTTGGTTTAGGCAAGTGCAAAATGAGCTGCCTTCAAGGACAACAAGCATTGTCCCTATATGCAGTTTAACATCATACCCAATGCCTTCCTTTTGACAAGGGTCAGGTGTTTCTGGATTCCATTGAGTCCTCTATGAATGTTGTGATGGCAGAGTAACTTAAGTGTCACAGAACTAGGAAGAAGTAAGATATTGTGCGGGGAAAAAAGAGAAGAAACAGCTCTCATTACAATTGGGAATACACACGGGGCAGAGGGGAGGGGTCTGGGAAGGTTTCAAGTAAAGGTTTTAAGGTGCAGCTTTCAAGTTTTTTAGCAGCTCGAAGGACAATCGACTTGATTTCCTCAAGGGGCACCCTGTAGAGTGACAAAAATATATTTGGCTAAAGTTAATGGCAGCTGCAGAGCACTGGTGGGTTGTCTGGATTTTACAGAGGCTGGAAAATGAGGCTTGGAGCTGACAAAGATCAGAGCCTGCAGAAAGGCTTTTGTGCTCCCAACAAATGTGCTGGGGAGCTGCACTGTTGGAGTCAGGGGATCTGCTGGAGCTCAGGAGCTCAGTCTGAGCTGAACACAGAGCTGGCAGGGATCCTGTCTGGCCTGTGGTGTCTGTGTAGATTATTCAAGTGCTTAATACACAAATGTGGAGATTTGCTCCATGTTCTGGGCTCTTCATCTGGAAGCAGCATGTGCTGGTGGGCAGGGCTGTCCTGAGGTGACTCCTTAATGTTCAGTAACACCCAGTGTGTGGCCTGGAAAGTGCTGTCTTTTCCGGAGGGGAGCAAGCACCTGACCTAAAGCTGGACTGTAAAGATTCATCACATTGGTATTTAAAAATAAGTAAATAATAATACCTTATTGACAGGGATTTGCTGTCTCTGATACCTGGAGAGCCATCTGTGAAGTTACTGTTAGCACCAGAATGCACAGGTTAAAAGACAGATTGCCAGCTAATTCTCAGGTGAACACGTGTAGAGAGATGTGTGTACAGCTCCAGCCAGGAGTGCCAAGGTTCCTGCATGCTGGTTTCAGGAGAGGAGAGAAATCCCAGGTATCATCACTGGGTTCTGGCCAACCTCCCTCAGCAGGCCTGAGGTCCACCAGCCTACAACTTACAGGGAGCTGTAAGATACTGATCCTCCAGGATAGCATCAGCTATTCTGAATCCTGCCACTGTGTTCTGAAAGATTCTATCCTTCTAAAACTTTTTCTGATATTAGTCACTCTATACCTGTTTGAAACTAGTCTCTTGCTAACCATTCTTGGAAGGTACAGGCAGAACTAATTCAGAGAAGAGCTACATGTTTTCTGACCAAACTTACGGCGATGTGGATGGGCATCTACTGCAATTACACCTTCTACATCAAATGCACATCTGGTCAAAACCCATAGTGAAAGCAAAGGTGCAGTCCCTCTTCCAAAGTAATAGGTATATTGCCCTGGGGAAAGGAAATATTGAAGGAAGGCTTTCTTATTGTTGACTCAAAATTGACAGGTTGCACAACAGTGCAAAAAAGGTAACAAAACCCAAACAAACTCAAAGCAACCCAGGCAAAACAGAAGATGCAGCTAAACCCCTATGATAAAATGTATTGTCTAATAACCTACTGAATCTGCAAGTTTTCTTCCTTGGCCTGGGTGATCCCGAATCTTCCATAGGATGGTGCTAGATAACCTAAATACTATGGCTGCAAAACCCATCCAGCACTGTTTTTAGGGTTGCCTGTATTCTTTTAGTTTTCCTTTGAGAAATGGCTCCTTGATGAACATGTCATCTTCAAACTGAGGTAAAGCACTTTCCAGACTATTGTTGACTCCTACAATATGAACTTCGCAGTTAAATATCTTCTGCTGTAGACAGGAGCATAGACAATACAGACTTTGCCTTAGAATAAAGGATCCAAGGAGACTTGTTACCTTATTGATTTTACAATATAGGGCACAGTCACCACATTTGTTCTTTAATTTGACACTCCAGGTATTAGCCACTACCAAGAAGAGAAATAACTGTAAGAAGCTGATATTTATAGGGATACTTTGCTCTGTACAAGCAACAGACTCCTTTATCATGGAACAATGACCTGTACTAAACCAATTCACTCATTGTTACTATCTGGAATAGCAGCTTCCTCTGAAATATACAGTTCCAAATGCTATAGATGAACTGTCCTGAGATGGGTTAGGAGGAAATATCATACATGGAGGAATACCCTTCTTTCTCCACGTAGTCACTGTGACGTGGGGATGCCCTTTGGAAACCCTACTAAGATTTATTTTCCTGCTGACTGTGCAAAGCAGCTTGTCCACTGGGTGACACTTAAATACCCAGAAGCATTTTCAACTGTGGGAATGCTGTGGCTTGCTCTTCACTCACTTAAATTCTAGGAAAAACACCTTGAAAGGGGTTTATTTGTGTAACTTGAGAGTTTAGTTTAAAAGGGGGAAGACTGCCCACAACTGTGTGTGTACTCTTATTCACCTGTGCTTAGCAGAGTGCCTGGTCTGTGCACCAACCCATATAAATAGACTCCTGTTACCACAGAGCATGGTAAACACTCTAGTGCTATCAGTACTGCTGTGGCTTATCCCTGAGCATGCAGCTTAGTTGCTTTTATTCTTAAACAGATATTGTGCTTAACCATTTCATTTGCAGTGTTGCACAGCTCTCCTTTAAGGGACCATCTGCATGTTTTTGTAGCAGTTTTATAGCCTTAATTCAGAGCTGGTGATAAATAAAGCCATTCCCAAACTTAGAAATTCCAAGAGCCAAGAATCACAGCTTATCAAATCTCCAAAATAAATAAGGCATGTGTCAAGCTTGCCTATGCATTGGCAAGGGAATGCCATGAACACTAGTGTCTGATTGTTGATAAGGGAATGTCGATGTTGTGAAGTGTTGACTGATGCAGCACACAAGGGAATGGAAAAGAGAAAGTTGTGGAAGATGCAAAAATGTGTCAGCTGATATCTCAATAGGACTTTTTTTCTGGTTCAGTGAACATAGTGTACTTATGGGTTGCAGAGGAGAATAACTCTCAAACTTCTGGAAAAATCAGTTTTAGGAGTTTTATTCTAGTGGTTTTGTGGTGTTCTGGACAGTCTGAGTAAGAGGAGCAAGGCTTTTTAAAAGTTCAGGTTAGGTCTGGTTCCCTTGGCTTTTTTTTTGTTTGTTTTTGTGCTTATGGATGCTTTTCATCTTTGACAAGTATACCCTTTGTTATCTTGATTAGAACATCCAAGAGCTGATGTAGTAGTTTGGTCTTTGGTCTGTTCTTTACTCCATTTGTTTATCTGTACATAAAGATAGTTGCACTCAAAAGGGAAACTTTTTCATATTTTTTGCTTTCTTTTTACTACCTTTCCTTGCATCTCAAGGCTTCTCTTTTCTTTTTAGTACTTTCTCTCTAAGAACTGTACTCCTTGTTCTCATGGGTTATGTCAGTCACTCATTCTGTTGCTAGTAAATCAGCCAGGATCATTTCCAGTAACAGAGGCCAGTGTCATGATGCACTAGCACTGGTGTCCCACAATTATAAATAGATTCTTGCATGGATCTCAGAAGGGTAAATAGACTTTCAGGGTTACTGCAGTCATATAGGAGAAGAATAACAACTCTAAAAATTAATGCCAGGACCCACTGTTTGGTTATTCAGAGGGCTGTTTTTTCTCTCAAAGGGCTTGGCTTGTGTAACTCTTTAGACATTTTTTTTTTGAGTTTTACTTTATTTGCTTCTCTCCAGCACGTGAACAAACTGCTGCTACCCAGCATGTGATTTACTGTTGATAGTTTTTAGGAGGGAAAGAAAGGGTTTCACTGTTATGATTATTTTTGATTTTCATGTGGCTGTGTTGTCCTTTTCACAGTTTCTGTTCCTACATATGCACCCATCTGTGATGTGTGATTAAGAAGCCTCCCTGTATTCTGTGTATAAGAAATCTGCTTGTTGAATCAACCAAGAATCATTTCAGTCAGAGGGACCTAGCAAGTGTTTGAAAATACTTCATCTAGGCCTCTTTGAGTGGAAGAGTTTTCAGTAGTATATTAAGGACACATGTACTCTTTTTCAACAGTGCTACTTGCTGTGATGTACATGCTAAGCTTAATCACCTTCCTTGTCACCTTTTGGGACACAGAAAGTCAGGTGGATGCCTATAAAAATGTCACTGAGGTTTTTGACTTGGGGATTTAACAGACAACTTCTGGGGAACCTTGATATGGTACCTTAAACTGTCTCCTTAAACTGCAGCTCTCTGCTGCATCTCTGCTGGAGGTTTCTGCCTCTAAGCTGAGTCAAGGAAGGGCTTGAGTCTCAGCCACTGTCATGTGAAGCCCAGTGTTTTAGCTTTAAACACTGATGTAAACATGTGTATCCCCTTCTCATAAATCAGATTTAGGGGTAATAGGCTTGGAAAGATGGATCTGTGGCTAGGGCTTAAACCATCACAGGTCTCTTTGCCTTTTGCCTGTAACTGCATAAGCCTCCTGTTCTGGTACAAACCATGAAGAAGCAGAAGCCTCATTTGCTTTATGGATGATAAATAAACACAGGGTCACACACTCACAAAAGTTTGGGTTAGGCTAAAGAAACTTCCTGCATCACATTACCCAAGGACTCAATCCCATGCACTCATGGAGGCATTACCTCGAATGACTCTTCGAAACCTTTTTGTCCTGTTGTGTGCGGTTTCCTACTAGTCAAGGATAGTTCAAGCTACTGAAACATGATTTCCTTTTAGAAATTTTGGGTTGACTTGCACAGGTGTAGTAAAACATCTGAGCTGCAAGTTAGAGCATATTTAATTTGATCTTGTGTAGACTGTGGAAGTTTTGGAGGGCTAGAGCACAAAGTGACCACATTGCGCCTGCGCCTTTGCTCAGTGCTCCCACTTGTAAGGCTCTGGTTTGAACTGATTATTATGTGCCAGCTCTTCCATGGCATGTTTTCACAGCAAGTGTCACTATTAGGCTGAATGAAGCTTTCCAGAAACAGCAAAAATGATTCAGCTTTCTAAGATAGGAAGGTGGAAAAATGTATTTTTCCCATGTGTCCAGAAAATTCTTCATAGTCTCTTCATTAAGTAGTTCTTTATTTTATTTATTTATGATCTGACAAATGAATTGTTGTGTCAAGGATTTCCTTATTTTTTCCAATCTATTTTTTCTGATCTGGGAAAAAAAAAGTAAATTTATGTATATGCCAACTGGAGTCTTGTTAAGAGTCTGTCATAATGAATTGGCATCTATGGACAAAGCGGAGGATTCTTTGAAAATCCTAAGGGATGGGATGTCATCCAGAGGGACCTGGACAAGCTCGAGAAGAGGACCCATAGGAACCTTGTGATTTTCCACAAGGCCAAGAGCGAGCTGCTGCACCTGGGTTGGGACAACCCATATTATCAATAGATGCTGGGAGATGAAGGCATTGAGAGCAGCCCTGCAGAGAAGGACTTGGGGTACTGGTGGATGGGAAGCTGGACATGAGCCACCAATGTGCATTCACAGCCCAGAAAGCCAGTTGTGTCCTGGGCTGCATCCAAAGCAGCATGGCCAGCAGGGTGAGGGAATTTGATTCTGCTCTGCTCTGGTGAGACCCCACCTGCAGTGCTGCATCCTGCTCCTGGGGTCCCCAGCAAGGAAAGACATGGACTTTTTAGAACCTCTGGGTGCAGAGGTCACCAAGATGATCAGGGTACTGAAGCATCTCTCCTGTGAAGACAGGCTGAGAGAGTTGTAGTTGTTCAGCCTGGAGAAAAGAAGGTTCTGAGGAGACCTTTAAAACAGCCTTCCAGCACCTAAGGGGTCTACAAGAGAGCTGGGGATGTACTATTTAGTAGGGTCTGTTGGAGACATGACAAGGGGCAATGGTTTTTTACTAAAGGAGGGTCGACTTGGACTAGGTGTAAGGAGGAAATTTTTTACAAGAGTGCTGAAACACTGGAACGGGCTGCCTGGAGAGGTGGTGGATGTCCCATCCCTGGGAACATTCAAGATCAGGTGGGACTGGGTTCTGAGCAACCCGATCTAGTTGAAGATGTCCCTGCTCATTACAGAGGGCTTGGACTAGGGGACCTTCCAACCCCGCAGCCCACTGTGTGACCCGCCGTGTCTGTGCCTGTTCTCATCTCACCAGAGCCACACGAGAGCGCTTCCTTCCCCGCGGCCCCGCCCGGCGTTCCCGGAGCTGCGATGGGGCGCTCCGGGGCGCGGCCGCATTCCCTGGGAGCTCTCCCTGGCTCCCTCGTTTCCCACGCTGATTCCCGCCCCGGGTCGCCGCTAGATGGCGCCGTTGCTCTTCGCCGAATTCCCAGGGATTTCAGGGAATCGCAGAACCTTTAAGGTTGGGAAAAGACCTTTAAGATCATCGCGACCAACCGCTAACCCAGCACTGCCAAGCCCACCCCTAAACCATATCCCCAAGTGCCACATTAAGTGTCTTTTAAATACCTCCACCCTGGGCAACCTGTTTCCATGCCTGACCAACGCTTCAGTGAAGAAATTTTTCCTGAAATCCAGTGCAACTTGAGGCCATTTCCTCTGGTCTTATCTCTTATTACCTGGGAGACCAACACCCACTAGCTACATTATCCTTCCAGGGAGTTGTAGAGAGTGATAAAGTCTCCCCTGAGCCTCCTCTTCTCCAGGCTAAACACCCTCAGCTCCTCCTCACAAGACTTGTGCTCCAGTCCCTTCCCCAGCTCCATTGTCCTTCTCTGGACTTGCTCCAGCACCTCAATGTCTTTCCTGTGGTGAGGGGCCCAAACTGGACACAGGTTTGGAGGTGTAGCTTCACCAGTTCCAGGCACAGATCACTGCCCTGGTCCTGCTGGCCTCCCCAAGGAGCTCACGCCATGCACAGGTTAAAGGTGTGTCTGACACAAGCACATATACATGGGGTAGGTTTCCCAGAAGTGTGCTTGGGGCTGGTTTTATCTGGAACTGTAATGGTTTGAAGGGAGTGCTCCTGCCTATGGATGAAACCTCTAAAATCCACATCCTGCACAGACTGCACTATGCCTGAAGACCACAAATGGAAATAGTGGACTTGCTTGAGTCTGTTCTAACTGGAACAAATTCTGATTCTCAGTGCCAGAAAATTAGTCAATATCATTTAATTAAGTTTATCTTTGCCAGAACTTTGTGCTGCACTTTGTTCTAAAGTAACATGTCAGGTTATAGTTCCCAATTGGTACGAAATCATAGAATCATAGAGTTGTTCGGATTGGAATGGACTTTAAAGGTTACCTAGTACAAACCCCCTGTCATGAGCAGAAAAATGGGTTACACTTTGATTCATATTTTGAGGGTTTGTCTTTTTCCTATAAATTGTGAAAACTGCACAGATGAGTTTATAGCCTATTGCATTCGAAAAATCTGGATTAGCAAGGCACTGTTGAATTTGGCATTGTCTCTGCATCCTGTGTTTTCTCCTTTCTACAGAAGTAGAAGTGCAGTGTCTATGTATGCAAACACACTGCTTATTTTTGCCATGTCAGTGTGTTCTTTCATCTTCAGCTGGGATGGTCTTTACTTCATCAGCATTCAACACTTTGTTCTATCTTCATTGAAGGAGACAAGATATGACAATCATGTTCTGTGATGATGACTGAATCAGTAATTTCTTTGTGGACATTGTTGTAATAGTTTATGATATCCATATAAAATTATGCAGTGTTACTGGGCAGCCTGGACACTGTTGTGAGACAGAGCTGAAAATTGCCAAGCTGCTCTTAATTTTGGTGGTCACGGTGAGATATTTCAAAAAAGTTTTTCAAAGCACTCTGTATTTTTATACTCTATTAGGTATTCAGAAAACCACTATAATATGTTAAACTCTGGCTGAGAACTCAGAAAACTTGCCCAGGTGTTTCACATGGGATGTGTGAGAAGTTAGAGAATTAGAGACCATAAGTCAGTTAAGGATTCTGTCGAGTCCTGCCTTGTGTTACATATAAGAAGCAGATATCTCATTTTCTAGGCAGCATGAAACTGTCTTGACCCTAAGAATATACTCTTTTTTTTCCCCCATACTGATCTCCTTAATTTGCCACCCACCTTCTGCATTGAGAAAAAATCCAAGCAAACAACAACAGAAAAAGAGACAAAATTATGAAGACAGTTGCAGTTGGGATCACTGTAGAGCAATGTGCATCACAAGGAGCATGCACAGAAGAGAGCACGTTAAAAAGGAACAGGCGTTTGTAATTTTGATGGTGCTTGTATTAACAGTTTCTTTGCTTGCGAGCATAATATTCTTGTTAATACTTTGTGCAATTCCCTAGCTTTTCAGAAAAGCAAACTGAAAACATCAGACTAGATTTTGTGGAATCATAACACCCCCCATAGGGGTCATCAGCAAGATGGTAATCTTTGTATGCATCTGACAACCATCTGCTACTTGAGCTAACAGTGTCATTGACAGCAATAGCAGGGAGTTATTTTTTATGCTGTCAGTAGAAAAGAAGAAAGGGGGTGCCTCCTGTGGGTTCCCTAATGCCTTGCTGGGAGTCAAGAAATTTTCCCACACCATCCAAGTACCTGAGAAGTTTCATCTGATGGACTGCATCCTCAAACAGTGAACTTTCTCCCTGACACTGTATTTTTTCCCAGTCCTCTTCCTTGAATCCTTCATCTCATTTCTACCTCAGTGTTCACTCCAGTTTCCTGGCTCACTCAGGGTTCAGCTCTCCCTGATTTTGTGTCTCCTGAGCCCTCTCCAGTGTTAAATTAGATCAGGTGATATCCCTTTCAAACCTACCAGTTTCCTGTTACCTCCTGATGTCAGATTCTTGTCCTGGGTAGTACCACACTTTCATTTCTTCCAGCTCTAGTACCAATTTCTTCCATCACATTCTGCATAACAGGGTCCATTCTAAGTCTTGGAGCCCTTGACCACAGGACATTTTCCTGAATGTGGCCACCCTGCAAGTTAAGTAGGTTGTATTATCTTCCAATCTGGTAAACTTTACCTCATTTCTTCAGTGTACTTTTCCTGAAAGCAGATCTCACAGATAATGCCTACTTAGCTGTTGGATGAGAAGCAAGTGTAGTTGAGGACTGTCCTACATTCTGTCTCAAATTCTGTGGTTAAATCATCTTGGTCTTACTATAAGGAGGCAGAAAGCAGACAGCATGTCTTCCATCTGTGTTAGGTGTCACAGCAAGTCCAGAGGGGATGATCAAATCACCTTGTTTGAACTCTTACATGCTGCAAGCACTTACATTTCACTCCCTTAATATATATTGGATTTGATAAATTGAATTTTGACACTGAGGTGATCATAGTTCCTTAAATAAGAATTGGAAAGCCTGAGGAAAAACGTGCACACACACTTGGATGAGAAACAATGTGAATTACTGCTTTTGTCAATACAATGGTGTTTTTCTGAGAGCTGACCTGATGGCACTATGTAACACAGTTATAAACTGTTTAAGGAGGTGAAGTTACATGATATGATGCCTTTTGTCACATTTGTTATTGTGGGGGAGTGGTGGGGGGTGGTGTCCCACTATTTGCTTGTATTTTCTTCCAGTCCATCAAGATGTAAGACATGAAAATACTTTGAGTAGTCTTACAGTTTTCTTTTTTTATGGAAGCAGGGATGAGGAGTAGACTTAATTCTCATTAAGCTAAATTTGATTTGATCCTCTCTTAAATAGAATTGAGTGCCATTTAAATACTCCATTATAAACCTACAGAAAACAAATAATGTGACCGAAGACATCAGCTGAAAATTCATCAAAGTTAAGGATTGTGATTTGGTTAAACTGGTTACTGATTATTAACTTATATACACAATGGGTATTTTACTTGGAAAAGCCTTATAATATTTAGTCATTGATGACTAGGGTAAGTTAATCTAAGGAGGTCTGATTTAGTTTTATGCATCATGTCCAGACAATCTAACTGATTTGCAGAATTTATGTTCTCTTAAATACGTAATAGGTTTAGTTTAGGAACAATTGTGCTAGTACTGAATGCATTAGTGCACACCATTATCAGGTCAGGAACTTGGATGTTCAAGTATTCTTGTCTTTAAAATACTCTGATGTTTATGAACGCCTTCAAAAACTTTAATTTTTAAAAGTTCTCTTCTGAAACAACTTTCAAAATTAAGAAGAAACGCTCAGAATTTTGCTGGCTTAAAAAAAAAAACAAAACACCAAAAAAACCCCCAACAAAAACCAAAAAAGTTTACTTCAAAATACTAAGTAGGCCCAGCAGTTTAGATGTATAGAGGATGGTGATGACTGCATTTGAGTTAATGTTATTATTATTTCTTTTCCTTTGAAAGAGCATCCGGAGACCCCATTTGTGATCAGCTCCCCACTGAGTATTGTATATACACATAATGGCTTCTGCTATGCAGAAGGTCAGACGAGAAGGTGTTCTAGTCCTGTCTGGCCTTACTCCATGAATAATAGAAGACATTTGCTGCCCAATGTTTACAATGAAAATAGACCTGGCAGATGGGGAGGAAACATGGAGGTATACTCTGAATTCTGAATGCTTTATAGCTGGATAACAGAGACTGGTAGGCGACTTGCCCAGGGTCACAAGGGAAAGCTGAGTTAATACCAAGAGTGAGATTGAGCACCAAACAAGTGGCTTGGCCATAAGCCTGGACTTTCTTTTGTAGTCCCAAGTAGTTCATAGACCGATCAGTGCAGAGACTGGATGTCATTGCCAGATCCTCTTTAGTTCCTTTTGAGAAAGTAAAACTACTGTGAAGCAATATTTGCTGTCTCCACTTGAAAAGGATATACCAAGACTCAGTGTTGGACTGACTGTAAATGTGCTGGAGCAGGAGTTAACAATTTTAGAAGAGGAGGCTTAGAGGTGACCTCATCATTGTCTATAACTATCTGAAGGGAAGTTCTAGCCAGGTGGGAGTCGGTCTCTTCTCCCAGGCACTCAGCAATATGACAAAGGGGCACAGGCTCATGCTCTGCCAGGGGACATTTAAGTTGGAGATCAGAAAAAAATTCTTTCCAGAGAAAGTAATCAGGCATTGGAATGGCCTGCCCACAGAGGTGGGCCATGATCTGGTAAAGGGACTGGAGTTGTACCAAGAGTTGGATTTGATGATCTCGGAGGTCTTTTCCAACCCAAGAGATTCTTTGATTCTATGATTCTTCTTTACATGCTTAATAAGGGCAGAGAATAGCCTCATGCTAAGCAACAATTTTATATTTTCAGTGTAAAGATGATGAGTTCCTAAGCGCATTTAGCAACCTTGAACAGTGACAGTTTCAGGTATAAATTCACATCAGGGACTTGGAGCTCACTGAGGTGCCTGCCCTTTGGATTGTCTGTGTCCAACCTTTAAATCTTGGGAGCATCTCTAAGGTTTCTCACTGTTTAAAAAGTTGGTGTTTCTCTGTCCATCCCAGCTCCTGTGCTCTGCCTTCTGCTGTTCCTTGAGCAGACTTTACAAAATACATGAGGGAGGGAAGAAACTGCTACTTCAGCTGCTCAGTGGTTGTGATATTAGCCCAGGAAAGCCAGGATTTGGTCTGACTACAGGGGTTTGAACCTGTGTCCAAGAAGAATGCTCCAGTTGCTAAGCTCTAACTGAGGCTGTGCTCGCTTCCTTTATTTGTCACAAAATATAGTGGGTGTCCTGCTTATTACACAGGGATTTGTTTGAATCTCATTTCAAAGACACTCATTTCTCCACATCTAAGATGAGGAACCTCATCACTGTCTATAACTACTTGAAGGGAAGTTCTAGCCAGGTGGGGATTGGTCTCTTCTCCCAGGCACTCAGCAATAGGACAAGGGGGCACGGGCTCAAGCTCTGCCAGGGGAAATTTATGTTGGAGATCAGAAAAACTTCTTTCCAGAGAGAGTAATCAGGCATTGGAATGGCCTGCCCAGAGAGGTGGTGGATTCACCATCCCTGGAGGTTTTTAAACTGAGATTGGACATGGCACTGAGTGCCATGATCCGGTAAAGGGACTAGAGTTTGACCAAGGGTTGGACTTGATGATCTCAGAGGTCTTTTCCAACCCAATTGATGCTATGATTCTATGAACGCAGCAGCATCCCAGGGAGGACCACTCAGCACTTACAGTTGCAATGGTTTGCTCGATATCGCTAAACTTGTGTTGGTAGCGTAACCTGCCCAAATTCAAAACTGCCTAACTGAAAACTAGTGGCCTCACATTGGCTGATTTTTCAGGAGTTTCTTTCCTGAGAAGTGTAGAGAAACCAGTGAGTGCTCTTAAAGAGTTTCAGAGCCTGAGAGCGCAGAGGGGAGGGCTGATTTGCTGCTGGTTGCACAGAGAATTTCCCATGCCTCATGTTCCAAAATGTTACCTGGAAACAATACACCTTCACAGGGACAGGCAGTAAAGAGGAATATTTGTTCTTTTCCCATACATATGCAATTCTAGAATAATTGTCTAGAGAAATGAGCTCAGTTGTAACAGCCGTACTAACCCAAAATGCTTTTAGGTATTTCATGTTCATGTTCTGTTGCAGGGAAAGAGAGCTGCTCCTTTTTCTCATTTCAAATCCTGATCTTGTGTGATGGAAAGAAAAGATTTCCTCTGTAGTGACAAGTAAAAATTATGGTGAGGTTTTCCAATATTCCCTCATTTGTTTTTTCTCTGGATCTAATTCTATTTGTTACTGCCTGGGTTGTATGCAGACTCTACAGCTGTTTTTCCTACTGTATACTTGTGATCTTTTGAATGTTTGCTTCTCAAGTCCCTGGGAATACTTGATAAGGGACAAAAGTTGAGATGCAGTAAGTGGGAGGTTGTTTAAGGCTAAAATTTGGTAACAGAACTTAGCACATCCCAGACCATAGAAGTAATAAGGGTAAAAACTTCTTTCACAGTTTTTCTCCTAAAATGTATTTCCTCTCACATTTAAACCACAGAAAAATCTCTTCATATCACAGTAGCAATGGAGTCGCAGTCAGGAACTCAAGTAAGTAAGTGCTCTAATTTGCAGATTTGAGTAATCTGAGTCTGGATTCTTTTTGTGCCATGGTTGGGGTTTTGTTTGGGTTGGGTTGGGGCTTTTTTCTGATTTGTTCTCAACCAAAATGCAGGAGTTATTCTCGAAGCTGAAGCAAAATCAAACTTTTTTCCTTAAAAAATACGTGAAGAGTTGTTTTGCGCAAGCAAAAATGGCTTTATTTTCTCAGCCTATGCACTCAACATACACTGGTCTTAATGTGCAACATATTTGGGGATTTCTTATTAGTAAAGGAAATAATAATATTGAAAAGAAACCTAAAATCCATGTGGAAATCCCCTTTCATTTTTTCATGTAGTCAAAGATGAATAAGCAATGCACTAAGCTACTTGTCATTTGATTCCAGGTGTGTTTTCCTGTTTGCTTCAGTGGAAGCATCGAGGTTGATTTATCATAGAATCATAGAATTGATTGGGTTGGAAAAGACCTCCAAGGTCATCGAGTCCAATCCTTGGTCCAACTCCAGTTCATTTACTGGATCATGGCACTCAGCGCCACGTCCAATCTGCATTTAAAAATCTCTAGGGATGGTGAATCCACCCCCTCTCTGGGCAGCCCATTCCAATGCCTGATTACTCTCTCTGGAAAGAATTTTTTTCTGCTCTCCAACTTAAATTTCCGCTGCCAGAGCTTAAGCCCGTGCCCCCTTGTCCTATTGCTGAGTGCCTGGGAGAAGAGACCAACCCCCACCTGGCTAGAACTTCCTTTCAGGTAGTTACAGACAGTGATGAGGTCACCTCTGAGCCTCCACTTCTCCAGGCTAAACAACCCCAGCTCCCTCAGCCTCTCCCCATAGGACTTGTGCTCCGGTCCCTTCACCAGCCTTGTTGCTCTTCTCTGGACCCGCTCCAGCATCTCAATATCCTTTCTGAACTGAGGGGCCCAGAACTGAACACAGTACTCAAGGTGTGGCCTCACCAACGCAGAGTACAAGGGAAGGATCACTGCCCTGGTCCTGCTGGTCATGCTATTTTTGATCCAGGCCAGGATCCCATTGGCCTTCTTGGCCACCTGGGCACACTGTTGGTTCATGTTGAGCTTCCTGTCAATTAGTACTCCAAGGTCCCTTTCTGCCTGGCTGCTCTCCAGCCACTCTGTGCCCAGCCTGGAGCGCTGCAGGGGATTGGTGTGGCCAAAGTGCAGGACCCAACACTTGGCCTTATTGAACTTCATCCCATTGGAATCAGCCCATCTCTCAAGTCTATCCAGATCCCTCTGCAGAGCCCTCCTGCCTTCCAGCAGATCAACACTCCCTCCCAACTTGGTGTCATCAGCAAATTTGCTGATGATGGACTCAATCCCCTCATCTAAATCATCAATAAAGATGTTAAACAGGACTGGATCCAACACAGACCCCTGGGGAACACCACTAGTGACCAGCCACCAGCTGGATGCAGCTCCATTTACCAGCACTCTCTGGGCCCGACCCTCCAGCCAGCTCCTAATCTTTATGTTGTTTTCGTGAAGGTTTGCATCTCTAACTGATTGTGTGCTGCATTAGGGAAGTTGATAAGAACGAATAATTTGAAGAATACAAAGATACAGGTGCAGTATGTACAGGTTTATGTACATATTACATATTTGGTGTCATAACTCCTGCTTAAGACATGAGGGAGAGTCAACCATTGCAAAGCTGGCAATAGTTTGGAGCAGCAATTTAAGGTTCACATCCTGTTGCTCTTCACTCCTGTGGAATTCCTTTGGGAAAATATTGCACATAATTGAACTGACTTGTGCAGTTTCAGGTGAATCTAGTTAGCCTAGGCATAGTTTATCCATGTGCCTTGGATGTCAAAAAAATGTGGATGGAAGATTAGCATTCAATTAACACATTTGAAAAATCAAAAAGAAGTCTTCATCTAAATAATGCTGAACTTTTTTTGACCACATGGGTTTGTGTTTCAAAAGCTTTGATGCCATTCAACACGGGAGAGTTTGAGGGGTGTTGATTTTTTTCAAAATTGTGTGATGTTGAGATTTTCAAGATTGTCTGGTTGTTAAAATGTGAAAAGAAAAAAAAACATACAGAAAATTATTGAGAATGCATTCCATTTCCAGGAGAGGGGAAAAAAGAAGAAATCTATTATTTAAGAAAGAAATACAGCCAGTGTGATAAAAGTGCCTTCCCACGTCTTCTGGCCAGGTGCTACGTGCATATAAATGTTTTAAGTTAAGCTTTAAGATCAAGGAAGAGTCTGTGGGGAACCTTGTTTCCTGGAGATCTGCTTGCTAGGGTAGCTCCCAAGTACTGACTTCCCATTTTTTATTTGGTTATTAGGGATGAAAGGCTACATCATTTTCTGGAACAGCGTTCCTTGCATGCCATTATCTTGGTCCACAGCTATGAAACCTGCATTTCCACAGGTTCAGGTGGATACTCAGCTTAGCCACCATCACAGCTGCTTTATGTAAGTTTAATTCAAAGGATCACCTTTATGTCATGCTGTAGACTGAACAAAAGATAGATGGTTTCATTAGTTGAGAAACTGTCTTTTTTACATACAGCTGAGTGTAATGGGTCTCCAGCCTACCTAATGCAGGTACTACTGAAAAGGAAACTTTGAAAGTCAAATTTTCTGGCTTGCTTCACTATGGGCAATACGTGTGTGTGTATATTCAGCCTCACACGTGTAAATCACTAGTGGTGAAGTTTTGCATGCTATCAACTTTATCCAGAACAAGTAGGAGAAAATGCAATTGAAATCCATTTGTACTCAGTTTGCATCAGCAAATCATCCCCAGGATTAGAAATTCCAGCACTTATTTATCACAGCTACTCTGCATAAATAACCCTTCCACGAAGTCCAGGCTTTCTTTAAAAATGACTGACATGATTAACAGATGTTTAAAATATAATAAGTTTAGCAAATAATTTTTTGGTGTGGAAAAATCCTGGTTTAATTACTATATTTTGTTATTTAGCTAATTTTTATATTTCTGGTAAATGCTATCAACATGAATATTTCTGAAGTTCAAAATAAAGCATTTGCATTAGCTTTTAAAAAATCATCTTAAAAAGTATAATGAACAATTTAAGCTAAAAAAACATTGCAAAATGTCATTACCAATATAAATGACAGAAGTTATGCTCAGTCAAATGTAACGTAATGCTGTAAGATGGTAAATGATAATCACTGCTACACAGAGAGAACAAGGAAAGTGCAGCAGATGCAGCAATTTAGAATGAAACAAAACCCTTCCAAAAGGAACAAAACCTGATAATTTGCCAAGAGTAAGTATAGGTTGCTTGGGATTTCAGGTTTTGGGGTTTTTTTAGGGACAAAGGATCCAATCTATAAATATTTCTCTTAATCTGACCTATCTGCTTCCATCTCACCCTTTAAGATATTTGAAGGTATTTCAGATTCATCAGAATGCCTGGGAACAAGTGTCATGGAGTTGCTTGAGGAAAAGCTAATTATGACAATCTACTGTCTGGAGAGTTTGTGCTTGTGCACCTTCTCTAACATGACACATATCAAATATAAACTTAACAAGGACTGATCTATATGTTATACTCTTCAGATGTTGTTGCTGAATCTACTTCCTGAGGACTGTAGGGAAGAGAAATTGTGTTCAAAACTGGGCTTGTGGTTGATATTGTATAAAAAAAAAGGGAAAAATATTTTTGGTAAATTCAAATTTTGTTTGTGGAACCAAGAAGCCCAAGTCTGACTAAATCTGTGTATACAAAAGTCATCCTTCTTAACCTTTCTGACATGGATGTATGTATGCTACCATCTTTCTCTGAAAGAAAAACTGATTTCTAATATTTGTACCACTTTAAAATCTGAGGGGAAACAAGGAAAATTCATTGCAAGCAAACATCCATGGTAAAGCTGAAATAATAATTCCAAATATTTCCCATTTTTACATGTGAACATTTTATGTTCAACAAAGCCAAGTGCAAGGTCCTGCATGTGGGTCAAGGCAATCCCAAGCACAAATACAGGCTGGGCAGAGAATGGATTGAGACAAGCCCTGGAGAGAAGGACTTGTTCAAGTTGCCATTTAAAAAATGCCTGAAAAAGTTTGATTTTGATTCCTAATCTAAGACTTACCCAGCTAAAAGGCACTGAATATAATGAACTTTACCAAATCTGTTATGTTTCTTCATCCACTATTATTTATACCACTTCCATAGAAATCAAACAGGCTCTACTAAGAAGTTGTCTTAAGATGGAAACAATAGGAAGGACTTGTAATAGAAGATAAGGATGTGATTTCAATTAATTTAGTTTAGAGGATAAACACAGATAAAAACACATTAAGCAGAAGCCTAATATCCTTGGCAGAGGGAGGAAACACATACTCTGCATGGTCCATTGCCAGCAGCTCATTGGCACAGTAGAAACTTCAGTTTGAATACTGTGTTTAGAATAGTGCAGTCAATGAGAGTTTCTGAAACAGTCTAGGAGTAAGAGTTCTAAGAATCAATACATTTTGTCACAGATTTCTTAGATTTGGAAGAGAATATAGTCCATCTAACATAAACACTGTTACACTTGGGCTCCTCATTTGGCAATACATTTGAGTGCTTTCCTACCTCCAAGGATGTGTTCAAAAACTGCTGAATACTTCTGAACAGCTTCATTGAGAGGAATGGTGCCTCCTAAGAGCTGTGTTCTCAAAGGAGCTTGAATTGAAGTCTCTAGTACCCTCTACTTTAATAAATCTCATTGCTTCTGTCTAGCAAGTGAGAGTCTTAGAAGAGCTAGCAAGAATGGGGGTACAGTTTCTGAAAGTTTTAACATAAAATACCTCTTTTTGGGGGACCTAAGATACCATGTTCTACTTTGATCTCTGCCTAGGACACGTTAGTTTGATGCAGTAAGAATTTTGTTTATTTAAACACACTGTCATGTGTTTCATGGCCTGACATGAACTGAATATCTGGTGGGCAATTCTGATCTAAGCTGCCATAAGAAGTGTCTGTGACTGCGGGGTGGCTGAACTGGGGAACAGTGTGAAGGCCTTTGTCCTTCTTTTACAGCTTTATATTTTTCCTGTTTTTCCTTCCTTCTGTATGCATTCTTGTTCCAATTGCCTACCTTTATTCTAGTTTGTTTGGGGTTTTGGGGGAGTGTCTTGGGTTTGATTTGTTTGGGTTTCTTCCTCTATGAAGTTTTTTCATTTACTGTGGTTATGTAACATTTCATTTTTCCCCCAGACTTCTGTTAACCTTAATAGAGTCATCAAAAGGGAAATAAATATTTTTATTTCTAGTAGTTCCTTTTTATTACTAAACTCTTCCCCTTTTTTTCATGTTTCTAATCCTTTAGTTCTGATTCCATCTTCTTTCTCATATTCTGTCATCTGACCTTTATTTTCCTTCTCTGCTTCTCCTCTTTCTTAATTTATCTTTAATTATTCCCACAGTAGGATGCGGGTGGTTATTTTTATTTATTCAAAATATTGAATAGTTCTATTTTTTATTAAGTCAATGTTATGATCCAGTTATTAAAATTATTCAAAATGCCTCTGCCCAAACTAAGGTACAAACAAGACCAGATGCCAAAGTCAATGGAGAAGGTGCTTCAGTGGCTGCAGACAAACTGTTTCTTCCTTGCAGTTTGCTTTCTATGATTTTGACAATGTTTAAGATTTAATAACATTCAGTCCATCACAGTCAAGCCTGAAAAAGAATTTTTTTCAATTATCTTTTAGGCTTAGTAATCCTTCTCAGCTTTCAAGATTTTAGAGGCACAAGGTGGAGTCTTGTACTTCTGAGAAAGGATATACAGTTGCTGGCACTTGGCCACTCTGAGGAACAGGGACCTGCACTCAAAAAGTAAAAAAAATAGAAAAAAACCATCCAAAGTGAAGAATCCTGGAGAAGACCCCTTGAGAGCTGAAGACCACCTCTGATGTAGAAGACATTAATTTACGCTGTTTCTAACAGGTTGCAGTTACTGCAAGGTAAGCCTTGATAATGTTTGTTTGTTGTTGTTTGCTTGCTGTAAGTTTGATAATGGTTTTGTGTGTTTGTAACTATGAATTTCGAAACTGTGTACTGAAAGGGAAAGGGAAGTTTTGAAAGTATTGTTCCTGCTTAGAAAGTGTGCTCTGGCATACTCAGAGCTTGGCTTCAGCTTGGTACATTTTCGTGCTTTCCCTGCAAATGGAAGTGCTTGGTCATTAACACAGTGACTCACAGTAATGTGTTATGATCTGATCTGGCATTTATAAGGAAATAGAGTGTCTAGCCTTGGATACCTCTCCTCCAGGTCATTTGTCCTAGTGATAAAGAGAGTGCTTGCTCCCCAGAGGAAGCCAAGTGCCCATTATGTCAGCTCACACCCTGGAAAAGGCTCCTGATTTCAGTGCCTCTACTAGTGATGTGCTCTCTAAACGGGGTCAGTGTTATAACTGGGAGGGGGGAGCAGCTTCAGCTGTGAGTGAGTGCTCAGAGAAATGGTATAACTGACTCTGTCAGAGATGAATAAAAAATGTAGACAAGCTGGCTTGTTTCATATTCACTTTTTTTTAAAAAAATACATATATAATGATTTGTTTTTTGGATCATTGATTTATATGTCAGACAGATGAAAAGCAAAATTTCTATGATGCCTTTATCATTATTCTGACAAGGACTGCTTTTAAGTTAAAGACTGATAAAGAATGCCAACTTTTGACATTACTAGAACAACCCTATCAGCTTTAATTTTCTTTTGTTTTCTGCTTGTCAAAGAAAGGCCATTAGAGATAAATTATGATCTCAAACTGGTTAATCCAGTGACGTGCATGTTTTTTCCATAAATTGCCCTAGTCAGTTTATAAAGCATTATATAACCTCATTGAGAAGCAACCTACAGAAAGGAGAAACTGCAAATATCAAACATCATCAGACTTTAGACCAGAGGTTCTGGAATGGCTGGAAGACCACAAGTTGTCTGTGGCTGAGCCAGTGTGTCACACTGCAGAGCCCAGTGTGGGAACCCATTCATGTTTGTGCTTCTGTGTGCACAGTGTTCTTGGCACGGCAGAGGCCACTAGAGTGTGCTCAACTATAACTCTGGGCGGGAGCACACACAGCCAAGTGCACAGGGAATGTTCAGGGTTGCTCAAAGTTTATTTTTTCCACTAAATTAGGGAGCTAGTGCTCTTGTCATTATAGATCAAAGTTAATTGACCTCATGCCATTAGCATCAGGGTAGTTACAGCACAGAGTTTATACAGAAAGCTGGAGAGTTTCATCTTGACCAGGCTGTGTGTGTACACTGAAGTTTCACACTGCAGGTGAGGAGCAGCACTGCAGACTATGAAGCTTTAACACAAAAGTTTGCTTCTTTGGCTCTAATTTTTTCCTGCTCCAAACCTGTCTTTTCTCACTCTCTGTTCTCTTTTCTCTATTTTTATTCTTTCTGTCAACTTGCTAGTTTGATGAGTGTTCAGCCACAGTGTTTTCTATAAAACATAATTGACAGCTAGTAATAACTTGCCCCTCTTTAGCCTGGCATAGTGTTTTCAAAGCCTTAATAAACATTAGCTGAATCAAGCATCACCCAGTCAAGAAGACCAATATTATTCATGTGTTTTGACAGGGAAACCAAACTAGAAAACATAATCTGATAGTTTTCTTGAGACCACAAGACTGTGCAAAAGCCAAGGCAAGAATATGTATCTTCAGACATCTATTCCTATGCTCAAACATAAAATGTTAGAGGTTTTCCAAATATGTATATGACTAGCATTATGATTAAAGGGTTATGATTAACGTTCTTTTGGGAATAGATAATATGACTTCTTTATATTTTCACTAGGAGCTTTCTAGTGTAATATATGATCCTGACTATATTATAATAGGACTGACACAAACAGGGAGTACACAATAAAATCCTTCCTGCAGCTCAGCTGAATGTTAGCACAGATATACAAGGCAATATGTGAAGTGAAAGAAAGAAAAAAAGAATTGGAGAAGATGTGAGAAGGTGAGGAAATGCTGTTAAAATCTGCAGGAAATACAGAGAATAATAGGGGAAAAAAAAGGGAAAAAAATGGGAAGAAAGTGGAGTCTGGCTGGATTTATTTATATCCAGGACAGGACTAAATTGTATATAAGAGATACTGTGTGCAGGATGTAATAATTAGATTTTTTTTTTAGTAAAATAATAGTATAAAATCTAGAATCACGCAAGTTGGAAATAGAAATAAAAATCATGTTTCCTATCACAATATGTAAAAACTGCTGTCAGTCTACTCCATTTTTAATGCATAAAGATAAGGGAACAGAAATATTCTTTATATTTCACTATCGTGAGGTGATGTCATATCAGTGCATGTCATAGCATAATAATATATCTCTGTCTTATCAGTGAATAGAAAATACTTGGAGAGAAAATTAATTTGGCAGTGAATAGTAGAGAGCCCCAAATAACAATACCACCCAGAGAGTTATTGTAAATATAGTCACCCTATTTTTTTTTCTTGTAGTTTATGTGTTTGCAGTATCCTCTTTCACGACTTTGGTATCACAGAATAACCGTCAGCGTTTAGTCACTTTCTGCACCAGTGATTCCATCTGCTGGGCATGCAATTGATTTTTCACATCTCAGCAGAAGAAGGCCCAGACTGTGCCCTATTGCCTACGAGTGTTTGGTGGCACCAGCAGTAAGGGATGTCAAGACAAATGCTTTTAGGACAAGAGCAATGAAGATGAAAATACCACAGAGAGGTTTAAGGTTTCATGGAACTGCAGACTTTTTCTTATCTGAGCAGTTCAAAATGTGGATTTTATATGGCAAGAGGCTTTATCCTGTAGGACTTTGTCTTCTTATTAATATCTAAACAAATAACAAAAAAAAGGATGTTACTGTTCCTTAGTTTGAAGCAGCATTCATTTCATTTTACTGTTGGATTTAACATTCAACTCCTTAAACACGAAATTAATTCATATAATTTTCTTAATCCTATTAAAAGATACTCCTGGGAAACATTTCTCTTCTGGGAAGAGCAGAAAGTTAGGGATAGATGTGGGAGCCAGGATACTGATGCTATATTGTCTGAGAATTTACCTTCTTAGTGTGTTGTGCCAATAGGCAATATATTTGTATTAACTACACTCAGTTGCTGTCAGGGCACTTAAAACTTCTGAAGAGAATGAGAAGGATGTTAGATTCTCCCTAAGTCCTTGCCACTCTCCTCTGTGCCTCGACAATCCTACAGTTTGCTAAATGAAATGATAATAGACAGAGGCCAGTGGGATTGTAATGGCAAAACAGGTACATAGAGAAGTGTAGCCATGAAGGTCTATTGCAAGGACTGGGTTTTGGATCACTGTTTGGGTTTCCCCGAATGGTAGGTGTAATTTCTCTCTGCTCATGTGATAAAGTATGATGTCTGTAAGCATTGCCTGATTTTACATGATTTTCCCATAAAATCAACCCCCATTTACTTCATTTGAAGCTCATGAGAACCTGACTCGGCCTCTGGAGAAGTTACAGTCAGGCCTTTTAACCTGAATCCTGACAAATCAGGGTGTGATGCTCTTAGGAAGGTATAATAGTGTTTGGACTCTGTGGTGCATGTAGGAATTATGTTTCTTTCCTCAAATAAGGGAATTCAATTACTTTATAGGAAAGACCTTCCTGGACTGATAGCAAACAAGTCTGGTAAAACAAGCTTCAAATTAGGACGCCAGGAAAGAAAACTGCTAAAACTTCTTAACTACATAATTCTGCTTCACACAATAAAAGAGAATGAGGCATAGATGCATGAAGATGAAATTTAGGAAAAAGTCATGTTTAACAATAGCAAATTAGAGGATACATCAAGTACACTGGCTGCATTGCTGGAACTGGCTGTTCCTCCTGCTGCTGGAAGCCTGAACAATAGGATGAAGGAATTCAAATTCCTTATACTGGATACAAAACCAAATCTTGTAGTAGCCATAGAAATAGGATAGGCAGGTAGCCATTATGTACTCTGGATTAAAAAATTGAAGGGTATAAACTGATTAGGAAAGTCAGAAATACATCCCTGGGCAGTGAGATATCATTGTCTGTTAGTGAAATTAAAAAATGGACCACCAGGAAGAGGGATATCGAGAAATATGCAAAGTTTGGAGCTGGATAATACTAATATCCATTTTGATGTGGGATGGGGTGGTGGGGGTTCAGGGCAAGGAGTAGTAGTGGAATTTATGTGATCATGGAAGACTTTAAATTACCCAGGCTAAACACAAAAAATGCCCATTGAAAAAATAAACATTTGAATACTGTAACTTTTTTCCCCAAATTTATTTTCTAATTAAGTCAGGTCTTGCATATTCTTCGAAATAAATGAAGGTAGATTTCTTTTTTTTTTCCTCAAATAATCAGTGAACTAGAAAAAAATAATGATGTGTTATGCATTCAGTGAACAGCAAGACCTAAAGGGTCTGGACATAAAAACTACAAATAGAGCAGATTCAATTTTGTCCAAATCTCTCTCTGAGAAATGTAAAAGATAAATCTGTGCTTCTGGGGCCTTGCAAAGGCAACTGAAAAACTGAGGCTATTTAGTGAGTACTGGGAAGATTACATATTTGAACGTGGAGGAGGCATATAATAACTTTGAATCAAAAAAGTTTTAGCAGCAAGCAAGATGATACTAGTAGGAAGGAGTATAGATCTCCCTGGAATGAGAGTCATCTTAAACTGTGTGTTAGAAATAAGAAGAGAACCCATAAGGAATGCAAAAGAGGATTGATTAGGAGGGAGGATTATGCCCTGGAGGTTACAAGATAGAGAAATGAAACAAGAATGGCCAAAAGCTGTGTTAAACCAGACTTTAGAATTCATTTTAGTTCCCTGCAGAGCTCTTCAGCTTTGCAACCAAAAATTAAACAAGGAGGAAAAATTCTCATCCTGTGTTTTTTCCAAGGAGCGTGTTCACACTAAACAGAGGGGTGTGATGGTGGCTTTGAACAACAATGAGTCTCAGATTCAATGAACAAAAGGTTTCTCCCATAGAATTCATTTCAACCTCAGCCTTGTTAAGAAAATTAGCAGTCCTTTGACATTTTGAACTTAATCTCTGTGGCTCTTAGTTCTCCATCTATAAAAAGGGAAGAATAATAATAATTCTTCTGCTAGTGGGGGTTGTTTATGTGAAAATACATAGTATTTGCTGTAAAGCAAATCATGAAACTGATGACAGATAATTTTATTGTGGAGTTTGTGAGGATATGGTTTGGAATGATCCATTCAGTGAACAGCATTAAATATGTAAATGTTGAATAAGGCAGTGATTTTGTACGGTGAAGAAAAAAGAGAAGTGATGATGATGTTTACGATTGTACTGTACTGGTGTTTCTTGAAGAAACAGAAGGCTGTACAAAAAACTTAAGACCAATGTTTCCTATATTTTTAAAATATTTTTGTCAGTTTGTGAGCGATGCCTTTGCAATTTTTATATACTTCAGACTATGTTTATAGAGATATGTATTAGCTGTACATATACCAGAAAAAATTCTTACTGTTAGGATAGCAATAGCTTTATGTTTGAGACATAACTACTTGAGTCAGAGGTTATACCTGTGAACTTTCTACCAGTGAAACGATCACAGTAATCAAAGAAACCATTCCTAGGCTGACATAAACATTGTGCATGGAACATCAAAAGCCATGAATGTCCTAGAAATGAATGTTACTGGGATTGGGAGATTACTGACAATTAGGACTTGGGTTTATCTCCTTGTACAAAGTCCTGCAGGACCCCCAGCAGGGGTTCCACACAGGAATGAGATTGCTGCATGTGGAAACTTGTGCCCACCCCGACTCTTGCTTTTTGGTACACAGACAAGTTTGTGAGGGCCTGCCAGGTAGACTTGATGGTTGACCATAAATAGTATTTCTCTGCTGTAATTCCTCATTGCTGTTTCAAGGAGAGAAGTCTGAGACTGAAATAGTGTTTTATGTGGGTGCCAGATGACATACTTGGGGGGGCTGGGTGCTCTTCATATCTGAAAGGGCTTTCTGAGTGTGAATCTATGGGTATGGGCAGAATTGTTTTTCTGCTTCCTCTAAGACACTAATAAAAGATTTGCCACTGAAAGTATTAATTTAAGATTTTGATCTTTATTTTACATTATTCAAATGAGCTTCCAGTTGAGGGAAAACAGAGTAGTTAATAGGCTTCAAGCTTTGATAAACCATGAGCAAAAAGAGTAGTCACCACTATTTATATTACATATTATTTCTATCACATCGTACAATTGTTCAGGCTGCTCTTGCATACTTTGCTGGGTGTATACCTCAAGATTACAGCATGATTGTAAATTCTTTTAAGAAAGACAGAACACTTCAGCAGCTCCCTGGATTCTGTGATATAAGCACCGCTTCTTCTGAACTGGTTCTTGTGTCTGTAATGTGCTTTTGCTGTACATCTGAAAGGATTAGTGGATTAAAGTGAACTAGAACTATGAAATATGCTTTGAAAACAGTCTTATTTCAGCAATGCTGCTCATAGTGTTAAAGCACAGAGTTAGGGGTTTGCTTTTCTTTGTTTTGTCTGGTATTTGGGGGGATTTTACACAAGTGATGAGCTTTTGAAATGATCATGCAAATATCATAGATATTCCAGTACATCTGCCCTTCCTTAGTTCCTGTTTCTCTGAGATTCATATAAAATTGGACTGTTTTTCCCTCTTTATTTTCTACCTTTAAATATTGCAAATCAAACACTCAACACGTTCAAAACATATCAGTCCTTTGAATCCTCCTGGAAGACTCCCTACTGTGCTCTCTGAATTTTTAAGCCTTTCAGCATCTCATATGACAAGTATGTTTTCTTCCAATGGACACGTGCGATGCACAGTTTGTCGGATTTTCCCCAGCGCTTGTCGCTCAGAGCAAACTTCAGCTTTGCTTATATCAACTTATTTTTGAACACTGGAAGTGTTCAGACCTTTCTCAATGAATCCTGTAACCGTAATTCTTGCACTGGAAGAATAAATACAAATTACTGTAGCCCCTTGGTTAATCTTCCCTCCCATTCAGCTTTGCTTGCAGGCTGGAGTCACCGCGGCAGTGTGTGCTGTTTCAGCCTTGCTCTCTGTGCCTCCTCTGGTGATCCAGCCACATCAAACGCTTCCTTTGGAGGGGGGAGAGCTGGAATTTCCCAGGTGTCTCACAAAACGTTTAATGAAGTGTGTAGCACAACCATTTCATTACAACATATTGTGTACTTTTGCCTTTAATAACTGCATTCCTCATCTAAGAAGTCTCTATAGCTTTCAAAACTGAATTACAGTGGTATTATTTTTCTCCGAATATATTTTTCCATGACAAGAATAGCACTTTCCTAAACTATTGTATTTATTAGCAACCTGTTACCCTCTGACACTACTGTCATTTTCATCAGCCTTGATAAAGTGAGTATCATTTAAAATCTCTTTAAAAATTATTAAACCAATTTACTGGTTTCTTTTTCCTTTCTTTCTGTTTTTTTTTTCCTTTTTTTCACTGTGTGTGAAGGAAGAAAACAAGAGTCTGTAAAAAATTAGAATTTTTATTCTGATTTGATGGCAGTCAAAAATCAGACTAGTCTGAGGGTGAAATAATTTCCTGTGGTGATAAGAGGAATCATGCTGTCCTGATGAAGAACAGGCCCACTTAGAAAGGTGTTCTCCATCTCCAAGTCAAAGTATGAAGCTCAGCCCTTCTATTCGTATGTGGCTACTGCTTCAGGAAGAACTGCTGATTTTGCTTGTTTGCTCCTGCATTGCTTTTTCATGTGGCTATTGCTCATTCCTATTGTCTACTGCATTTTTTCTGGTCACAGGAAATGTGAAGTTATGTATCAAGATTGTGTATAGATGGGGAAGATGATCTTCTGCTTAATTTGGTCACAATACATGAATTTTGTCCTGTAGGAGGGATATCACAGAATGTTTCAGGTCCAAAGAGACCTTAAAGATCACCCAGTTGCAACCCCCCTGTTGTGGGTAGGACACCTTCTGCTAGACCAGGTTGCTCACAACCCTGTCCAGTCTGGCCTTGAACACTTCCTGGGATGGGGCAGCCACAGCTTCTCTGGGCAGCTCGTTCCAGGGCCTCATAACCCTGACAGTAAAGAATTTCTTTCTAACATCAAATCTAAACCTCCCCTCTTTCAATCTGAAGCCGTTTCCCCTTGTCTTGTCACTACATGTGCTTGCAAATAGCACCTGTCCATCTTTCTTATATGCTCTTAATGATGGCATCAGGGAATTTATCCCTTAAAGAAAGAAAACAAAACACAATTAATACAATGACTCCCTCCACATTATTCTAAGTAATCATTCTTAATTTAATAAACAAGTTTTTAACAACAGCATAGTCACTGGTGGACAGAGTTGTGAATTAGTTACCACTGGCACCTCTTAGCTAGGCTGTGGAATTAAAGGCAAAGAGATTGAACTGCCTTTTGATCCAAAAGTCATCCTTCTGAAATATGCTCTTACATCTTCAGAGGAATCCCGTGTGCCCTAGTTGCAGTGGACAGCAATAGGATGCCTGCTGCTTCCACAGAGGTCCTTTCAGTGTGGGTGTTCAGTCCCCCAGAATGTGTCAGCATGAAAAGCTTCACCCATTGTGTCATTCAAAGGAGTTAGAAGAGTTGTGATTGAAATTATTTCATTTCTCATACATTTGCATAAAACCATTAGAAGAAACTATTTTTTAAAATCTGGCTTTATTCCCTGTATCAATATTATGTCCCTGGAGCACAACAGAATTTGGTTTCATGTTCAGTTCTTGACAGATATTTGAAGCAGGCAGTTCTGTTGTAAGCACAGCAGCAGCTGCAGCTCCAGCTCAGCTTCCCTTGTTCAGAGTGAGAATGCCACCCTATTAATTGCAGCCAAATTCTGCCCTTTTAGGACAAGTTTTATCTTCCCATGAACTTCAGCAACTCTGAGGCTGTGTACAGCAAGCCCCAGCCATGTGCCAGTGTCCACATTTTAATAACTGTGTTTATTCACAAAGCACATGTACAAACAGCATCCAATTCTTCTAGTACTGGCTGAGTATTTCTCAAGTTGATGGCTACGGGCTCTGGCCTTTAATTTGCCAGCAACCAGGGCATTTAAAGGAACTGTATCTCAGACATGAGATTGGATACTTGCTCACATGCATTCTTGCTTGGTGTGCACAGTGTCTCATGCCCAAGAGTTATTAAACCTAATGTGCACATGTGATTAACTGCCTGTGCAGTGAATCTTACTGATTCAGGGGAAAAAAAAAGGTTATATGTAATTATTTGATTAGCAACCAGCAATTCTGCAATGAAAACAATCTGTAGTAAAAGCATTCTCCAATTAGCCTGACAGCAGGCTTTTTCCATGGTTATTATAAATCAACATTTCCATCCATTCCTGCAACTGAAGAAAAATACCTTAGAAAATTTCCTGTCATTAGGGAACTAGGAAAAGAAAAGGGAAAGGGAATTGAAGAAAAAAGAGCTGGATTCCCTGTGCCAGCCAGTGACAAGGGGGATGTGAAACCTCTGAAGCATTCAAGATCTCCCAAAAACTGTAAACTTGCTGAATGTATTGTCCACATCAGCTTGAGATGAGTATCTCTAGAGGTGAATAGGCAGAAACTGCAGGAAACAAAGGCTCCTACTCATGCAGGGATGGAAGCAACAGTGGTGGAAGACACTTCCATAAGCTATAAATAAAGATGACAGTGTAGATAACATCTGTACACATTAAGTTGTTCTAACCGTTATTTGAATGGTTAATAAAAGCCAAAATCAAATCCAAAAGTGGTGTTTGGGTATCAAATAGAACCAGCCCAGCAAACAAGAAAACCGCAGAAATACACCTGAAGGCAGTGGGCTTCAGCAAGGGGGTGATGGAGGGGAAACCTGACCCAGAAGGAAGGCTTACCATGAGTACCAAAATGGATCCAAGCATATCTTCTCCATAATCATGACAGAGCTATTAAAGGCTGCTTTTTTTCTTCATGTTTTCCAGAATGAAATTGTTCATTCATTTTTTCTTTCCCAATATTGAATTACCTTTCCCTAAATGAATTTTTCTTTCCACACTATTTTTGACTGGGGCAGCAGTTTGATGGTTTTCAATCTGTAGCATCCTGAATGCTTTGCCAAAAGCAGTTGACACTCCTCTGCAAATCATAGGGTAACTAATACTGCATCTTCTTCCCTCATGTGTAAGCTGAGTCCAGAGAAGTTTCAGTGAAAGATGAATTTGTTGGGAATGTAAAGCCACTGCTTCCATGTATTTCAAGTAAGATACAGACAAATTTACATTTTGATGTAAATGTAACCTTGCCCCCACCTCTTCCCCCAAACCCTGAAACCAGCAAAGAATAGCAAAACAGAGGGGCTGATATTAAGAGTTCCATCAGTCAAATGGTGCTCCAAAGCAAGGGAGCAGCTCAAATACAGTTTTAGCACCTCTGCCTTTCAGAACTCAGTTGGATGTAATGTCTACATCAAGGAACTGACAGAATGAAGCTAACTGGTGTGAAAAAAATCCACTCCTTCTGAAGAAGCTTCTAAATACCAGTTGTCTAAATCTATTGATAAGCAGGGATGCATTATTAATGAAGCCTGCAGCCTGCCTAGTGCTGCTCAGATGGTTCAAGCATTTAGGAGGAAATCTTTCTGTGAAGTGCTGCACAGAATAATGACAGTGTCTGTCTTAAATCGAACAAATGACTGGAGCAAGCTCTGGGGAGGCTCAGAGCAAGCAGATGCTTTCCAAGTGAAAGGCAGTGGGGTACCACCTGCTGTAGGCAGGCAGGCAGGAACAGTCCACTAAATATTGACTTGTTAATAATTCAAGACAACAGGAACCCCTAGCTCTTCATGCTTGGCACTGCCCCTTCATCATGTGGCTTTTCATCCCCCTAATGAGCTACTTGAAGAATCAGACACTGAAATGTCTTGCAGATATTCCTCAAAGAGTAGGACTCAAGCTGTCATAATTCTGAATAAGAACTTGTTGGTGATATACAAAATCAAGAGAATTTTAAAAGTGGCAGGATCAGTGCTTTAGCTAAATATTGCTTCTTGCTACATGTTGCTGTGTAGTGACTTGGTCTGTGACTTGTACAGCTCCTGGGGCAGAATATCTGTCTTTTGTGACATTTTTCTGGCTAAAAATAATTGACATTCCAGTTCATTAATAGTGTATTGGTCATTTTATTTGCAAGAAGGAAAATCTACAAGATATTACTTGCAACTGGAATTCTCAGTTAAAACCTTCTAAAAAGGATCCTGGTTTTGTACTAGTACGTGTTTGGGAACCTCTACAATTCCTACATTTCATTAAATCAGCATTTTCAAATGAACACTCTTCAACTGAAATATTTGATATCGAATGACCTATTGACAATGAATAACCCCTCAAAAGTTAGCAAAGCTTCTGGGCAGATTTTATGGGTTTCTTGGTTTGCTTTCAACAGCAGTTTGCCCTGCTAGAGCACTACAGTTTTATGGTAAAATGTGGTAGCTCCTGTATTTCAAGCCTATATCCTGGTAATGGTTGCTGTTGCATCTCTTTCAAGATGCAACCTTAACAGAACCTTCTCATTCATTCCCTGTGTTTCTAAGTTATTTTTTCTCCTCCAAGTATATAATTTTCCATTTATTTTTGTATGGTAAAGTAACATTCTGTTGCGAGGTCTTTCCTGTTTGCATGATTTTCCCAGCTGTCAGAGTTAACACTGAGCTTGCAAACTTCACAGTGTATTTTGTTACCCCTAATCAAGATGACTCAATGAACAGTCTTAATCATTCCAAATGGAATATGGCAGTGTTCATAAGACAAGTGATTATCCGTGCTAAGGAAATTAAAATTACAGCAAATTCCCTAGTATGGAGTGCTTCCTCTATGTTACAACCTGTGAGAGTGTCTTGTGACTTTCCAGCACTGAACACAAAGCTTTACTTGAAAAAGCCATGAGTGTGTGTGACTCTCTTTGCTGCACTGCCAAGCTTCTGCTTCTGGCCTTCCAAATTTCTGGTCATCTATATGCATCCATAAAGTTCAAATTTGCCAGAACTCAGAAAATTACCTGGGCTCCCTTTCTGAGCTAACTGGAGTTGCCTCCACACCTCCACAACCATTATTCTTTTTTTCCCCCTGTCATTCGTGGTTTTAGAACATTTTAGTGATCTGTACTGTTCATTCAGTTGTGGCTGGTGCTTACTGGACCACCTGCAGGTGATGTGCTTAAAATGAGTGTCTGACTCAACTCTTTTGGAGGTGGCCACAGATGCTTGTATTTTGCCATTTGAAAGCTATTTTGTATTTGAGAAAGCCAAGGAATTAAGAGCGTAGATCAGGGCTTAGACTACAACAGAAATAAAACTAGGTAACAAGAGGTCACAGTCCTGTGCAAGAAAAGGAGCTGAGTCTAGCTGGTGGCTTTCTCTCTTGGTGGGAACAGCTCTTGCCATTCTGTCCTTGCTCCTCAAAACTTGAGACAACAGGTAGGAATTACAGCCCAACAGTAGGCTCAGTAGGCTGCAGCATCCCTATTTTTTATCTCAACCTCCTTCTCCCCTCCTGACAAGAAGAGAGGTTGTGTTTGTCATACTGGCAAGGGTGAACAATCATGTAGGTTCCACAGACAAATTTCACATTGAGTTATATTCAGCTATGTTGTACAAAAAGAAAGAGAAAATGGTTTATAACTAATAAAAGTGCGGGAGACTGAGACAAAGATTTCCTATCTAAGGTACTCAGATAATGACAGAGAAGTGCCCCCTAAAGGAGACTGAACAAAAATATCTAGTGATTACAGGTTTGGATCAGCCTTGCTGAAATGGGAGACCATATGCTGGCATAAGGTGTACAATTGAGTCATCCCACTGAGTGTTTTTACTTTATGCTAATAAATGCAGTATGGATAAAACACGGATGAGGAACTGTATGGCCAACCCCCATTTATGGTGAACCACCTGGCAGCTGCACAGAGCTGTCTGAATACATTTTGCCTTTGCAGACAGGAAAGCAAGGAAACTGGCAATAAATTTTAAAGTCAGAGACTGAAAATTTCATCCCCCATTTTATTTTCAAATAGATGTTACTTTCAAAGTATGACTACAAAGTGGCAACCACATGTTTTTCTTGCCTACAATGTTATTTCTAATCATTGATCACTTTTCTGCTTTCTAAATTAAGTGGTGGGATAAACAGCAATCTGGTTTTCTCAAAATATTGCTATGTGTTGTCAGATCCTGAGATGTCACCAGAATATGTGACACTGCTGAGGAGCTCTAAGCATGCAGTTTGCATGTTTCAATTGCTTCAGGAGCAGAAGCAATAAATTACCAAATTCCTCACCAACACTGCCAAGCAGACAGGATTTAAGGAGGAGAACATAATAGTGTGATTCAAGAGCGCCTTTGATCACAGGAAGCTCAAGCTTTTGAAATATCTTGCAACTGGCTAGCTTATAGAATGAAATTTTTAAAGGCTGCAAGGATCTTAAAGCCTTCAAAGGTGTGCTTTCTGTCAAAAATCACTGTGATTGCTTTGCTATGTGAGGCTTTGCTAGCAGGAGAAATACTTGCCTAGCACGTCAACATTAGCATCTCTGACTGTCAGAGGTGCTGTCAGTAAATGAGTTTAAATGCTCTGTAGCCATTGGCCAAGTAGGTGTGCCAGGGCCCCATCACTGCAGCTACCAGAGAAGTGTGTTGAGGTAGGTGCTGCAGGGGTATGGGAAGAAGCACAGCTGGCAGACAAGACTCCATCCACCACCGAATAGCTGCTTGGAATCAGAAACCGCATAGGCAGGCACATAGTTAAGTCTGAATTAGGCATTTCATAAAATCTTTCACTGTGTCTTTAAGTAAGCAGCAAATAAGGCCCTCATTTACCAATAGCTTTAATATGATCAGAGATAACACTCCAAAAATCTCTATCAAAACATCAGAGGAATCCCAACACACTCTGCAAAAGGAAAACTTACTGAAAAGGGAACAGAATAAAGTGTGCCTTTTTACTAATTCAGAATTCTTCTGTGATTAAAATTGTAGCTAGTTTTCCTCTCTAAAACCAATTTTGCTTCATCTGCAGTTACTCACGAGTGCTTCTTTGACAAAGGAGAAAAAAAATGGTGGGAATTCTGCATTGTGGTGCAGAAATGCAAGGGATTGCATCTCCTCCAGTGACACTTAGTGCCCTAATGCAGACTACATCTTTTGCTCCATTTCAAAAGTTTCTAATTCTGCCCTTCCTCACATCCCTGCTGATTTAATTATTTTTTTCCTCTTTAAGGAGAGAATAGTGCTACAGAAATCAGTAAGTTAAGCACAGATACATCCAGTGCCACCTGTCAAGCTGATCTCATTTTTCTTTAGTTGTATATCTAGACTCTCCAAATCCAAACCCGATAATATCCTCAGGATTTAGGCCTCAGACATGCAAACACTTGTGCTGATTTTGCCAGTAGGTTGAACAACAGGTTGAGGGGTTTTTCATTGGAAAAGGAATGAGTAGTTCTATTAGGACATTGATAAAATGCCCATGTCCCAGTCCTTACTTGTTCTATGGCCCTGGACACATCTGTTCCTCTTTTCCTCTCTCAGTCTTCCAGGCATAGGACCTCATTTAAATTATTTTCCTTTAATTAATTATATAGGTTTAAATGCACACTAAGATTAGAATCTGCTTTGCTGACTTGTGAAGGAATGAATCCCATAAAGGTGTGTTCCACCAGGCTGCTGCAAGAAGTCATTAGGAGGGTGGTTTGCAGGGATGTTCTAGAGGAGTTACTTGTTCTTGTATCATGAGCAGGACTTTTTGTACCTTATAGACAAAAGTGCAGTATTGTACCTTGGAATCTACACCACTCACTCACACTTCATATCTATCAAAATACTTTCTTTTTCCATATACTATATTATGTTGGTGAGCATGTGGGAATATTTTTTCATGTCCATATTTTAACCAGGAAAGAAATAATGTTGTATAGTAATAATAAAACAGTGTAACAGAATGGTACAGCATTCCTTGGAATGTGATGTCATATGTGGTGTCACACACAGCACAGGGCAGGTCTCCATTCCCAGGAACAATGTTTTAACCCATGTCTGTTCCACACTAATTTAACTTAAGGCAAGGATGCCTTTATATTGAAGCTTTTCCCAGAATTTTTTTTGGGGTTTTTTTGGGTTTTTTTTCTTTCTGTAGGAGTTTCTTAAATCTGGAAGGGTGAAACAGCTGAACAACCACTAAAGTAGAATGCCCAAGTTTTAGCTTGGAGAGTATTCCCAACTTCTCACCTGGTTCTGCCCTGACATGTCCACTGCCCCTTTTTTTTTCCTTTGTAGTTAGAGGGGAAAATACTGAAATCTTGTCCCAGGTGCATGGACCTCTTCCTTACACTTTATTTACTTCTATAATAAGGTAGAACCATTCATTACCCACTCCAGCAGGGCTGGAGCCCTGAGAGCTTCTGGGTAGTGGGGAAGATCCTCTTTTAGTGATGCCACCTCGGTCATAACAAAGGGGAAGAAACAACAAATGGGCAGGGGCAGGAGATTTCCATGCAAAAGGAAACTGAAGCTCTTGGAAAGATGATATAAGCCAGGATATATTCTTTATTAAAAATATTTTAAATTTAAAAAGTCTTAGGAGATGTCACTTTACAGTGACTATGTAATTTAGTGGTGTTAGATATTCTATCACCTCCAAATCACGTTGTTTTGGTTTGGGAAATGCTATTTCATGTTTGCAAAAATTGCTTTTTTCTTTTTCAGTCCTTAGTAAATCACTGCCTTACCATCACCTCCCCACTATGCCTTTTAAACAGTGATTTGGTTGCAAACTACCTTATAATGCAGTGGAAAACTTGCTGGTTCATACAAACACCTGAAGTATTGTCTTCATGATACAAGAGGGAAAACATTCTTATTCTGAACTTTCATCAATTTTGTTATGTTAGACTTGAGTGCACATTACATTCATTCTTTCTCTTTCCTTACTTTTTTCCCCCCTCAGCTTTTGCTCAGGACTGTCACTTTATTGCAACTTTCAGAAGTGACTGGATGCTTCTCTCAATGAACTGACCTTTCTACATGATCTGTTTCAATACTGTTCTTCCTTTCATTAGCAATATTTGATATTTGATACCTTTAATATTATGTTGAGAAAGAAAGTTTTAGCAACCAAGGCAGTTGGTCAGCAAGAACACAGCCATGGGATTTCACCTGGTTATATGTTCCATTATAAAATATTCTCACTAGAAAAAGGAATCTTACGCCTTTTTTTTTCTCATCTTCCTTTTAAAGAACTAGTGCATTTTTAAGTATTTCTTTTAAAAGTTTGTAATTTTTGGCATCTTAAGGTGCCAGAGCAGAGAAATGAACCATAAATGAGAAACATCAAAAGTAACTTAGAAATTTTTTTTTAATATTAAAGCGATGAATCACAGTCCAAATTAACAAGTAAAGGATTCTGCCTATAATGAAATCTTTTTTTCTAACATAACACTTCATTATAAAGGGAGTTTTTCTATAATAGTAGCAAGTGTAATTACATTTTTATATATAATTAGGACATTATTATCATTTCACCATATCAAAGTTCATTATAAGACATCTCCAATGCATTTTTCATAGAGCAAAAATAAAAAGAGAACAAGGGTCCTTCAATTAGACTGCTATAAGGACATCCACAGAGACTGAGGGAAGCTGATCAAACAGCTTAGCCCAAAAGGGACCAGGTAGGAACTCACTGCTTCTCTGGCACAGCGAAGTTGTGCTTTTACATATCTTACTTGTTATTAATTATACTCTTCACCCTCCTCAAATACCTCCTCTCTGCATTGTCTAGGAGACAAAAATGCTTTTTAAGTTGTGAACCACCAGCACTAAATATGGCAGATACAAAATACCTTTATTCTATGAATTTCAGTCATGAGATCTCCTCTACCTTCTTGTGCATGTGGCTGTTATGCTAAGGAAGATACACTTCTGTCATCAGAAGACATACAGAGGGAATACATGTAAAGTGATCCATTTCTTGGGTTAAAGTGTTTAAGTTCTCTTTATTTTCTAATTTGAAAAACAATTTGACACTTTCCTCTAAAAAATCCCCTTTTTTTCTGAGTAAAGGGAGGATTAAGAAAGTGAGAATTAGTACAAGAACAGTCAAATGTCATGTGGATTATTAGTTTGTACATTCCTCAAACATTGATAAAACTATGCATAATTTGATCATTTACCTGCTCCTGTAGGATTTTGTTTGCTGATCCATCCACACGTGTAAATTCCTGTATGCTTTTCCAACCAACATAAGAGGTGTGTTCTCTTCCTCCTTTAAAATGCATGTCAAAGCTCTCTGGCAGAGCCATAGGATGGACAGTGTTTAATTTTGAATTAGCATTAGACTGAGTGTAGTACATCCCATCTATCTATTGGTCTATAAGCAGGGGGCAGGTATATCACAGACACAGAAGGAAATGGAGTATTTGTAGTGCCATTAGAAAAACATGCAGTCATTTGCAAAGTTGAAAATAAATCATAATTAGATCCTGAAAATGTGGCTTGGGACACTGCACCTGTGTGTGTGTTCTGGGATTTGGAAAGGGAACCACCTTACAGTGTCAGACTTGGTAAAGTGTCAATGCCCACGTGTTCCTTCTCTTCTCCAAGACTGCACTAATACATAATGCTCACTGGTATGTGCTATGACTGTTTTAGAGATGGTCTGTACTCATTGTACTTCTAACACTAGTAAGTTTCTGTGTCAGGTTGCTTTCTGTATGTGAGCTGAAGAGAATTCCTGGCTCTATCATTGTGGTGACCTCCAAGTCTTTATGATAGTTGATGATGGCCACAAGGTAGATGATTGTCTGCTCAACAGGGAATTTGCAGACTCTAGTGACTGGCATTTTATTTTGCTCATCTCAAGCATTACGTCTGGTTGTTAAGCAATAAATTTCAGACCTGCATTTTGGAGAACACCTCCTGTTAATTCCTGGTCTGCAGGCTGTTGTAACTCTTCCTTGTGCTCTGTATCTGGCAAGGTTGAAGGTGACACCCCATCCTACACTGCTGACAGCCCTGACTGCCCACAGCCCTTTGCTCACCTACAGCAAAGCTCACAGGTAGAACAAGCTCAACCCTTCTTTAGAGCAATAGTATAACACAGGTATAACATCCCTAAATTAAACCAAATGCATGTTGTTCTGTTTAATTTGTTCACTTTTTGACTTTCTCCTTTCTCCCCCCCCCCCCCCCCCCCCCCCGGCAGCTTCAATTAATTATTTACATTTTACTTGGGATTATCTCCTGTTTGCTTGTTTTCATCTTCTCACTTCCACTGGAATTAAAACATTTCTACAAAACCATCTAGAGCCATCTATGTTATCCTCTCTGACTTTGCCAGGTATCACCAGGATTTTTGTTGCATCAGGACAAAAGTTAAACTGTAGTTTAGTTGTTAAAAAATGAGTTAGCTTTTTTTTTTTTTTTAAACCGGCCACTTCTTCTATAGGAAAAGATTTAGAAGTGGGAAATACCAATTAAACTAGAAGTTCTCATCCTAGTTCTATCAAAAATACCACAGATGCAGCAGTGTCATTGCAAATAATTGCTTTTATTTTAATGTTTATTGCATTTCTGAAGTGAAAGAGAGAGCATTTGGGGGGGGTTATGTTCTATACTAAACTTTCACAGAGATGGCCTTCTGGGCTCAAGGGAAATCCTTATGAAATCACTGGGCCCTGTTGGAACAATTGGGCTTGTCCCAGTTTTGCTGGAATCTGTGACACAAGAAATAAAACATAGATGGGAGAAAAGACTGAGCTGGCAATACTGGGACAAGAAAATCTGCAGACCACCCACGTGCTTATGTAGACAACTTCTATACATAATCACAAGTTTCCACTAAACTCATAGTTGTCTTTGGGGCTTTCTGTAACAGCATAAATGACTTTTAAAGCAGGTGTAGAAGGAAAAAATTGCTGGTGCCTCAGCTTCAAGTTGTGTTGGACCATTTAGTCTGACACAACTGCTCGAGGCCACTGTTAAGCTTTTAAATTCTTGCTGCTGTTTCAAAAATACAGAGGGACTCCCTTCCTTATTCACCAAATCAGCAAAGACAAAATGATGAAAATATTACCTGCCATAAAGTGCCATGTGAGTGAGGTTTGGATGACTTAAGAAAATAAAAACCAGTCACATATATGTACTGTCTTTACTGAGAGACTTCTTTTACCTGCTCAAAAGAAGAAAGATGTCACTTTATCTTAGCAGTTCCTGGTATAAACCATGTTAATTACTATTTTTAATGTATCATAGCACATACAGAGACAGAAATTACACAAATTTCCTATTTTATTAATTACAAGCAGCTCAATCATTTTGCTGCACTCACAGCCAGGAAGAAAATCTCGATGTGGAAGACTCTCAAGCTTCCTAAACTTCTGCTGTGCTGTCTCTCCATGGCACTCTTTGCCTTGCAGAGTGGCTTCATCCTTTGAAAAAATAAAATACTGATTTTTAGAGGGGGGAAAAAAAGATATAAAAATAATTTTATATAGAGCAAAAATATGTGAAACCATGAGAGGAGGAAGATGAAACTCCCTTATATATTCCTTTATTTCTGAGAGCATAAGGCAACAGCTGATGTTGAAGATATGCCTATGAAGTCTTTACAACAGGCTGATTTGAGTCTCTGCCTGGAGCCTGGGCAGCTGAGGCCAAATGAGAGCATTACTCTAATGCTGATCCTCACTTTCAAAGTATTTATGCAGCAGCTGTTTGCCCTTTGGCCTTTTCTACAAATGACTTTTTAACACTCACAAAGATACGTAGTGGCAGCACTGTGAATTTCTGGTGCAGGAGTGCTGAGCTGGAGGAAATCAAATCTCAAAGACCTCAATAAGATGCTGAGAGTCCAGTTTCTTGCACTGAAACTTTTAACACATGGACTTCTACCTGATATAATTTAATTTTCTGTGACACTGAGCATTGACACAACTCTTGTTAGCTGCAGCTGTGAGAGGCTGATATCTTTTAGACAAAGAAAGAGCAGGTGGAGAACAGAAAAAGAAAATGTAGACACAGGCATCCAAATTTCAAGGGACCTAAAATGAAGACCAATAAAAATGATTAGTCAAAATTTCTGTCTTGGTAAAGTAAGGATGTTAACACTTGCATCCCTCAAATACTCATTTTAGGGGTTTTAGTGTTTGTTAAACTTCTGAAGAAACATTGTCTATTCTCTTTAATTAAGTTGTTGGGAAGAATGCAAGTGTAGTGCTAACATGATTCTGTCTTCCTTTGCTTTCTCTAGAGATATCCCTGTCCCCAGTAAATGGTCCATATTGCACTTGAAATGTGGCAGGTAGGGCAACAACGTGAAATTTTGCCTATGGGAGTTTTGCTCTTATTACTGTATTCTTGCAGCAAAATACCTGTTTGCTTGTAGAGAAAAAGAAACACATTAATAGAGCCATGTTTTGTTTCCTACTTTAATTTAGCTATATTTTTTTTTCAAATGTGGGTTTCATGCCCATGAAAAAATGTTGCCATTTCACTCAGTCATTGATTGCAACAGAAATCATCTCCTTGGCACTGCTTCCACCTCCCCTTCTGCTGGAGAATCCCACTGCTCTAGTGCCATGACCTCCACATGCCCTGCCTTGAGACGTGGGAAGGGCCTTGTTTCCAGCTCTGCAAGGTGGCTCTTCTCTGCCCTGACCCTCTGGCCCTTGGTACCCACACACTCGGGATGAATGTGAACTTTTGGAGCAATAACCAGAGATCTCCCAAAAAAGAGTGGCTCTGCTCTTTAGGAGGAACAGAAATAGCTGTTTGGGTCTCCTCCTGAGGGCTAGTGCTGTTCTCCTCTTACTAGGATGGGGTTTGCTCGCTGTTTAAAGCAGTAATGAGATTAATAAGTTTTTCTCACACAGAGATGTTAACCCAGGTCTCTGCACACTTAGGCAGATATCAGACCTGTGTTTAGCTTAGATCAAATTCTGGTTTTTTTCTTTATGACCAAGAGCATTAGAAGAATTTTATTTCAACAGGTGTGATTCTGTTGAGCTTGCAGAATCCATGAACCTTGATTCATGAGCAGGCCTGTAGCTCTTCCTGTGGCCACAACTCATGGTAAATCATCCTCAGGAGCTGCTGTTCTCTGGGAGAGTGGGATTGATATGGGAAAGAAGCAGCGTGGAGCACCCATCGTTGTTTTGTCCACTAGTTAAACCTTCTCTCTGACATCAGTTTCATTCAATTAAATTTGCATTGTATTCCTTCTTTTACTAATCTTGTTCTTTAGACAGTCTCAAGATAGCAACTTCTATTTTTTGAAGGAGAAACAGTACCTTTTAAAATCATTAAAGCCAGAGATGTCCCCTACTGTTGTTATTCTCCTTTCCTAGGAACAGATTTCAGCATGAACTGATTGTTCTGATGTTGCCAATAACGTGCCTCTAGTGATTATTTTTCTTGGAGTCCCCTCTCCTTTTTGTTTCTGTCCAGTACAGCCAATCCGCCGGTGCCCATCCAATGAGACATTTCTCAGAAAATTCCCAAGCATGCTATAAATGCACCAGCAATTGTAATATTGTGTGAATGTTCCCCTGGTTTTGACCAACTGAATCACTGTTCAAGTGCAGGGTATGCATTGCCTCAGTTATAGTCGGACAAGCAACCCATAAACACAGAAAAAGAAATGAAATCAGTCAAATCAAAATAGGCACAGAGCTACGAGAAGATTATTAAGAAGTACTTCAAGGACTGTAATGTTTGTCAGACATGTAGTACTTCAACTAGATGAAATGATTCAGCTGATGTATTAACTGTTTTTAGTATAAGTAAGTGGAAAAACTCAGAGCTGGGTGAGCAGCCTGGCAGCTGGTGAAAAAATGACAACCCATTTGCATAGAGCAATTCCTTTATACAGGATGGTACTGAGAGAAGCTCAGTAACAGATGCCTGCAATTGAGGAAATAATACCTGAACTGACTGGTAAGAGCATAGACTGTCTCACAACCAGGCAATTTTGTATTAAGCAAGCATTTTTTTTACCCTAATCTCCAGAGTATAAATGGAAGGCTGAGACAATATGGATTAAATTTTCTGTAAAAGAACATCAATGCTGCCAGCCAAATATGTTAAGAAGACTCCTTGAGATAAATATGTTGGTGATCAGCATGTTCAGGTCTAGTAATTTGAAGCTAGCAGAAAGTCAAGGTAGATCATGTCTGCAACATCCTTTTGCTTTTAAAAGCAAGCTAAGGAAGTATAACTAAAATAAGGACAGAAGCAATGGGTGCCAACAGTTATCCAGGGGTCCCTTGCTCTCTGTTGTGAGTATATCTTGAATCTGGAAAGGCTACAGAAACGTGACAGCCACCTGTACCTGACATAAGACTTTTTCCTAGTGAGGAAGGATGGACTGAGACTTGTTATCTGTAAGTTTGCTGAACTAAATTGCTTCCAAGCCTTTCAGGTGTCAATTGAACAAAGATGCAATGTAGCTTGGTGTACCCTGTGTGCCACTCTGCAGCAAGTGGCCAGCTGTTTCATGCACAAATTCTGGATCCAGAAAGCAGGGACAAACAAACAATGTGGTGCCAACAGGAAAGTGTCTGAGCCATCTACTCCAAAAAGCACATTAAGCAGCTTTCATATCAAACCTGCTGTTATCAACAGAATGCAAATTATGAAAGTAATGAATTGCCTTTTTTTAAATACAAACTTCTGCCATTTCAATCTTGCAATTTGATGATTACAAATTAATTTAAAAATAAATAAGACTAGCCAGAACATTTCTTAAAACCAGCAAGATTGACTTCCAGATGCTTTCCATGCATGCAGTTGAAATACTGTTGTTATTTTTATGCCACTAATTTGGATTAATCTAACAAGGAAAAGATTATGGTATATATCCAACCATGAAAACAGCAGAATTACAAAATTGTAACAGAATATGTCTTAAATTTTCAACCTGCAAGAAATATAAAAAATGTGTAAAGTCTCCACATCTGTCAACCAGACTAGTTATGAGACAGGTTTAAGAGAGGCTGGAAACACATGAAGATGTAAATAATAAGCAACAACTAAATGTTTGTTGATCTGTCAATCTGGCCAAACATCAGGAGCAAAGGGCCTCATGTATGTATACAGTGAGTTCAAAGAGTAAAAGCTATCCCAGTAACTCCTTCTAATCCCCAGGCCACTGAAAACCTGAGCTCTAAAGAAGGAGAACAGCTCTCAGATAGAAGTGTGAGTGCTCTGAGAGTTACCACGTGCTGGCCAATCACCCGGGTTGGCAGTGACCTGAGAAGGGAACTTTCCCAGTACCAAAGTAAAAGCTGCCAAATCTGTATTTCTTTCTGGTGAGAAATATGTAAGATAAATATGAGAGCAGAAAAATATAAAACCAAGCACAAAGTGCATGAGGTAGTGTATCTAAAAAGGAGGTCTGGACAGATAATTCCACTGTCTCTTCACAGCTTTGGCTTCAGAAAGAAATGTTTGGTTCTCAGCTGTAAAACTGTTTGCGTATATTTTATTGTAACTAAAGATTTCTAATTATCCTCATCCATGGAGCCAAGCTGATGTTTCCTAATTACTTTTTTCCCCAGTTATCTGAACAAGTGTGGCAGTGCTGTTTAGATTAGGTTTGTTCTGTTTCACCAGGATATTTTAGAACAATGTGATTATGCATGGTTGCACCTCGCTACTACTATCATGACAAGTACAGAAGTTAAATTATGAAGCAAACGTAAGCTTTGAAGAAATTTTTATTTAATCTGTATTCCCCTGTTTCATCTGCTCATCCATCCAGCACAATCTGCATCATTATTAACCACACCATATTTCTAAAAAAGGAGTATAAAAAGTAAGACATCTGTGTTATAGCATTAATATATTCAAAGGTTTTTACTTTCATCTTCCAGGCATTAACACTATGTAAGTGCAATGTAGGCACAACTTACAGCATCGATGAGATACCACAGGAAAAACGTACCAAATGTCAAAAAGGAAGGAAAAGCAGATACAAGTAAACTGAGTATTATGCAAAAAGAGGACTTTTATTCATAAATAGAGCACTTTTGCCTATTGCTCCTCTATACATTTATTTCTAATTGCTAGCACAATTTTTAAGGCACTGAGGCAAGCCTCCAGCAGTGTGCTGAAGGTGTATTTGTGCTGTTATGCCCTCTGGCTTTGCTGCCAGCCTATTCCCTTAGATCAGAGCCAGAAGGCAGACTGTTTTCGAATACCGATCACCTCACCCAGACCTAATCCTTTGAGTTCTCTTTGGCATCTATTCCTTCTGCCAGTTTCCTCTTCTGTTCCTCTCTTTTCTTCTGAAGTTGACAACAAAGACATCCTCAGGGCCCTCCTTGATGTAAGACCACTCTTGATGTTGTTACAGTGTGGTTTTTTTTTTTGTACCCTAAAGTTGTGCTACTTTTATATTCAGCTAGCACAATATTTGCACACCAGAAGATAAAGAAAATGAGAATACGTTACACAGAATGAGAGTTTCTTTTTTATTTGTACACCTTGGTCCTTTCAGCAGAAATCTTTATTCTTTTTCTGTCATTCATCTACATACCTGATCAAGAACCTAAAGGTATCTTTTTACAGGCTGTGCTGCTTATATACCTTAAATTGGCCTGACCTGCCACTTTTAATTTTAAAAAGATGGCTGTATGGGATGTGGATGAATATGGAATTTCTATGAAGCACAAAACTTTTGAACGGTTCCTGTCCTCTGTGATAGTGAGTTTTAAAAGGGAAATCTCCAAAGAGCTAATTAGTAGACAAGTAGAGCTCAGGCTGAACAAAGCTGAAAAGATAGCAGATAACTAAAAGGACCTGGCCATAGCTGACAAAAATCAAAGCACTGACAGAGAGCTGGCAGTAACCTTGGGCTGCTAACTGACAGGGACAATAAAAAAAGCCTCTGAGTGTGGCAGAGAGTGACAGCCATAACCACAGGCTCTCTGAAGAACCTGAAACCTCCACCAAAAAGAAGATATAATCTTCTGCCTGGCAGCACCATACCCTTTTCCCTCCCTTTCCAAATTGGAGAAATTGGAGCTTGTCTAAGTAATTCTGCTGCATGAATGTGAACTGAGAATGGAAACATCCAAGACTGGCGTGCAAAGTGTAGTGGCAAACCTCTGGTCTGAGGGGACACGTCTGCAAAAATGTAAGTTTTACAGCGGGACAGTGAAGGTTTCCTTTGCTTACCTTGACACTTTTGCTGGAGCAGCCATGTGGTTGTTTGTCTCTCTGTAAATCTTCATGAGATGAACATTTAGCACAAACTGTGAAAGACATTTATGTTCCCTGAAATGTAATATAAAATGGAAAACAGAATTATCTTCTCTGCAGTTGGCAGGGCAAGGGAAATGCTCATTGCTGCTTTATACAGAGGAAAATGTGCTTATCTGATTCTAGAAGTCACTTACATGTCACTTAATAAATTGTGGCAATACTTTGTGTGCCCTCACTGATTATAAATATTTGCACACTGTGATCAACAACCCGTGAAACGTTGTTCAGCAAATAACTGTTCACGAACAAAGATATTGAAGAAATGCCCACAGGTAGCAGGTAACATACTGGACCAGGAACCACGCAGATGAGTCATGCAAAAAGGTCATGGAGATCATTTCAAGAGACAGGAGAGATGGGAACTGCAGGGAAATTAAGGCAGCAGAGTGCGGAGAGTATTTATGAAATAGTATCATCATTCCTGAAATCACCATGACAAGAGATTGGGTGTTGCTTTTGGGGATATTAATGTTAAGCCAGAGATTCTAAAACTTGATTTTTATACCTTGGTGTTCTACCTGCAAACAATTTTTCTTTCATATAGTGAAACAGTGACTGCCCATTTTCAGAGGTGGCCACTTTGTTTTATCCTAAAAGCTCTAGTGAGCTTACTAAATATCAACACTCTCCTTGAGTCCTAAAAAACTGTAACACAATTACTTAAGAAACCCCTCTTGTTTTATGGAATTGATGGAAATGATTTTAAGATTAAAGAAGAGCTGAAATTTTCTTTAAGTGCTCCAGAAAATCACAACAGTACTTAATAGTTCTTGTTTTACTCAGTCCTGAACCCATCACTATGACCCAGAGTCTTGGATATGTGTATTTAACTTGACCTTTCAGCTAAAGGGTCAGTTATGAAATGTCAGGCATGTATTTGAAACATTAAATAAGGCTTAGAAGTAATATCTGCTCCAGATATCCAAGAAAAATTCATATGCCTTGGTATGGGAATTGCCTGCCCAGAGAGGTGGTGGATTCACCATCCCTGGAGGTTTTTAAACTGAGATTGGACGTGGCACTGAGTGCCATGATCTAGTAAATGGACTGGGGTTGGACCAAGGGTTCGACTTGATGATCTCGGAGGTCTTTTCCAACCCAATCAATTCTATGATTCTATGATTATTATTTCAGTTTGCTTAAAAGCTTAAAATATCTAAGTCCTCTTTTCAAAATTAAGACAGACTGCTGTTTGATAGTTTCCATCTACCTGCAAGACAGAGCAAATCCTACATCTTGTAGAAATTGGCTTGCAGCTTCTAAATCTCATAAAAGAGAGAACCTTTTTCTTCATTTATACCTGTAATTTATCAGCCGCAAGATTGGGAACTTCTTTGTTTAGAAATTGTAGTTCTAAACCAGAACACAGAGAGATGGCTTAAGAGAGCCTCTGTGTGGTGGGACAATTACACACCACAGACAGCCCAGAGTTTACACCTGCAGTCAGAGCTATGCTCTACGTAACAGTCTTCATTGAAAGGACTATCATGGGATCCTCTGAATTTTATTCATCCTATTTGTTATCTGTTTTCATTCTCTGCTCCATAAGACCAAAATAGCCTTTGAGTATACTTCATTTCTCCTTCTTCCAAACCATGTTCTTCCTTCTCAGTCTTTGGCCTGACCAGTCCCCCTAAGATTTGTTTTCCCCTTCTTTTATGATGCATGTCTGACAGTCTCTTTTTAAGCCTTTGAGTTCTTCTTCACAGCTCCCACTTTCTTCTCTGCAGGTGTTCCTCATTCCTTGCCTACATACATTTCACTTCCACCCCCTGCACATTTCCCTTTCCTTTCTCTCAGAAAGTAACTCCACTCTTCCAAGTGTGTATTCTTTATTCAATTTATGACACAACTCTGTAAACACATCTGAACCAGAATGACATAAAAGCTCCTTTCTTAAACTGGAGTGTTTTCTCTGTTTTACTGCACTGGATTAGCCACCAACCTCCCCTTATAAAAAGGTTCACAACTTCATTCTTTGTTTAATTCCTCACTGACTGGTACAGGCTAACATATTAGCACATGTATATGCTAAAGCCCTTGTAAACTGCTTTTGGAAGGTAACACTGTACTGCATTATACTCAATGTATGCAAAATGAATACAGTTATAAGGGTGACATTCATTTCTACAAGCAACTGAAACCAAATTGGACCAGTTTAACTGAGATTGACATTAATATATCACTGAGCAGTTAGTTATATCACATGAATTAGATATTACAAATTCAAGAATCATTTGTTATGCTTTTAGTACAAATTTTCCTGACATAAGTGAGATAGAGACAAATAGCCAGTCACAAAGATGTCATTTGGTCTCTTGGGGTTATATTGATGATTCCTGCTGAGAAACTCTAGCAGTAGTTTACTATGAAATAAAATGTGGAACAGCCGTCCACATTTTTGGCAGGAAATCTTTTAGGATTGGTTCCTCATTTTTTAATATTAATTTGTATAATGAGTGTATGTGTGTGTTTGTGTGTGTGTGTGTGTGTTTTGGCAGAAGAAACTGCATTGAGAAACTTTAGAGTCTTCTCCATTTAATTAACATTAAAAGAAATGGCATAACATAATGATGAGTTCTACTTTGTTGCTTCTTCCAGTGGAAGAAGGACAGATATAAGCAATGAAGCTTTATTTTGGGTGTTACTCAGATAAATCTCTACTTTCCTTTTACCAGAACTACCTTGCACAACCCTTCTGGTTGTCAGTACACTCACAGTTCTAGTAATTACCTTCAGATTCTGGATATCTAAAGAAAAAGTTAATGATTGTTATTTGCATGTCATATTTTATTTTTGTAGGTTGCTTCTATATTGGTACATTATGTTCAATTGTCCAAAATCTTTCCTCCCTGAGGTTTGTGGGAGTTTAGTAGCAAATTCAGAAATGCTGCCTCCTTGTTCTGCTTCAAGACAGAAATTCCAAAATGACAGAATTTTCTCTTGAGTGGACATTCTGTCTTTTAATTCACCTGAACACTGACCTGTGCTCAGGCTGTGTCATCTTTCTGAAACAGTTTCTTGTGACTCTGTGACACTTGTGCTCAGCGAACATTTCTGCTCCTCAGAGCCAGCAGAAAGGATATTTATCTACAGCAGCATGGCAATGGGCAGGAGCTGTTCTGGCAGCATTAAATCATAGAATCATAGAATCAGTTGGGTTGGAAAAGACCTCCGAGATCATCAAGTCCAACCCTTGGTCCAACTCCAGTCCGTTTACCAGATCATGGTCCGTTTACCAGTGCCACGTCCAATCTCAGTTTAAAAACCTCCAGGGATGGTGAATCCACCCCCTCTCTGGGCAGCCCATTCCAATGCCTGATTACTCTCTCTGGAAAGACTTTTTTTCTGATCTCCAACTTAAATTTCCCCTGGCAGAGCTTAAGCCTGTGCCCCCTTGTCCTATTGCTGAGTGCCTGGGAGAAGAGGCTTCCTTTGTGTAAATAAAGCTATCTGCAGCTCCAAAGATGATTGATGGACATCACACCCCTTTAAAAATGTCCAGATGGGGATGTCTGTTAAAGATCAGCTCAGCTCTTTTTATTTGGTGTACTTTTAGTGGCACGCTGTGAATCTCTGTGAGGCTGCCTTTTCCTGGGGTCTGTGGAGTGGGAGTGTGTCCCCTCTGTGCACACAGAACCCGTTGGCACTGATGAATAACTACAAACTGCTGAGAGCCTGTGAGGACTTGGGGCCTCCTGGGCTTCATCTGACTCTTCTGAAACTAGTTCTACATTCCAGTGATGTAAATGAAGGCTCCCCTCATACAGCAGTGAGAGCCAAGAGCAGCTCTACGCTTGAAGTGCCTTTTCTTTTAATATGCACGTTCCTTGAATGCTGCCTGAAATGACCAACAACAGAATGTAAAAATGAAAGCTGAAGCTGCTTCTGCCAACGCAATCCCAAATCATCTGTTACAGCAGAACTGAATATTTACTGAAGAAACACAGTCACAAAATTAAATTAATATGAATGCCGCCAACAGAGCCTCACAGAGAAAACCTCCAGAAACCTAAAAATCTCTTTTCTCTCAGTCACACTACACTGCACATCCTTCTGTAGTTCTCTTTCTTTTTTGTGCATAATAAAGCTATCACACACTGCACACACACTTTGGTCCACTATAGAGATTTTTTTGGAGCCAGGGGTATCTTTAAGCAGCAGCTACAAAGGATTATTTTGTGTATATCTGGCTTGTGAGAACTGTGTCTGAAAAATGAATACAAATTTTTCTCTTATTATTATAATTTTGAAGTAGTTTCTGTTGCATTGGTTAAATAGGATCTTTTTCAGTTTTTTTCATTGAAAGAATTTGCTTTCTTCTTCATCAAAAAATTTATTTTAAAATAAATCTTTTATTTAAATGAAAATCAGTAAAAACCTGTGTCAAAGCTATTGCTGCTAAGTGCATTTTAGAGTGACAACAAACACTCTAATGGCTGCTAGAGTTTTTGCTTTTTATTATGAGGAAACAGCTTCTGGTAAAATATACCTGATGGAAAATACATATTTTTGCTGGATATATGTATGAGAATTACAATTTTACCTATTTCTAATGTACAAATAATAATGTCTGGAGCCATGAGTGTTTTTCTCCTACATTTTTATGGCAAAGAACAACACAAAATTTCCTTTTGGAGATTCATCTCCCCCCTGTAATGCACTCAAGCTGAGCTAAATCTGGTGTCTGTCCATGTCACACAGGATGTGTGTGCTTGCTGTGGTGGGATTGCTCACAGGGAAGATTGCAGTCACCTCCAGATTGTTTCCAAAATCATGAGTTTTATGGTTTGAGTTACTGATTAAAGGTCACTTCTCTATTTGTATTCTACTTTGACACTTCAGATGAGATGAAATTCTTGAATTATAAAGGTATTTAGGCAGCTATGAATTGTGCTGAGCAGTGAGAGCTCAGAGTTCAGCTCCCTGCTGACTAAAAAAGCCCCAGATTGCTCATCTAGAAGCTTCAAGGGCTGATTTTTGAAGAGGCTTAGTTGAGACCATAAAGTGCATTTTTGGAGCAGTCTTAATTGACAATGGCTCTGCTACTTTGACATATTTTACTACTGTACGTGATTTTAGTCTCATAAGCATATTTTATAAATGAACACAAAGATGTGTTATTGTATTTAATGCAGCTAAAGAGAATCTTAACACCATTTAGAAGAATAAAATAAGCAGCGTATAGCAATAAGTATGAAATAAAAATGGGATTACACAATAACCTCTTCACACTAATAATGCTACTCATTCACATGAAAGTGTATTAATTGCATTTAAGTGTAAACTACAATTAAGCATCATCGCTCCCTAGTCGTGTGTGTTCAATGACTGCAGTAAAATTATTCCTGGAATGGATCTGGCCTAGTGACACTCACATACCTGTGCCTGGTGATTTTCAATGACACTTCTGATCTCGGGTGACCACAGCCTCGTGGGGCAGTGGCTGAATGACTGTGGGACTATTGGAGTTCTCACTCTGCTGGGCTTGTATCTCATTGCCTTCCCCAAGGATTCCTCAGGTGAAATTTGATGGGAGGGTGACACATAGCCTAGGCCAAATGATCTGCAAATCATAGAATTTAAATTCTTTTTCTGTGTTTTCATTAAAGGGTTTCACTCCATTTCTTAACTATTGTGTCATCACAAGTTTCTAGCGTACATTTCGTTTTGGGTGTGTGCAGTCAAATAGCTCTTAGAAAGATATTTGCTAGAATTTCAGTTGTTAATATAACTATTTAATAGCAAGGCTGCAGATTAGCTCAACTGAAGTTCCAGTTGCCCTCCCTTGCTTTCCCCAAATTACCCTACATGTATAGAGAAAATAGAGAGTCTCACATAGTAATACAGAGAAGTGCAAGGGAGACAAAAATATGCTCTGAAGAGTGTAATTCTACACTTGCTTGGTATTGTGGCTTCTGGATGCAGAAGCCAGGAGTGTTAACTTGACCCTGTTGCTCTGCAACACTAAAACATTATGTGTTGAGTCTACATAGAAAACCTCAGTAAAATCTCTTAAATACCTCATAAATCAAATAGAAAATGCAAAAAGTCAAGTACCAAAGCTGTACAGTAGTACACATGGCTTTTAAATATCACTTATTGTCTGTCTTTCTAACTGTAAAGTGCATGCTAAGGACAATTGACAAATTACCTGTTGCTAAGTGCTCCATTTTAGTGGGAAAGAAAAGAAACTTGCTGCAGCTTCTTGATTTCCTGGGTCTACAAAGGCAAGAAAACAATGTATTTAGATTGAGCAGAAGCAATAGGGAATGCAGGAGTTGCAGTTCTCTCTTTTACTATGTTTTTATTAACATTTATTATAAAGGTGATGTTTATTTATTCTGATCCTTGTAATCTTCAAAACTAAGCTTTCAGAGCTTCAAGTACTACACACATAAAAAAATGATGTGTATTAGGGTGGTTGGTTGGGCTTTTTTTTCCATTTGCAAAGTGGCAGCTCTGTTTCAATTAGGCTAACTCAAAGAGTAATTGGAATTCAATCTGGAAAGGTAGCCCAACTAGGTAGAACACTTCTCAATCTTTAGGAGTTTATGAATTATGATAGCCTTTGGCTAATCACTTTGCAAGATTTATAGCCATTGCATATTCAGTTGCTGACTATCAACCTTGTCAGGGGATAGAAAGACCAACATGATGAAAGAATCTGCTGCTGTCAGTAGCTTTTCTCCACTCCCCTCAAAACAGGCCTCACAATAAGAACAGTCAGAAAAACACAGAAGAGCCAGGAATCAAAAATACTTTGAGTGAAAGCTGTTTGCGTCTTTCTAAGAACTAGACCAAAGGTCGACTCCAAGCAACCCTGTCTAACAATTCAAACATCTCATATGATGTAAAAATGACAAAACAGAAAATCCAGACCACCAAAAAGATCATAGGTTCATAGGTTGGTTCTCGTCATAGGTGTGTTGCAATGCTCATCTCTGTCAGCAGAGACACAAGAGAATTCAGACCAAAAGTCTTGGCAAAATATTGACTTAAACATTCTGCCCTCCACTAAGACAGTAATAGTGATATCCCATTGATCTGCCAGATACCTTAAACAAATAAACTGGTATTTATTTTCCACCAAGATTTTATATTTACCATAGACAGTGCATCAGAAGTTTAATGGTCAATATTAGAACTTGGATTATAATTTGAAGACTTGGGTCAAAAACATGTTTCTTAAAGTCATTGCCTGGAAGGACAACCATACCAACGAATAAATAAAATAAAATAAATTTACAAACATGTAGATATTATTGTATGTTCTAATGACTATGGCAACACTGTAATTCCCTAAAACAATGACTTTTCAGTCAGATTATGTTTTACTTACAGGCTTAACTTGTTTTGTTTTTAAATGAGTACCTTTGTCTTATTTTAGTTAATCATAATCTCCACTAGTGATTCACTAACAACACTAGACAAAAGAAGGCTATTTTTGTCCACAAAGGATAAAAAAACAAATTAGGGTTAGGGATACCCTAGGATTCAGGCATAATTGGTTCCATTAAAAATAGTAACATCTACTTCCCTAAAGTGTTCTTTTGTATTTACAAATAAAATGAAAGTTGTTATCCAAGTCCTACAGAGGAAGAAACCAAGTCACTGAATGTTATGTGATTAGAATAGGCTTGTCTTGCAAGCTAAGAGACAGAGTGCACCAGAGTCAGGAGTGGAACCAAATTTGGTGCCACTGCCCCTGGGTCATGTTGATGCCCCTTAGGCAAGGATTGCACTTATGAGCTGTCAAATGCCATATTTTTTAATGTATGGGATTAACTGCATAACTGAAATGCTGATTTATGTTTTGGATGTATAGAACAAAAGTGAGTAAAAGTGATCACTGACTCACGTGAGTCAAGGGCAAGCTATATAGTAATAAATAACATGTGCCATATATCAAAAACTATCTGGAACCTCAGACCACAGAAATTTGCTAGGGGAAAAGATAGGAGGTTACTTGTCGCCTCTTGCCTAGTTATGACTTTACTACAAGAGATACCTTTCTCCAGTTTTCCTTTTTGCTAATGGGTCCTAAGGCTTTGTCTTCTCTTCCTTGATGCCTTCACTTCTCCTCCTCCATCTCAGCTTTACTTCCTTCTTGAACCCCCCATCTGGGCCTTTATACGCTTCTCCCTGCACCAGATTCACAGTTCTCAGGTTCCAGAGGACCTTTCCCTCCTTCCCTACCCAAAATACTGAAAGACATAGCACAGTGGCACAAAGGAAAGATTGTTGGGAAAGGGGATGGGAGGCACAGAGCTTAATCCAGCTTCCAACACTATCTCTCCATTCTCCCACGCTGCAGCACCAATCCATGGCTCTGCCCAGGCCAACGGTTTGGAGAGGCAGCCACAATGTCACAAGGGGTGATGATTTTCTGTTCCTCACTCTGAAATATGACAAAATTAAGGAAGACTTATGCAGAACGAGTTATACTCTCTTGTTCTCTTCCCACTCACCCTAGTAAGACAAGATGTATGTGCAAGTGTTGTTTTGTTAAAATACGAATGTTCCGTGTGTTTTTCCAGTCCCTTCTCTATAATTATTCCATTCATGTCCAGCAATGCACATGTCTCAGATCTGATTAAATGAACTTTGGAATTGTAAAGCAGAAGGAGGTATACTCATGTGTAGGACTGGAGGCCTTGCTGAAGTCAGTGCAGAGCCTGCATGCTGAACAGAACAGCCTGAGAACAGGGGCAGCCCTGTGTATTTACAGCACTTGGACACAGCAGGCTTTGGCTGGACTGAGCTGCTGGTTTATTAACAATACTTTCACCTTGAAGAATTTTACATGCACCTTTTCAGAAAATGCTTTTAAAAATTTGGCTAATGTACCTTGTATCAACTTTGTTTGCTCACTTTGCTGACCTTCACAGTAACTGACAATTCCTCATAGCAAAGCAAAAACATTTCCTACCTCTGTTTTAATTAATTGCAGCTGTTACTCCAAATAATTCACTTCTACTCACTTATTCCTATCAATTAACCAATGGAAAACAGGAAATAAGAGCTATAAAATAATGCTGGAACAAGGTACTGTATTTAAGCAGGGAAGCTTGGGGTTGGAGCAAGAATTTTGGTCAAGTTGGGGACTGGGATTTTAGTCTACAGCATTACAGGAGAGGCTTAGTGCAAGTTTAGACTCAGCATTAACATTTGACATATTGTGGCTCAGGTGACCTCTCAGGGAAAGATGTAACAATCCACTCTCATTTAAGGAGATGTATTTTATGGAATTTATCCAGATGCAAAGAATTGGCAGGAACTGGAAGACTGTTTTTTTCTCTTTTCTGTTTATATATTTGCTTTGTAAAGTCAGATAGGGAGATTACCTTCAGAACTTTAAAAGAAACAATTTTTCCAATATCTTTTCCAAATTGATCAATTAATCATCATCTGTTAAGAGACTTAACCTTTTGAAGGAGGAAAGCAAGCAAGTCTTCAAAGTGAACACTAGCACACACAAATATATATATGTGTGTGTTTTGTCTGTCTTTTGCCTTGAGAGCTTGCCTAATTTTCAGCCTCTTGAAATAGGAATGATTTCCTCTCTTACCTAAAACATTTATATACCAAATAATTTTTAAAATCGTTCTTGTCCTGCAGGCAATTTGTTAAACTGCTTCACTGGGTTTTGTGGACATTGAATTAGATCATGTTGGCTGAGAATAATTTGTAGCCAAGTTTCTGATGTAAATACTAATATTTTGGAGCCTGCTAGCTCTGTGAAATCTCCTACCAGAACACCTGCAGAATCAAATTGCTCAGGTGAAGAGGGTGGGAGAAACAATTGAAACTGATTTTATTTCTTGCAAGCATAAATGTCTTTTCAATGTTCCTTACACTTATTTCTTTAACCAACTGGATAATGCCTTCCAGTGTAACGTCCTTTGATATGTTCCTCTGAAAGATTATGTTCATGATGGAATGCAGCATTCCAAGGAGCCTATACCTACAGGAACATTCCAGTTTCATTTCACTCCTTCTGAAGCCTTACTTGAATAAAACCCAACACACAGGCTTCAGCAATCTCAATCAAAACAGTGCCAAGTAATTGCTGATCATAAGTGACCAGATAAAGAACACTCATATTGAACAAGTTTCTGTGGTTATCACCTGAAAAGTGTGCTGAGGACAAAGAGCTTAGGGAATTCAGCAGCACAATGGATAAAATTGGAAATTCCTCTAAGATTTTCATTGTTTTTCAAAGTAACTAGGCTATTCTTTGAGCACAGATGCAATTATTCCTTTGCAGTCCACAAATTCACATAAAATTACCTCCTTTTTCGCTTTCCATCTGGATGATAGTATAGTACAGAAGAAACAAGAATTGTTATGGGTTCACCTAGGTGGGCCTAGATTTGGGCTCTGAAGTTTGGACTAGGCCGAAGCTGTCAGCTGACTTGAGCTGGGCTGAGCTAACAGCTGACCTCTTCTAGCCAGTAAGTTTGTATTCCATACCACATTATGACATCATCTCCAGGGAAGTAGGAACCAGTGTGGGAGTGGTTAAGTCAGTCGCTTCTCAGCCCTCCTCTTGGGAGGACGCACGATGCTGTCCCAGGGGGGATGGAGAGGACCAGGCCCACCACTGGCTCACAGGGTATCTCAGGAAAGTAAAATGTGTTGTTCTGGGTCTCTCCTTTCTGCTTGGGTTTGTCTCCCTGGGGAATAAGTCTTTTCTTAAGTAATGTGTAGTTAAGACAGTAGAATTTGTGTGTTCGTTAAGAAGTTGAGGTGGGGAACTTGTTGTTGCAGACTTGTGTGAGTGTATATTTGTACTCTCTTCTAATTGTCTCTTTCTTTCTGTGAAAAATATATGTAGATTTAGTATAAATGCAGTTTGAAGTGTTTTTTTTTCTTTCCCCTCTCTTTTCCTCCCTTTCCCTGGTGTTAGGAGGGAGGCTTTTCTCTCTGTGCTTGGGGGGGTTGGCAGTTGCTTATCTCAAACCAAGACAAGAATGTTTGCCTGATGGGCTATATGTTTTTACCCATGCATACCCAGAAATAATGGAACAAATCCCTCAAAGTTTTGAAAAAAAATTTTCATCCAACAGAGACCTAAACTATGAAAAATTTCACCTGGCAGCCAGAAGTTTGGAGAAAGTTATGAGCTGCTGGAAATGGGGATAGCATGGAAAACGTCACACAACCTGAACAGTAGTAGTCATTTTCTCTCCTACTGTAATATGTAACTGTATAATTTATTCATGTCCCAAAATACATTAGGTAAGAGGAAGGAATTCTTAGTGCTGGTAGACTTAGCTCAAATCCTCTAAAAGTCAATACAGTTTCTCATGTGTACGATTAAAGTGGGGGGTTTGCCTCAATTAATTGTTTTCCAGTTGCACTAAATGAGCAAGATTCCATTTTGCTTGGAAATACAAAGTGCTTGTCAAAATGCCATTTCCTACTGAATTTCAGTTTCCTGCTTGGGAAAACAATCCCTAATAGCTTCCCCCTTCCTTCTTCCATTGACTAGTTCTCTTCATATTTTCCTTGCTTTGTGAAAAACATTATAGCAATTCCTAAGCATAACAATGCTTACTTACAAGGTATTTTGTTTAAATTTAATTTTTCTGACAGAAAATCTATTCAGAAATTGAAACATAATGTCTTAGAGATTTTGTGCTATAGTGCCTCCTCCTGCTGTTTTTGTGATCATCCCACTCATACTGAAATGAGTTTCTTTTGTTGTTCATTTCACAGAATTCTCTGGCTTGAGTTTTTGTCTGTTTATTTTTTTACACAGAAACTAAATTTTTCCCCCTATATAAAAATCTGTATCAGCTCAGAATCAGGGCAGGGTATGTATTTAATTACACAGTATGTCTTATCCCTGGAACATCACTGGTCAAAGACAAAGTTTATTTTCACCAAAAAAAAGTTAAGTCCCTAATGGATTTAAATCGTTTTAATAGGCAGCATTCACTGCAAAGTTTGTTTTTATACTACCTTTTTTCCTTGAAACCACCAGAAATTTCTGTTTTACAGTAAAGATTGCAGTCTGTTCTAAGCAGGCCAGGACTTCCAAAGCATTATTTAAATGCCTCAGCTGAACACCAGCATTCTTTCATCCCATTTCACACACTGAAGTACCAAAAGGGTAAATAACTTGCAATATCATTTCTGACTGACTTGACTTTGAAAAAGGCACAACCTACATAAACAACTGAGCAGTTGTTGGCTGCTTACCTGGATCTCTAAATGATCCCATATGCTTGTCTGCTAATGCTGCTAATGATTATAAACACCTCAGTTCATCATATTAATGAGTTATAGCCAATAGAAAAGGACAAAATCTATAACTTTTCCACAAACTTAGTTAAATGTCAAGGTTTTTAAAGGCCTAGTTAGCAAGTATATTAGATGAGATATGTCAGTTTGCCAATTTACGACTCTGACTTGTCTCTTGTGATTCCTTATAGCCTCTAGCCATTCTCCTCTTACCTGAGGCATTCTCTGGCAAAAACCTGATGCTTCCAGTCATTCTGCATTCTTGTGTTCCTTCAAAAATAATTGGACAGGCACCTCTCCATAAACAATCATCATTAGTCACAGAAGGTACACACATAAGAATACCATACAAATAAGTTTCAATGGAATGTCTTGAGCCAAATAATAATAATAATTTGGCCAGCGTGCTAAAAATGTGATTGACAGGGAGTTAATGCACTTAACACTTTTCCAGCAGGCTGTTAAAATTAGTTCCTTGATGCTCAAAAAGTCCTGCTCCCAGAAAAGTGACACCGACATTGACCAGTGAGTTTGTTGCTGTTCAGTAACCTGCTCCATTTCCAGACTATATGATTAAAGTCATTATGGGAGCTGTCAGGAGGAGGGAAAAAAATGAAAACTGTCATAAGAAGAAACTGTTGGAAATCTTGGGATTTTTGTATAATGCTAAACTATTTTAAAATATTGTCTTTAATTTTAATATCACGATATCGAGCCATATAATAAGGATCCATATATAAAATAAATCCTTTGTGGTTATACCTTAAATGGTATAGCTGATCATCCTTACTATGTATATAGTAGGAAGGAAATTTATCATACATTTCCTTCTACATGAAAGGAGTGAATTAGCTTACAAAAAGGAAGCCTTATTTTAAAATATTACTAGAATATTTAAATCCTCTGAATTAAAACTAGAGAGTGGAGGGAGAAAAAACCCAAGAATTCACAATCGAAGGAATTTTGTTTAAAAAACCCCAACCTGTCAACAATGTAATCCTACAGACCCAATTAGTTGTCTCATGAGAATATACTAAATTAGAAAGATAAAAATGTCCTATTTTCAACTTGAAATTTTTGTAAATTTATTTCAATATTTGATGCAATTATGTAGTAATAATTTGACAGGCTATTTTACACTCTTAAATAACCACTAAGTTCTGCTTTAACTGATCCACCAATGCACTGCAAATTGTTGTTAGTTATGCAGAGATTGCAGGATGTGTTATGCATTGCTCAGACATAAATTACAGTATTTGTTTTGTACTAGAATTTGATTGTTTTAACAAATTCACATATACTTCAGTCTTAAAGTGTTTAAAGATTAGGGAGGTTTTCATATCAACATAAAGATCTGACCCTTTACTTACTTATGTTTAAAATATTTTTCTAGATCCAAGGGGGTGCATAAGAAGGTAACATTTTTAATACAATTATACCAACACTATAATTTTCTTATATTTATTTTTCTTTTCTCACCTGCTACACCTAGGTTTTGACATTAAGAATATTGCTTTTGATATTTTCAGCATTAAAAACCACTTTATGCTTTGGTTCCATTTTACTCCCAGTCAGAAAGATCAGAAAAAGCTCAAGTCACACAGTGAGAAACTTTATCCACTGAATGAGATATTATCCATTCCACCAGACTACAAATCAAAGAGTATCTCTTAGGCTGCTTAAAAATTCATTTTAAAATCTGATCCTGATTGTACTTTTATGGTAATTTCATACCATCAATCATCCTTTTACCTTTAGTCTCTAGGTCCACTGCTTTCCCCATAGATCTCATTCTCTCTACCTCATTATAATTCTTTAGGTGAGAAAACAGGGTAAGAAACCTTAACAGAAAATGAGAGAAAGATGTAAATTTCTCGAGAAAAGTCAGGTTCACTAAGAAGCACAGCTAATGATATGTTCTGATCTGGTTTTTTTTCCTTTTTTTTTAAATTAAAAGATGGAGGAGGATAGAATAGAGTGAAAAACATTTGCCGTGCAAATAATGTGTTTGTAATCTGCATTCTAACACAACAGTATAATTTATACAACTGAGCTGTCAAATAGATGGAGTCCCTTAAAAAAAAAAAAGGAATAAAATAAAGATTTTTGGAGTTCCACTGAACTTTTCCTAATTAAGCACTGAACTTCCTAAAATTCTGCACTTTCCACTACAACTAAGGCTGACTCAACTTTGCTAATACTACAGATTATGTAAATTCCAGTAATCAAGAAACAGAACTAACTGTAGAGTGCTAAAAACATATTCATCAAACCTCCTTTCTTGCACCTAAACTACATCATTATATACCATGAACATATAACCTTGTTTATGGCTCCAGCAGTAGGAAGGGAAAGTTGCTGTATATTGTTCTGTCTCCAAAATCTGGGCTGCTTCAGGTGGTTTCTACAAGAGTCATACTCTCCTAGAGATCAATGTTACAGTTTCACTCTTTTCATTTGAATCCTGGCCATAATGAAAAGTCTTTTTTACAGCATTGGGGGATATGACAAATAATGAACCCACTGTTCGAGACATCTAGTCTGGAAGAAAAACTATTGTTAATGGCAAGGGAAAATGATTTTTCCAGTAGTGTGGGCTCGTCCATGTTACAGTTCCTAATGCCTTTAACAAAATGTAGCCATAAACCACTGAGTGCTGGTAATAGCAATAATCCCTCCAAAATGGTTTGTTACCAGCAGTTAGTGACCAGTTTCTTAGTTAATGGCCTGAGGGGAAAGGCTTTTAAAAAGCTGTATGCACTGTTTCCTCTCAGGCAATTTAACTGGCTGCATTAAACTGTATTTTCATTGAGCTTCCTAACATTTGTACTCTGATAAAATTCTAGTCAGGGAAGGCAATGAGGTGGTGGTGGAGTATGTCATCACTGTACTTTGTAGCAGAAACATTAAAAAAAAAAGCTATTGAGTGTCTTCTACTCTGCATTATGTTAGGATTTGGTACTGATGGTAATAATAAGTGTTAAAGTCTTTAAATATCATATCAAATTAAAAGTAATTAGCAACTTTATCTGAAGAAAGATGAAAGAGTCTTCAGCTTTATGGTATGATACAATGCCCTTGAAACAATCAGGGAATACAAGAGAAAACATTATGTGCTTTCATGCAAAATCAAGATGCTAATCTGAGATGCTCATTTATTTTCATAAACCAAGTAAAAATAGTACCTTATTTGGAGGAATATCACATGCTAGAATGATACTTGATAACATTAAAATGTTAATAAAACATGAGTATAGGAGGGCATATAAAGCAATTAAAATACACTTTTCATTTGTATTTTACTGAGTTAATACATTGTTTCATAAAGTGTTTGCAACTATGTCATTGATGTACTGGCTTATGCAAGTGGGAATTTTTTTTAAATATACATGCTTTATCCATACTTTATAAAAAACATTTTCAGGAGATGAAAATATTGTACAGCACAGTGCTGTATTAAAAGGTAAAACAAGAATATTCCTACACTATTTTAGTTGTGTAACAAGCTGGAAGCCACTCAAATCCATAAACAACACTATGCTGATTCCTCAGCCTGTCTCCACAACTCACTGGGCTTAAGTGGCATCTCTTCGTTTTTCACTCGCATAGGTAAAAAGACTCATTAATCAGGAAATTTTTCCCAAGTATGGCAATAAAGTCAAAGGAATGATTGGCATTACACAGAATGCTCTGTAACATACACACAGGAATATAGGCTCTCATTAGGCACAGCATATTAAAAAAAAAAAAACAACAACCAAACAAAATACTGTACATCTTCACTTGTGCTGCACAGGGTACAGGAACAACGGGGGAAAGAGCCACACAACATGTGGAGGGGAGTGGGGGTGGCTGGAGGGAATTTGAGGTTTTTGGAGTCCCAGCATGAAGAGAAGAAATCGGTTCTGGGGCACTTTGGCAACCTGCCCAACTGCTTTGGGGAAAGGCTGTAGATGGACAATCCCAAGTGAAGCTACTTTTGTGTTGGAGACTGATGTGAGGGTTTCTTGGGACAGAATTATTCCACTTGAGCAGTGGGTAGCACTCCCCAGTCCATGATCTGCAGTAAGACTCATGTCCACTCATGAACCTTGCTTTTGTTAAAGTGCTATTGGAGCATTTTTTGCTGTCAGCTCCCAAGTTCAAGTGTCTGTACCACCCACCATAGGGAGAATCCTGTTCCCAGCAATTTTGGATGTACCATAACCTCTATATGCAGTAGACTGTGATATTACAGAACTATCAGTGTTTTAAAACAGCATTCTCATACTGAGTTGGGCTTCTAATTGTGTCATCTAACTATAAAGTCAACTAAATTATGATGAGTGGGCAAAAATTTAGAAACAAACAGGCATGGTGCTTGTTGGAAACACACCATTCATGCAGTTAAATCAGTCTTAGAATGCTTTAAGTAAATAAATAGTGCTAATAAGCAGCATTAAAAAATACTGAAATGGAACAATTAGGTGGCAACACTGGAATTCCAATATAGTAAGTGGAAATGTGAAAGGGACAAAAAACTAGTGGAGAGAAGGGCTTATACTTTGAGAGCAGACACAAAGGTTTTCATGGGAAGTAAAGACTGGATACCCTTGGGAAAGGCCCTAATCAGGAGTTGATGTCACATTTACAATTTACAATTACAACAAGTGGAATTATTTTTCTTTAATACCAGAAAAATAACTGCACTTTTTTTCCTCTGTGTGTTATATATGAGGAGCTTGAAAACCATGTGTTTTTTGTGTTTTTCACTGCCTTCTTAATCCTCACAATATCAGACGTTAATTTCGGTTTTGCTGGAGGACATTTTTGTGGATGTACCTCCTGTACCTTAATTGAACTGATAAGAGAGAAGGGACTGAACATTTAATAATACATTCTTCCTTCAAAAAATTAATGAAACAAGAGTATGAAAGATTAATGGAATTACTTCATATTAAACTATCCAGAGAAAGTGCTAAACATAAAGGGCCTCATCATGCAGGTGACTGTGTAGGTTAAGCACTCTGTTTGGATCGAAGGGGACTGGGGGGAATCTGGGCTCCCCTGGACATTGTTTCATCTCTCACCCCTACAAGGGGCTGAGCTGTTACATCCACTTGTCTGAGGCCAGGCAAGGTTTCAAAACATCAAACTGAAGGCTAGTTCCTTTGAGCTGAGGGACTGCTCGGTTCAAAAGCAGAGCAGAGGAAGGGAAAGGGAGTGGACTAAAAGCAAGAGAAAGAGATGAGATGAGACAGAGGGAAGGTATTTTCTTGGCACCAGAGCTCGCTTGGTGGTGTCCGATTTGAATCTTTTCAAAGCAGAATTACTTGTGCTCAATTGGATCCTCTTGGTTAAAAATAAAACTGCTTGTCTTCATTTGGAATGCAAAGACATGCAAGAGCTGAGGCATTTCTCTTTTGTCTGTAGGAATCTTAAAATCATTGTAAAATCCTGATTCTGCTGTGACTCTAGATGCAGCAGTATTTGTTTCACACTAAGCTGACAATTTCTGTCATGTTCACCATAAAAGACATCTGATGTAAGAAAAGTTCCTGCCTCTCATGTTCTCCATAGAATGAGTTGGACTGGCAATAGCAACTCAATGTCTAGATAATTTTCTTCCACTGATGGTGAAACAATAGCTAATGAATAAAGCTGGAACTTGAAGAAACTGCAGGTGGTGGCTTTTGTGTCTAACAGTATTGTGGTAATTTACACAGATATACAAACTTCCAGGTAAAAAAATAAACAATTTGAAGTTACTTCTTAGGAGCATTTTGCCCTAAGAATGACTGTATTCCCTACCAGTTGTCTTGCAGGAAGTTGTTAGCTCAGGCAGACAAGTGCCCCGCTGGTGCCAAAGCAGTGATTCTTTGCTTACTTGGTTTGTCCCTGTCATTCTCCAAAGAACTCTCAACTTGTTTCACTTCCCAATGTTTTATTTAAATCTCAGTGAGATGGTGGAGCTTGGGAAAAGACCTCCTATTTCATGGCTGAGCCTCCTTTCAAATCTGCAGGCTCAAACAGAATTGCGTAGTATCGTGTGACCCATTGCACTGACGGTTCTGTCAAAGCTTTGGCCTCAAACTGCCCAAGTGGTCAGTAATGAAGAGATCCCTGCCATGATTTCTGCACCATTAGCAATGGTGTGAAAATACAGCTCTTCTATTAAAAAAAAAAAAAAAGAAAAAAAAGAAACAGAAAAACACAACAACTTGGTTTTGTTTAAAACCTTTTTCTGCTTTACTCCTCATGCTAATACATTTGTGACAAATATTATTTTCCCAGATGACATTTGTACAGTAGGTCTATAGGAAATGTCAGCCAGAGGAAAAAAAACCTCCTGCATTAATCTGCATTCTGAAAGCCTTCTCATTATTTCTCATCCAAACTAGGAGCTTACTAAACAACAAAATAGAATGCAAATAGTAAAATAATGCAATTAAATGCATATAAAGCTAGGGTCATCCAGAAATAGCAAAGAAAAACATCATAATTATATGTGTATATATGATGTATATGTGCATATATGATGCCATTAAGAATGATGGGATACTGATTTTATGCACACTTTATATTCTTATCATTCAAATTTGGGGGGGGGGGAGGGAAGAGAGAAATTAAGGTGATACTGTGCAATGGAACATCGTAGAGTGATGAGTACAATGGAATCTGTCAGGGGTTACCTCTATAGATCCTTTCAAACCAAATTCTTGTATGGGAACTGCAGTGGGGCCAAAAAGGAAAATTCAAAAGTATCCCCAAATTTATGAGATTTTTAAAATGAATGAGAGCGATTCCTTAATCTTTTTATCGGATTAGATTACCTCTAATGTTTGCAAGAAATGAATCCCCAGATTTTTGTTGTGAAAAGGGAGACAATGAGCAATCATTCCTTGACCACTTTCTTCATACTAGTAATGGTTATACCAGCCTCTACCCTCTTTTATCAACTCTTTCTAGTTTATGTGAGCCTTTCTCCTACAGAAATTATTCCCTCCCCTCAGTTGTCTAGATGATTATGCACAGATTCAAGGATGGACCCCCTGGGGAAATGTCATGGAGAACAGGGGAACTATATGTACAGTACTAGTCCCCTAAAAAATGATGAATGTCCAATATGTCTGTCCAGTCCATCCTCACCTTAGGAATATAAAACTGTGCTGGTCCAGAAACTGAAGCACAGTATGGCACATTTTAGAGACTCTGAGCAATTTTCTTTAGCAAGACAAATTACTGTAATATTTCTTCATCTATTATTTTAACAAGGAAGGTTCTGAGTGTTCCTTATACAAAAATCAAAAAAGAGTCTAGGGCAATAAGAAATATTCTTTGAACTGCCTTAAAAACAATCCAATTTAAGCTCAGAGCAGAGAATAGAAAATACCCAGTTCAGGAGGTTACACTCACCCCCTCAGGGAACAAGGAGATGTGTGACCTGGGTGGCCACTTTGAGGGAAGAGTCCTGGTAGTTGGCAAACTAGAAAGAAAGGAATTGCACAGGAGCTATAGACGGAAAATAGTAAACTTTGTGTAAATCATTTCAAATAAACTAGAATACACCTGCATGTGGCCAAGTGGCATTTATCTAAATAGTGGAGCACTTTCTTAAATCAAGTTGTAAAGTTCACGCAGTCATAAAACACCAAAAAGGAGTCTTGGAGAAAAATCTTTTGTACAGCTAAGAATTTAAAAAGAATTATTTTAAGTTTAAATTGACGGGATTTAAAATTCAGATAACTTTATATTTAATCCTTAGTCTGTTTAACAAGTGAACATAAATGAAACTCAATACAATTACAGGAATTAGTAACAGAGAGCATATCTAAGGAAGAAGAAAGAAGCTCTCTAATATGCTACAGATGATGAGAAATAAGCTTAATTTTAAGCAATTTGAAGGGCATACTGATGCTACAATAGGGAACCATCAAGTAATAAGATACAATTTTCTCTGCCTTCCAAAGTGTTCCTCTTTATCTTCTCTGTCCTCCTCAGATTTGCTTGTCTGATCTGACCGTAGCATTCTATTTGCAAACAATTCTTTGTATGCTGTTGCTCTTCACTACCTTGAGAATATTTTTACTCTAGCCTGGTGTTAAGGACTTTAGAAAGAGCATTTTGGAAGTTGCATTGAATTGCAACTTGTTTCTCCCTAATTTGTTGTAATTTTAACATGCTCAAAGAATGTTGGAAATTACTGACAGGTATTTATAAAATTAATCATTTTTAACATACAAATAGGCATTACTAGCAATGAAAACCCTTCCCTTACATCCCAAATCATGAGCAACATGCCCAGAACATTTTAGACATTCCAGAAAAGTACTTCAAATGTCTGTGGCCTACAAAGAAGAGGCAGTTCTGAAATAAGGAGTGATCCGTACTGAAAAGAGCAACAAAAGCACTGCCTGTAATGGTGAGGGCACCTTTACTCATCAGAACAAGCAGAAGGCACCGCAAGCAACTCCCACGGAGTTCACAAAGGTCCAAGTGTGCGTGTGACGCTCATGCCCAGCAGCTCCTCTGCTCCACAGCCATGGCAGCAGTGTCAGTAATGGACAACCCATCTGAAAAGCCACACGAGAGAATGCTCTGAAGAGTCTTGACAAGCAGTGCCCTGGGAGTTACTTGGCTTTCAAGAGGCTGACTGCATTCTGTGTGCTTTTGGCAGCATCGCTAAAAAAATGGAAGGGTCCCAATTTTGGTTTCTGTTATTGAAAATTGTTTCTGAAACCAAAAGAATATAGCTTTGCATTGGTAGACAGGAACTACACTGTTGAAAAGAACAAAACCTTATTTTGGCTGGTAAACTGAGCAAACACGTTATGGAAGTTGAAGAAAAAACAGCTATAGAAACTATTCTTTTAGATGTTACATTTTGAGAGAGGGCATGTCTTAGTGTAAAAGAAATTTAACATACTTTTCCGTACTTTTTTTCCTATAATTTTTAAACTCTCTATGTGTATTTTGGGATAAATTCAAAATTTAACTCAAATTTGAAGAATATATCTAGCTTGTTCTGTGATATACTTCCCTCCTCCCTTTTTTCTTTTTATCTGTTTCTCCAGTTGACAAAAAGTCAACAACTTTCAGTGTAGTATTTTTCTAGTGTCACAAATGTGACCTTGATCACCCCTTCTTCTGTTAAGCCTTCAGAACATTCTTGTCACAGACAGCCATACTTTTCCAGAATAATACTAAACACCTTGAGAATTTATTCAGTCTTCACTTCTAACTATATCTTTTTCTGCTCCCTCTGATCAATCTGTCTTGAGTGCTGCTTTACCCTGGTGTATTGTTTTCTTTCCTGCCCATACTTCTGAACAAGTCTATTTAGATAGTCTGTTTCATCAATTTTAACATCAAACTCTATCATTACCTGGTTTTGCCTTAAAATAAAATAAACTTCCTGGAATCCCATAACATTCTAACTTCACAGCAGCTGTCTCCCTACTAAAATAAAGACATAACTTCATTATCATGTGCCAGCATCCCTGGTTAGCTAATCCCAGCTTGCTCTGGAAACAATAGCCCAACACAGAAGGGAACAGCACAAGCTTCATGAGGCAGGATCCACAGGAGCCTTTGCCCAGGATCCTTGGAAACACTGTAGTTGGTCATGGAAGACCAGCACAGCCCGTGACCACATAACATTAACTACTCTTTCATTAGGGGCTTATTCAGTGTTCTAGACTGAAAACTTCTTTCTTCCTAATTCTATTTATTTCCACACTGTCTCTGCCACTGCAGATCCTACCAGCTGCCCTGAAACAAAAGTAGGAGCTGTGCATATGGTCAGATACTCTGTTAACATTATTTTTATCCTAAAATACCACAATTTTTTACTAAAACATTTTCTGCCCTGTTTAAGTAATATCACTTATATATCCTCGTAAGAGGACAAACACATCTGCCAAATCAGGAAGAAACAGATGTCCTCTATTTCTGATAACATTTCTCTCACCTATAAAAAGGCATATGACATGTCAGGGCAGATTGCTCATTTGGATGTTTCCTTCTCACTCCTCTACTTCTTCCTGGTTTACATTCTGAAATAATTAAATGAAGTCTCTACCACTTTTCAAAGTCAGATAGAGTTCCATGGTTGAGGACTAAGCTTTTCCTTTTTTCTCTTTCTTCCTTTTTTTTCTAGTTTATTATTTGTTGGTCCATTTTAAAGTGCTATTCAAATCTGGTATGGTGATGAGCTGCTAGACTTATTATGTGCATATAAAAACACATATATATTTATATATGCTAATCCGTTTAGAGCAACTCTTATTTAGGAAATGTATTATTAATTATGATCTCAATAACTGCAAAACTACTAAAAATCAATGCACTATAAACCACTCTGAAAGTAAAAATACTGTATTTTCTAAAAATATTCTTTAACAGGCATAAAAACTGAAATATCTGTTTTCATGACTTTATTTAGAGAATAATTCTGAAAATACCATAATTTTTTTTCTATTTCCTTTGCGTGATAAAATAAGTGAAAGGAGGCCATAGGCCACGTTGTCAGCTGGTGAAAAATGGCACATCTCACTGAGGAATCCTTTAGGCATGCTGAGAATCCAGCCCCACATTTCTAACATTACTCATCTACTATTTAAAACATATGTTTAATTTAAAGAGTATAAGCCAGTGAAATTTAGAATATACACATAGAAAGCTGTGAAGCAAACTGCCTGTAATTACAAAAACAAAGGTCAGATTAATACCTACTATTAGTCTTGGCCAAAATATTTGGTGTTTCTTCTAGACAAAAGAAACACAAAAGATTTCCTATCTGCACTTTAGAATGGAGTCTAATACAATGCTATATGGGAGTTGTTTTTTACAGTGGAATTTATACAGAAAAGTATGTAGGGAATTCACTGAGGATGAGATGGTGACATACTATGTTGAAGGTTGAAAGAGTCGAGCTAAGAGGCTGCATAGGATTCATGTAGTGATGAGGAAACAAATCACATTCAATACACTTGAAAAATACCTTGGCAATTAGGAATAAATCAGTCAAAGCTGAGATGAAATTTTAAACACAGAGAAGGATCCAAATATACAGAGAAGAAAATCACTCTGAAGGTTGGACTGATTTCAGAGACATTAAATTTCAAATCACAGAACACAAAATAACCTGTTCAGGGACTAAATGTGGAGAATGTCTCTGCAAGATCAAGTTAAACTCCTGAGTGAATTCAATTTTCAGAATTACTGTTATGTGAATATCTAAAGTCTGGAGATAGAAGTTGCAGTACCTGGGAATGACACATTTTAGTGACAAGTTTGGAGTCCTGAAGTCCAGGGCACGTGGTACAGGAGCACAAGTTCCTTGCACACGGAACAGGGTTCTGACTGGAATCTCATTCAAGATCTTGGATTGAAAGGGATTTATCAGTGTCACATTGGTTATACTTTTCTAAGTCACCTTCACCTTAGCTAATCACAGCTGTGGCAGGAAGAAACAGGTTCTGCCTGCATTTTCCAGCTGCTCTGATTTCCTCTGATGCTCTGGCATGACATGAGATTTGTAGGCCTTGCCTTGACTTACCTTTATCCCTGGCAAAACAGGTCTGAATAACTGGGCTGAGCAGTCACAGCTTTTCAGCTACAAATCTGGCTACAGGATTTATGTGTTTGCTGCAATGTTCTTTATCAATGTCATAATATTAATTTTTTTTATTTAATTCCCCTACCAGTCATAACTGATGGTATTCTATAGCAAATAACCTATACAGTGGAGTTAAGATTTTTGCCACAATCTTATGAGGATTCTTAAACAAAAACCCTTTCTTCTTCTGTAAGTCTACCTGCTCTGCTGGAATTTCCTCAGATAAAATTTCTTCTTCCAGCATCATCTTTATATCAGCTTTTGCAATGCTGTGTAGAAAAGGTGAGCTCCAAGCAATACTACTTTGTGTCATTCTTTTGACCTACTATTGGATCTCCTCATCTTCCTTGGATACAAAAGTACCAGTTTCTCTCCTTGCTGCAATGGCTCAGGAAGCAGACTCTTCTCCATTTCAGAGTCTGCTGCTTTCCTCCCTTTTTATTTAGAAAATATCAGCACCTTCTTTTGACATGACACTGATTCCCTGGTACTCGAATAAATAAATCAAAGCCACCACTATTAATGCTTTTTGCAACTGAAATGACAAGCTAAAAGGCTGCTCCATAGTGCCCTCTCTTAAGAAAATGCCAGATTAAACTGTTACTCCCTTTAGGTGGTGCCTGACTGAAGATCTTGATGACATGTGGAACAGAAAAGCAATAAGAAGGTACTCCCCTCATCAGGATATTCCCATTGGCAGCTCAAACCTATCCTACTGAAAGTAGCTGAGAATGGAAAGTCTGTTTACATGTTACATCTGCCCTGGACATCTCACCTTCTCTTCAAAACTGCCAGGCTGTACTTGGCACCACTGAGATCAGTCCACTGCATATCCAGTTGTATTTACCTGCATTTTCACTCTATTTTTTTTTTCCTCAGGCAACACCCAGCCTGACAGTGTGTTTTGTCTAATTTCTATCCAGAATTTTATTCAACAGGTTTTTAAGAACTTACCTGTTTCCACTAACATTAGCCATGTCTTTTCTTCACATTCTAACTGCTATCTTTAAATCTTTCATCCTCCTCCACACTTCCTGATCTTTCTTCACTAACCATTTGTGTTTCTTCAAACTACCTCTTTCCTGACTGAAGTTTATTCTTCTTCTCTTTCAATCTTTATCTCGATGTCAATCCTTCTCTTTTTCTGAAGAGTCATTTTCATACTTTCCACATACTTTCTTTACCAAAGGATTTCTAATTCTTAAAGTGATGTTTTCTCCCCAGGATCTCACCTGTGTAATTAGAGAGCAATATAACCACTTTAAATTTAACCCCTTAACATTTAGTTTACTAGCCATAAGTGTATATTTTGTTTTTTAAGCTTAGATTAGATGAGTCAGTTTTACATTGTGTTTTTCATAATACAATAAAATTCTAGTCAAAATAAGGACAGAACAAGGTGAAGATGCTGTATCATAGAAGAAGGAGCCCTGTACCTCAATGAATAATTCATTTGCGAACCATGGAGGTGTTAAAAATCTGAGAACAATAACTAAATATAATCTGCACCACAAAGCTTGGGAGTGCTGAGTGGGGGTTATTCACTTGAACTCAAAGACAGTGGTCACAGTTTGGGTGTAGGTGCCCCGATGAAAATGCCAGGACTGTGGTCTCCTATGTTAATATTATAAAAGCTGTGATCAGATCCCTTCAACCTCAGATGCAGCAGAAAAGCAGCTGCCAATTGTTTCTAAACTAACTGAAGAAAAGAAGTAGAACATGTTGCTAATCCAAGCTGATGACAGGAATGTAGAAAATTAAGAGACCTTTACTCCAAAAAGATCTTCAGTGGCTGGAGGCAGAGAATGCAGGAAATTTACTGTAGGCTATAATAATTGCTGTCTGCCCTGGGAAATGGCATCAAGGCCAGAGCAGTCACGGCTCCACGCAAGCACATCCTCTAATTATTGAAAAACCTGTGTAGAGTCTCAATGTTAATCAGTCTCTCAGAGACTTCAGCTTTATGTGGTTAGTGCAGATTTATGGCATTTTTCTTTTCTTGTTATTAAAACTGATATTTCACAAGGAAGAAACTATCTCCAGACAACTGTTAAAATGCAAAGTTTCAGTCATAAAAGAGAACTGCAGATTATTCTGAGACTATTCCACAGAGAACCCAAACAAGAAGGGTAAGAAACAAAACATCAAAGACACATGGAAAAATGGAAAAAGATGAGACTTTAAAATATTAACTAAAGATGCAACAGTTGGCCTATAGATTCAAGAGGTTATAGTGTAATTAATTAAGTGCTTGTTACAATTAGGGAAATAAACAGCTAATGCACTAATGCAACATGAATAATACATAACTATAAAAAATGTAAAACAAATTGAGAGGTTTGCATAGCCACATTAACAGAGTGATCTGCATTACTGTATCAATGATGTCCTTAGAAAACAAACACAGAACTTCAAAAACCTATTGCAAGGCTATAGTTTGCTTCCTTTTAGTAGTCCTGCAGTAAGGGTATAATGTACACTTTCTGATTATTCTATTGGGATGATTTTATATTATATTTTGGTCCATAATACTGAAGCAATTTTGAAATATTATACACAGTGGTCTTGGACAAATAATGTTTTATCAATAATATTTCATATTTTCTACCACCTGGGTCTGCAAATTTCTGGCAAAGTGGAAAAAGTTGTGTGCCTCAGGATCTTTTCTCTTACTCCTACATATTACATCAATCCCTGCTTTCCAGAAGTACCTGCCACTTCATAAATAGAACCCTGGGAGAGTTCATAGAAACCAAACCATGAAAACTGCAAACTTCTACGCCACTGACAGGATTTGAGCAGGGCTTGGAGGTAGGGGAGTGATAGATGTGTTACTCACACATCACTTAGTTGTCATAATTTTGACAAATATAAAGTAACAGATCTGATTTGTCTACAGGTTTTAATTTACTACTGATGGCTCTTTGCTCTTCAGTGGCCTAAATTAGCATCAAAATAATCCTTCTGGAAAGACATGCATAAATACTGCATAAAACCTGACCATAGATTGTGCTTATAACCCAAAAGTGGCACATTTATTCTATATAGAGAAAAGACTGTGCAAGATACCCAATTATCTGTATGGGAACAGGAAGTTCAAAAGATGTAACTGGAATAAGCAGTGGAATGCCTGAATCAGAGCACAAGACTGCAGTCAAAAAAGGATATGCAAACTGACACCTGACAGCAGCTCTTTATTCCACTTATGATGCTAATACTTGAAAAGAAAAATAAGGACTAAAATACCATGGCTTTATATGCAGGAAAGATGCAGAATTATTTGAAGTACAAAAAAATTGTATGCAAAAGCAAGCAATGTGTTCAAGAATTCTCTTATCAGCACAGAAGGCTCTTAAATATAAAGACATCTGAGACACTATTTTAGACTAACAGTCCATAAGCTTAACTATGATGGTGTGATAACTTAAATCATGTCATGTGCACTGAAAAGTGAATCACAGCTGCAGTTTTCAGTCCCTGATTTACTCTGAAGGTACAATCAGTTACAACAATCAAGAAACATTAAAGCAGTCAAGTGTTTTATTTTCTGTAAAGATTATGACCAAGTCCAGTCAGCATCAGAATATATATTTCTCGTTTTGATATTGAACTTGAACACACACCAGCTAATCTTGGGAGGTAAAACATGGAGTTGGATCACTATTTTATTCCCAGACTGGCATGTGAAAAATATGAAGTAACTTGGCTGTTACCAAAGCAACTAACACTGCAATAATTGTTGCAATAGCAAATAAAAATAGGCAGGGGAAGCAGGGAAAGCCGTGCCTGCTAGTGTGTTTGTGAGCCAGGCTGTACTGGTTTGGGCTGGGATAAGGGTTAATTTTCTCCAAAGTGGCTGGTATGGGGCTTTGCTCTGGATTTGTGCTGCACACAGGGTTGATAATACAGAGATGATTTATTTTGCTGGCAAAGAAGCTGGGGGTGCATGGGAACCTGGGAGCAGACACAGCCTGGAGAGGTAACTCAACTCACCAAAGGGATAATTCACACCATGTGCCATCATGCTCAGTATAGAAAGTGGGGGGAAAAGGAGGAAGGGAGGAAACGTTTGGAGTGATGACATTTGTCTCCCCAAATAACTGCTACACAGGATGGGTCTCTGCTCTCCTGGAGATAGATGGCTGAGCACCTGCCTGCCCATGGGACGGAGGAAATTAATTCCTTGTGTTGCTCTGCTTGTGTGCACAGCTTTTGCTTTCCCCATCAAACTGTCTTTATGCCAACCCATGAGTTTTCCAGCTTTTCTCCTTCTGATTCTCTCCTCAATCCCTCTGGGGGTGTGAATGAGTGGCTGTGTGGGGTTTGGCTGCTGGCTGGAGTTAAACCATTACATAGGCAAAAGTAATTAGACTGATGATCACTAACTATGGGTTATAACTCAGATGTCTACCAAAGAATAAAACCACTTTGTAATACTCGATGTTTTATATGTAGCAGTTTAGATCTACATGTTTTTACTGGAATATTTTTTCTCTTTCTCGGCATCAGCCACGACTTTCTGCCTTATTACTGAGATCCCTATCCAGAAAAATTCGAAGGCTTTCTCACCCTTTTAATAACATCATGCTGAAATGCACCTGTATGCAGATTATATAAAAACAGACATAGAAGTCTTGATTTTCACACTTGTTTCTCTATCTGCATAATTCTATCTTTGCTCTTTAATATTTACATGTTTACTTTATAGCACATTAATTTTAAAACATGAAAAACTGAGTTTTACTGGTCGTAATGTGATGTGAAGTGTCACCTTTATAAGATACGCTATTCTGCAGTAACTACTGCAAGCTGCAGTACTGCTGTTTTTACTTATACTGTCTTAAATCATTGCTACAGAAATCCTGTAGTAATATTTTCAAAAGGAGGAGAAATGCTTGATTTTTACAGGTAAATGTAATTTGCAACCCCAAAACTGTTTTAACCCACATGAAAATTAAGAGTAGTTAATCAATAGAACTTTCAAATGATACATACAATTATCAGTTATATTTACCCTCTGCTTCAACTATGAAAAATAAAAAGTGTAACACCACTGTTTATTCTATAGTACATTATTATAAATCACTGAAAATACAGCTGACAGCTCCAAGGATATAAAGAGAAAGTAAATTTTTCTAAAGACTTGGTTCACTGCTTTTCTAACCTGCCAGTTACTGGCCTTATAATGATGAGAAAGTATTTTATCTTTTAAAATAAATATAAAATTTTTGGATAAGGAGCTATTTAACTGAATAGAATCTTTTAAGACTGAATATCAGGTTTGAGTAGAGATTCTTTACTTACAAATGAAACAGATACTCTGCAAAGACTTAAAAAGTTTACATCAAAATTGTTCCATTAAGCAGTCAGTGACAGTCTACGAAGACAAGTGTGATTTTCATTTTATTTCATTATTTAATGAATTTTGCTTCATTTTATTTTATAAGCCATTCAGAATTTTATGTTGATATCCCATCTTTGCCAATGCACATTGTAAGTGGTGTCATTTTTTGATTTTGTGTACATAAATGAGTGATCAGAGATGAATGTTTCTTGAGTAAATCTTTCCTGGGAAGAACAAGTGTAACACGTATTTAACTTCTTCCTGGATACAACTGTGCCATAAGCAGTAGGACCTGCTTTTCTGGGCATGCCTGACAGTGTTTTTGCATGTTGTGCTGCCCCACTTGCCTACTCCCTATCTGTATGGATTCTGTCCCTTTTCAAGAGACAATATAAAACACTGGAAAAATATACTGAGATAAAGACAGCAAAAATGACTGCTGTCATAGGAAGAAGGTCCATTTTGCTATGAGTTCAAAAAAGAATGAAGAATTAACTGTAAATGAGAGAAAGAAACACTAATACTTAAAGGAAAACATGAGGCACAAGGAAGAATAATCACCAGCTCTTTAGAAACAAGCCATGTAACTGCCTCACACATTCTTGTCCAGCTCTGTGCAGTGTTAAAATCAAGGCAGGATCTTTGCATACACTTCAGTCATCAAATTCTCTGCTATGGTACTCTAAGAACCTGTGCCAATTAATTTGCATCTGAGAAAAGAAATACTAAATTAAGACAGGGAAGCTGCGTGTTCAGATGGACACAGAGACTGAAAGACAGTGCCTCAACTCTGCTCAGGTTCAAAAGGGTAAGGATTTACTATGAGGCCTTAGTGAGAATTCGGATGCAAAGCTCACAGGATGGACAAGAAGGTGGCTGTTAACAGTACAAAATTAGATGATTACAAGTAGGTGATTATAAGACTACATTCTGCAAGATTTTTGACCCTGAACTTTTGAAATCATTATGGCAGAAAAGGCTGGTTCTGCAAAGCAGAGAGAAGGAATTTTGTTGCTTTCCAAACCTGTTACCCAACACCACTCTCCCAAGCCAATTCTACCACTTTTCCCTTCCTCTTTGGCTTAGCAGTGCAGTCATGCTGCTGGCAGTTCCAAATATTCATCTGAACTCTTTCCCCCATCAGACTGAGCAGTTCCAGCTAGCTCTTTCCATTGTGTCCCCAGCAGTGACACAACAGTTTTTGGATTGTTGTCCTATGGCTTTACCAGCTATTACTGGCCTTCAATGAGCAGAGGCACAGGTGTATCCTCGCTGAATCCTCTATACTGGGTTCTGGAGACCAGAAATTCCTCTTAACAAATCCAAGATCAAAGAGAGATGGGTGCTGACATAACAGTGTATCATCCAGGAGGAGATAACATGGAAATTCATTATGGATATAAGGTTCCAATCTTTCTTGCAGTAAACTCCAATTATTATCTTAAACATTGCCATAATCCATCTCTCAGCTGGGCCATGTTGCTAAACTACAATTTCAGCTCAGCTTTTGTTTCTAGACAGAGATACTTAGCTCAAAGTGTTTAAATAATTATGTTCAAACAAATTATCATTAATCACCCTTTAGTAATACATATCTGGCAACATTCAAGTCAAAGCTAAAAACCGATGTTGTTATGACATAAAGATAAGGAGTTGTTATGACATAAAGATAATGAATTGTTATGAAGGTTTTGAATTCATGGTCAAGTCCCAAGAAAAGCAGCCCTTAGCATCACACTCTCCTTTCTTCTGGAAATGAGAGATTTAAAATTCAGAGCACCTGTATATCTGTGGAAAATTATGGTGAGGACAGAGAAAGGTAGACAATATGCCTGAGTTCTCTGCATCTGAGACAACTGGTGTAAAAATGATATGTATGTGTGTACTACAATTACAGTAGTGTGAAGTCTGTCCACAGAAGAATGCCAAGAATGTCTGTTTTCAATAAACAGCATGCTATCCCAAGGCCTAACTTATACAAAACTGTCTGACACAAACTTCTGTTTCACATTTAGAGAAGAATGTGACTCAATGGCAGCAGTTTTGGCCATGTGGCCACCACAAGACAAAGGCATTGACGTCAAAGCCTGCTGCAATGGAAATCCAAGTTCAGCTCTCAGCATAGCAATATGTCTTTTTCAGGATTTATGGCCCTAAATTGTGATTTCCAGCTGCTGAATTCTGTTTCACTCTCCAAAAGATTTTACTTTGACTAGATAAGCAAGTAGAAAAAGTGTAAGGCTAGACTGGACCAATATTAACTTGAATTCATTAACATGGACATTCCTGAGACTGAGGGACAATAAATGTCTCTTCCATCTGTGAATGCTTGGTTTTGAGGCAGATCCATAAAGAATGAGTGAAGCTGTGCTTCCAGGGACACAGGACTTTTGCTGGGAAACTCCTGCTTCCTTGTTCTTGACATCTTGCAGCAAGTTAAAAGTCTTCCTCCTCTTTGCATGGTAGTGAAGAAAATCAGGCAAAAGTTCGTGATTCCAGTAAGGAATACTGATTCCACCAGCATTACTTCACTGAATTCTCTGGATCTATCAGTTCAGTTATTATTTTTGTATTACCTGGTAATTTAGATACAGTTACTGTAGATTCTTCAGCCTGTGTTAGATATTCTCTGTATTCCCCAGAGTTCTGCATCCTGTTTTATACTTCTTTTGTTTTTATCAGTTGTCACCTATTGTGCCTCAGTATTTTACTCTTGGGTGCTTCAATTATATATGAATGTGATGTGCTTCACAGCAGCTAGTTTCCATTTGCCATCTAAATATCTTTGTACATGAATGTAGTAACCTACATTTAACTTCACAGGCAGTTGTGCAAATCTACTGTATTTCAGCTTTTGGGGTTTGGTGTGCTTTTTTTGTCTGCTTGCTTTTGTTTGATAATTGATTTCTAGATGTTTTTTATCTCTGCTTTCCAAACCAAAAATAAAATGGGAAAAGGGGGTGGGGAAAATGTTAGGAAATAAGTCACACAGTCAACCCTTAAACCTGTAGGGAAAGAGGGATTCTTGGGATACTAGAGAGCCACCTTACCTAATAGGTTTAAGCATATTGGCTCCCTTGGTGGTGTTCATGTACTGAAACACAACAATTTAAAAACAAAATTCTATTACAAGAAAGAGTAGCTTGCCTGGTTTTAATGTCTTAGTGATAGCAGTATTTGCACAGCAATGGTAACACCTCACCAGACTGATTTTTCAGAAGTGCCTTCATTCCACAAATAAGCAGAAACAGTTTTCCCAGTACTCCTAAAACTAAGACACTTTGAAAACAGAGAGGCAAGATCCCTGCTCTGAGTATTGTCTGCACAGAAAAAAGCCAGGTAAAGAAGGTGGCAGGCATATGAACTGGCATTAACATTTATATAAATATCTTCTGACTTATTTTCAGAAAATATTTACAGTATCTGAGACACAAAAATTTGATACTTTTCTAATTTTTTATGTAAATATAGATACACTGAAGGAAAATTTCCTTATACAGTATCACAGGACATGGAAATAGAACTTAGTGTTAAATTCCTATAACTTTCAGACTGGGGTTTAAGTCTTAAAATGATATGAAATAAGAATCAGTGCATTACATTATCAAAACCATGTTTCTTTTTACCAGTTTTTTTTTACTCAACTACTTGTTGGAAGTCTGTGCCTCAGCCTACAATATTCAGAAAATATAGAGGGTAGAAAACATGCTGAAAAAAATATTACCTGCCTGCAAAGGTGACCACGAGTGTTTTCAGAATGTTCTCACTTCTTGAAGTTAATTCACAGAGCAGATAATGATCTGCTCAAACTCATGGACAGTAGGGGGGCTTATAGGGAAAATTTGCTTTAACACTTTCATAAGCACTTATCTTTCTGCTTGCATCAAAATATACATTTAATATAATGCCAGTGTTCAGAAAAATACATAAAATGATAAACATATCATCTTGTAGGGGAAAAAAAATCTCAGTAATAGAAGAATAGAAAATACCTGCATTAAAAAAAATTCAAAATAGAAGCCTTCAATTTATAGAAATACAACATTGTATTTGTTTGGATTTTGGCTTTTCTGAATCCCATGAGCACCTAATATACCTGGTAGACTATTTGGAAATATTTTTAAAAGTAAATAATTTGGTAGGACTTTTTAAATCAGTTGTTAATCTATGATGTAAGTGGCAATCTCACTAATCAGGAAAACAGCATGAACAAGTGGTAAGTAAATACAAATCAAAATACATCAAGAAATAAATGTCTGGAAAAAACCCAGCAATGCACTAGGGAGTTTTCTGACTTCAAATCTGTGCAAACACAGATTGAGCTTAAGATGTGTGGTTATTGGCTAAACAATTTTTAATGAAATATAAAGACCTATGTGCTCTTAAATGGATAATTTATGTGCAATGTTATTGTCTCTCAAGGTTTAATTAAATGTTTGCCTTGTGGCTAATCAGCTACAATTAATAAATGTAGCCTATATTTATGTCCCTTATAGGGAATGTTAAAATGGCCTCCATTAGAATTTCAGTATCACTTTTGTGACTGGTTGATAACAACAATCTGCTGTATCAGAAACTTCCACAAAATACTTTGGTAAGGACACTGATCAAATTACAGTAGTGTAATGCACAGGTTTGCCACAATGCATCATTTTACATTCAGTTTGGAGCTAAGTCCCTAGAAGTACTTACTGCGGAAGTGTACGCTTACAAAGTGCTTCTCATCCCCAAAGTTTCCAAAGATCAATTTAAACATCTACCATATCAAAAAAAAGAGCAACATTTTTTAGCCTTGTGGATAGAAAAGAGTTTACACAGTGGAGTATAAACATCCATTAATCACTCAACATGCTGAACCCAAAGGATCTGATCTATCTCTGGCATGACACACCTAAATGTTGTCTTAGGACTATGCAACACCACCACATTATTTTCCTAGACATGACCTTTCCATGCCTTTTCCACTCCTGCTACTTTCAGTTATAAACCTCAATAGGTAAATATTTAAAATGTAGGTGAGCCTGTGCTGGGTATTCTCCTGCCTGAATACATTATATAAACCATAGGCTGACAGAGAACAGGTCAACACTGGCTCTCACTGACAGTGTTCCAGAAGTCATTCTGAAAGAGAATTTTAGATCTCCTGACCTCAAAAGGCATCTATTCTAAGTAGTTAACATATTGTTATATATCATTCACACTACAGTAGTGCACCAAGGTTTCAGGGCCAGGCTCCATCATAAAATGTGCCCTGTAAATAATAGGCAGTTTCTTCTCTTGTTTTACATGAGAGGCAATGAATGGGTGTGACTAGAACTAGAAAACAATAATGAAAAAGGGTTTAATAGCAATTAATAATAAGCAATCTTCAGGGACCATGTGCAAAACTGTAGAGTTTCAACTTACTGGGTAAAAAAATTATTCATCAGCCAGCTTAATATGGGCACCTCTTGCTGGCAATCTTTCTTATAACCTCAAATTACTTTTTCACTAATTCAAGCATAATCTATCATATAAGGAAAAGAACTGTACAGGGTAATTCTATTACCATCACTTAAGCCATTCATTTGGATTGCACCTCCTTTGATTTAGATTCTCATTCAGCCACAAGTCCTACCATGTACAGCATCATGAAATTCACTCCGAGGAATCTGAAAGGCTGCAAATACTGCTGCCTTCTACTAGGATAACGAAAGGCATAAGTAATTGCAGTTCAGTAAGGATATTGGAGGCATATTTTGTCTCAGGAAATGAAAACTTATTTAAGAATAACTTATTTCTCTTGGGATTGTAAAGACATCTTTATCTGTAAGTCGCTGTTCTTTCACACAGGCTTCCATTCATTACAGAATGAAGAGTATAAAAATTAATGTATTAGAAGTAGTTAGCTCAGTTCTCCATGAAACAGCTTGTCCAAACATACACCAGAATAAACAGACTGAATAGAGAAAACACAGTAAAGTTTTCTAAACATGATTACAGTGCTTATTCTAACAGTTACTAATATTAGTTCTACACATAAAACATTTTTAAAGGCTCTATAGGATAAACAGTCATAACCTAATTCTGATTACAATTTCCCATTCAATCATGAAGGAGACCTTCAAACCCACTTGCCTGAGGCACTGAGAAGCTCCAGGTCTTTGACGCTCATGAAAGAAAGATAACAATCACTCTTCAGGGGAGAGAGATTTTATTATACATACCCCCGTGGGTTTTTTTATCCTTTATCAAACTGCACCTTTGTGGGACTTTAATTTCTTAATGGGTTGTTTATCCTTTCCCCCTTAATTCATGATGATAAGCTAGATGTCACAGAAATATTGTTATGGTGATGAAAAAGTTGTACTGATGGGCTGAGTCAGGGATGTAGTTTGATTAACTTTTTATATAAATCTTTCTAGACAGCTTTCAAAAGAAGGCAAAACAAGCAAGTTGACAATGTTACAAATGTTTCAGTAGGTGAAAATCTATCTGATGCAGACCTATAAATCTGTGAGTAATAATGCCTGAATTAAGTAACAATTACCACAAAACCAGGAAGGGATATTGATGGGATAAATTATGGTTTATTGTAGCGAGAGAGCAGGAAAGGGAGTGAAGGTAAAGAAATAAAATGCATGCTGGGGCAGTTTTATCTGTAATGCATGTAGATTATAGGGCCTGCAATGGAATGAGATAAAAGACTTAAGAGTGTGATTTTTGAAAAGCAGTATTACTTGTAACTCCATCATTCATGAGTAAGTTCATGAGGTGCTCTCAGGCAAATGCCAATAAAACTTTTGTACAATGCCACATTTGTGTATGCTATACACATCTGTCAGGTTAAAGAAACACTGATTTAGACACCTCTGAGATATGTTAGGTTACCATGAATCCAGTTATGCCATCACTGGAACATGACATTGATCTAGTATATCTATGCATAATATGTATATAATGAATAGCAAGACTAGAGATCCTTACAGTAATTTCCACACATAAGTTTGTTTGATCTTCATCAGCACTGCTGTCTCCATCTCATCACTCAAACAGAAAGCTGAAAAAGGAGATACATGATGTAGAGACATTCCTGAAGTTGGTTAAAGAGGTTGCAAGTGCTGCATTAGAAAAACAGTGGAAACCTTTAGTCAGTATGATACTGATTATTCTGATCAAAATATGCATTTTCCATAAAGAAAAAAAGCAGAGGCAAGTCCTCAAGCTTAGCTGTGTATTCCAACTGCTTCTGAAAGTAAAAGAGATGATTCTTGTGGGGAAAGTGACTTCTATATTCAGTAATACTTTATTGCTATAACAAAGAGCAGTACCACATCTTGCCTACCACAGCCTTCCTTTCCTAATTGCTACACGTACCAGAACTCCTATTTGTGAGAGCTCTGTTTTTGCCCTGCTTCCTTCTTCAAGTCCTAGTTTCATGCTGGTACCTGACCAGCAAGTTTTGCAGCATCACCAGTACCTGGCAATCCGCACATGGCAGAACTGGGCTCCATACTGATCCACAAAGCCACATGCTCATCTCAGAAGTGCAAGCTTTTATACTTTTTGTGCATTTGGTACCTCTTTGTATACTGATTGCTGCCTGCTAACCTGCTCAGTGTTGCCACTCTCCAGTTCCCTGGGTTTGTATTTTTAACACCATGATGTTTTCTCCTTTTTATTCCTCTTTATGTTTTTCTCCAAGATCACTTTAGCTTTTACCAAGCCTCTCCCTTTTTCACCTCTTCTAAAGTGAAGGAGTGGGGAAAGTTCAGTTTGGGTTTTTTCTGCAGTGGATAGGTTAACAAGTTACAGGAAAATCAAAACCAACAGGGACCAGGTAGAAGTCAAAACATTTTCTTTTTTGATAAGCAGTGTTCAAGTATTCAGTATTGAAGAATGCCTAGATATGTTCTGGCAAGTTTTATGCATTGCCATATTTAAGCACAGAGAGTGTATTAGCAATTTCTTTCTCATATAACCATTAAAGGTGCACAAACATATTTTCTAAGGGTAGCAGCTACTCAAAATGATCAATACATTGCACTGCTTTCCTCTTTAGGTTACATTTTTAAGTATGCCAACATCTGAGAATCAATTTTAGCTCAAATTAATTCTTCACATAGTTTTTGGAAAGTGTATCTGCTATAAAATATTATCCTTCCTTGGATATTATCACTGCTTACAGAATTGGAAGAGAACCTACTCTAATTATAGGAACAAAAAGTGTTAGCAACTGAAGTTATTTTTTTCCATGCATAGACAGCCTTTCCCTTCAGGACTCACAGGCCAAATATTTCTAGGCCAATTAAATTAATGCTACAACACAGCAATGTAATAGGAGTTGGTTCCATCCTCAACCACAGAAAGGCTACTGCCTCCTCATATTACTATATAGATGTAGACTGCCTTTGATTCTTTGCTAAAGAGTGTTCTCTCTAAGTTACATATTGTCTGGCATGCAGGATCCTTTGAACACATCTCCATAAAAATAAAATCTTACTGTGCTTCCAAGTCAAATGAATTATATATGTTTAACACAGAAGATGTAGCCATGGTGTAAATGTCTGCTTGTGAAGTGCTTCAGATATCATTGCAGAATATTACCAGTAATTTTAAATCTGCTGGTTTATATTTTCAGTTTTTACAAGTTTTCTTTGTAAGTTTACATTCAGGATACAAATAATTGTGTCACTGAAGTATTTCACACAAAACCCAAAATGATAATAAGTAAAATGTTTTATTGAAGTCTAATTAAATTACATCAATATGCAAAACCTGCAGCCTCATTAAGAAAACAAAGTCTGTTTGCCAGGCTCTAATTTTCTGCCAGGACATAGAGGATTTTTGAGCAGAAGCCCATGCTAATTGGAATTATCCGTTTTCTTTACAATTTTTTGTTAAGTGAGTTTTACATTGGCTATTCTGCATTTTGCCTGTGACAAATGTCACATTAATAAACTAATATTATCCCATTTATTCTTTTGAGGTATTAAAACAATACTTGCTTTATCCTCCTTAAAAATGTCTTAGTGCTCCAAGAACTTCCTAATATGAACATTGATGGAGCATGCAACTTCATGACATGTTAATTCCAAACTCTATAATGACAGTTTTCTTTCAGTAACTGAAGCTGAACCATCCTCCTACATTATCATTTGAATAGAAAACTCTTCCATACTATACAACATAATTACAGCAGCTGCCATCTTCCCAAATGCACAGAAGAATGTATATGTTTAACATTCAAAGTTTGTCACTAATTATGGCTAAGCTGTTATCTTCAATCCTTAATAGTCTTCTCACTATTCAGATAATTTTTTGTGTTCTATTCTTGCAAAAACCTTCCATTTTCCTCATTTTATCTCTATTGACCATCTGTATATTTCCCTTATAACCTTTTACTTCTCTCAGTAATTTTCTACCATTCCTACCTTTCAGTGTATATGTATGACACCACATTCCTCCTTCTGTTTCACAGATGTTTGCCTTGGAAACCACCCTGGCTTTTGAGCAAACATATTCCTTAGTTGTGGGATTATGGCTGTGTGGGTATCTGCACCAATATTCTTAAACCATTTCCAATTATGATTCTCCCATTTCAGATTAAATTTCTTCTCCCAGCAGTCTTACCTGATAATAGTATTCACCTTTATAAAATTAGCCTTTTCAAAGGATTAAGTATATGTATTATTGGTTTGGACTTAATTCTGTTTGGACATAAAAATGTGATTCAATCATTATCAGTTACATCTAAGCTATGGCTAATTTTTAGTCCTATGATCAATTCCTTTTCATCTGCCAAGATGAGATCTAATACAGAATTCCTCTGTGTTGGATGCAACACTTTTTGAGTTAGGAAATTGACATTTTAGGTGATTTGAAATTCGAAGTACATTCCAACACTGGCAGCACGAGACCTTCAGCATATGTCACTCAGATTGAAATTCACTCAGTACAGCAGTGCCTTCCCTATATATTGTAGGTGGGTAAGGCATAGGTCATGCAGTTCTCTAGCGTGATTTGATATCAGCTAAGTCCCCTGTCAGCTTCTAACTTATCCATTAGAACACTGACCCATAAACCTTCAAGATCCTTTGCTTCTAATTGCCATCAACTCAGAAACAGGTAATGCCACTTTTGAAGTGCTTTCTGTCCACTTGATCCTTCCAAAACAGATTATAACAATTGATTTTGACATTCCTGTTTTCCAAACGGTTTTAGCAATAAAAACTAGGTCAAATCTGTGTTAAAAAATGATCTCCTCTGTTGGTGTCAAGTTTCCAACATGAAAAGAGAAGTTACTGAAAAATGTCTGCTCTTTGTGTCCTGTAACATCCCAGCTGGGTTTATCTTATAGTTTTAATGCGCACTTTTCAAAAGCTCATTTGTTCCTTCTGAAGATTTCCATTTCTGATCAGCCCCTTGACTCCTTAGCAGACCAGTCCCTCAGAAGAACAGCTTAGAAGTCTTCTTGGAAGAACAGCTCCTTTGGGACATTAAATTAAGCAGCAGGCTCTCATCAACAGAGAGTGACAATGTTTTCCACAAAGCAAACATCTTCATGTTGGGTCACTCGGCTATTCAGTCTGGTATTTTTTCTACTTGCTCTTTCCCCTTGCTCAGAAGCCCTGAAGGATGTTGGAGAGGATCAGAGCTTCTGAAAGGATGGAGAGCAACAAAGATGAATACAGGACTGAAGAAGGTCTGTTTAGCCTTGAGAAGAGACAACAGAGAGGGGACCATCAATGTCTGTAAGTATCTACAGGGGAGGGTGCAAGGATGATGCATCAAGGCTCTTCTTAGGGGTGCCAAGCAACAGGACAAGGGGCAATGGCAGAAACTGATGCACAGGAAGGTCCACGGAATACGAGGAAGAGCTTCTCTGTAGTTGACGACACTTTGGAAAGGTTGCCCAGAGAGGCTGTGGAGACATTCACAAACCATCTGGACACAATCCTGTGCCATGTGCTCTGGGATGGCGCTGGTTGGGCAGGGTGGCTGGACCACTGTGTTCCCTTCCAGCCTGACCCACTGTGTGATTCTGTGAAAGAAGGAAGCCTGCTCTCTGTCACCTACGAGGCTGCCCACGCTTCCTTAGCTATCAATACAACATCATCCTGGCTCTTTGCTCGCCAGCTTCACAAATTCCCTCAGCCTTGTGGGATACTTCCGTTTGGGCCAACTCGTTCGGAGCTCCCCCGGACTCCAAGAAAACACACCAACGCCTCGCGTTGCTCCCATGTTTTCCACGGGCTAAAAGCCTCCTCCGCGGCTCCCAGGGGAGCAGGGGATGGCCGGGTTGGCTCCTCCCGGGGGGCTCCCGGACGAAGCGCTGCCCCTCCACCACGACCTGGCCCGGACCGGTACCCCCAGCGCCGACCAGCCCAGCCCCTCCAGCACGGCACGGCCCGGCCCGGCCCGGCACGGCCTCCCCATTGCCACCCGGCCCCCCCAGCGCCGCCCGGCCCCGTCGCCATGGCGAGGCCGCGGCGTCCCGGACCGCGCTGAAGCGCCGCGGGGAGCGCGTCCTGCAGCCGCTCCCCGGGCAACTCCCGCTAATGGGATTTATATTTTATTCGTAAAGAGGCCGCCGAGGGTCAGGACGTGCCGCGGATGGGGCCGCTCGGCAGGTGAAGGAGAAGCCGGAGGGTCCCGGGAGCTGGGTGGGAAGAGGGAGAGCGCGAGGCGGCATTCCCAGAGCCACAGACGCGGGGCAGCCGGGATATGGGCCGGGTTGGGACCGTGGCCGCTTCCAGGTTACGTGGAACAAACAACATCTCTCACGCTGGCTATAGATTTCAAACCAAAAGTTTTAATCCATTTTCTTTATTACTTTCAGTGATACAAAGCGCCGTGTCTGCCAGCCTGTGCTGTCACGCCCTGATGTCGCTTCGCCTTAGGAGGTGCCGGGTAACAGCAGCTCCACAGCAAAGGTAGCCTTGTGTAACCATCCCTACCTCCTCGGCTGCTCCCATCCCGGGAAACCCTCAGCCTCCAGCTGGGTCTGGGCGTGCCTCGGAACACGCGTGGGAAGAGCTAAGTGTGGCCAGCAGGTTCACTAAAAGGTGACAGAAAAGGCACGGCCACCGCCTTGGAGCGATCCCAGCCCGTGGGGAGATTCTCTCCATCGTGTGGTTCAACAGAGCACTTCTTTGGAAACAAATTGCACCACCTCGTCTTGCACTGAATTCTGTGGGTGTTTAATTGAGTAAATGAGATGTGGCTTGGGCTTTATAATAAAGGAGTAAGATGTAAAGAGGCAGGTAAATGCCTCCCTGACACCCGATCCCGTCAGATCTCAGAAGCCAAGCAGGGTCCGCCCCGCTTAGTACTTGGATGGGAGACCTCCTTGAAATACCGGGGGCTGTAGGTTCTAGTCCCGAGGACTTCACTGTTACCATCCAAGCTCGCTCGGTCGTGGCAGATGAATCTGAGGAGTTAAAGGGTAGGGCCAGTTCTGCGCACGCTGAGGCTCACCTAAAAAATCCACTGCGCAGGCTCGAAGGGCACAGCCACGTACGGAGAGCCCTTCCCAAATCTTCATTCACGAAGCAGAGCGATACATACACACATACAAGATGTAAAGGGCTTAGCAGTCTTTAAATGATCGGCAACGAAATTTACATGACTGTAATAGAAGGATGTGTTGCAGATGCCTTCTGTCATATGTCATTTACTTGTAAGAAATCACAATTACCTCAGAAATTGGGGAAATACACCCTCCATTTCACTCAGTAAACAACCTCCCACCTCTAAAATAAGAGTTAAATTGGCATTAATATGGAGGTTTTTATCTTTCCTAAGCTCTGAGTTTGAAATAGGAGTCAGGGCAGTAGTTTTGATCCTTGTGAGGCAGTAATGTACTGAGAAAAGTGTCTGCACGTGTCTCTTATGTTAGCGTGAGACCTCTGTGCAAGACAGCGTGTTTTCCCATGGACTTGATTCCTATGGGTGGGAAGCTGGAGCGTGTGAGCCAGCCAGGAGATGCCGGGTGCCCCGTGGGTGCAGCCTGGAGCCTGAGAGGCCACTGATTATAGCTCCCCATCTGTAGCTTTTCATGGACACAGTGGCTCTACTGGGATCTCCTTTCAGCTTCTTCTCCCTGCCTTGTCTGCCCCATGGGTGCAGCCAGCCAGCTCCACTGCTTTGCCAAATCATCAGCTGCCATTAAGGCATGTATGTTTTCTTTTTCTTGCTTAATACCTCAAAACAAAGAGGCTTGCACAAAGCTTTGCATCTTCTCTGGGCTTCACTGTTGTTGTTCCAAAGTTTAGTTACTATTTCTCACTGAACAGCATCTTCCTAAAAACGGATTTTCCTTTCTGTATAGTTTCTATATACAAACCTGTCATTCTCTATGAGAAGTGAAATCTTTTATAATGATGAATTACCCATAGGTATTTATGCTATTGATTTTTTTATTTTCCATGATACTCTTCTGTAAAATCTTGCTGCTTCTGATTGCAGATTAGTTTATTTACAAATAATATTCTTTTTCTTTCTGTAACAAATGTTATCATTATACTAGGCCCTAAAAGACTGACTTAGGAGAAATATCCTATCCTGTCATCTTTTCAACCTATAATTGTATTTTTGTTACTCAGTTCTAAGTAACACAATTTTTAAAATTACTTCACTATAACTGCAGCTAAATACTGCATCAGTGAAATGGCTTTTGATCCCAGAAAGGTTAATATACAAAATATTGGCTAGTCTAATGCTGAGCATTCAGTAACAAATTGATTCATATCTAATACTTATTTCTCATAAAATAAATTTCCTTCCACTAAATGTAGCAAATAGTTAAATTCTTTTCCTCCTTCTTACTCTATTCTGTTTTTCCATCCCTATTAAAAGTTTGTGCCTTCAGGCCTACCAGCAGGGCATGCAATACCTACATTAAACCAAATTTAAAAGTAAGGGTGCTCCTGCTGCTAACGTCCTCAGATCACAGACATGCAAAATGAAGGAACTGGCAGCTGAAACTTTAATGGTAGGAAGTGTAGACTGAATACTTGGGGAAAAAACACAGTAGCTCTATATGACAAAAAAGTCCTATTAGCATTTATGTGCTTCAAGATGACAGGCTAGACGATTCTACATAACTGTGGGGCTTTTGGCTTTTGTTTTAAGTAAAACTCTGTGTTGCAAGTATAGCATTACTTACATTCTTTCTTCAAAAGATTGTTACGATTACGTAGGATTTTGAACACTAACACAGTGACTGTTGTGGCATTCCATCATTTATAAAATATTATTAATATTTGGACCTAAATAGCTTGAGTAAGCACAGGGAATCCCATGCAAGTATCGTTCCTGAATCAGCTGTCCCTGTGCAAATCAAAAGCACCTGATTAAAACGGAGAAAACAATTGGAAGTTAGGTCATGACCCTTCCTATACATTGTGTCCTACTGAATAATGCTGAAAAGGTTTGTGTGGAACTGGAGTTGGGGTTTACATTTACTGGTTATAAAAGAGAGTGGACTGGGAAGCAGAACAAGAATAAGCTGCTTTGCTCTGAAGACATGGTCTCAACTAATGTTGGTTTTGTTTGTTTGTTTTAGTTAAAATGAATATGTTGCCTCAAGCCATCCTACAAAGCCCAGGAGAGCATCCCAGGTTCATAAAGCAGACTGTTTGCCCCCCATTAGACTTTGCAAGGTATGTACCTGTTTTCTTTCAAAGCATCCTTTCTACTGTGAATACCTTCAAGCAGCTTCGCCGAGGTTGCAAATTATTTTTTCTTTTTTGCAATATTTAAAACCACAAAAATCACAGGCAAGGAAATTCTCTCTTAGGAAAGTTTCATAATTAAAAAAACCAGAAAATGTGTTCTGTTTAAGGTATTTCATCCAATTCTTCAAAACCCTTTCAAAAGCCTTAGAAAGTGATTTTCATTTAGCATTGATATGAATGTAGGTCATTAAAAATATACTTATTTGGATGAAAAAACAAGATTTTTTTTTCATTTGGGCGCAGTTTTGCAACTCTCAAAATATAATTAATAAAGCTGGCTTGAAAAACTATACTGTGCTTAATCACTGAGAGAATTAACTCACGATCCATCTTCTTCTTGCACATACCTATGTGTTTTTCTATTCCATTGCACTCATTTCCCCTTTTTTATCCCTCACAGTGAGTATTGGTCTCTCAATTTCTTCTCAGCCCTGCTATGCTCTTTTTCCTGGAAGTGCCTCCATTTCAGAAAGAGTTGTGGTTGTTTTCTTCTTCCTCTTTTTTTTTTTTTCCCTGATCCCAGCATTCCCCTTAGCCTTTGGCTGAAAGGTCTGGCTTGTCTCAGTGCTAAGGAGCTGCATGTCCATATCTAAAAGCAGGAAGGATCTATGAACATTGTAACCTTGTGCCCAGTCTTTCTGAGGGGCTCATACTGAGAGGTGTCCTCTCACACATTGATAGAATAAGGACATGTCTTACCATTTATATTTTTAAATCTTTTATGGCTGTAGCTGTGTTCTGCACCCAACACTTTTCCCAGTAACTGCACTGTTGGAGAAGTCACTCCAGAGACAGGTGAGAGGCCTGTTTCTTCCCTGTACTTGGGGAGTTTCGTGTTCAAGGAGATCCTCCTGCAGCTGTGCTGTAGAGGCTGTGGCTATTTGAAGAGAAGAAATGTCTGGCTCTGTGATGGCCTAAACCATGCAGCAGATGCCTAGTGATGAGAACAAGACAAGCTCTGCCATTTTGTGTGATAGGAGATTTTGAGAAAGCTGGAGTTGACAAAATAGGCACTGGGGTGGAAAGTTACATGAGAATCAGTTTGGTACTTTACACAACTCCATTCCATTCTTTGATTAAGAGCCAGATGTGTTTATCATTAAATTTCATTCTATAAAATAGCTATTTTTCTCCTGTGTAGACTGATAACAGAAACAGTTATAGGAAGACATGGTCAAAATGTTATTTCTAGGATAGATGCCCATCGGATTAAAATATATTTATCTTTATTAGTGAGTGATTTAAAACTAAATAGGAGTCAATTTACAGATAAAGTGGACTTTTTTCATTCACTATTTATGAAATATAGTGAGTCATTATGGAAACACTGAAGAAATAAGGCTAAAACAGCTTCGAAAAAACAGGTGACAACTTCTGGAAGAAAAGAAAGAATGTCTTTTAGCCAGGACCATCCTCACCTCAATTCTCTATGAAGAAACAATGTTCATTTCAACTCACAGTCTCAGTCCTTCATGTAAATTAATTGTATTGGTTTTAATTCTCATTGCACATAACAAGCCATTTTATGATTTTTTGGAGTTGATGGAATTTTCCAGCGTGTTTTTTTCCTACGTATCATCTGCCTGTATTTTCTGTGTTATTGCTACATTAACATCATTTATAATAACCACCAGGATAAGTATTTATTATTTTTAGAAAGCTCAATTCTTTATGCTGGGTGACCATGTTAGTAATTGCATTGGTCCAATAGGTGTTATTGCAGAACTGATGTAAACAGCAATTAGTTTGCAAGTTTTTGCTTATGGTTTTTTCCCCTTGGCTATAGTTGTCTTTAAGTTTAGCATGTTAACCAATGAGAAGTCAGAAAATTATACCTTGGCTATAAGGCAAGTGACAGTCTAAATTATATATGCTTCTGAGGACTTTTCCCATATTTTTTTTTAGTTAAAATACCTTTGTGAAGACAATTAGAAGGTATCAGGCTTTCCTTTGTTTCAGTTTGAGATGGTTTTTAATTGCAGATACATTTGCACCAAGATGATAGTGATGCCTGGCAATTGCTGTTGTAGTTCACTGTTTCAGTTTGGGAGTTTGGACTTACCCCTCCTCAAGTATCTGATGTGTTGTCCATGTGCTATTGATGTGCAGAAATCTCCTTTTTGCAACCTTGAAGTACGAAAGTCAGCCAGCGCTTTTTTGTCTTGTCTACTTGATATTTCGTATTTATTTGCACAGAAATACAGTTTTTCAGGTTTGCTGCATCATATAGACCTATAGTGTCTTGAACTATGTTTCACAACAGTTTAAAATAAACAATAATTACCTTATCTTCATGATCGAAATGAAATTACATATCTTTCTAAATTGTGACTGTTTTGGTGTTAAAATTTTGCTTGCATTTTGGTATTGATTATGACTGAATTTTTATGGCAATATCCATAGGTGTACATTTAGCAAGATCAGCACAACTCATATGGTTTGTGTTGTATGAGCAGCCTGGAAGCACAAACCTCTGCTGGTGCTGCTCAGCAGTAGCAAATTCTGGAACAAATTTAAATGCACTGTTTGTGACGGAAGTTTTCACTGTTACATTGTTTTAAATACAGATATGTCAAAATATCTCTGCTTTGCTTAGCTATTTTGTTTTCATTTAAATGAACTTCATGAAGTGTCTTTGGTATTCTCAGAGCAATAAGGAGCATGATGCTTATATTAGTTAACATTATGAAAAGAATTTACTCTCATCACTGTAATGAAAGACAGCGGTGTAATACAGACAGAGAAAGAGGAAAGTAATAGATTTATGTGGAACACTAATGCTGAATTTCTTTTATCTTTGAGTGATTAACCAGACAATCTTTATGCTCTTTTACAGAAGAATAAAAATAAATTCACATTAGTTTTATAAGTAATAATATTCTCTACAGTCAAGATTTCAGATTCTATTTAAATACACTTTATGGTCAGTAAGTGCATATTATCCTTTCAAGGCATCTCTTGTGTATCAGAGCGGAGATGCAAAGAGTGGTGGCTTAAGTGAAAGGTGAAATGATGCACAGTTCCAATATTAAAATTAGATCCATGCATCCTGAAATTTGCTCTTCATTTTAAAGCCCTTTGGATTACCCCCCTAATGGACCATCTTTTGCAATATGCTGCTTAAACTGTGGAAAGTCAAGAGCAGTATTAAAACATTGCATTGCACCAAGGAAAACATTTTAAGTTGGATTTGGGGAATTTTTTTGTTGATTTGTTGGTGTTTTTTAATTTTGAAAAATAGATTGGACCACTCTAGTCCATACCAATAATGCAAAAATGTAATGGTTCTGGTTTAGGAAACAGTTTAAATATGGACAACTTAATCAATTATTATTGATTTATCTAATACATCATTTCTTCTAGTTTAGACTGAAATATCAGCCAGATCCTTGAAAGCTAATACCATCTCTGTTTGCTTTTAGAAATAAAGATTTGAAATAGCTACAGACCAAAAAATTTAAAAGATATTTGTATGTGTTTATAGAATGTCTGATATATTACTTTGTCAATATTTCAGTATTTAGCTCTACTTGGCAATGATAATATATTATACATGCTGCAGAAGTCTGTGTTAGCACCTTACAGTGTTTCTTTTAATTTTTTCATTTAAATTTAGGATTTATTTGATCAAAGACAAAGATGGCATAGATGATTATTTGGCAAAGAATATCAAAGGATTGTCAAAACAAGAAGCTGCAGCGTAAGTTGGCTTTTTCGAGGCATTTTAACATCCATAAGTTTATTGTTTCCTTTGTTTCTAGTCATCATAATCATTTAAATTTAAAGTTCCCTGGGCCCTACCCTTTTTAGCTGAACTTGGCATTTAAAAATTGAAGTTGGTATTAAATAATGATGGTTCATTTCTCCTAATGTTCAATATATCAAAGCATTTAAATGTCATCCTTAGTTTTGCTAATTTGTGTATTTACCAATTATATCCCGTTTATATCATTATTATTGTATCAAGATTGTGTCAATAATTATAATTGAAATTGTATTTGCCTTTTTTTGTCTTCTTCTCTTCTTTTTTTCTGAGCCTGAAATATCTCCTTTGGGGTGGGAGCTTAGTATACCGACATACATGTTCTTGTAATTTTGAATTACTATTTAGCCAACCCCAACTGCTGACTTCTGTAGTGAAGCATTTAATACCCCATTAGTTATTTAAAAACCCAGTGAATGAAAGAAATCTAGATAACTTTTGATTTTTTACAGCTGAGGTATTTACATTTAGAAGATACAAGAGACTAGGACTGACTTATTCTTCTGCAGTCTTTTAACAGATCTGAGGTTCAGCACCATCAAAATTAATGAAAGAATTCTAACAAATCTGGATTGCTGGTTCCTTAAGTGAGCTGATTTATTTATTTCAATATTTAAATAATAAAAAGATGCATATAGAAGGGCCCTAGGCACCTGAACAATTAATATTGCAAGATCACCCTTGCTGCATAAAAACATTTTATCAATCAGACAGGAATTCGACCAGCTAGTTTCTTGCAAAATGTGCTTCTTTTCTACTTCCTAGCCTAAGAATGTGCCTGCAAGCCTTCTCTAAAAACTTACTAATAAAAATCTAGAAAATTACAGAATTTGAGATTAGAGGAAATACCTTTAGTGGTGTCCTAAAAATCATACCATGTGACACAGCCAGCAGACACACTTCCTTTTTTTTCTGATACATGTCCAATTCACTTTTATTTTTACAGTGGCAACATGACAAAGCTGATAAGTGTTCCTATGACAGTCAGTACAAGGATTGTAATGCATCTGATCTGATGAAGTAGGAGAGCAATCTGTTTAAAGAAAACTCATACCCCACTCCTTTTATTTTCAAACCCAGACTAGGTTCATAGAATCATAGAATCGATTGGGTTGGAAAAGACCTCTGAGATCATCAAGTCCAACCCTTGGTCCAACTCCAGTCCATTTACCAGATCATGGCACTCAGTGCCACGTCCAATCTCAGTTTAAAAGCCTCCAGGGATGGTGAATCCACCCCCTCTCTGGGCAGCCCATTCCAATGCCTGATTACTCTCTCTGGAAAGAGTTTTTTTCTGATCTCCAACTTAAATTTCCCCTGGCAGAGCTTAAGCCCGTGCCCCCTTCTCCTATTGCTGAGTGCCTGGGAGAAGAGACCAACCCCCACCTGGCTAGAACTTCCCTTCAGGTGGTTCTAGACAGTGATGAGGTCACCTCTGAGCCTCCTCTTCTCCAGGCTAAACAACCCCAGCTCCCTCAGCCTCTCCCCATAGGACTTGTGCTCAAGTCCCTTCATCAGCCTTGTTGCTCTTCTCTGGACCCGCTCGAGCCCCTCAATATCTTTCCTGAAGTGAGATATCTTTCTCTTTCCTGAGGTGATGGACTAAATATTAGTTCAGTGATAGGGTTGGGTAAGACCTTCTCAATACTTCATCCTGGTGTGTGTGCTAAATTCAGTTTGTTCCTTTGTTGCTGTAGGAGGGACTCTGTTATCATGGTCACATGGGAGAGAGCAGCCCAACATTGTCAGGAAGGTGAAGCAGTGGGAAGTGCCCTGTTGCTGCTCTGTCAGTGCACATGATGTGGGGCAGTTCTTTTGTTCACAGTGTGCTGCTGATCATGCTGGGTGTCATGAGTGCTGTAAATACTCCCTGCTTAAAGAGGAGAAAACCAAGATTGGTTGGTGAGTATTTGGTTCCGTAAAGAACAGATCCTTCCTGAGCAAATGCTGTGTTCACAGAGGTGCTTGCCCTGGATTAAGGGTAGTTCAGTTGCTCTGTGAGGAGGGAATAAGTATGAGAGCTCAGGGAGCAAGGAGAGCACTGAGTACCTTCACTTTCTGTCACCTCAGTCCCACACCAGCTCTGCAGGGCTGCTCTGCTCATTGCTCTGCAACAATTGTCGCAGACTGACTTGCCTTCCCAGGGAACTGTTTCACCCTTCAGCCCCAGGGGACTTCTACACCATGCAAGGGACAGAAGTGTTCTCTCTGTGGTGATTACACAGGAAGTCATTGATATTTTAGGAAGGCCTTGGGGCTTCAAAGTGCATTTTGCAGCTCTGGTTTGATCAGGTCAGCCTTTTTACTGCCATTAAAAAACCTAAATGAACAAAAAACCCAACGCAAAACAGCCTATATATTTTTTTCTTTTTATATCCAAACCCTGAGTCTAGAGGTTGTAGAAAAGGAATCCAGCAAGGACATCCAAGGGAGAGTTTTATAATCTGTTCTGCAATACCTACCTGAAGTGGGGTGTTCCCTTACAGTTTTGTAATATGCTGTTTTTCAAAGTTATCCAAGTCTCTTAGAAGATTAAACTGAAATATCATATGTATTCCAGTTTATTTCTATGGAGATCTTTAAGGTACCTCTTTCAAAAGGTTACATTCATGTTCTGTGTATATTTAATTCTTGAAATTTTAACTTCTGATAATAGGACAGCAGTAAAAAAATTTCTCTATATATAATTTATTAATGCTCTTCCATAATCTGATAAAATTATTTGAGAGCAAACAAATACTAACAAACTAACCCCACAGTTATATTAGTACTGTGCTAATCTAGTTAGAAAAACATGAACGCATCAACTGTAATTTAAAATCAATTTATAAAGTAAGGGAATGCCCTATCTGTAAATCATCTACCTGAAATCATGTACTGAAATCATGCTTAGTATGGCTCAGCAGACAATGGATGTTTGTATTTTAAAAGTTCTGAGAAATGGCTTATGACAGTGTGTAGCTTTTTTTAAATATTGTGTCCATTCCAGAAGTAATTATTGCACTTCTTTAAAACAAAGGACTAGATTTCCTTCTTTTGCCAACTAAATATACGTACTTTTGTTAACTTATTGTTAACTCAGTGATTATTTTGTAAAGACAAATTCTTGGAACTGTTGCCAGGAATGACCCTTCCCCCCAAAAACAGGACTTTGAGCCACGTTAGTGTAGGGTAAGATAAAAAGTAAAGGTCCTTTAATAACACAGGGCCTACAGGCCACAGGAATACAAGATGACATGCATGTACCCCAGTTTTAGTTTCCATGGCTTTTATAATAAGATCCCTCCAATCATTGCTTTACACATTTCTCAGTCCAGCCCCAGTCCCACCCCTGGTCCAACCCCTGGAATTGGGTCTGGGGTCGTCAAGACCCTCTGTCTTCATCAACTCTTCTTCTTCAGGCACACAAAGGTCTCTTGGAGTTCATCCAGTTCTGGCTTTTGGGTCACTCTGACCTATGTTTATGTTTCATTCTGTAGGCCTTCTGATATCCTTCAGCTCTTTACCTTGGAAAGGAGTCTAAACAAGATTAATTAACTAAAGGAATTTGAGCTCCCTGTTCTGGGACAGGGGTAGTGATAGAAAGGCATTAAACTTAGACTGTTAGAAATATTAACCCTCTAAAAATCTACAACTACTGTGTTCCTAAAATCTACAAAATGTGAAAATCAGAACAAAAACCCCTTTGGCATCAGAACCATACTCCTGCTTAACATTATACACCCTTTTTATGTTATGTTAGGCAGACAACAAATTTATTATCTTCTAAATAAAGAAATGGCTGGGTAGTATCACATTTATGGAAAAAAGCAACATCCTTTAAAGTTCTTCCCTGAAATTATATACTTCACAATATTCTTTAAAATGAAGATAAACTAGTTGCCTCGTAGTGAAAGGAAAAAAAATATTTCAGTTATTCTTGTATTGTACAGTATTTGTTCCAAACTTCAGCAAAGGAGAAGAATTCCATTAAAAGTGCTTATGATATAATCTCTTTTGTGATTGTTTTTTTTTAATGTGGAAAAATGTGGAAATGTTTTTCAGGGTTTTTTTGTTTGTAATAATTTTTTTGTCCCAGGTTGATATAATAGAAGTGTGAGAAAAAATTGTGCTTAAGAAAGATAGTATGTTAACTGTATTAAAACAGGATATTGTTTTTTCATTGATTTTTGTTTTGCTTCCTTCTCAAAGGCTTTAGCTTGAAATACAAAGTGAATGTGGTGCAAAAAGGTGGAAATGGAAAAAAGTGAAGGTTCCAGTTAATGCAGAATGTGAGCACTTTCCTGAGACAGAATTAGGCTTCTGTAAGGAGGTTGGCTGACTCCACTGCCCCCCACTGTGCTTTCCCTGATACTTTCTGTTCTTAGTCTTGACTCACCAAGTCGTTAACAGCTCAAATTCAGATTGCAGTAAAAATTAAAAATAGTCCTTATGACTGAACTAGTAGTCAAAACGTTCACAGTGAACTGTGAAGTAAAGCATTTTTCATCAAAAGATTGATTCCAGGGTTGAATTCCTGTTTCCTGCTCTTTTTGTTGGGGCCAGAAAGATCAACTACCAGTTCTCTTTTCTTCATACAGATGAGAGTTGTCCAAAGGCAACCATGGCATCAGAAAAAAGACTAGAAAGAGAGACTTTGAAATCTATTTGATGAGAGGAACAGCTTTGCTTAGTAGTAATAAAAAAGTATCCCATTAGTGATGTTACTAGATGAATTTTGAATACATTTGAATTGGATGATGGAGTTCTAGTGTCCTCAAGACTCTGGTAGTCAGAAGACATCTAAATTATTATGCAGAGATAGTAAAGACTGGCCTAGATATCCAGAAAATTTGTATTTGCATTTTCTGTCACATGAGTGGTGGATTGGTGTGTTATGGAAAGCTTGCCTTGGTAAATTTGTCAGTAAAGACATGCTCTGACATGACTTTTTTGAAGCAGGAGACAAGATTATTTTATATGCATTCTGTGAGATGTTTTGGAGATAGAGTGAGTTGTTCTGCTTAGAATTGTCCAGTGGCTGGTCCACTTGAAGATTATCTGGAACAGGAAAAACACAAGTGGGCTGTGACCCCCGAGCAGTTGTCAGCCATCTCTGCTAATCCTGGCAATAACAATCATGAAACTACTTTGCAGATTGTACACTGCAAAGTGGAACATAAACATTTTGCTTTAGCATGATGACTGATGAATACAGTGGCAATCCCTTGCTTTCATAAATTTTGTCCTTCCCCACAAAAGAGCAAAGGAATTTTCATCTATGTTTAACTGATCCAGAGGACTTGGTTAATCACCCATATAATCAATGGAAATAAGGAATGCAATTAGTTGAGCTCCATCTTTCAGGATTCAGAAAACTGCTTTGGAATAAGGCAAATGTTACTTTTGAAGCACCCATTTCTTTCCATTGCTTATAGAGAGAGTTTAGGGTGACCAGCTCAGGAGTAGATATGTACATTTACCACTGAATGCCACACTGGAGAACTATGGAATTTTGAAAGCTTTAAAAAGAGTGAGGTAGAAGTCTTAGAGGCAGCACTTCTACAGTAAGCTCTCAAGTCCAGAACAGAAATGAACTGGCATCAATTTTAAATCTTCTGTTGGTGCCATCTGATAAAAGATTATTTTTTCATTCCTCAGTCAGAGGATTGAAAGGGACAAATTATTTATCCCCTCCCCATGCCCCAGGTTTCTGCTGTTTTCAGTATCAGCTAGGTAGAGTTAAGGAAAAGAGATGTGGGAAAATTTATGAGGGATTCAAATTAGATCTAAGTTTGTGGAAATAAATTATTTCTTTCCTACATCCTTACATTTTTCTATCAGTTGATCTCTATATGTCCTCCAAGACTAAAGAGGCAGAAACCTTCTCACCTGCTTAGAGGCCAGGATGATCTGGACAGTGCACTGAGGGAGAAGAATGGGGTTTGTGGGCTGATGGAGAGGAGAAGACCAAGCTTGAAGGGTGTTTTATTCTGTATTTTCATCATACCCATAATGGACTAGTAAGTCCTACTACTACACTGGGCTTCTTCTGATATCCTCTGTTTATAAGGTACTTAAACCATGAGAGTTTCAGTACTCAAATTTAGATTTTTTTTCTTCTTTATTTGTTCATATTCTAGTCTTTTGCATTGATAGGCCAGTTCTCTAAGGGAGCTGAACACAAATAGCTGATTGGGGATTTGATAAATCCATAGTTTTTAGTTGGCTATCACCCCTACTAAATAAAGTAGTTAGCTGACTTCTTGGGTAACCTATGAAATCTTTTACTCAACAAATAGATTGGGACCTTTTTTCATTGACATCTTATCATACTGCCATGTTTTCTTTTTTCCCAACCTGAAATCTTTAGCTTTTTTCCCAATTTGAACTCGCTTAATTTAGGTTTGGGAATTTCATGTTGTAAGGTGGATTTGACAATTCCTGCTTTATTAAGTGAGGATCTGGAGGGAAGGGAAGGGGCTCTGCCAGGAACAAGTTAGGAATATCTTGTTGGTATGGGATTGAGGCACAGGAGGAGGAGGGGTGGCTGCTGTTACTAAAAAGCTTACAAAAGGCTCTTTCAGGCACAGACAGACAATGTGTGGGTGCAGATTCTGCTTTTCCTTTGTATTTCAGTCCCTGATTGCACAGTATTTGGTTCTAGCGATGCATTGATTTGAGCTGCTTCCATTTCTTCTGTGTGTAACACCATGAAGACTGAGGGAGAGAGCAGAGCTCAAGGCATGTAAAGAAGGACACAGCAACAAACTGAGAAAGAAATAAACTTCTTTCCCTTTTATGTTCAGGTCCTGGCAAGATTTTGCTCTGCTTCCTGCAGTCTTTGGATAGGAGATGTCAGCACCTTATGACTCTCTGTTCACATTACTCTGGTTGAGAACTGGTGGAATGATGTGTCAACTCATTTACATTTTAGGGGGATATTTCTTCACTTTTAGATACTAAAAACCATGGGAAAGTGTAAATCAGAATAAAAGAAATATATCCTTTCATAGTAAAAGAAATTTTAGATTAAGGCACTCCATCCCAAACTCCCTGCTGGTTGTGGAAAGGGAGATGGCACAAGTCACTTAGTGAGCTAGATGATAAATTTTAAATTTCTTTCACAATATTATTTAAATATGTATTTTTTTCTGTCTGAATAATTCCTAACAATCTTGCTTGCCGTGACCAGGATTCAATGTTTATTAAACAACTTTGAAAAAGAGATTTTTAGCACTTAGAGGCACACATCCTTTTTTGGTCAGATGAATGATCTTGGCAAATTTTGGGCCTGATAAGCATATTATTTACTGTAATTAGGCAGTGATCTGAAGAACAGAACTGTGTGGGAAGCAAATGATTTGCCTTTCCTAAAGAAACTTCTCTGTGCATTTGTGTAATGTGAAAGGTTTTTCTTGAAAAGGTTAAAAAAAGTTCTAATCAACTTCTGTACATTATGTAGAACTTCATTTTCTAAACTCTGCAAAAGAAAGTTTCATATTTAATGGGAAATCATGAATTATTCCATTTATTATCTACTTCCTCCTTTCAAAGACATGATCTGGATAAAAGGCGGGGTGAATAATTTCAAAAAATACAATACATTTTTAATGGGAAGGTGCAAACTACAGATTCTCATGACTATTAGCAAGTATAGAGGAAACAGAATTTTACTTGCAAAAACTCATCAAACTCTTGCAAAGATAAAATACATGACATACTTTAATAAAGAAGAACACAGTGAGCTGAAGTTTTTCTTTTTTTATGTAACTTGTTGTTTTTACTAAGTTTGGTCTTACGGTTTTCTAGTGCTTTCATTTCTCAATAGTTCAACAGTATTTAGTAGCGAAGATAATGTACAAGCAATACACAACTGACTTCTATTTTGAAAACACAACTTAAAGGTGAAGCATCTCTAACACACAAAAAGAGTCTGAAATAAAGACTGTCTAATCTGCCTTAGTAAAAATCAAGACTTCCTAATAATTTTCACAGTGAAAATTATTCTGCCTTCTGCATTGTGTAAAATCCTCTCTTCCTTTCCTCTTAATCTCTGTGTGATCTATTTGTCCTTAGACTCCTGAGTAAGTTCAGCTGGGGACTTGAATGAGAGATATCCTAAACAAAAGCAGAAATACTGTGGGAATTGTTTGTAGCAATACTGTAATAGTGCATAGTCTTTTATAGGGTTTTATGGTAATCATATCAGCTTGAGAAGATAAAGTAAATAATTCTGATTATCTGTTTTGGATGCTGTAAAAGAAACTTGCAAAGAAATTTAACAACTTTTTTGATATCATGCAAGTCAAATGGAAATGGTTCCAAACTCAGACGTTTCTGCTTTCCAGCCCACAAGGTCAGCTCTGATATAAAAAGAGGAAAGTTGAGAAACCCTTGAATTTGATAAATAATAGCCCATAGCATATGGTTGGAATTGCATTTTGTTAAGGAACATTATTAATTTAGAAAGAAAAGCAGAGAGATTAATGAAGATAATGGGGGTTTTTTTCTGATTATGCTTGAAATAATCACAGATGTGTGTGCTTTTGTATGATGAACATTTTTATCAGGGTAGCACTTTCTTCTTTATTTTTACTATTTTCTATACATTTGTGTTTAGAGACAGAACGTTCCAAAAGGTCACTGCTAAATTTATATTTCCATTTTCTGGGTTAATGAGGATTCTCAATTATTACAGTACTTACATTCACTTTAAAAGACTTTTTCTGTGTCATCCTTTGATGTTTATAATTGATTAATTTTTCATTTTATGTAGCTTTGAACAAAAGGAAAGGAGTTCAATATATGTGTTCTTTGTGGGATCCTACTGACAGGTTATGCATCCCCCTTTGATTGCATGTTTTAGGTTAAAGTGTGGTTTGACAACACCCAGTGACTGTGAGGCAGTAGATGAAAAATACTGCATTGCTTATGCTGAAAGTTATTGTGCCTATAGATATGGTATAAAGTACCTACATATTTTTTATATATGCTTTATTTTCATCTTTCTAATAATAGTTCTGCATGCATAGCTTCATGAAGCTTTTCTTACTTAAAAAATCTGAATTGTTACAAAAGTCAATTTCAAGTGATGTTTTTCCCTCTCATGATGTGCACAAATTTCCATGCAATATTTTTTGTTTATAGTTAGAATATGAAATTCTTTTTATAACATTTGGGGGGTTGATGGATTTTATTCTTTTTATAATAGGACATTTCAACTTAATAATTTGGAATTAAAAAGCATCCACCCCACCCCAATATAATTTAGTTCTCAGCCTTAGTAGTGAAAAATTCTAAAGTGGAGGCTAACAGTGATGCCGTGAATGACCCTTCCCCCCAAAAACAGGACTTCGAGCCACGTTAGTGTAGGGTAAGATAAAAAGTAAAGGTCCTTTAATAACACAGGGCCTACAGCCCACAGGAATACAGGATGACATGCATGTGTCTTAGTTCTTGTTTCTATGGCTTTTATAATAAGATCCCTCCAATCATTGCTTTACACATTTCTCAGTCCAGCCCCAGTCCCACCCCTGGTCCAACCCCCTGGAATTGGGTCTGGGGTCGTCAGGACCCTCTGTCTTCATCAGCTCTTCTTCCTCAGGCACACAAAGGTCTCTTGGAGTTCATCCAATTCTGGCTTTTGGGTCACTCTGACCTGTGTTTATGTTTCATTCTGTAGGCTTTCTGATATCCTTCAGCTCTTTACCTTGGAAAGGAGTCTAAACAAGATTAATTAACTAAAGGAATTTGAGCTCCCTGTTCTGGGACAGGGGTAGTGATAGAAAGGCATTAAACTTAAACTGTTAGAAATATTAACCCTCTAAAAATCTACAACTACTGTGTTCCTAAAATCTACAAAATGTGAAAATCAGAGCAAAAACCCTTTCGGCATCAAGTCCCCCCTTTAGAAACAGACAAAACTCAAAAATTTTGTCTGGATTCTACTACTTAAACTTAGCATTACACTAAAAAGATAAACAAAAACTATAGTATTAAATTTTACAGCTAGCTATAATGCAAAACACTAATGATAAACATAACTAAAGAGTTGGTTAGGTTCAGTAACCATGAAGTTGGTTTGTGGAAACTTTGCAAGAGTTACTTGATTTGTACTACATGAGACAAACTCTGGACTTTTCTGAAGTTGCAATAGCATCTGAGGTCTGATTTTGGATAATTTCAATGACAGTGTTTTTTCAATTGACTTACTTTTAGAGATGGAATCTCCAGGTCTTTGGAATTTCATAGGACTTTCCAAAGTTTGTTTCATTCATCAAAATGCCAATTAGGGCTAATTGCTTTTTTCATCAATTGCTGGTATTTGAATACAAATACAGCAGTCAGTTTTTGAAGGATTTTAGATATGTGACTAGGGTCACATGCAAGTTTTGATTTCAAATTTCAGCTAAATTCATAATGCAAATTTAGCAATTTTTTGGCGTTTTGGCTAAAGCCAAATGCAATTACAAATTTTAGTTCCAAACTTAATTCATGGTTAGTAGCAATGCAAACAATACATACAAAAAGTAATTTAAGAAAGTAATAGTCTCTGTTGCCCTTGTTCTAGGGGCAGAGGACTTCTGTCCTGCAGTAAGTCCAGGAAACCTGCTATGCAAAGAAAGCAGTCTATTTTGTCTTTTAGGATGACATCAGGTTGTTAATCTTTGAAGTGGTCCTGGAGTCTGTATCACAGGGGTACAGTTTTGTCTTTCACTGTGGTGTAATTAGTTGACAGTACTTGAGATGACTCTAGTCAGCATGCAGATGTCAGTGTCTCATCTTTCAACAGTTCTCAGTCTGGAACAGGAATGTCCAATTTCATGGGTTTTTGGAGTTTCTGCAAAGTAAAAGGAAATCTAGACCATTTAATAATTTTGCAAACCAACTTTTCTTATGTGAATATGAAGAATCAATGAAACAGTTGTTTCTCTGCCTTAGCTATAGGCAAGGCTTGGGTATGTAAGATGTCTTATGTCTCTCGTATCTCTTCACAAATTTTGCTAATTTGAGTTTTAGGAGTGTGCAATTTTGCAAATCTCAGGCAATTTTAAAGGAATCTCGAATTTCAGAATTCTCGCATTTTGACAATACAAAAAGCAGATTCAGCTTTTATAACATGAAGAGGTTGACTGCTAGCCACGAATGCACAGGCCCATCAGGAGCTTTCCACTACCAAGGTGTGTCTGGAGTTTCTGCAACACCAAACATCATCCTGGCACTACTAATTGCTCCTCACAGAGTGCTTGCATCCTCTGAGTGTATTTCAGGCCCTATCGAGGTCAGACCATCCTGCCACAGCCTGCCTTGACCACAGTCAGTCCTCTCCACCTCACGGAGTAGCTGTGCAGGAGCTTCTTGCCTCCGTGTATAAAAGCATTTTCACTGCCAAATTGTATATGTTAGCATGTTAAATAACAATGGCATCTTCACATATTGTGAGCCATAATGCAGGTCTCTAAAAGATCATTTTGCTGAAAGAAATCCAAGAGACATAAGAGCATGAAAAAGTTTTCAGAACAAGACTGAAATTCACTTAATTAGGCTAAAATAGGGTACAAGCATCACTTAGATGGCTTAAACAAGCTATTCAGCTAGGATGTTACCAGTTCATTTCAAAGATTTCAGGCTTAGATGTAACTCAACGTTCATGAGACAGTCTACTAAATCAGTTCTTTTAATTCTTCAGCTGCACCGTTGTGACTAGCTGCTTGCTTTCTTGTCTTGTAACACAGGACACACAGAACTTGTTTCGCTTCTCTTTTGCGAGGCTCAGTGCTTCACACACTGTAACAGACACTAGATGATAAGACGTTAGAGACAAACTCAAAATAAACAAATTTGAAGTTACAATCATACACCTCCGTGTAGAATTTTCAAATCAGGTTTAGAGAAATTTCTCTTACATGTAACAGCAATTAAAGAGAAGACACAGTTGTTCTACACACTGCTTGCAAAATGATGTTTTCATCAACTTTGCTCTCAGATTGTATTCTTGAGAGGCATGTCCTTCAGGTCTGGTGGTGACAGACTTCTTGGTTGTCTGCAAAAAATCATATTCTCACAGCAGATGGTTAGTTCACAATAAAGACAAAAATACATAGGTGGCAACTATTGATTGATTTTGCACCAGTATGACACTGGTCCTAGTTTTCAGCAGCCTCAGAGCTATGCTGAGACAGACATGCTACAAGCTGGAGCAGCTCAGAGCAAACTCAGAACACAGAGACTACCACAGAAAGCTGTGGTTTTGCTTTGCCAATCTGTCTCGGTGTATCAGGTGTTGCGACTTCTCTAAAATTGGAAATGAGAAAATTGCAAACACAGACAGAATCTTTAAGCTTAAGATAGAGATTCCTTAAACTTAAATTGGTGCTTTAACATTCATCTCAGTTGAAAAGAACTGAGTTTGTTCAGGCAGCTTGTAACACAGTGACACTATCACTCTTTTGCTCCCCCCTTTTCGGTCTTGATGGCAGGGGTAGAGGGAAAATGCTGGAAATGCTCTTGGGGGTAGAGGAACTCGCCCCCCCTTTTCTGCAATTAGAAATTTTGCACACTTGGGCAAGGCAGTTGAGATGATCAGGCTGCCTGCCTGCTTGCTGGGGAGTCCTGTATTCCAGGACAAGGTGTTTAAATTCTCTGCTTGCTCGCCGAGGCAGGTAGGGATTGTTAGCGACAGGGATAGAAAGGAAAGGGTCACACACGGCCCTCCCGCTGTCGGTCTGGGCAAGGTCTCAGCTGTAGGTATTGACCCTGGGTCTATGCTGGCATCTGCTATTGCTGTAGCACTGGCTTTGAGCACAGCTTCTTTGGTCCTTTTTGTCGGGGCCATGCTGGCTCTTAAGGGAACGGTCCCGTCCCTGATGGCCCTTGGGCTGGCCTCTGTTGCTTTAGAAACCGAGGCGTCCGGAGCCGCTGCCGGTGTTGCCCCCGGCTCTGGGCCTGCCGTGCAGTGCCGCCCACCCGGCTCTTTGCCGGCTTCGCTCGCTGCTCCAAGGGAAGCAATGCTGCCAGGAGTTAGTTCTACGGTCCCGGGGGTGGAACTCCCCGGGATCGGGGGTCCTGGACAGTGTTCTAGTCCTTTTCTTCCCCAAAAGCTACTCAAGCTTTGTTTACAAGGAGTTTCAATAGCAACATTCTCTGCTCTATCTCTAGTGAGGGAGCACAAGGAAAACTTTCTTTTCCTTGCTTTCCCAGGAGAAGGCAAAGATGAAGATGCCTTCCTCCCTCTGGGTCCACTTTGGCCCAGCTTTGCTCTTAACTCTCCATTATAAAGATGACACAAAGCCTCCTTTCCAACCGCAGACAAAAGGCAAACTAGCACTGATTTTTCTCTCTCTCCACCACGAACAAGGGAAGGGAAAGCAGGAAGGAGACCATGTCTCTCTGCTCCTGTGCCTTTTGCAATCTCGGTGTCAGAAGCGGCTCTCTCCACCCTGCCTCTCTGCACAGCACACACTGGCTGCCGGACAGGGGCAGAGCTGGCCACGTCGCCTGTCCCTGCCTTTGCATGGTCACGAACGGCAGAGGCGAGAGATGGAGGAAGGGATGGTGCTGGCTCCCCCTTCCCGCTTTTCCCTGCGGTCTCTGCTAAAGCCCCCTTCACCCTCCTTTCTGCCACCGCAGCTGCTGAAGGGGCAGCAAAGCCAGTGCCTGCTCTGTTCTCAGCAGCGGGAGAACCCAGCACGGAGGACCAGCCCACGGCCGAGAGAGACTGATCCTGCACTTGCTGCAGCTGACTCTCAGTTACAAGCACCTTTTTTCCGCTGGTACCCTCAGGACCTTTTGCTGCTCTAGCTGCCCAAGGAAAAGCTGCGTTTGCCTGGCCAGCAAGCCCTGCTTGTTCATCTCCCGGTCCCGGGAATGTGTGTGCTGCCTCCCCCGCACTCGCTCTATCTGCTTGCTTGGCTACCGCCCTTCTGCAGGCACTCTCACAGCTGCTGGCTCTGCTCGCCACTCCAGGTGGAGCGATGCTGGCAGAGGTCAATTTCACGGCTCTGGTGGAACCTGCTCCTGGCTGTCCTGGGACAGCTATTATGCCAAGCTTTGCTTCTCCAGGGGGTTCTGCTTGTGCTGCATATGCGCTTGTCTCAGCGTCCCCGGGAGCAGCCTCAGTGTATCCCCGTATCCGCCGGGACAGCCTCCTGGGGGGCTCTGGGGGTCCCGGCCCGTTTCCGGAGTTTCCTCCTTCCCAGGAGCTGCTGGGCTTCTGGTTACTCATTTGTTTACAGGGGGTCTCAATGGCAATTCTCCCTGCTCCTTCTCCGATAGGGGAACGCAGAGAAAACACCTTCCTTTTTGCCTCCTCAGGAGGTGGCAAAGGTACTTTCTTTCTCAAGGGAACGGAAACATTCCCTCTCTCTCCCTTTGGGAACACAGACCTTTCATGGTCTTTAAAAGAAAAGTAAGTTAGAAAGTTGAGATTATTGTTTTTGTTAATCTCCCAGACTAGGACTAGCCTTGTATCCAAGCAGCTGTGCCACAGCCACGCTTGTCTTGGCTTCTCCCAGCCCAGCTCTCTGAGCTCAGAGACAGCCGCTCCATCCCAGAAACTCAGCTTTGCCTTAGCCTTTTTACCAGGCTGGCTCCAGCTTATCTTTGCTTTTCTTTCTTCACTACAGAGGTGTTGATACAAATTCTCTTTTTCAACAACAGACAAGATGCAAACCACTGCTTCATTAAAACACGAGACTGACTGCTCTCCCACACAGCTATGAACAGGGGAAGGGAAGGCAGGAAGGAGATTGTTCTCTACAATCCTGGTGTTATCCACTGCTTTGGTTTCCCTGTTATTCTGTACCGGACAAGCTGGCTGCCGAGCAATGGCAGTGCCTGCCGCTCTTCCCTCGCTTGTCTCTGCCTCTGCATAGCTGGAAACGCCAGAGGTGGGGAAAGGGGGAAGGGAGGGTGCTGCCTCCCCCTGTACAGCTCGGGCCGACTGATGGGAAGAGGGAAATGAGCCTGCTGCTTCCCACTCCACGCTGCTCTCTGCAGTCTCTGCAACATTTCTTCTGGCCACCCTTTCCAGGGCTGCCTTATCAGTAACTATGCTTGCCAGAGCAACCTCGGGAAAGCCACCGGTGCCTCCCTGCTCTGTATATTTGATCTTTTCCCACCGTTTCTCTTTTCGTAACACTTGCCTTCTCAAAGATGTTTCAGGGCTTGTTAGATGCTTCCATTTCTGCAAAACCAAAGCTAGAGGGGACTCCACTGGAGTCTCCTCTTCCATGGATTGCATACAACCCATGCTGACAAGTTACAGGCAAGGGAAAAAACTTTTCAGCACCCAGATTTGAACTGCTGGCCTCAGGAATACCAAGCAAGCTCACTCCTCCAAGTGCTATGTTACTGCTTCAGGCTAAGACAGAGTGATGTAATGCCAGAGAGATATTCCTCTCCTTTCCAGCTGCATTCAGCTAACATGAAACCCCTGAGCACTCTGCTTTGCCCTTCCCGAAGCAACAAGGGACCAAACCGTCCCTCACCCAGGCAAAACACCCTTTTGCCCACCAGGCTGAGAAACTGACTGGCCAGATCAGCTATACCTCCCAGCCCAACGTATTCCCAGTTCCAGGGAAAAACCTTCCCTGAGTTTGCTAGCAAAAATACCCAAAGGAGCTGCTCCTTTTATCTTACCCAGTTGTTAGGAGTTTCAAAGGTCACTGAAGGAACCCTCCAAAATGTGCCGGCAGTAGAGAATTCCCGCAGGATGAAACTTCTTGCTCTGGAGTCCCTCGTGGTTCCAGGGTGCTGGATTCTCTGATTCCACCTTTCGCTCGCCAAACTGATGCCGTGAATGACCCTTCCCCCCAAAAACAGGACTTCGAGCCACGTTAGTGTAGGGTAAGATAAAAAGTAAAGGTCCTTTAATAACACAGGGCCTACAGCCCACAGGAATACAGGATGACATGCATGTGTCTTAGTTCTTGTTTCTATGGCTTTTATAATAAGATCCCTCCAATCATTGCTTTACACATTTCTCAGTCCAGCCCCAGTCCCACCCCTGGTCCAACCCCCTGGAATTGGGTCTGGGGTCGTCAGGACCCTCTGTCTTCATCAGCTCTTCTTCCTCAGGCACACAAAGGTCTCTTGGAGTTCATCCAATTCTGGCTTTTGGGTCACTCTGACCTGTGTTTATGTTTCATTCTGTAGGCTTTCTGATATCCTTCAGCTCTTTACCTTGGAAAGGAGTCTAAACAAGATTAATTAACTAAAGGAATTTGAGCTCCCTGTTCTGGGACAGGGGTAGTGATAGAAAGGCATTAAACTTAAACTGTTAGAAATATTAACCCTCTAAAAATCTACAACTACTGTGTTCCTAAAATCTACAAAATGTGAAAATCAGAGCAAAAACCCTTTCGGCATCACAGTCTATTACTACTTAATGGCATTTACTGTACTGTCATATCTTTTTTTAATGACATCACTGTAGTCTACAATTTAACATATTACCATCCAGTAAATATTTCATTAAAAGAAAAGTATTTAAATGGATGGTCTTTAAACCAGGATTAAAGAGGCTGTGCCCTGATCCAGTTAAATAACCTCGTATCAGTAGCAGTACGTGGTGAAAATGTGCTGAGTACCTTGACCATCTGAGGGCTTGACTTACCAAAGTACTTGTGTAGATAAATTTCCACACAGAACTGAGACACTGGCATGACTGAGGTATATTTTTATAGTTCTGGTGGGTTGCAGCCCAGAGACGTGGCAGTGTAGCCCTCAGCAGTGAGGCCCTGGCTTTACACCACTGTAACCTGGGTCCCTGAGAGCAACGGGCAGATCTTCAGCTGCCACATTTGCCAAGTATTTGTATAAGTGCTTTCTGTGGTTAGCAGTTCCCCTGCAGAAATTTTAACTGTGCTTTAGATGTGGGTCACTGACAGCATTGCAAAACTCTTCTTGTTTTTTTGGCTGTCCAGCTATAATTAAATAATAATTCCTCTTTCAGTTCTTAGGCAAAACAGCCTGAAGTCTTAAACTCTTACAGTGTGTTTGGCTTTTTTGTGTTTTGTATTGTATAGATTTGTTTTTACTTAATGTATATATTTTCCCAGTTCTGGTGTTCCCTTGTTTATGCTTTATTTGTTTGCATATAGGTTTAGCAAAAAGTAGCAAAGTGTTCAAATACTTTATGTAATTTTAATTTTCTTGTAGATTTATAGACAGGAAGTGTGGTGAAGTAAAATAAATTTGTTTAAATGAACTTAAGCAAAAATATCATGATTATTTTTTCATAATTTTGTGATGCTTATCTAAGGCATTTATATCAGTCACTGACTTCCAACTGCAGAAGGAAATCCCAAGTGGATGAAACATATTTGAATACAGTTTTTAAACATTATAATAATTGGTAGAATAATTATTTTACACTGAAAGTGCAGTTTAATATTTTATATACTATTGTTGTTTAATCCATGCCATTTTGTGCTTTACAAAATGGGATTGCTACAATACACTTGTATTCTAATCAGCAGCTGGAATTAACCAGAAATACTAATTAAATCCTAAAAATTCTTAATATATGAAACCTGATATATATAAATATATATATGTACATATATGTGTATATATACATATATATATATGCTGTCTGAAAATAGCAGATTTTTGGACTTATTTTGCGTGCCTGTAATTGACCACACCAGATAGGAGGCATGGAGAATTAAGTTCATAATAAATGATTCTGTTAGGCTATACTGACTATTTTAATTATTTCTAACACCAATACCTGCCTCTTGGCCTCTTCATTTCTTTTTTCTTTCCTCTCTTTCAGTGTAAAGGGTAGAATGCAAATAGCCTTATTGTGCAGGATTTTAAGTTAAAGGGAATGTTGTGTGGTGCTGTCCTGATCTCTCAACATTGCATGAGAGTCTCATAAAAGTACAATACCATAACATAGAAAGGTCCTTGGGAGTGGAACAGTGTCATTTCATCAGCCTCACTGAAGGGTACTGTTTATTAATAATTTTTGCACTGGTAAAGGCAGATCAGAATCAGATTCCTATGATTCCTCAGCATGACTCTAGGTAAATTCGTAATAGCAATGATAATAATAAAAAGAAATCCATATAAGAAAATTATGTAACTGTTTAAGAAAAAACTACAATGCCTTTAATAATGTCCAGGTACACTTAAAGCAGTATTAAAAACAGCACTGCCTTTTCCAGCTCCCAGATCTGCATTCAGTAAGTAGCTCCTTCCACCCACACGTGATAATATACAACATGAAACCATGACCTGTAACATGGTGCCATTAAAGTGGCAACTTTCACTTTAGTTGGTTATTTATTTGGTGCTAAAAACTTTTGTGATGCACAACCCACCTATAACTGAGACACGGAAGCTCACAGAATTTTTCAGCACCTTTTGATAGAATATTGCATCACAGAAACTGACACCTCACCAGATCCACCTGGACCCCATTTTATTGCCTTCCCCAGCCCGTGTAAATAAACATGAACATCGCAGGGTCCCAGTGACAACAGAAGTGAGTGTACAGGCAGAGGAACACTGGATTCTCAGCCTCCGCTGAGTCTGTGCTAAGTGCTGTGGGTCTCATCTGTTGAACTTTATGGATTTAAAAAATAAAACAAAACTCTGCTTTAAATTAAAAGCAGGTGAATTGGTATCTTTGTTTCAACCATAAATACACATATATGCTCCCGAATTCATTAAGAAAAGCACAGTTTGCTTTAAAAAAAAATCCGTCTGAAATCTTTTTCTCCTGGTGTGCACACATGATCATCCAAAGGGGAAAGAGGACTTTAAGTTTACATTCCCACCACGGTTCAGTTTTAAAATTAACGCGGCTAACATTGCCAAGCTGCTGCTCGTTCCAGCTGGGCTCCTGTACCTCCTGCAGGGCTGTGCGGGCGCGGTGCGTGTCCGCGTCGCGGTGCGGGGACACAGCCCGGCCCTTTGTTCTGCCGCTGCCCGCGGCGGGAGCGCCGTGTCCTGCCTGCAGTTTCCCACATCTCCAGTAGATGCCCCCAGAGACCATTAAACCCCTGGAACGATTCCGCTCCAGCCGAAGACAAGGGCAATCTTTGCCCATTTGGCTCCTGGAAGGAACACGGATACCCAAAGGAAACCTGAAGTCGGCGCGGACGCAATGCAGAAAAGCAAACCCGCTTACTTAATAGTAAATAGTAATTTATTAGGTAGTAAGGTTCAAAATGTTTAGTGTAAAACAAGCTTATTAATGTAGTAGAAACATACTCAACATTTGGGGTTTATAAAATAAGTCATAGACTCATAGAATATCCTGAGTTGGAAGAGACCTTAGGTATCTGAGAATCACAGAAGATTATTTTGAGTTGGAAGGGACCACCAAGGATCATCGAGTGCAACTCTCTGGTTTTGTTATTGATATTACAAATCAAGTAATCTTTGGTTATCTAAAAAATGATGTGCTCTGTTTTACCTTGGGTTTCACACACTGCATGACACCATAAAAAGCAGGATGGAAAGGATTTTGAGGATTTATATTTTGCACAAGATGTCATGAAAAGTTTATTGCCGTCACCTGTATCACACCTCTGTGCAAAAGAACTGTTCGTTGGGAAAGAAAAGGGCACTGGAATTCTCATCTGGAAGCACTTTGATAACTGTAACAATTTCAGAATTCATTGCAGTGCCGAGCTCTCTTAGAAGACACAAATACCATTCCTTGCCATAATATCATTAATCTCTTGCCCTATTTTATTGTTTGTGTGTGATCAATCACTTGTGTCTTATGGATTACAGAAACTTAAGGAAACAATTGTATTGATATTTTGTGCTTTGTGTATTTTGTGTTTATAACTGAGAGATTACTTTTATTTTTATGCCACTAAATTTGAAGATAGTTTCATTGCCTGTGTGCTAAAACCAGTTCTTTTTGCCTCAGAAAAAAAAAAGTGCTCTGTACAGTATGATTACTTCAGCATTATTTCAATGTCTTGATTAATTGGGATGGAATTTATTAAAACACTGTTGACACTGATTTTTAAAACTGAGGTATTTTACCATATGCTTTGTTTCCCTTTATTGGTGTGCTGGTTTGAAGGTGAACCAGCAAGGGAAAATGAACTCACCACGAGAGAGATTATAAGTCAGAGCTAAAATTTAATAATAATATTACAATAACAACACTGATACACAAGGGAAATTGCTTTCAACTCACAATACCCCAGCAGTATAACCCAGTGTCCTGGGGCACAAACCCAAGGGGGGTTTGTTTGCCCTTGTGCTGAGACCCCTGTGGCTCCCCCAAGTCCAGAGCAAAAGGAAAAGAAAAACCTGTTGGTGCAGGCGAGGGCTGTGGTCTGGGCGAGAGTGGTGATCTCCTGCTGTCGAGGTCCTGCTGCTGCTCTGGATCCGACGAGAAGGTTCCCGAGGTCTTCTTACCCACCACTTATGTACCCTCAGGGAGCACTCAGTCCCTCCCCCTGGGCGGGGACTCACACAATGGGTGATTAACTCTGGGAGCCAGGGGTTGTTGAGCTGTTGATGGCCCATTAGCAGCTCCGCCCCCCTCAGGCTGGGTGTGAAGTGATAATGGCTCCCTGGGCAGCTGCTGCTAATGGCCCATTGTCCTTGGGGAATGAATAGAGGGGGTGGAATACACAGGTTTGATCACCACCACACAGGGTTAGCTGGTCCCTCCAGCTGAACTAGGACATTATCCACCCCTTATTCCACTCCATCTAGTCATTCCCAAATTAACCCCCTTTTTACCTATACATATATATACACATATATACAATGAAACATTACAAACTCTTCTCGCTCAAAATTAGGTCCCCTTGTGGTACACATCGTGTTTCTCCATCTTTTTGCATTACCCACCAAGTGCAACCAGGTCCTTGAGCAAAGACAATCCCTCGGATGGGTTTGCCTTTGTTTGAGGTGGGACTAACCCAAACAGTCTTTCCTAACATACCTCTCATATGGACCACAGGGACTTTATCTCCATCTACAGTATTCAAGAGTTCTGATTGGGCAGGGCCAGCTCGATTGATGGAGCCCCGAGTGTTGACCAACCAGGTGGCCTTTGCCAAATGCAGCTCCCAGTGTTTGAAAGTTCCCCCACCCAACGCCTTCAAGGTTGTTTTCAGCAGTCCATTACATCGCTCAACTTTCCCGGCAGCTGGAGCATGGTAGGGGATATGATACACCCACTCAATGCCGTGCTCTCTGGCCCAGGTGTCTATGAGGCTGTTCTTGAAGTGGGTGCCGTTGTCAGACTCTATTCTCTCTGGGGTGCCGTGTCTCCACAGGACTTGTTTCTCAAGGCCCAGGATGGTATTCCGGGCAGTGGCGTGAGATACGGGGTATGTCTCCAGCCATCCAGTGGTTGCCTCTACCATGGTCAGCACATAGCGCTTGCCTTGGCGTGTTTGGGGAAGTGTGATGTAGTCAACTTGCCAGGCTTCCCCATACCTGTATTTCGACCACCGTCCACCATACCATAGAGGCTTCACCCGCTTGGCCTGCTTGATGGCAGCACATGTGTCACAGTCATGGATAACCTGTGAGACACTGTCCATGGTTAGATCCACCCCTCGGTCACGAGCCCATCTGTATGTTGCATCTCTGCCTTGATGACCAGAGGCATCATGGGCCCATCGGGCTAGAAACAATTCACCTTTATGCTGCCAATCCAGATCTACCTGAGAGACTTCAATCTTGGCAGCTCGATCCACCTGCTCGTTGTTACGATGCTCCTCATTAGCCCGGCTCTTGGGTACATGAGCATCTACGTGACGGACCTTCACACTCAGCTTCTCTACCCGGGCAGCGATGTCCTGCCACATCTCAGCCGCCCAGATGGGTTTCCCTTTGCGCTGCCAGCCGGCCTTTCTCCAGCGCTCCAGCCATCCCCACAGAGCATTGGCCACCATCCACGAGTCAGTGTAAAGGTAGAGTCTTGGCCACTTCTCTCGTTCGGCGATATCCAAAGCCAGCTGAACAGCTTTCAGCTCTGCAACCTGACTTGATCCACCTTGTCCTTCAGTCGCTTCTGCAACTCGACGTGTAGGACTCCATACAGCTGCTTTCCATTTCCGGCTTGTCCCTACAATGCGGCAGGAGCCATCTGTGAAGAGAGCATATCGCTTCTCCTCTTCTGGTAGCTGGTTATATGGTGGGGCCTCCTCAGCTCGTGTCACCTGCTCCTCTTCTTCTTCAGAGGACAATCCAAAACTCTCACCTTCCGGCCAGTTGGTGATGATTTCCAAAATCCCAGGGCGATTAGGATTCCCTATCCGGGTTCGCTGCGTGATCAGAGCAATCCACTTACTCCATGTGGCATCAGTGGCGTGATGGGTAGAAGGAGCTTTTCCTTTGAACATCCAGCCCAACACTGGTAGTCGGGGTGCCAGGATGAGCTGTGCCTCAGTGCCAATCACTTCTGAGGCGGCTCGAACTCCTTCATAAGCTGCCAGGATCTCTTTCTCAGTTGGGGTGTAGCTGGCCTCAGATCCTTTGTATCCCCGGCTCCAGAATCCCAGTGGTCGTCCTCGAGTCTCCCCAGGTACTTTCTGCCAGAGGCTCCAGGATGGGCCATTCTCCCCGGCTGCAGTGTAGAGCACATTCTTCACATCCTGTCCTGTCCTGACTGGCCCAAGGGCTACTGCATGGGTAATCTCCTGTTTAATCTGCTCAAAGGCTTGTTGTTGTTCAGGACCCCACTGGAAATCATTTTTCTTCCGTGTCACAAGGTAGAGAGGGCTTACAATCTGACTGTACTCAGGGATATGCATCCTCCAAAAGCCCACGGCACCTAGGAAAGCCTGAGTTTCCTTCTTGCTGGTCGGTGGGGACATAGCTGCTATTTTGTTGATCACCTCTGTTGGAATCTGACGACGCCCGTCTTGCCACTTCACTCCTAGGAACTGAATTTCCTGAGCAGGTCCCTTGACCTTACTTCGTTTAATGGCAAAACCAGCTCTTAGGAGAATCTGGATTATCTTCTTTCCTTTCTCAAAAACCTCCCCTGCTGTGTTCCCCCATACAATGATGTCATCGATGTACTGTAGATGTTCTGGAGCCTCACCCTTTTCCAATGCAGTCTGGATCAGTCCATGGCAAATGGTGGGACTGTGTTTCCACCCCTGGGGCAGTCGATTCCAGGTGTACTGCACCCCCTTCCAGGTGAAAGCAAACTGCGGCCTGCACTCTGCTGCCAACGGAATGGAGAAAAAGGCATTGGCAATGTCGATGGTGGCATACCACTTGGCTGCCTTGGACTCCAGCTCATACTGAAGCTCCAGCATGTCCGGCACAGCGGCACTCAGGGGGGGTGTGACCTCATTGAGACCACGGTAATCCACCGTCAGCCTCCACTCTCCACTGGACTTTCGTACTGGCCATATGGGGCTATTAAAGGGTGAGTGAGTCTTGCTGACCACCCCTTGGCTCTCCAGCTCACGAATCATCGTGTGTATGGGGGTCACAGAGTCTCGGTCAGTGCGGTATTGCCGACGGTGCACTGTGGCTGTGGCCAGCGGTACCAATTGTTCTTCAACTTTCAGCAGTCCTACAGCAGAAGGGTCCTCTGAGAGGCCAGGCAAGGTGCTCAGCTGTCTGATTTCCTCTGTCTCCACAGCAGCTATGCCAAAGGCCCAACGCAGTCCCTTTGGGTCTTTGAAATATCCATTCCTCAGGTAGTCTATGCCAAGGATACATGGGGCTTCTGGACCAGTCACAATGGGGTGTCTATGCCATTCCTTGCCAGTCAAGCTGACTTCAGCTTCCAGTACAGTCAGCTGTTGGGATCCCCCTGTTACCCCAGAAATAGAGATGGATTCTGCCCCGACGTATCCTGATGGCATCAACGTGCATTGTGCGCCAGTGTCCACTAAAGCTTTGTATTTCTGTGGGTCTGATGAGCCAGGCCACCGAATCCACACAGTCCAATAAACCCGATTGTCCCTCTCCTCTACCTGGCTAGAGGCAGGGCCCCCCTAGTTCTGGTCATGGTATTCACTGCGCTCTCCCTGTGAATATGACCGGGAGGTTCCTTCAAGAGGATCAGGCATAACATCATCATTCCTATACTGTCTGGAACCTTGCCCACGAGAGACCGGAGCAGCCTTCAACCTTGAAGAATTGCCTGTGTTAGTTGTGCCTCTTTGCAATTCACGTACCCGAGCTGCTAAGGAAGAGGTGGGTTTCCCATCCCACTTCCTCATATCTTCTCCATGCTCATGGAGGTAAAACCACAGATTGCCGCGTGGAGTGTACCCTTTCTCCTTAGCTGGGAGACGCCTGCTTCTGATGGCGGAGACTCTTGTTTGCTCTGGAGAGATATGGAAGAGTCCTTCCTTAATCTTCTCTTCCAGTTCAGCCAGTTTTGTTTCCACAGCTGAGACATGGGCTCGTAATGGAGCAGTGACAGTGTCTTCATAAATCCTGAGTTTGCTGACCAGTGCACCCACCTTGTCTTCTCCCTCTCTCCACTGCAATGTTGCAAGGTAGCGAGAATACATTTCTGGCCCAAGTCGTGCAAATTTTAACCACATCTGGGATGTGCACTGGACACCATCTGGACTTTTAGGGAATCTCTCATCCTCTGAAAAGATTATCTCCAGTACGGCTAATTCCCTTAAGCACCGGATACCTTGTTCCATCGTGTTCCACTGTCCTTGCTGTACGTGGAGGTCCTCCTTACAAAGATATCTCTCCCTCACGCTTGACAACAGTCGCCGCCAGAGGCTGAGAGTTTCCTGTCTCTTTCCAATGCCCTGATCAATGACAACATCTCGAGACAGGGATCCCAGCTGCCTTGCCTCACTCCCATCTAGAATTGTATCATTGGCTGCAGCATCCCAGATTCGAAGTAGCCAGGTCAAGATGGACTCATTTGCCTGTCGTGTGAACTCTCTCCGGAGCTCACGCAGCTCTCCCAGGGATAGGGACCGGGTGATTATTTCTGGCTCCATTTCTTCTGCTTGAGATGAAGGTCCTGACTCTTCCTCGTCATGCACTATACGAACTGATTTGGTCTTTGATTTTCTTTTCTGGACAGGGGCAACTGCTATCGGTTTCTGTTGTCCTTCTGGCTCCTCCATGGTTTGTGTGGACATGGCGCTGGTTGATGTATCTCTCTTCCTCTCTGGCTCAGTCATGGTCTGGGTGGACATGGCGCTAGTTGATGTATCTCTCTTCCTCTCTGGCTCAGTCATGGTCTGGGTGGACATGGCGCTAGTTGATGTATCTCTCTTCCTCTCTGGCTCAGTCATGGCCTGGGTGGACATGGCGCTAGTTAATGTATCTCTCTTCCTCTCTGGCTCAGTCATGGTCTGGGTGGACATGGTGCCTGTGGATTTGCTCCTTTTCTCCTCCTCCTGATGATGCTGTACCACACCAAGCAGTGTGCGGTAGGCAGTGGCCAGGGCCCAGCAGGTTGCTGTGAGCTGCACATCTCTGGGACTACCAGAGCATCTTCCTTTCACATAGCTTAGCATTTTGGCAGGGTCCTGCAGTTGTTCCGGGGTGAATTTCCAGATCATTTGAGGAGAGAAGGTCTCCAAATACTGGCCCATATCTTCCCACTTCCCGTGCCACTCAACATCATCCGCTCCCAGGGCAGGTCTCCAGCAAGTCTCCTTAGAGAGCCCAGTTCTGACCCTAAACATGGTGTATACAGTACAGAGGAGACAAAGCAACACTAACAGCAGGATTAGGCTGTCCCTAACATCAAAAGGAAGCTCAATATTTTCAATGATTGTTGTAGCAGAGGTGAAAAGGTGGAAGTAACCATCTCCGCCTGTTTTCCCCACAGTCTGGGTGCTATTTTTAATGAGACCCCAGAGGTAACAACCCAAACCAGGACAGGCAGACCAGACTGAATATACATTCACAATGAAATTCATTGCTTCTGATGTTATGACAACATAAACATAGTATATTAATAAAGCAATTTTGATCCTTCTCCCTGGTATTAAAGAGAGCATCAAAACAGGCACATGGTTCCCCATGTGTCGAAATATGAACAGGCCCAGATACACCATCCACATGAATACATCAAGCAACATGGTAGTCAGGGAGTTTCTGTCCCCAAATACACAAAATGAAATTGTAGTTCTGACTTCTCTCTCGTGCCCCACGTTGGGCGCCAAAAGATGTGCTGGTTTGAAGGTGAACCAGCAAGGGAAAATGAACTCACCACGAGAGAGATTATAAGTCAGAGCTAAAATTTAATAATAATATTACAATAACAACACTGATACACAAGGGAAATTGCTTTCAACTCACAATACCCCAGCAGTATAACCCAGTGTCCTGGGGCACAAACCCAAGGGGGGTTTGTTTGCCCTTGTGCTGAGACCCCTGTGGCTCCCCCAAGTCCAGAGCAAAAGGAAAAGAAAAACCTGTTGGTGCAGGCGAGGGCTGTGGTCTGGGCGAGAGTGGTGATCTCCTGCTGTCGAGGTCCTGCTGCTGCTCTGGATCCGACGAGAAGGTTCCCGAGGTCTTCTTACCCACCACTTATGTACCCTCAGGGAGCACTCAGTCCCTCCCCCTGGGCGGGGACTCACACAATGGGTGATTAACTCTGGGAGCCAGGGGTTGTTGAGCTGTTGATGGCCCATTAGCAGCTCCGCCCCCCTCAGGCTGGGTGTGAAGTGATAATGGCTCCCTGGGCAGCTGCTGCTAATGGCCCATTGTCCTTGGGGAATGAATAGAGGGGGTGGAATACACAGGTTTGATCACCACCACACAGGGTTAGCTGGTCCCTCCAGCTGAACTAGGACAATTGGTTTGCTAGTAATGCTTTCTTGTGGGGAAAATGTGCTTTGACTTCAAGTCAAATGCATCAGTCCATAGAAAAGAACATGTTACATGGGCACAGCTTTTCTATTTATAGGAACATCGGTGCTGTGCTCAGTTATTATGCAGTGAGTGTTAAAAATTAACTGAATGACATTTTGGTTAGTCACTGCTGAGATCTTTTACCAGTACTTTCTTGTTTACTTCCAATACATCCAATGATCTAATGCATGCACACATACAAACCTATACAGATCACATTGTATAAATAAATATGCATGTATGTGTACCTGCTATGCAGATTGTCATTCCACTCCTCTGAGTTATATTACTGTAGAATTCAGTCCTAGGCCTTTGGAAGTCGGTAGGAATTTTTTACTTATATTCTTCCATCTTTTTTTAGTTAGGTAGAATTTTAAAACAGGAGGGGGAAAAAAAGTGTTCCTTACACAGAATAGAGAATACATTGCATGATATTAGCATAATGGCACAGTATTTTTAAGATATACACTGTGCATTTGGTGTATGTCAAATATAGGATATTCTGGCAAATTAAATTTTAAATGTTTAAAGATATTTCTCATTTACTTTTCTAAGATAAATGTTGGAAATGTTTCCTGATGCAGAACAGTTATATCTTTTCCCTTGTCTGTGTGAGGTATGTGTGCTTTTCAGTTTCAAACCCCATCTCTTTATATATTAAATATAAATTCAGTACTATCTAGTCTATATCGTATCAGGATTATTTAATATTTTTATGTTCAGTTCGGCAACTGAAATGTAAAAAATATATGTGAAGGATTAATGTGCATCCGGTACTGGGAGATTTTATTTTAATCATGTTAAGTATGAAATAATGCAGATAATTTGTTTCTTCCATCTTACATTGCTGTTTATTTTAATTGCCATCCACCTAAGAAGTTTTTCACATCACTTCCATCTTACCAGCATTGTTGATGAACTGCAGTAGCTCCTTTTAGGCTCGAAGTATTAGTGTCATCAAGCTACCATTTGGCATGAGGTCATCTGAATTTATTAAATACACTATCTCAGTTTTCAGAATTCCACATTTATTTTAAAGCTGCTGAGAATTTGAATTTAAATAGATTTTAATCTAAAAGGACAGTCTGGAAAACAGTTTGGAAACTTAATGAAATGTACAAAATAGAAGTAACACATCTGGGTCCTTGCCATTTTACTGGGACATTGGTTTGTTTTCCCCACACTAGATACCTATCACTGCAAACCTTTCCATCTGTACCTTAGTGTTGCAGACAGTCCCATTGGACTCATAGTTTTCTCCAGAATAGGACACAATGATTGTTTCATACCCCATAAAAGAAATATTTTGATTATTTCCATAAATAATACCTCAAAAGATGCATTATTCCTTAAGAATATTTGATTATACAACTTTCTGATATGTTTGTCTTACCAGAGTTTATGAATCAGATAAACTTTTATATAAATTCATTGCAGCATCATTTGATTGTAAAATTAGAGAGAAATTATCAAACTTTTGCATCAGTAAACCAGTTTCAGCTGAAGTTATATGCTAAAGAGAAGCAAAATATTATCTCATGATCGCGTTTCTAGAATAGCATTTGTTTGATGTTTTAAACCAAGCCATCATGTCCTACAGCCAAACTCTTTAACATATATGTTGTTTTGACTGTGGAATGTGCCTCATTTTTTTGCTGTGCACTGTCTTAAAGCAAACTAAGAGTTCATTGTGCTTTCATGAACTAATGTAAACATGGAGGGGGAGGGGAAGTGTCCTGTCAGCCTTTTTTACCAAATACCAGCTAAAGAATACCACTGTATTTTTTAACATGTTTTCAATATATATATATATATATATATATATATATGTATGTATTAATTCATTATTGCCATATTTACTTCCTTAGGGTATGGCATTTGTCATTGTATTTCAGCAGATCACTTTTTGAGTGGAGGGAAAAATACTTGTTCCCCTCTGCTGAACTGCAGAGCTCTCTTCTTGAAAGCTATTTTAGTTCTCTGTACTTATTTGGTGAGGTGGAGAACAGAACACAGGTTTAAAGGCTTAAAGTCTATCTTTCTTATTCCCAGTAACAGGAATTCCTACAAGAAGAACATCTGCATAGACATGCTGCAACGGGGTTATCACAAGTCCTTCTCAGAGCTCTTCACTCTGATACAGAAGTGGAATGCCTTGAGGGAGGCTGCAGGGCCTGGGTCAGCCATATGGCATGAGAAGTCCCTGGAGGAGCAGCCTGATAAGCTGGATCAGCTTTACCACTTCCTGACCAGGGCTGAGGCAGCCCAGCGAGCAGGTAAATGGGGGGATTGTGGGTAGCGCCGCAGCGGGAGCTGCAGCCGCGAATGCCTGGGGGAAGCTTCCAAATTGTTTCATGTATGAATTTGAAACATTACTGCATCTTAGCGCATTTCAGCCTTAGCCAACTAAGCTGTATTTATAGAATAAATGATTAGGAGCTGCTGATACCAGGAGAGGTTTTGTCAAGAAAAAGAAGAGGGGAAAAACATGTAGAGTGCATTATGATATCGTCAGAAATGTGTGATGTATTTATAGCTTCGATAACATCTCAATTATTTTCTCATACTTTCATTATTTATTGGGGGTTTTCTCTATTGATTTGAGTTGCTGGTTTTGTATTAGAAAAATTTAATAGGTGAAATACTGTTTCATACTTTAATAGTTTTATAAATCTGATTTTATTAAATACCCTGTCTGCTAACTGTGTTTGGATTTGTGACTGACTTAAAAAGGATTGTGAACATGTCAAATAAAATACAGCACACAGATGTAACATGCCACCTGTGAATTACTAGGTATTAGTGAAGACATAACTCCAAATTACTGTATTTTCTCTATTGCCTGCTATTTACTAAGCACTCATATTTATCATTTCCTTTTACTATAAATAGTAACATAACTTACTTCTTCTTTCTGTTTTGGAATAGTTCTAGGAATGGAGGCAGATAAAACTCTTAACTGCAATCCTGTTTCTGGCTGAGTTGATTTCACTGTAGTTGGCTTGTTTCAAGTTGCATTTTTGATCATTACAAACATGAAAATCTACAAAAAAGCTTGTGTGTGTGGAACCCAAGTTTTTTGACTGAAATGTAGAAAAAAAGGACAGTAGAAGAAACCCTTTCAGCACTAAAAAATAAAAAAGGTCATTTTAAAATGTTTATTTTATGTTTGCCATGAAAGCCAAAAGTTGTGTTTCTTTATTTAATTCGCTATAATTCTAGACAGGAAGTCAAACCAGCCATGACTGGAAGGAATCTTCAGATTTGTCTGGAGCATGACTAAAACCTGAATAGGCACTCCATTAGCCTGCAGAGAGGAGTGTTGTGCTCAAACTGTCCTGACAGAAGCATTCTACCAATACTCTGATGGGCAAAAAGTAGTGGACATGGCTTATCTCGATGGGCCTGCTCTCTGCAGGCACTTGAGGAGAACAGTTTGCCTTCCTTCAGTGCGTGATATTTTTTGGTGTTACAAACTGATGTGTGACAACAGAGTTGGCAAATGCACTCCCAGACAGTCAAGGTGCTGCTGACAGTGCAGTTCCTGCCCCTGTGCAAGGCAGGGCCCCTTTCTGTCTCTGAACCCAGCATTTGCTGAGTGCTGGGCTCTGTAAGTCTTTCTCTTCTCTCAGAGACAAGGTACCACCCCGTTAAAGTTGTTTAAAATGAAAGAAGACAAAATAAAGAGAATGTACCAATAGAGTTAGCAAATGTCTTAATTGAAATGCTAGATCAAGGGAGTTTTGGGATTTTTCACCAGTTTCAATGCAAACATTTGCCCACATCTCCTGTTTGTATGAAACAAACTGTGAGTCACCTGGCACATGAAGGGTTGGACGGTAATTCTTGTTACAGGTCTGAGAGCTTATAGTGCTGTGAAGATACATGTGAATTGTGCAGCTCATCAAACACTAATTCAGTAGTTCTGCTAATCCGGTTACTCTCTGATTCTAATCAAATTGCTTGGGGCTCTGGCTTATGATCTCCTGACAACTCCAGTTGACACCATTTAAGCAGCATTCAGCAGTTCCCCTCAGCTGGAGTTTACCATGATGTAGCAGTCACTACAGCAGCTGACCTGAATTTGCTTTTCAGCTGCCACAGTTCAAGCTTAAAAGGATGAACGTAATATTTAGGTCAGCAAATTGGAAGTTTTATGGTGTGGTTGATGCTACTAGTATTAGTCTGGCTAAAGGTTTACATGTCTCAGGTATGTTGTCCTGAGCTGACAGCTGTGCTGAGAAAGAGGTAGCAGGTATAAATAATGGAAATAAAAAAATCATGACTTGTTAGTTTTTTGATTAATTGAAACTTAGTAGAATGATTGGGTGTGAACCCAAATTAGTAAGTGGAAAAAACACTTCACTTACACTGTCAGTAAATAATTTTCTTATTTGTCATTTAATTTTTCTCACCTGATATTTTTGGATCACATAGTGTTGGTGTTTCAATTATGAACATACCTAGAACTGCTGAATTTAGAGTTTTATGGTACTTACAGTAGTGCACAGAGCAATCTAGCCAGTCATTTGCTTTCTATATTTATTTTTGGAAAATGTTAATGTTTTAATGGTTGCTTTTGATAGTTTATAGTTATAGGACAATACAATGCTGGACATAAATTATTTGCTTGATAAAAATCAGAGCCATCCACCACAAAGTGGAGGCTGATATCAAAGAGCAATTATTTTTTTAGTGCTGTGTTTGAAAACAGTGACATTTTGTTTTCCAGCATTACACTGTACAGACCGATTACCTTTACATACACCAGTGAATGTTCTCTCTGTTTTCATTTTTAATGTAACATTTTGATTAAACTTCAAATCATACAGGAGTTGTCTTTTCTTTTTAATTGCCTATTACCAATATTTCACTGTGTGCAAAGAAAATACCTTTTTTCTATCCAACTTATCTCTCAAGCATTTAAAAATAGAGAGCTAGCATTAATCCTTGCAGTTTCTCAGAAAAATAGCTGACAGTTATTTGCCCTACGGTACAGCATTGTCCTAAAAACACTGGCAGAAATGTTGGCAATACTTAATGTATTCCTATTTGGTCTTTTTTATACAAAGAATGTAAATATTTCTGACTTGAAAATTGAGTTGGTTTTAATTATTCTTTCATGTTCCTTCATTATCTTGGACTAACCTCTCTTTTTACTAGTTCTGGTTTCAATCCCTTAAAGAAAAAGATAAAGGAAGTAATTTAGCTATTTAAGTATGTATAGTTGTAGGATTTTTTATTGAAGAAAGCAGGATAAATGCTAGAATAATGTATCTGCATAGCTTGGCATTTGATGTATACAGTGATTTTTTGGCATGTGTATGAAAATGTTGGGGGTTCCTCCAAAAGGAAAGTTTTGTATTTTGGGCCATGGCATAGCCTGCCCGACTGCAGTGTTGAGAGTAATTTCACTTAAAGGTATAACTGTGCTTGAGAGGTGTAATATAGGGCTTGCAAGTTGTTGTTGCAATCCCTTTGGAGAGCCACACAGTTCATTATAGTGATAATGTTGCTGTTCCTCAGATAAAAATATTGAGAACTGAAATTAAAACCTTTAAGCCACCACTTGCACAGATTTTATTGTATGAATGTAACTGATTCTTTGAATCATTCCTTGGCTGCTTCAATCCATCTTACTGTTTTAAAATGCATCACCAATTTACTTGTTGGGTCTGTGTGCTTGAATTTTTACCTTGGACCAGCAAAGGCCTTAAGTGCTGATGTGATCAGTGCTTGCTGGTTCAGTTGTACAAGCGGAAGGGAATGCAAGGCAAGTTACAGCTCAAGAACAATTAAAGGGAGAGATGTCTCAGTTGTTAACTCTGCTTTGGCAGAGCAGGAGAGCAAACCCAGAGAAAGTGCCACAGTTCAGTGGCTGCAACATGTACTGAGCAGTCAGCCCTGCAGCAGCAGATCTCTGTGCCAAAGCCAAAGGGTGGAACGTGTGCTTGGGTATGAACATGCCTTCAAAGGGGCAAGGTGCTGCCCATGAGCTGATCACTGATCACTGGGGCAGGTGGTGGAACCCAGGAGTTAGACCTGGAAGCTGTTGTCTTTTTGAGATTCCACCTGCTCCTGATTCCTGACCCCATTCAACCTTTTTGTTGGGCTGTATGCTAAATGCTGAATCGCTGCAGGCTGCTGACCCTTGTTCTAAAGAGCATCAGACACACAGAATTAGAAAAAGGTGCTAATTTGGCTCTTTTTTTCCTTACTTTGGTGTAGAGGAGATTTCTGACAATATGACTTACCATTTGTTTTTGTTGAGAAAGATGTCTTTTCACAAAGTATATGAAGAAAGCATCAGCATTTGATGTGTTTGCACTGCAAAATCTTTCTTTGTCCAAGGTACTTAAGGTTGAAAACAGAGTTTAGCATTTTACAGCAGAAAGCTCTTCTATAAGATTTCACATTTATGCCTTAGGCTGGACTACAAACATTGCAATAACCATGTTACTCCTGCTATTTTGGAAAAACAATGGAGAGGGGACATACATTAAAACCCTCTTTTAATATTTGCTTGGATGAGGCATAGTTTTGTTTGGTTTTGCGGGAAGGGGAAAAGGAACACTTTTATTTTCTAAGCAGATTTATCATTCTCTAGTTAATATTTTATCACAGGAGAACATGCAGCAGTTGCTGGAGACTGGTGGAGGATTTTATTAATTTTTTAATTATCTTATAAAAAGCTGAAGTGATTCTATCCATGAAAGAAGCCAAGCCATTTCAAAATATAGCCAGTGGTAGAACTACCATTGACTTCAATGGAAGCAGCATTTCTTGGAAAATTTCTGTGGTGTTTCCATTGCAGTGGCTGGGAGTCCCCCTTTAGCTTTCCAAATTACCAGTTCATTGCCTGATATCATTATCATTACATGGCTTTGTCCTCACTCGTTAAAATTGTATCCTGACCATTTCCTCAGCATCTTTGTACAGATTGTACATCCATTAAGTATTTTCACTTTATGTACCTTGCAGTGTATCAATGAGAGGGAGCAGTGTGCTCTGTGTACACTGTAGGAAACAGACCCTGCCTGAAACTTGGTGTCATCATGCTAACAACTCACAGCAACCTTCCTTCATTTGTTCATTTTTCCTGGAAAAAAGTTTATCCATTTATGAATAAATTCCCTGAGAAAAAAAAATAATGATTTGATGGGCCTCTGCCTGTAGATGTAGAGGCATAATTGCCTTGAGCAAACAAATGGGACTGATTCTTTCCCATGTATAGGTCCAGGTGGAAATACACTATTTGCAGCACCATGTTCTGTTGGAGTTTATGCTGCTTTTTGATCCAAGAGCCTCCACCTTGGATCTTTCTGTGTGTGAATTCTTCATATCATCAGCTGTCTTGCTACTGTGTCACTGATATTAATCTCTCTGGGAAAATAAAACAAACAAACCAAAAAGAAAACAAAAAAAAAAAATAAAAGAAACTTCCATCATTAAGAGTGTCTCATTCTGACATCAAAAATTACTTCCAGTGACTGAATGGACCTTTGGGCACTCCTTTATGTGTCTTCAAAAATGAATGGTCAGTTACAATCAAGTTCTCACTCAAAACAACTAACTGAACTGGAGGATGAATGTTAACAGCTATTGAAAAGTTTTCATATGACCTTTGTCAGGAACAAATAACTGACTGGTGGTCTGTGAGTGGAAATATTGAGCCAGAAATAAATGTTGAAAAATTTCTTTCCAATATTTGTATTTCTAAAATGAGTGCAAGTTCTTGGAAAATGGAACAGCTGCCTCTTTCCTTTTTTCTTCGAGTTAAACTCCAAGCCAGGATCTCATCACGATGTTTTTTTTTCATCTCTTCTCTTATGACCTTTATTGTACTTCTTTTTCTTTCCACTAAATCCTAGCATGAAGGAGATTGTAGAGATGGGGCAACAGTTGTGCTTAAATGCCATAGTGTGGCTGGCAGACCTTCTATATGTGTTTTTTCTCACATTTGAGCTCTGTTGGGGTTCATACTCAAATGGCACCTCACTGTCCCTGTGCATTGCACTGCTTAGTTGTCTGGCTGAATGCAACAAAGAGGCAAAAATGAATTTGAGTGATCCTCTGTTCCATGCACACCCCTGCTTGCCAAGGGAGCAGTTGCTAAGAAGAGCCCAGGAACAAACAGTGATTTTGGTCCATGAGCTAATCAGGGTCCATGGCTTGAGCACAATAAGGGGAGATGCTCCTTGACAGTTGAGGTGCACCTGGAGATCTTGATAACATGCATTAAATACCATATGTATTTAATATATGGGAGGTTAATGTTTAAGTCCAAGTTAAAGGGATTTCCTTTTTTTTTTTTTAAATCTCTGTTTAACAGAAAGATCTTGGCAAGGTTTGCGAGGAATACTTTCCTTTTGTGCATAGACACCCAATTTCAAAGTTGTTTTTCATTGCAAAGGACAATGGAAATAAAATACTTCAAAATACTTAGAACAAGCAAAATGAAAGCCCATTTTCTCTAATTTATGTTGTGGTACAAAACCATAAAAAGATTAAAATGTTATAAAACATATACTGCATAATTGCATGATTTCTAATTTGTTTTCTGCTTAATTTTTGTGAAATGTTACTGCCTTCAATTTTGTAACTTTGCATTGAAAAAATGTTCTGCTGGGTAACTGCCCATAATATGTATTTGTAGCCCCACACTGGATCTTCAAATCAATCCAAAAATGTTGACAAACAGGCCTCACCATCTGCTCCATCAAGTTCCATTTACAATGTGTGGCTGCTGGTTTTGGGCAGATGTTCTTCCCGGATTTCTCACAATCCTGTGGCTTAAGTGTTCCAGAAGACCTGAATTCAGCTTCAACGTTTTTTGAAATTAATGTAACTTTTGAAGGTTGAATGGGATCAGCCATTGAACATTTTTCTGTCTTCTTAATTGTTTCTAATTTAAAACCAGGAATTTGTCTTGCAGGAACTGTTTTACAATTGCTTGTATGATTCAGACTTTTCTTTCTGTTCATTCAGTATCACATGTCAGTGCTGTCAGTCCCCCTCTAAGTGCTGCAGATAATTTTTTTTATCAACAGATACATAAAAGTGACTTGTCCACATGTATTTTATTATAATCTGTAGAGAACTTACTCTACAAAATCAGAGAACTCAAAGCTTTAACGTCCAAACTACTTCTTGGGGATTTTACAGAAGAGTATTTATCTATTTCAATATGCCCCTCCTGGGGAGAGAAAAGTTCCCTTTTACTAAGTCTGACATGATGTCTTTGCCACTGTCAGAATAGCCTCAATTAATTTCTTGATTGGTAAATCAGACTTTGAATCCAGAAGACAATATGGCTTTTAAAATTCTGGGTTTGGGAGTTTATTTTATGACCAGCATATCTGGTCAGCCACTGTCCAAGACAATGACAGAGAAATGGTTGTCTTTGTGCACTTCTCATTGTTATTCACTGGCAGGATAGTCATCCGAGGGTCACATTAAGGTTCATTCAATCAAAGCTGTGGCAGTAGCTATAGCCTGCCTCAGGTCAGTTCCATCTCTTGGGATTTGTAGGGCACTACCTGAAGTTATTTGCGTAATTTTATGTTGCATTAGTGCCTTGATACTTTGTAGCAAAGATTTCAAAGGAGCAAATCTGTGTCTAGTGTTTTACCCCAATGACAATCCAATTATCTTTTCCCTTTCTGTGTTATTGCAACCATTTTTATGTATCCTCTGTTATCTTCCAAGTTCATTTTCACTTAGCTGTAATCCATATGTAGTATGTATTGTTATCTTTATATTAGTGGTTATAATTAGGTTTTGTATTTCTCTGTTCATGTGGTTATTTGCTTGTGTGCTTGTAACTGTCGTGGGAACATCTGTCTTTACTTATGAGATAATCTCTAAAAGAACTCCCTTGTGCTGCAATAGTTGTTTAAGTCAGGATGAGATGAATCTCAGCCAAGAAGGCTCTGCTTTTCTTTGCTGAGAGTAAAGGGATCCCAGGTAAATCATGTCTATATCTCAGCTGGTTAGTTTAGGTGAATCCCAGCTATGCCTTCACTTTATTATCTGTATATGTGCCCTGATTTGGCTAAGATAGAGGTAATTTTCTTAGCAGCTTGTACAGTGTTCACTGTGTGTTGGATTTAATATGAATAATGTTGGTGTATGTGATATATGATATGTGACAGTGTGGAGATGTATGTATATTATATCTATTGTAAACATATATAAATGTAGGCACATATATATATGTGTGTGTGCACACATGCACACAGGTAATTGAATGTATATTAAGCACAACTGAGTTTTGTTGCTTCCATCCTACTATCATTTGCAGAGATTTTTATGAGGCTATTATACCAAAATTGTCTTAATTCCTAATGTTTAATTGTTTTATATGATGGACATATATGTATTCAACTTCTGAAGAAGAGATGCTCAAGAGGTACTCTTTTTAGTCTTTAGGGGGAATAAAAGGCTCGAAAACTCACAGCCATGAAGAATGTTCTGATTAGGAATACATGAAATCTGTATATTGATAATTATTCCTCTTAAAACTACATTTCTAAACTTAAACTGATGTTTTGGTATAAAACATTAGATAAAAATTATGAGGTGATAGTCTAAGTGTAATTTCTGGGCTATTTCTGTTTTGGTGACTGTAAAGAGATTGTGAAACACTCATTTCTTGGAAGGGTTGTTATCTTATTTAAAATATTACAAATTAAAATGTATGTAACAGAAACTGGATCAAAAATCATAATTTTATATATTTTAATGGGAATTATTAAAAGGCAGAAATATGAGGTTGCCACTTCATGGAGGAGAAAACTCTGAGAAAATAAATGGGAAAGCAAAATAAGAAAAGCCCCAAAAGCAACAAAGTATTGGTTTTTTTTCTTTTCCCCCTTTTCTCTCTTTGTTGAGCAAAACTTAAAAATGACAGAAGTCCCAAAAGAAAAGCAGTTCTGTTCACACATGCAGCTTAACCAAACAGTCTCTTACCTGCTGCAAGACCTGTGGTTCTTCACTCCTTTATCCAGTTATGTGGAAATTCTTTTAAGAACTGACTGTTTGGCTTACATTCATTTAATAGCCACAAACACACTAAGTAGCCCACCAAAACTGCAGTGGAATTTTAGCTAATTATTCCATTTCTCATCTGACATGAGCAGAGTTTGAAAAGATAATTAATTAATTTATTCAATGATTATCCATGAAACATACAGGTTCATATCGTACTTTATTATCTCATAGATTTTTCAGCATCATATGAGGAATAGATATTTCAAATTCCCTTTAGGGTGAAACAGTATAATAAAATTTGTCAAGAAAGTTTTCGATCTCTACTCCAAATTGAATTGGAATAACTCAAATCTTGTGGATTTTTTTTAAGATGCTTTTCTGAGATAGTTTCTACAGAATTAGAGTTACTTATCATTTTGTGATTTTTAAATTGAGAATTATATGTTTGTAGATAATTTTGTAATGCCACTTAGACTTGGGACTTGCAGTGTTTTTGTAAATTAATGTGTGTTCATTCATCTCTCTGAGATGATAAAGAATGGAATCTAAACTTCAGATCAGTGAGGAGATCTGTGACTTTGTGTTTCCCGTTTTCCACATTTGTTCTGAGAACAATACCTTGCTGAACTTCGGGGTTTTTTTCAGGGCAAGGTGTGCAATTTCAATTTGTCCTTGATTTCTAAGGTATTAAACATGAGAGCATAGATGAAAACTCAAAGCCTGTCTTGTTAGTCTTACTTTGAACATTTGTAATTATGTGAATTCACGGTTTGTGTTTGCAGAGTGTTCTATTTGGTTCTTTACTTCCGTCAACACAGTTGTTACCTTAGACCTGTTTGGAAAGTTCTTGTGCCTTTTCAGGTATGAGTGGCTCAGACAAATACTTCTCTGCTGGTGACTGTGTGCTTCTTTTTGCTCACTCTACCTTCTCTTTCAACTAACCATTTCTTATCCAGGTTTTGCATGTTGTATTAAACTGAATTTTGTCTTTGCACACAGATGTGAGAAATTATGTTTTCAATCATGCCTAATTTGTAAGGTTATAATTTTCCTCTTAGATTTCTTTGAGTGGACATGTAGGAGAACTTCATGGTATTTGAATGGTGGAAATATAAATAGATCATTTTATGTGATTATTGGTATAATATGCAAGACTTCTGAACACTCATGATATCTAACATTTTATTTGTAATTTTTTTAAGGGCACTATGAGGAGATGTATGATAACCAGCTTAACTTGGCCTACTCTTTCAGTGACCCTGAGGACAAATGGTTAAGTGATTACTTTTATGAGCAATGCTTTAACACTGCTCAATTAGTAAAACTTGATGGTGGGAAGAGAAAGGCACAAGCACATGTAAACATGGGCCTCGTCAGTGAGGAACAAGGTAAGTCACTGAGATCATAAAGCTACATTACATCAGCCTTGAGAGAGTAATAGTTGGCAATTTCTGTTTCATCACAGAGCACAGTATTTCAATATTAATTTGTTTTGGATTTAAAATAATTTTTAAAACAAAGGTTGTAATTTCAATTTTTGAGCATCAAATAGGAAGACAAAGTCTGCCATTATTCACAGACCCACTTCCTCTGACATTTCATCTGCAGTTCAGAGTACTCCATCAGATGAAAAATGAACAGGAGTTTAAGGGGAGCATTTGTTTAGCACAGAGGTTCTTTGGGTTGAACCTTATTTCTTTTCACTTGTTTTTGACAAGAGACTGGGAATGCTGCCTTGAGCTGCAGGTGTTTGAGTAGGATGGCATCTGTAGTTACACAAACTGGGTTGATTTAAAAGGTGTAATTCGGAGGTAATTCAGTTTAATCCTGCTTCCAATTTACACTTAGATAAACAAACTATATTTTTGTGTTCCTTTTAAAAACTACCTTCTTGACTGAAAATGACACCCTGTTTGTTTGTGACTGCCACACTGGTGTTTGCTTCAGACTTACACCTCACCACAAGCTCCATGTCTCTATCTGTGCATCTGTATCCTTAAACCAAGAGTCTCTGAAACTAGAAGAGATATTAATAGCAGGAACTGGAATCACAGAACAGCCCAGGCTGTGAGGGACCTCAGAAGATCATCTGATCATTCCTTTCCTGGGAAAGGGAGCCTAGATGAGGTTATTTTAGCACCCTGTCCAATTGCATCTTGTAAACCTTCAGTGATAGGGGCCCTACCACATCCCTGGGGAGACTGTTCCAGAGAGCAATGGTTCTCACTGTAAAAAATATTACTTTCTTATATCAAGATGAACCTTTTTTCTGTATTTATAAGCATATACCTTTCATGGCAGAGGGTTTTGTGTGTCCGTAGCAGTGTGTTTGCATGAAACTTCTCTTTGTGGGAAGACAAGCAATAAGTGAGCCTCAAGTAATTGAATAAAGCTTGTCTTCCAGTTCCAATTCCTGAGTGTTCTGCATGCCTGACTGTTGCTTAAAATAGGAGATGTGTAATCACTACGTTTTCATTTCTGAGTTTGACTGTGGGTTAAAACAATTCCAACTCTGAACTAAACTTGTGCCTGGTTTCTCAAGTACAGTGGCTTTTCTTAAACAAAAGAGGTTTCACAGAAATTCAAATATCTGGTGGAAATAGTCTAATTCTATTAAATGTCTGGCAGAATGAGTGTGTTTTGCAGGATATGCCTAATTTCCCAGCAAAAACCTAAGCATAAAAAATAAAGCCTGCAGCTTTTTTTTTGTTTGTTTCTTTTTTTAATTGAAAGGTAATTGTCCTGTCTTGTATCCATGTTCTCTTAAAGCTAAAACATCACACCTCTTAATACTTCCCTGCATATTTTCCAGACTACTGGTCATTCACACTGTTCTCCTGTGAACTGTTGCCATAACTTTCTTGCCTGCAACACCCAGGCCTGACTTAAATTTTAAAATTTGAACTCGTACCAATAATCAACAAAATAGAAGGATTACCTTTCTTACACACTACATTTTTATTTGTGTTTTGAGGTATGACATCTACATTCTATGTTTCATCATGAACTGCATATTCATATTCAGGTCATGACCTTCAATTAGCTCTAAATTATTTTCTGAAGAACTGTTAACTGACTGTCCTATTCCATGTTCTGAGTTGACTGTGCCTAAATGTAATTTGTTGCTTTCTATTTGCACTGAGTAGCATCCTGTGTTTTGGTGGTGGTTTCTAGAAATCGCCAAGGTTGCTTTGGTTTCTGAGGTTGTCCTTCAACGTGCATTCTCTTCTTCCTACGTTGGTATCATTTGAACATTTAAAAAACATTTTTCTAATTCAGATCCTTTAGTGAAAATATTAGGTAAGAAGCTGGATATGGCTTTTTCCATGTTGAGAGTGAACTACAGATAACCAGTGTCTATATAGGATTTCCTGTCTAATTTCACTCACCTGACAGAAGCTGCAGGTGAACTGTGCTTCCTGATGCTTTACACAGAAGTTATATGACAGTGAGAAAGAACTTACTAACTTCAATGAAAGATTTGTTTGACATTCACTCTTGATATATTGACACTGGCTATGATATTTTCATGTGTTCTCTAAATGCTTGGTAATAATCCAATTGATTATTTATTTATTCTGATGTTGTTCTATTCTAGGAATTGAAGTTAAGCTAAATCAAGTTTCCCAGTAGATAAGATAGCATTTGCTTAAAGCCCAGCCAGTCACAACCAACTTATTTTCATTTTGAGTGAAAAATGCTTAATTAGGGTATCTGTCTCTTACTCAGTAAAGTTATTGAAATTGCTGGATTTTTTTTTTTTGCAACCTTTCCGCTTGGTCCTTCAATTACTAAAAAACAAAATTATAAGAAGATGCAGAAAAGCAAAAATTCATCACTACTTGTAGCTTCAGAGGCACATATTGATTGTGACTCATTACTGTTATCCAGCCGTTGCCTAAAAAATATTTTAAAACTTTCTAGTTTTATGATGCGTATAAAAAAGTTAATGAATACTTAAATATCTTGAAGCCAATTACAAAAACACATAAAGTTATTAAATACACTCAAATGATTAGAGGAGAGAAAATCTTATTTTCCTGTTGTAAAATATTAGAAACTTCTACTAAAGAGGCTTTTTATTAAGTTTAGTAAAGAGAGATATAGCCAGGTGCATTTTCACTGTCCAGGGTGGAACCCCTCTTTATATGTGGGGTCAGCCTGTTGCAAATATTTTCTTTCCATAGAGAGTGAGGTAAAAAATGAAGAAGCTGAGAGAGTAAGCAGGATTTGCTCTGAGGGACCACTGAGAGAAAAGGCAGCAGCTGTATTTTCAAGGGTGAAAAATTGATTCAAGGTTGAGTCCTGGTTGCAGAAAAAGCGTAAGAGCAGATGTTGGGTTGGAATTGTATAAAATAGCATGAGTGTTAAAAAGTAAAAATTTTAAACATACTATTTTTATATTAGGACAGAGATTTGGCTTTTTATATAGCTATTTGTTCAGTTATTTATGTTGCTGTAGTCTAATTTATGAACTGAATGAGTCATATTCCCACTTCTATGGGGATATATACAGGAATAGGTACACATGTATAGCTATGTGTGTGTGCCTGAATGTAAACATATAGGAATATGTACATCTAGCAATACAAATATATGGATGTCTGTGTATGTATGGGAATGACACCCAAGAGTTACGAGATACTTCATCTGCTTTAAAATGTCATATCTGTATTAATTACCTTGATTAATAGGGCAGCCAGGAAAATAAGTGAATTTACAAGGTGAAATTACTCTTACAGACATACAGTTTGCATCCTTTTCAATGTAAATATCTCATACCAGTTCTTTTCAGTTCTCTCATCCAGCAGTGTATTTTTCATTACTTGGGAGAGGAAGCTGTCCATATATGCTTAGGACTGATTGCTTGGGAGTATAAAGTTAAACATGTACTTGTAAAGATTGTTGTTTGCCTTGGAAGAAAATCAATAAATTTGCTGGGTAATTTTTGTGTAATCAAATTTAAAGTTCCTTGACTTTCAGCCTGGTCCCTGTCCTAAAGGCTGGATATAATCTGGTGTTCATTAATCTTCAAAGCTAAATATTTGAGGTGTTGGCAGCGTAGACTTCAGTCCTGATATTTGGATGCAGGTGATCAGTAGCTGCCAGTGAGGGAAAGAAAACCATAACGGAGTCGCCTTCTACAGACAAAAATAGAACATTCTGCTGGGAGCAAACATGATTTTAGTGGCATTTCTTCACAGAATGAGATTTTTAACCTCTTCCCTAAAATACTCTGTAAAATAAGGGTTCTGTTTACAAATGAGGTTCTATTCATTGATTATTGTAGCAGTGTTCAGGTTATGGTACTGTTCAATTAGCTGTGCTCACCCCATAGTTTGTCTTTCCTCAGAGGGCTGATAACAAGTTGCTTTGTTACTTTAGTTACTCATTATTTTACTTCAGTTACTCATTTATTAGTTTTCTCATATAGCTCTTAATTGTGCTGGAGTCACTTAAAACACATTGAAAACATGATAATGTATTATATTTTTCTCACATTAAATCCAGCATTATGTGTTGTCCAAGTAAGCACAGGCTTTGTGGCAGAATCTCCATTAAGTAAAATCACTTTAAAAAAATATTTTTCTTCTTGTGCTTTGATTGCGTTTTCAGAAGTAATATCAGTCATTATAAATATGTGCATTTTTCTGCATTTCAGAGAATAAGATTATAGTCATAGTTGGTTTATATTACAGTTAGATTGTATTAGTGCACTTTCTGCTGAAGTTAATTGTGAACTTCAGTTTACACTGAAGTACCTTGCAGAAGAAACATTGGGAGGGTACTGAAACACAAACTAGTATTAGCCATTATGTTTGCTATCACTACTATATCGGTGCATTCTGTTTTGTATTAAATGGTTAACATCTATCCTGCATGAAGTGATAAACACCTTAAATATATACATACTGAAGTTTCAGACAACTTCTGTCAGTAAAATGAGCAGTGCAGGGGGAAACAAGGAGTTTGTACTTGTAGGGGCAATTTGCTCCAAATAGGTTGGAACAAAATTACATTACTATTATTCAAAAGCATAGTAAAAAAGTGTGCTTCTTCTAAAAGCAGCCCTAAAGACCATTGAAACCATTATAGGTGTTTGTATAAATAAGTGTATGTATGTGCATGTATATGTATGTGCACATCTACATACACCTGCTTGTATACACATTCAAATATACTCAGTGCTTTAAAGCCAATACTATAGATACCAACATTTTGATCTTAATGTCAAGTAATTCTGCATTTGTGAGAGAAGCTTAAAGGTGACTTATTAACACACCTGATGGTGTTTTTCTAATAAAATTACTGTTGTTTCCTTAATTTGCACCCTTACAAAAAGATAGGTCAGTAGTACATTATCTGTGGGGCAGTGAAGCAGGAAGAGTGACATCAAGAGCTCTGGAAGAAGCAATGGCAATATCATTAATATAGTCTTATAAGTATATACCCTCACCCTGGAATGATATAAGGATCTCAGCTCCCACCTTTCAGACTCTGGCAGCAAAGGTGGATGTTCAGAGGCTGTGGTTGCTTTCCTGCATGAGGAATTTAAGCAGTGCATCAGGATGTCTAGGAACACTGGAACACAGGCTAGTGCTGCAATGGTGTTAATAGTCACACACGTGCCTTTAGCTTATGCTAACTGGGGCTTTCCTGCCCTGCAGTTGTTCATGGGCACAGTTTGGTAACTAGGAGTGTTGCAGGGACTTTTCCTAACAGGCAGTTTGCAGGCTACCCCATTTATTTGAAGGATGAGAGAGTTTACTAGGGAACCTGTTGGTTTGTGGCAGTGCTTGGAAATATTCCTGGATACATTTAAATACTTAGTTTGAGAAAACATGTAAGTATCACAGTAGAGTCCAATGAATTAAACTTTCACAATGAATTACAAATGTGCCCTGTGAGAAACTGCATCTCCCCTGGTATGAGAGCTGTGAAAATTATGCTGTTAGTCTCAATGCAGTGGTGAGTTTGAATTAGGTGTCAGATTTATATTCTGCTGGCACATAAGGATCAAGAAAAGTGGAGGTAGGCAATACTTTATCTGAAATTTTTACAGACTGAGAAGATTGAGGATAGGCAGAACTAGTGAGAGAAAGGGAGCAAATAGAAAGCAAATAGCAGTGATAGATATCTCAGTGCTGATTCTCCATAAACCCAATTTTGTCCATTTCTGTGTGTTTTATAGATCGCAAGTCTTGGGAGACCCTGATAAACAATTCTTTTAGTCCTTTCTAAAGTAAGCTTAGACATTTCAAAAATCTGCCATATTCTGCAAATTAATTGAAGCATTTTTAAGTGTTCAGTCCTAATTCAGTTCTGCCTTGATTATAAACGATGTTAAGCTCCTGTTGCTCTTCAAACAGACCAATATTATGCCACAGTTGGTCACTTCTGATCCTTCTGCACCCACCCCAAAAGTATTATTAAATTGGACAAAATGTATGAGAAAGTTATAATTGTGTTATCTGTAATCTTTGACAAAATATAGTCTATTTCATATGTTGGATTTTGATGTAAACTGGTGATTTAATAATTTGTTGTGGAATAAAAAAGGATTCTTGCAGACTTTTACAATCTGGATTAAGACCAAGGTATAGGATTTTACCAATCACTTTACCATACTGTTGAAATTAATGTTTTTAATCACAGCATTGCACAGGTTGGTGGAAAGATTCTGGTTGTGTCTAATGGGCATTTTGCAGAATGTTTGGACAGGAAAGGACCTCTGAAGATCATCTATTCCAACCCTCCTGCTAGAGAAGGTGCACCAAGAACAGGTTGCACAGGATCACTTCAAGCTTCTGAAGCTGAAGCATTAATTAACAGATATATTTGGTGAACAGCAACTTGAAGACAGTTCATAATATCTTTTTGTCTTGGAACATAAAAAGTCTAAACTGTTTATTTTCCTGTTGTTAGCCAATAAATTGCTTTTATTCTTTCTAAGAAATTGTTGATTTTGCATTTTGAATTGTTTATGGCAAGTGTTTTTTAATTGAAAACTGTAATGCATAAATAATTGAGAGAAACTCAGCATACATTCATGAGTATCTATGCAGAGGAAATATGCTCGTTTAAGCAGAATTTCCCCAATTGGTTTGCCTTCAGGCAGAAATAATTTATATTCAGATATAAAAAGGAGAATGTTAATATTGCAAAATGAAGTACTAAAAAGGTTTAAAAAGGCAAAAGTTAAAATTGCTTATGAAATTTCATATGCTTTTGTGTGTGCACATTTTACCAGTTTTATTTTAATTACATAAAAATGTAGTTTGTTTTGTTACTAGGACTTTCCTAAGTATACACAGAGTAAAATTCACCTGTGGGATGGTTGGCCCACATGCACTTTCTACACTAACAGAACTTTATATCTGTGTTGCAAGTCTGCCAAGCCCACTTAAACAGGAAATCCTCATTGTGCTGTATAATTTAGAAATGTTCTGCTTTATAATCTGATTGCCAAATTGCAAACAGCTGGTAAATAAAACAAACCAGGGAGACAATATTTATGAAGAGAGATTAATTTCCTTCCTTATTGCCTGTGGAGTGCAGAACTGGTACCGATGGTATTGGTGGATTTGAACTATCCATCCTGCCTATTTAGCAATGTTATGTTTCTGTCATAATGTGTATAGCTGTGGCTACAGGTCTATTGTATTCACAAGTCCTGGTCTGACACTGGAAGAAGGCAACTTGAGCTGTATCCTATCTCTTTGTTCGGGAGCAAAAGCAACCCAAATTGTCAGATAAAAGCTACCCAAGGCCTTTGTGGTGTTGTCTGTCCTTGTGTCTATGTTGGAGATTCCTTTTTGTAAGCAACTTCTTTTGGTTTAAAATGATACCTAGTTAAGTTTGTGATTCACGATAAAACATGAACCTCATAATTTTCTTTTTTTTTCTGGTGGGATTTGTCATAGTATGGACCAAAAATAGCAAAGGAATTTAAAGATATAAATTCATATGTAATTGTTTTTCATAGGAAGCTTGAGGGCTTGTCAAAACATGGCAGTGGCCTAAAAGAGAGTTGTAGTTCTAGATATTTAGTCAGTATGTACTTTCAGGCAGGAACCACAGGTTTGTTCTGTGTTTATGCAATACAATTTTCTGGATGCTTTTAATGCCACTTGTAAGGTTCAGTGTGTGCTGGGATAAACTAAAGGGTAGATGAGAACATGCTGCTGCCTGACCAGGCACTGTGCTGCCCTCTACAATACATGCAGCAGAGTTCTGCCTGTCTTTCTTCACTTTGGATTTTGGATCAGTGTCTATCCTTAAGGTACTAATTTTCCCTGAAGTGGTGGGAGCTTACTGTCCTACTGACTTCTTACCACATTTGGTTGAAGCTTACTCTAAAACTAGTTGGAGGACAGGATGACCATAGGGGCTTCTTCCCTCTGCAGACTAACCTAAAAGTGTCCTTTGGTACTATGCATTTTTTGGAGACAACATATATGTTTATATAACAGACCACATCCCATAGTAACTAAATATGATTATCATTATATGCCCTCCCTCCTTGTCCCAGGTTGCATATCCCCAACAACTAAGGTTTATTCCCAATTGTAAGTATTTATTCCAAACAGCTCTTTCAGAAAAAGTTGTGTAGGAATAGTTCAGATCTCCAAATGTCCTCGCATATTTCCAAATCCCATACCTCTGACTACATAAACCTGTTGCTAAATGGTAAGTTCATGTAGAGACATATGCTTAAAAAGAGTCTCCACATCAGGAAACTTTAGAGACAGAAAGAAGCCATTCCTTAATGGGATACGGAATTCTGCATAGCCAGTTTGACCATTTAAAGCACTTTCAGCCGTAGATTTTCATAATATCAACTGAAGCTAATTCTTCTTTGTTTTTCTTCACTTACACTTATCACAAAGTAGTTATATTGTTTTCTGCTTGCTTAGGAATGGCATACATATGTTAACTATGAAAAACTTGATTGTAGAACATAATTTTAAAAGTTTAAGCAGCAAATTGCTAGGAGATAAAGTCTTTGGATATGATGCTTTTCTGTCAGTCAGTAGCAGTTGGAAGCAGCCATAAATCCTGATAGATTATTGGGGAGGACAGATTTAAAAGGTTTGTGTAATAATTGTGCTCATTCATTTTCAAGTGCAGAAAGTAGTAGCCTGGTAAATGGCATTTTATTATTACAGGGTTGTTGCTGGTATTGCACTAGCAGGTACTGTCTTGGATTGATGTTATAGAAATTGGGAATGTTTTCAGCTCAAATTAGTATAGTCTTAAGAATCTGAAATAGGATTCTGTACATGCAACACGAAAGCAAAAGGGACCTGTTGAGGTCGTAACAATATTCTTCATATAATTATTTCTTATTTTTATTTTTAAAAGGTATTCCTAGGCAGTGAAGATGTTTTGAATAACAAAATTCAGGGAGAATTCTATAGCATTCTTATTTTCACTTCTGAAAATAAATCCTGTGAAAATGAAATAGTTTCTTCATGATTTTCCTTCAGTTGATTTAAATAAAAGTTTATTATTAAGCATAGAAAAGTAATACTTCTTCCTAGTGTAAAGAATATTAAGTTTCCTTAATCCTTTCACTGTCACTGCCACTTTCCCAGCCTAATTCTTCTAATACAGAACCTTTCAGTTCTGTTTTAACACCTGGGGACAGGTCTGTATTCTTGCTTTGTATTGAACTCTTCCAAATATTCATGACAGTGCACGATTGCTAATTCAAAACTCTGTCATTTGCATTTTTGTTAAAAGTTTTCACATATGAAAAAAGATCTTAAATTACTTTCTGTTCTCAGGTATTTGGTGATTGTAAAGTTCACCTTCAATTAAGTCAAAATTAGTAAAATATTGCTGTTTACATTGAACTAGGAGAGATGTTGTATCAGAAATATTTTAGAAAACAACACTTTATGTGTGCTTGAATACGACATGTAGCACTGTGAATTGTTGCTATAGACACTTCTGTAAGAATTGTATTCTAAATGTTTTTGGTATCAAATATTGCTCTGTTGGCTTTATGTGCATGTTCGTAAGACTATGACATTTAATGAAGAGATCTTTTTAAAGTATTGATAGCCATGAGTAAATTATACTATGTTTGATCTGTGTTAAAGATTCAAAGTCCAAGATCTTTGAATAGAACTTAGAATAAAAATGTAATTAGGTTACATCCCTAAAGTCTGATACATCTTTAAACAAGACTGCAAATGAAACTTTATTAAAACTTCAAATGAATTATTTCTTTGCTTTTTTAAATTCTTTTTCCTTCTTTTCTCTTTCATGTCTATTACTGACATTGCTGCTTGTATTTTACCTGTCTTTTCCAGGGTATTTTAATTATTTACTGCTTAATGACTAGTACTGAGATGAAGTTGCCCGCTCACTAGCAGGCCTCTTTTTTTTTTCTTGGCTTCAAAGCTTTGCAAGGTTTTGGACTACTGTAGCTGGACCAGCAGTTGTCATCACAAACTTTCCTGGAGGCAGTGTTTCCTTTTAGTAATTGATAAAGGAGGTTCTGTTTCCAGAGCTGCCTTCTCAGTGTCACTGAGAACTGACAGGGTTGCAGGTCTTCAGCCATTACCAATAAACTGTGGAAGTCATAAGCAAAACAAATATGAAGCTGTTAATAAAAATATACCTTACTCTTCAGAGGATCATTCGGATTGGTTAGAACCTTAGCAGGTCATTAGTCCAACCTGCTACTCAGAGATACTTCTGAAGAAAATCATCTGCACAACAGAACAGCTCCAGTGCTGTAGTGTTACATCTGGTATTAAATTTATTATTAGAAGCTATGAAAAGTAAGGGGAGCTAAGTAGAATCTGAATAAAATGTAATCACTGAAAAAAAAAATTAAAGTGAGGCAAGCAGTCCTGTGAGGAGAGGCTGAGGGAGCTGGGGTTGTTTAGCCTGGAGAAGAAAAGGCTCAGAGGTGACATCATCACTGTCTAGAACTACCTGAAGGGAAGTTCTAGCCAGATGGGGGTTGGTCTCTTCTCCCAGGCACTCAGCAATAGGATAAGGGGGCACGGGCTCAAGCTCTGCCAGGGGAAATTTAAGCTGGAGATCAGAAAAAAATTCTTCACAGAGGGTAATCAGGCATTGGAATGGGCTGCCCAGAGAGGTGGTGGATTCCCCATTTTTAATCTGAGATTGGACGTGGCACTGAGTGCCATGATCTGGTAAATGAACTGGAGTTGGACCAAGGGTTGGACTTGATGATCTCGGAGGTCTTTTCCAAACCAATCAATTCTTTGATTCTATGATTTGACCTGACTTAGCAAAGAAAAAATTTAGTTAAACTAATCTGCTTGAGTGACACTTTCTCTGTTTAAAAGATAATGACCATATTGATCATTGAGATTAAATGCTAATATAACTTGTTTTCATTTAGTTCTGTTGAACTTAAAAAACTCTCAAGCTCTGAAAAACAGAACTGCAAAGTATGTGCCATTCATCATTGAGCTCTCAGCTCCCCTCCCTGTCTGCATTTGGGTATCCACCTATAGACATTGAATTATTTGTGAAACCTGAAATGTGAGCATCCCACTGAGTGTGGGCCTGCCCTTATCCAGAGCCTGGAGCCTGGAGCGTTACAGCATGAGCTTCCTGAATGTATTTTGCATCTTAGGTAGCCTTTGCATACTGAAAGCACTTTGATGCTTTGCAAACATGAAAAGAGTCTTGAATGTTATTGTGAAGGAAGAATTCCGTTCTCTCTCAAATGGGTGTATTGTCATTTAGCCAGTGTTCAGCTTTGTTTGCAATGTTGTCCTCTAGATTAAAATTTATATATATCAAAAAGTGTTTGTTTGTATATAATCAAACAAATCAGAAGGTGGCATCTGACAAATGTGTTAACCTAAAAAGATAAAGGAATTTTAAATGTGAACCAAAATTTTGTGTGTTAGTTCATTTGAATATGAATGTAAGGCAGACAAGTTGAGTGGAATTTTCATGTGGGACCTGTTCAGTTCGTGTGGGGTGTTTTGCTTTTTTTTTCTTTTTTTCTTTTTTTGTCTTGCTGGTCCACAGTACACTCTCCCCAAAGCAGCTGTCATTTCAGCTGCCTGTGGGAAAACCTTCCTACTTTGCAGTTCAGTAGTGTTGTCAGCAGAAGGGGAAGGGATTAGAGAGCAGGCAAGCAAGCAACCAATGCAATAAACTGGCATTTTCCCTGACTCGTGAGGTGTCTCTTAGAGAGTCCTTTCAGCAACACCTCTTTAGAACACAATATTGTAGTGTGTTGGTGGTGTGACACAGCATACGGTGAGCTCTGCACTGCCCTCTAGGTTTGTAAAGGTGTATTTTGAGTATTTGAGCTTTAAGGAAAGTAATTTAGGCCCTCAAAGGGCAAGACTATATATGCTCTAATGCTCACTGGATTACTGTTGCTGTTTTTCTTTTCAGCAACACATACTTGTTTAAGTAACGTGAGCAGAAATAATGTCTCATCCTCTAAACTGCAATACTAAGCAGTTCTTGAGCCAGACAACGGAAGATAAAATACTGTCTTTTTACACTGCATTCTCAGTTCACCAATGTCATCTCTCAGGTTGTTCAACTTTCTTTTATCTCTTTCTTCATTGTGTCCTCAAGCCTTGTATTTCTCAGGCATGTTCTCAGTCAGCCTTAGGCAGCTCAGACTCCAGGTAAGGTCCACTGGTGTATTGACAAACTGAGGAAATGGTCAGAATACCCCATGAAGAGCCAGCAGGGGCATTACAACACTCGTATGAACTGCCTGTGTCGTTTTGCTAAAACTCCCTGTGGAATCTTTCTGAAAACAATATTATCAGCTCCTTCAAATTAGATTAATATAAGTTTTTATCTTAAAAATACTCTGCTTGTTGTCTGATGATTGGTTGTGTTTTAGAGGGGTCTGGGAGAGCTATGAAACTACAAATTTTATCTTAAGCCCCTTCCACATTTTTTTCTTGCTTTTTCAGCTGTCACATAAACTCAGGTTATTGGATCTGAGAGCTCCCCCAATGACTTCAGCACAGTTCATGTTACCTCAGTAGTCTGAGGTGGTTCAACTATTTAGTGAATGAGAGCCTTGTTTTGTGATTATTGTGAACACACCTCTGTTGGAGACTTAGAATGACCTCTGTAGATAGCGGATCACACTGGAAACTGCAACAGATTCTTAACTATTTCAGCATGAATGGTGCTACCATAATTGTCATAAAGTTCAAGCAGTTAGACTGAAATGTAAGCCTACATCTTTTAAAATTGTAATAACCTTTTTGGGTTTTTGTTACTATTAACTGCAGCTTCAACCAGATTTTATGTTTCCATTGTACAGTGAAATAACTGATGGCCAAAGATGTTCTAGTTCTAGATTAAAACATGCCACAATATACTTAAAGCTTTATTGTTCCTTTAGGTTGTTGTTTTAAGCTTCAGTGGAATATTTTCTGAAGTCCTCAACAACTGTTTACAATTTAAAATTAAATGTGCTTTCTGCTTAGAGTAGTGCTGCTGAGGCAGTGTACCTAACAGGCCTGTCACTTTTCTTGTGCAATTGTTTCTGTGGCAGTATTTTCATTGGTAAATCTATGGGCTGATAGAAAAGGAAATCATTAGGTGCTCTCAGTATTGCTGAGGCATGGAGCTAGAGCAGGTCAGTCACTGCATTTTGCAGATTGTGACATTTTAAATTACCTGTACACTACTGGAAGCAATCTGTGGACCTAATTAACATCTCACCTAATTAAAGTCAGGGCTGTATGTAGAGAAATCTAGATAGTTTTGCACTGCCTTTATTTATTAAATATCACATTATTCAAATTAGCATCTTTAATTTCAGTATTGAAAACTTCAGATTTGTGTGCTGTTTTCTTAAGTGGGAGTAACTTTTTTTTTTCTCCTTCAAGTAATCAATGCACTGCTGAATGAGTTCATTTTAATGCACTCAATCATGCCTCTAATGTTTGTAGCTTACGGGCGCAAGCATCAGTAATGCAGGAATGTTATATGGCTTTAGTTTGGGCCATTTCATAAAATATTCATGGAATCAAAAATGTGCATCAAAATAGCGGCTGGGAGAATTACATTTATGTGCCTGCTTTTATGGCAGCTTCACATTTAAACCCATTTGTGTTAATATCTAGTCAATCTTTCTACTTAAAAAAAAAAAAGGCAAAATAGTAGTCTCCATATATACCCCTCTTGGTTTGATATCTATTTTAATGTAACAAATGTGTACTTTTGGATTGGGTTTTAGGAAGAGGAATTATAAAGGAAGTTTTAGATAATATAAAAACGTTTCTCTTCAATATTTACAAAATTACATTGAATTATTTTTCTTCAATGAATATTTTTTTTATTTTGCAGCATCTCAGTGAAAACTGTAGCATGAATCTTTGTGCATACATATGTTGTTTCTCTGAAAATAAGAGGAATTTCTAAAATTTGAGACTGTTGGTATAATGTCTTATATTCATATAATTATTTAAAACTATTTTTCACTCCCAAAATTATATTGTGACAATGTCTGCTTCCCATATTTAAGATTAAACTATTGCTGACAGTGTTTCTTTTGTTATGCCCTGAGTTATATTAAACTATAAAATTTTAGTAGTGGTAGTACATATGTTGTAAGAGTTACCTTTCTGGGTTTTGATTCCTTTTATAAGAAGGAAAGAGATATATCAGAAATCCTCAAGCTCCATTAAGTATCCACAGAGCTCAGTTCTGCATGGCAGCGTGAGAAGAGTTATGCAATTGCTATTAATGTTGCCAGCTCAAAATAGCTTTACTGCTTCATGTAACAATTTGCAAATAGATTTTTCAAATGTGAACTTCCTAGAAACACCTTCTGGGTTTTCTCTTTGAATTCCTAGAGATATAAATGTATGTTTCTGCAAAGTGTTCCGAGTGATTTTCCTACTCCATTGTTTTTCCTCTCATTGTTCTTTTTTTACCTCATTTTTTTTTCAGTTGATAATAAAAGTCATTTAAAACTCTGCCTTGTCACTGCTTAAGTGAGATAAAAATGCTCTTACTCTCACAAGTGTTCTGCAATTAGTTTATTACTTTCTTCTAATGTTTTTCAAGATTTTCAGGAAGCATCTACATATGTTTGCAGCCAGCAGTTGCATTAGTTCAGTATTTAAAATGTAATATAGGTCCATTTGAATATTACCAAAAAGATTTTATCGCTTAATATTTTGAAACTTGATGTAGATTGACGGTTTCCAAAGATGTTTCACTGAGCTCTTGCAAAAAGATTGCCAGGTCACGGCTCTTACGGTTCAGTCAACTCTTGAGAACTGGGGGCTCCATGGAATGTGTGAGGTCATTTTCTAGTCTGACAGAAATGTTTTCAAGGGGATACTGCAAGTGAGGAAGTGTGGCAGAGTTACCATACCAGATTGTTCTAGCAATCCAAATAATAGCTCTTAAGGTTGCAGGTATTATTTATCTAAGTGATGTGTCCCGTTAGGAGACTATATTAAGAGAGTTTTAGTACAAACTCAGATACTGTGCACAGCTTCAAATTATATATCAAGGTGATACCACTCATTTGTTTGCTGCTTCCCATTCTTACTAAAAGTTCTTGAGTAACATGAGAATCAAATCCTATTATTCTAAAGAATCCATTACATATGTAGTGAGTCCAGATCACTTAAATGTATTACAATATCCTTTCAAAAGAATAATCAATTTATTAATTAGCTTTGAGAAGAATTCCAAGGAGGAGTCTGTGTGTGCTTGTGACTATATAAGTGAATAAAATGCTAGATCTAGCTATTAACATTAAACTTCAACTCAATTTTCCATCATTTGTCACAAAGCCAAAAACAGCTTCTTCAATCAATATCTCAAATCTGCATTTAGCAGCTTGGATAACTGGAATTCTGAGTTGACTATGCCCTAAGAAGTTAGCTGGACTGGAGAGGCAGACACTCAAATTCAAGTGGGAAGCCTCTTAAGAAGGGAGAAGAGTTTCCATCTGGCTTTAGCATGCCTACATCCCTGTATCTTGTAACGTGTACTGTCAGTGAATCCCTAAACAGCTTCTGCTGGTTTTGATGATTTTGATGATGGTTTTGGTGTTTTCCTGTTCTCCTGGTGGTTTGGGCCATCAGTGCCACAGCTGTCCCTATGCAGAATGGAAATGAATAAAGCCTGCTGTGTCCCCTCTAACCTGGCACTTCACTCTTCAGCACTTGTGTCTTCTGGGACTCTTACATGAATCACAGGTTGTAGAACCCTAAAATTATTTGTCTGTGAAACTCCTTTAATTCGTTGCCTCATTGAAAGAGAAGTTTCTTCTGCTTGGCAGTTTTAGTTGAACTCATTTGAATCATCAGAGAAGCTTAATATGAAAATAAATTTAATTCTAATAAAGATGAGTTATGTTTTATATTGCAGAGTTGAAAGCATGGTTATAAAGGGGTAACATATGCAAAAGACAAATCTAAATTGAGTTAATAAGAGAAATTTGTCATAGCTGTTCTGCTGCCTCTAGGTTGGCTAGAGGCCTGGGGAACTCGCTTCATTTTCTCTAGGAATGCTTAAAGAAGATGCTGCTCCAGGCTTTTCTCCCTTCCTTCCCTGCAGTGGGAAACAACTTTTCTCCTTCCTGGTTCCTTTTGCAATTTGAAAGCAGCACAGTTAAAGAAGCCTGCTAAACAGTAATAGTTCCTTATAAATCACCTTTCAGAAGGGATGTAAACTGCAAACACATCCAAATGAGCTCAGTTTGTGGTTTGTTTCAGCTTTTAATAGAAATAGGAGCTGATAGTATTGATGGTCTATGGGATGAGATTCCTCTATCACACACACACAAACTCATGAAGGCAGAGTCACAGTCACAGTTCTCCCCCTTTGTTAAACAAAGGACTGTGACCACAATGGGACTTTTTTATTAATTTCATTCTTTTAAATGTAAATAGTCTCATCTTACCTGGTTCCCTGAAGTTTTCCTCATCCCGTTATGTATAAGGAAAAACTTTCCTGTCTTTCCAAAGGCCTTGAATTTCCATTGTCCAGAAAGCATGGAAATCTCGATTGAATTGTATGCAAAGAGATTAATCTAAATGAAGGTAGAAAGAAAACTATTTGCAGGTTTAAATGAATTGAACTCTGTATTCAAACTTTTCTTTGCCTTAAAGATGTTTGAGTAACTTATTGAAGACCTTGAAGTATATTACTTCAGGCTCAATAATTAATCTATCCATGGTTAATGCTCTTGCAGTAAATCTACTAGATAAACTCACCAGAGCTGGCCTTGTAATAACTGTTGAATAAATTACTTTGCATAATAATTCATCAATCAATTAATTTATTTGAATAAATACTTTTTTCCCCCACAGTTATACCTTTCTCCTCCACATTTCAAATCTTTCGGCACAGTTTTTCATTGTGGAAAAAGAAACTTAAGGAATGGTTTCAATGGTGATTATTTATGCATAGATGTGATTTTAATATAAGAGGACAACAAGCACTGTGATCATGAATCTAGAATAAATTTACTTTGTAGAAAATCCTGATTTTTCATCCTAGGGATCACAACTCTTTAACATTGTGAATCTACAAAGGAAACCTAATTTAAATAAGATAAAGTAGAGAATTACTGGCTACTGTGAGCTTTGGCAGTATTTCCCAGTAATCTGTCAGTTACATATTGAAGATTCTTGAAAAATCTGTAAAATGTTTGGCTGCAACTCCCTTTCTAATGCTAAAAATTATTATAGCCTGCTGACTTTTAAAATTTTTGTTGATTGAAGTGATTTTAATTATGAATTACATTTTTCAGGTCATGTTATGAAAGCTGCTGAACACTATGAAGCATTTTATCAGCTAACAGAGGGATCATCATGGAAGGATGAGACCGGCCATACTTACAAGTCACTGGCATGTGAGCATCTCTGGAGAATTTATACATTACTAGCAGACAAAATGCTAGAAAATAAAGAACACCAAGAGGCCATCAAAACACTAATAAAAGCTTTAAAGATGGCAGAAGAAGGTAGGTGGAAAATAATGCTTTCCCATCCCTTTATTCTCTCTGCATGTCATGATTTTCCCAAGAGGAAGGTAGAAATTGTGAAGTGTTTGGGTGATTATTTCCTATGAAATTCAAAGACAGATGCTATCAATACACTTGCAGATCTCCCTAAAGCAGGAATGTCTTCTTGCTGACAGCAAAGAAACTTTTAGATTCCTCAAAGCGTTATCTCTAAACAAACCTGACAATCTCGTGGGAATAATAATATAAAACTGTGAGTGCATAATCAGAAAGTGAGGTCACTGATGGAAGCTTAGGTCCCTGATTTTGATTAGCTAGTCACTGTTGATTTGGAAATTTTTGAGTGATATTATCTGCCAGAAAATGACCTTTCCACTCTACATAATTATTTAGTATTTAGAAAAAAAGCAGTTTTCTATCATAAGCAAACGCTTTCTTCTTCTGAATATCTTAATATACATAAATACTCTGAAATCTAAAGTAAAAACCAGAATCACAGAATAGCAGAGGTAGGAAGAGAGACTTTTGGAAATCACCCTTCTTGGCTAGAGCAGTCTGCCCAGGACTACATCGAGTCAAGATTTTAGTATTTCCAGAGGTGGAGCCTCCATAACCATTCTGGAAAACACTTTCCACTGTTCAAACAGCCTTACAATTAGGAAGTTTTTTATTGAGTTTAGACAGCATTTCAGTGTGTGCCCTTTGCTTCTTGCCCTGAGCACCACAGAGAGAAGCCTAGTTCCCTCTGCTTTACTGGTGCCAAAGAAGTACTGGTAGATCACCCAAGAGCCTCCTCTTCTGTGGTCTCAATCAGTTCCAGCTTTCTCACTGCTCCTCCTAGGAGACATACTCCCAGTGCCTTAGCCATCTTTGCAGCCCTTTGCTGGACTCACTCTACTGTGCCACTCACTCTCGTACTGGAGAGCCCGGAGTAGGACACAGCACTCCTGGAGTGGGTGTTGACTCCCAGGGTCAGCACACCAGTGCTGAGTACTGGCAAAGGATCACCACCCTCAACCTGCTTGAAATCCTCTGCCTGATGCAGCCTGGGATCCTGTTGCTCTACTCTGCCATGAGTGTGCGTTGCTGTCTCATTGCCTTGGAAACTGGGTAATCCCTGTCCTTCTCTGCCAAGGTCCTTTGCACCCAGTCTGAGCTGGTGCCTGGGGCCATCCTGCCCCAGGTGCAGGACTGTGCATTTCCCTTTCCTGAACTTCACAGAACTGCTGAGGTCCTTCTGAACGGCAGCACAACCACCTGCCTTTGGATTAGCCCTTCCTCCCTGGTTTTGTATCATCCTCAGCATGCTGGGTGTGCACTTGGTCACCCCATCTGGGTCATTAATGAAGATATTAGTCAGTATTGATGCCAGTACTGATCCCTGAGTACACCACTAGGGACTGTCCCATCCCTGGACTTCATGCTGCTGCTTACACCCTATTAAAGACCAGCAACTCATCTACTGGCAGTTTAACTCCCTGTTTATCTAAGCCATCCTTTATCAGTGCCTATATGAAGATGTTATGGGAGACAGCGTCAGAAGCCTTGCTAAAATTGAGAGAAACCATATCCACTGCTTTACCTTCTTCACCAAGCCTTTCATCTTATCATAGAAAGCCATCAGGCTGGTGAGGCACAAATTCCCTGCCTTAAATCCATGCTGACTACTCCTGACCACTGTCCTGTCCTAGGTAAGGGCTGTATGAAGCTGTGTCCCCGTGTGGATAGGTTTGCAGTTGGGGGAAATTAGAATAGCATTTGCATGTTACATACAATGTGAGATGTTGTTTAGCCACAAGTACTGAGCTCTGGAGCATTTCTTACATATCGGAGGAATAGAGAACAGAAAGCAAATCTTACCAGTTGACTTTATGAAAACATGTATTTTTCCAATTTTTTTTGAAAGCCTAATAATACTTGTTTCTCAGAAGATGCTTTTAAAGGTCCACTTTTACAGAATTACTTTTTTGGGATGATTTTCCTGGATAATTATTGGAGGGCTTCTCAAAAGTAAGATTGAAACTCTCCAATAATCATCTTTTTTCATGTACAGCAATTCAAGAGCCTTTCATGGTATTCCTTAAGGGATATATTTTGCATATGAATTGCACATACAATTAATATATAATAATAATTCAATATTTATAACCAGATACATTAGTTCTTTTAATTTAATAATGTGTGCCCAAGATTAATCTGTTAGCCAGTATTTGAGTAATAGTTAGAATAGAAAGAATTAAAATATTAAAAATTACCAAAAAAATATTTCCAAATTCCAAAATAAGCTTTGCCACAAATGAATATGTGACTAAACAGGTAGATAGTATAATATAGCAGTCCACAGAAAAATATAAAATTTATTCAATAGAAACAAAAAGAAATACCTTTATTAGGCCAGTAGATACCCTTGGCAAAAATGAACAAGTTTTCAGACATCTAATCCTCTGTGAATTTTATTGTTTTTAAAAGTGCTAGCCAATTATTTCTGTTTCAGGGTTTTCATTATATAATCTTTGACTTTAGTACCTCTAAAGAAGCAAAACTTCTCATCTGGCCTTATCTCATGAAGAATAATTAAATATCATTTGAAATATAAATGCTTTTCTGTGGGAATTTTGGGGAAATAAACCAAACAGGACTTGGGGGCAGGAATTAAATTCTTTCCACACTAAATGTTTAATTTGTGAACTATATGATTGTATTTGGCTATTTTTTTTCTTTTCGTTAAATTGCTAAATAACCTACTATGGTTTTATGTGCATTTTAGCAGACCTGTATTGTTAGTTGCCTGTGTAGAACTTTTCTCTTGGCAGTATGTACCCAAATAAGTGAGAGTGTCAATACAGCCAAGCAGCTGAAGAAGGATACCTGTAGCCAATAACGTCTCTATTATTTTCAGCTGCATCTGTTGATCAAATATAAGCTTTTAGCTTTTTCTGTAGCTGTTGTCTATAACACATGCTTGAATCACAGCTGCAGTAAAATTGCTGCTGCCAATATTTACTGTGGGAACTAGAAGGACTGTTGATGAAATTTCCCATCAACAACTTCTTACTGCTAGTGAAAACTGCTGGAAATTAAGAGATTGTCAAAATGGATCTGATGTCTTCCAGAATTTACTTTGACCAGGTAGATGTTCCTGTGCCATTACTTCAAATCAATCACTTCCATAACTTCTTGAGGCATGTATAATCTATCACCATGGACAGAATACTGCTGTTGTTCTCTTTAAACTTCAGAACTTCTTTCTGATGAATTCCCCAGTCCTCATTCCATACTGGGTATGGGATGCCATCTGTAATGTCCATTCTGTCCTTCTGGGCTGTTATCTCTGGTTATGATTTTATGAATTAGGAGTAGATATTACCCAATTCAAACTCTCCAACTGTTTTGAAGTGAAGAAGAGAACTTATTAAATACCTAACAACTTTTAACTTATTATTCTTCATGTAAAACTGCATTGCTATATCCTTTTGCCTTGTTAAGCCTTTTAAGAGATATTGGGAAAAAAACCCCATAGCTTTTGATTTACATGCTTTTAATAATTTTAAGTAACATATTAAGTGCTATGGATAGAACATTTCCACAGCCTCAGAAATTACTATCATTCAGAGAGTTCTGGAACTCAGTGGAGGCTTCTGTGTGTTTGGATGGAAGGAATTAGTCTGACAATTGTAAGCAGATAATCTCCCTTTTCACTGCAACTATACTTGTGCATTTTGCAAACTGCCCTGATAGGGAGTTGTGCTTCAGGTTGATTTGTCACTGTTTAATGTGTTGAAGCAGATTGATATTAGCAAAAAGAAAGATTTTTGGCTCTTTTTAATGTCATTTTATCTGCAAATTTTTCTAATGATACTGATGTTCTGGAGGGAAATTTTTGAGCATAGTGTGAAATAGTAAGAATTTATATAATTAGTTTATATTTATTTCAGTGTTGAATGGATGACTTTCTATTGAGGCTAAAATAGCTAAAAAAGACCAGGAAGAAGTTTGTTAGCTCAGGATCAGCGAAATAAAACCTGGCATGGAAAAGTGTGATGGACCTCATCAGCTCCCTGTGCAGCATTTTCTGTAACTACTGCTTGCACAAATAAATTGCCTGGTTTTTAGCTATTTTAGAGTACATTAGCTTGTAGAATAACCATGAGAACAAGAGGGATGAAACTGGTCTACGGGTAGTTCTCTCTTGGTGTTTCACTAAGATTCACGTTATCAAAGTGTACGGATGAACGTGTATCTTGTGTTTATATATACATGTGTATTACATGTTTGTAGATATGTTTTATTTTTTAAATTGAGTTTATATAGAGAGACTACTATTATTTTCTAAAGTGAAGACACTAGGACTATTATTGAACAACTAATGATGGAGAACATTACAACATGTTAATTTGATTGTGCCTCAGTACTGAAAGATATTTTCTCTGACTGTGCTGAACCTTCATATTGAACTTTATTTAAATCCATAGCTCTATTTTTAATTTTCAGTGTATAGTTTTGGGAAGATAAATGGCAGGTGTAAGGAGAAGGAAAAATTTACTACAGTATTTTAACATCTCTATGATATTCAAGAACCTGCAAGAACTGTCTGCATTAATGTCATTTTGTTCAGAGTATGCTGGTAACTGTAACTCGAATCCTTTCTTCAGGAGGTAATATGAAGACACAAGGAGAAGCTGCATATTGCTTAAGTTTAGCGTATCATTTTTCTGGAGAACAACGGGCAGCATTATCAGTAAGTGTGTTTTAAAGTTGCTTTAGCTTTCTCAGTGCCTTACTCTGCCTCCTTGGTGTCTTAGGCATTAGGAGAGTGGAAAAGACGGAGAGACTTGGCTCACAGACCTTTTATAACTATTTCGTTCTGCAAGCAGGGTTCCATGTGGCTTAGGCATTTATGATTCCAGTAAATCCAGAACTGATGGAGTCCAGGTTTCCATACTTGGATCTGTAGAAATAATATAAATTGACAATTCAGGTTATATGTGACTAGCTTTCCTTTTCCTGTATATATGCATATATAAAACAGTTTTTATTTAGTTAGGGTTTTGTATAAAACAATTTGTTTGGCACAGTATATTTCTGAGGAACAATGAAAACTATATCAATTCACATGTTGAGTTTTTCAGAACATCAGGAATTTAGAAGTATGATTTGCTTTTGGTATGAAAAGCTGTAATGATGCTGCACTCCATTCTGTTGATAGTTGAGTTCAAACTCCTCATGTTTCCCTTGAGCCTTAATAATTCTAAGACTATGAGAGTTCTACATGTGGAATTCTTGTCTGGAAGGGGAGTTTCTCTGTGTCCTCATAGATTCAGTGTGAGAGGAGAAATGAACAGTAACTTGGTTTGTTTGTGCTACTCACAGTCCTCCATGATCCTCTTAGAAATGTTCTGTGGAAAATTAATTTGTTTGAGTATTTTGTCCTTGATTATTCCCATTAATCAGCTGGATAATTATTATTTCTGTTTATTCCTGTAACTGCAGAATGACTCAGTTTTCTATTAATGAGCATGATTTATAGAGGTCATTCATTGTGGGTATTTGTTGTGGTGTTTTATTTTTTTCAGAAATAGACAATAGGAGTCACAGAATGAATTCATATATGGTTCAATATTACTTGCTTGTCTTCTGCAGTACAGGAGATGATCTAGATTTCTGTCTCTCAAAAAATGTCCTTTACATGCTTTTTGTCATTTGTGATACGATTTTCCTAAAAGTTATTGACTATCTTTTTATATATTTCTTCCATGCTGATACACCTACTTTTTGTATAAATCAACTGAATTCTGGAAAGTGGGAACATGTTCTCATACCAGGTGCAGTTAAAGTCTGTAGCTGAATGTGAAAGTATTTTGAATTTAAAAAGCTCCATATAATTTGATGAAGTTGTCCCTAAGACTTGCAACAGCAATGACAATATGATATTTGATCTCTCCCAGGAAAACAGTATAATAGATTACAGTAGAGTTTTTTGTACTGCAATTTACTTGCCCTTGGTTTTTGACTGACAAGTGTTGGTATTCTTGCCTGAACAACTTTTCTCTTAATTTTCTGAGAGTCACAGTATACTGTTGAATCATGAAGATAAAAAAATGTGCTAAGGAGCCTGCATACATGCTTGATCTCTCCATCACAGGAGAAATTAAATAATGAACAAGTCTTCAGGATATACAAAGGATCAAACTACCCCTGAAAGTGCAAAAAATATTAGCTGTCCTGGCATTGTCTCCTCAGAATCAAGTGTGCTTATGTTTCATAGCTACTCCTTTCCTTTCATTGCTCCCCTATGCCTTCTGTCAAAAAGTTACAGCAATCATTTGGAAGTTCTATTTCTTTTTGTTGTATGCAGAATTATTTTTTAAGGAAGTTTGTGAAACCTTGAATTTTGTAATGTACTACAACTCATTTAAAATATATACATAATAGGTTGTGCCTATTGTTTTAGTCCTACAAAACCCCCTGACAGTTAAGGAAAGCAATGTGCAATTATGTTAAAAGGGCAAGAAGGTCTCTGTAGTACAAAGCAAATGATACAGTATGTTAAGAGTATAAAATGTTGTTTTAACAGTAATGAAAATACCAATAGTTTTCAGTGTCAGTAATATAGTGGCATTTCCTAATATAATGGCATTTTCAATAATATTACATAAGAAACCTATCAAGTACTTTCATTCAGAAAATACAGTACGTGCTGTGGGACTCAGAAAAAGGGGTACAGTTTTATTTCCTGTTGTCCTTAACAGTGATCAACATAGAGAGCAGTAAAATATCAGTGGTTGACAGTAGTGTAGAGCACAAGTTGTCTTCAATCTCCAATTAGAAATCATTGCCTAAAATTTACCCTTCTGTTCTCAGTTTAATGGTCTCTGTATCCAAGGGGAGCTCAGATGCTTACGGAGATGAAATCATTGCATCCTGTTCCCAGAGGAGCACTGGTTATCATTACACATAACATGCAGACAATACTGCTTGGAGCCAGTTTGCCTCATGGTAATATGTAGTTCATCACCAGCTTCTGTAGCATGCTAAAGAGGTCTTGCCACACAGCTTGGGACTATTCGGCTGTAGACTCGGGGGTCTCAGCAGTTATTTCCCTGCTTTGCATCAGTTTTCATCTCCTTTATCCTTTTGTGCCGTGGCCACCTCAGGCAGTCTCCTTCTAGGGGAATCTGAAAGGAGCAGCTGTTACAGACACCATTTCCTCCAATTGTTGCCACTTGGTTCCTTTTGCTCTTTAGCCTGCTGCTCCCTCCCCCAACATGCACACACAGGAGAATGCATATGAACTTGTTTCTCTTTCATTCATGTCTTCTAGCAGAGCAGAGAAGCATATGTTCAAAATAGTCATTATCTGATGCAGTAATTAAAGGTTGAAATGATTAAGCTGCAGCCTATTCTATAAAAAATATGCAGTCATTTTGCATCGAATGGGCTGGTTTTGAAAGAGGAGGTTTTTTATTTTCTGGGCACTTGGTGTTTAATCTAACACAATTTGATTTGGTGTATAATCTGTATAAATTAGTTTAATTTTATTTGATATATATGATTGATTTCAGTGGATGTAAAAATATAAGTGTGTGCAAGTTTAAAAGCCTGAGAACTAATTATGTTCAATAGCAGTGGGGTAGGTTCATAATATTTTTCATATCATCTGGTTTATAATCAAGCCTAGTGGTTTTTCCACAAAATACTAATATTTCACATTATATAGATTTTATCTTAAACATTATAGATTTTGTCAGTTTTCCATATTTTTAAAGTAAAAGTTACTTTCCACTTGTTTATTCTTTTCATTATACAACCTGAGTATTAAGTGAAACACTTCTGTGTCATTAGAAATCTTGCACAAGGTATTGTAATGTTTGATGTCGGAATTTTTTTGTTTGACTGGGCTTTCAAGAATGCTTCAAAGTGTAGGCTATCATGGACTTTTTTTTTTCTCTTTCAATTAGAGTTGCATCCCAAATCATTAGGAAAAATCCAGTCCTCATTCTTCATCTGTGTGTTAGATTTTTTTTCTAAGTATTGCTTTATTTTGGATATTGAATCCTCTGTTTCAGATATGCTATGTGTTTAAAAAATAGTCAGTATTCATGAGGACTGAGGCTCATGCCAAACTAAATGTGATAATTTATGGCATAATGCTATCTGCATGAATTGTCAGAATTACGATATACAAGCCACAGGCACAAAATTATCAAGAAAATTTATGAACTAGCAAAGACATCTTCACATGCAAAATGACCCTATTAAAGTAATCAGAGGTGATTTATGGCCATAAACTTAATTTCTGAAAAATTCTGTGTCAAAACAACTGGAAATTTTGTATCAACTCATGCAGACGGGTATAAGTGTATCTGGGGTGCAGGTATTCTGAACTTAGAATGCACAGTATATTTTATCTAATTATATCTATTATAAAGTTATATAGTAGTTATATAGATTATACATTTATATATATATATATATGTATGTATGTATATGTATATATGGATGAATTTGGCGAATCAAGGAGGATCTTAGCAAGTAAAAGAACTCCAAAAAGTAGACTGAATGTTATCCTCTTTTCTCCCAAACGTTTGTGGAAGATGGTCGAGAAGAATGAGCATCATTCCTATGAGGTTTGCTTACTAATCAGTGCTTTTCTAGAAGGCTGGACTTCCAAGATGTGTTTCTGTCAGTGTGTCTGTCTGGATTTAGGTTTACTGTCACTGAGTTTAGGTTTAAGCTTTCAGTGCTGTAACCACAAAAAGAAGCACTGAAATGGAGTCTCACAATACACATCAAAAGATGCTGTTCAATGGAAATTGTTTCAACCTTCTTGCCTTTAAATCAGCCAGATTTTCCTTTATTTGTCTCTAAGTGATATTTAGCCACTAGTAATGAAGTGTAACATTTTCAGCTTGGCAAATGGCACCAACGTGCTTGAGAAAACATTTTGGCATACCAGTTTAAGAAAAGGTCTCATCATTCCTGGAGGCTTCACTTTCACTGAAGTGATTCTTAAATTGTCCTTAAAACAGTGTTCATGTAGGAATTTAATGTTTTTCATATCTGAGGAGTGAAAAAACAGACAAAATTGAGTGACCTTTGAAGACAGGCACTTCTGATTGGTGTTGATACTCACAATAGTGTATATAAAGAGAAAGGTGTGAGCCAATTCTGAAACTGATATAAATTTCATATTTCTGAAGGGTCCCACTGCTGCTATACACTGGTGGAGACCATACAAACAAAATTATGTGAGAAAATTAGTACTGGGATTGAACTTTGCCCTGGCAAAATATGCTGACTCAAATACTGAGGTAGTTAAGAAATTAAAAATTACTTCTGTTGAGAATGTTAAAGAAGACCTGAAACTTCAGGAAAGAGGTGAATGTCTAATCATTCGATTGATTTTTTGTTGTTAATTTAGCACTTAATTCTTGAAGTGAAAAAAAGATCTTTTTTTATATAAAAATTAACGCTGTCTTACAGAAAGGAGGATTTCTTCTGTTGATTTAATTTAAATAATGTTTTTTCTATCTTAACCATTTTTTGAAATAACCAACCAACCAACCAACACTTGCCTTGAAACATGGTGGTGTTTGTGGCTCAGATTGCATTTTGCTTGTTTAATGGCCTCACAATAACTGCCCTCAGTAAACTGGATTTTTTTGTCAAGATAAATGTGCCACAAGACTATCCTGTGTAAGAAAACACTCTTAAATGCAGTTCTGTTGCACAATTACTAGTCAAGTTATAAAAAATTTATAGGACATGAGAAACAAAAAATATTCAATACATGATGAATCTATTACCTGATTCTAATAAAATCAGATGATCACATTATCATATTTTCATTTTAATGCAAATAAATGGACAAGTGTGTGTGTGGCTCGGCTTCACGAATGAAGATTTGGGAAGGGCTGTCCCCACGTGGGTGTGCCCTTCCAAGTAACTTGTTGATGTTGACCTTACTCTTCAGAAGTCTCATGTTCTGTAAGAATGGCTGCCAAAACACCATAAATGGGTGGATTTCCATCTCATCCACTACAATCTTCAATTTAATCTTTCATATATCCCAAAAGAGTAAGACAACTGCAGTGAGTTGCAGGTTTGACTGCATGATCCGTTAGATGAATCTATAGCAGCTTCTCAGAATTTAGGATTATCTGGCCTCTGGTGTGCTCAGGATTCTGAATACAAGTTGGTGACAAAACATTTAAAACCCTATGCCTGCAGGATATTTTGTTTGTTCTTAATTTCAAAACAGTAGGAAAGTTGCTGGGTTTATATATATTTATAAGGTTTATGCAGCCTCACTTAAAATAAATATATAATATATATTATATAATACGTTCAGCATTTGGAAGTCATGCAATTTAACATACCAAATGCATTTTCCAAAACTTCAAACTCTATTTTTTGGTAAGATTGTGGCTTGGGATATCTACTACAAAATGACAAGTTTTATTATTGCCTTACACACACACACTTGTACTTACACACAGAGACACACTTTATGTATGAGTTTGCAAAGAACTGGAGGGGACTGCAGTGTAGCATCAGTAAAAGTATATTTACATAATAATAGGTATTCTAAGATCAAGAGAGTTCTTTATATGACTCTGAATCATTTTCATGAAACAGTTGCTAGCTCTCACGTTTGAACTCAAAATAGGCAAATTTTAATTGTCCCTTACTGGAGGTTTGCTCTGATATATTGAGGACAAAGCCATAAAAACTCCTTAAACTGCTCTGCAAAGGAAGAAAAAATATTTTTCCAGCTATTTTTCACCAAGGCACGGAGGGCAGAGCACTTGGGGTCTTCACTCAGGTCCTGCCTTTCTGATACAGTTGCTGGGATGGGACTGTCTCTGCATAATCTCTGCCAGGTGTGGCCAGTGCAAGTGGCTTTTCCTTGAGCCTTCCCAGGCAGGCTGGGAGCCAGGCTGTGACACAGCTATACACCCTGTTTGATGGGAAAGGAGGTCACAATTAGTCCCTTGCCCCAACTGAGGTTTCTAAAACTCCAACAACTGTCTTCTGCCAGTTAAAAGGTGTGATTTAGGGTTTTTCTGTGTACTCTATTCATTTTTTAGAGTAGCTAATGAAGTATCCTTCTTCCCCCTTTCTACTTTCTTTCTTTTTTTTTTTTTTTTGTAATATCTGCCAATATACAAGTTGCCACTCATTTCATTCTCACAGGCTAGGAACAAAAAAGCAGTACAACTGTATGTTATAGAGGTTATTTACCTTATGAACTTTAGACCATACTGGATTTCTAGCTTAGCTGTGCTAAACCTCCAATCGTAAATGTATATAATTGATGGAAAGAGACAGTTACAGTATGTCTGTTTTGTGGTTTGTTATCTGAGAAACAGTGATGTGCAAGATCTTTGGAACTGTCAGTCCATTAGTGTCTATCCATTAGTGAAACTACATGTACTATACCCAGGGCTGGAGCAAATGGCTGGAAAACTGTAGGAGAAATGTTCTAATTCCGTTAGATAATAAAGTTATGGAAGACAGTCTCTTCATGTGTTTTGAGAAATGGAACATTTGTACCCATAGTGTACAAATTCATGAATTTCAGGGCTTAAATGCAAATGTATTCATAATCTGGGAGGTTTTGTTTTCCATGGTAGCGTTAATTCTAATGAACAGGTTATAAAAAACTATTCTGTAAAGTAAGGCTTTTAAAATTAGATTGGTTTCTCAAATTGGTGTAGTTCAGGCTACAGCAATTCACTTATTAGATATGTGTTTAAATTTCAATTCAGTTATTCTCATTGACTTCAGGGGGACAACTCATGTGTTTTGGTGTAAGCAAATGCATAACAACCTTGCTTGATCAGGACTATTGATGGCTAGATTGGAGAATAGGTCTTGATGCAGGCATTAGAACTTACAGAATTTAAAATTCATCCTTTGATAGATAAATAACCTGAGAAGTTAAACACTGGAACGTGCCAGTGTAAAACCTGGAGATTCCTGCCTCCTTGCTAGAAGCAATTTGTTTTGCTGTTTTGCTTTCAGCATATGTATTATTTCAGAGCTGATCAAAAGAATTGGTAGCAAAGTGTGAAATAAACTGTACTTCTACATAAATCGATTTCACATTCCTTGGTGCTTTAAATGATTTTAGTAATATTAATATTTAAAATATTTCTGTCTGAAATCTTTTTATGACTACATATAGCAGTAATGGCCACCATTTCATTCTGCTGTTTTTCATACTAGTATATTACATAGTAAACACTGTAAAAATACTATCTTTTAGCACTGAAATGGATGCAAAAGATTTCAAGTGTCTATTTGCATGTAAATGACTCAAGTTTTATTCAGTCAATAAGAACAGTCTATTAATCCTTTTTTCTACATAATATGGGTTAAAACTTACTGTATACAAGATTTTCAACTGAATGAGAACTTTTCCTTAACTTCCATATTGTTTTGCAGAAAACTAATGTTTTTTCATTGGCTTAAATTGTTTTTATACTTTCCCAGTTTATCTCTGCAGTTATTACTGTTGTGTTTTGCAAATTTTGTCAGTTTGTTTGCTTTTAGCTAGGAAAACTTTGTGTAGTTAAAAATATCTGTTCAAGGGTGAACTAAAGATATTAATAAGCAGGAAACAGAGTATTTATAGGTGCTTTGTCTAAGAAGCACTGGCCATTTAAGCATGCACATACATATAGTATAACGTTAATGTCTTAGCAGGCTATAGTGATCTGACAGCCAGGTACAGTGATGTAGACACAGCAATCTGATAAAAGCAGTCCAGACATCTGGGTCACAGTATTGCTATACAAAAACATTTCTGAACAATTCATGTTATTGCACTTACCCAAATTTTCAGTCTTCTTCACCCCTTTCTCCTTGTTCCTTTCTCCGGCTCTGCCTTTGTCTATTATGTACTTGCGGAATCTCATTTTGCCTTTACAAGTCACCTCCATCTGCTTATGTGTCAGAGTGGCCCTCATGCCACACATCACATTGAGGAATTCTCAGGATGAAGGGCTGTATTCACATCACTACTTCTGTCTCAGCGCTGTTTCATGCTTGTCACTGCTCAGCACTCAGCGCCACACTGCCTTGTTTTGTCAATAACCATTTATTTGTTGCTGGAATAGTAGCAACCATTACATCTGACCTCCCTGTTTCATCAATTATGAATAGATTATTGGATGTGAACATCTGCAAAAGCTTGCTGTTGAACTTACCTCCTGGCTGGGATTAGATAAAGTATTAAACTGTTGTTTATTGTCAGGCCAAAACTCTACTGGGAAGCCGGGGAATTCCAAGACTAGCAGACTCCCATCAGCAACCACCAAAAATTGTTTAGTATTGCCACTGTTTCCCATAAGATCGTAGCCATTTATTATTTACACTTATTACTAGTTGTTATAACATACTTGATAAAAGCTCTTGGCAGGCACAGTGTTTCCAGCTATTGTCACATCTGTCAGGATGGAAAGGATACATAAACTGTTTTTTCCCCTTATATTGCTGTTAAAGGGTAACAGATGAAGCTTCTTCACTCCAGACTGTTAAGCCATGCTTTATTTTGAAGAAATATGTCAACAGTGGCAGGTTTGGAAAACATTACATTCCCATTCTAGATAAAGATTGCAACAGCCTCTACAAGGGCAATGTCTTTTGCAGTAAAGATTTCGAATTGTACGATAATAACAAACTAAAATACCTGCATTTGACATTGGCATAGTTTTCTGCTCTGAACGACCTGGATGATTTTTTTAAATTTTTATTTATTTTAATAAAACTCTTTATGAGGTGTAGGAAATAATAAAATGATGAATTCATTCCTTCGAAGCTGTTGGTGTAGAGAATCAGAATTAGTATAATTACTAGTGACACAAAAGGCCAGAATTAAGGACAGTAATACAGGAACTAATGAAGAATAAATATGAAGGATGGGAACACAAGTTAATCATCTGTATATTTCATCTCTCTTAAGTTTCCTGTGCAATAAAATGAAGCATACAGGGTGAACTCCTGACCTTGTGGAAGCCAACAGAAGTTTGAATTTACTCTAGGGAAAGGAACTTTTTCAATTACTTACTTGTATTTACATATCATCCATTCAGAATCAAAGCAAAATGTACATACCCTGAATATTATGCAAAGAATACACGTAAAACTTGATACAGGCAAAGAGCTCTAGGTCTTATCTTCATAGACTGTTAAGGAATGAGTGAAATGTTTGTCTTCCCTTCTTTAATCCCTCAAACAGATGCAGACACTGAAGCATGTATTGCTGTGTGTTTACAGAGCATAAGGGTAAACATTACACTTGATAGCCAAGTATATCAATGGAAGGGGAAGCATGGACTGGATGGAGCAGTTACCCACAGGGAGGGTGTGAGCCAAGCAGCACCACAGTGATAGCCATGGCCTAGCAACAGCTCCTGGAAAGTCTTCAACGGGGGTGTCCCACTTTGTTGTTTGACTTGGACAGACTTCTGGATGGATTCTTCTGCTTTCCTCTCCTGACCCTAATCCCCTTGCTCCAAGATGTGTGCTTATGCTGTGCATTATCCAAATACTCAAAGTAAAGCCCCTGGAATAGCAGTTCTGGAACAGAGCAGTTTGGCCAATTCCAGGCAAATTCTTTCTATCTCTGTACAAAGAATGACAACATTTGTGCATTTCTGGTTATTTTTTTTTGTTTATTTCTCAAAACAGTACAGTCCTATGTCCTGGTTGGGGCTAAGGACAAGGAGTTAACATTCACAGGATTTGAGTTGGTGAATTTCACTTGTGGGAAAAGAGAGAGGATGAACAGTTCTGGCAAATCAGGGATTGCTCCCTCTTTCCTCAGCGTGGCACCCAGGTTCTGTATCCCTTAGCTCTGTGCTTGCACACAGAATGCTGTATTGCTTCTACCCTGGATGCTCACTGTGCCTGAATACGTTTAACATTTAACAGGCTGTGGCCTCTGATTCAGTTGATATTTGTGTGTGATTTTCCTGGCATCAGTGAGCTCTGTTCTTTGTGATCAATACGTTACATGAAACAATACAATTTTCTTATTGTTGTCCAACTTCTCCTACGCTTTTTTTCCCCAAAATAAGAATACATCTGGCTTTCTATTGTGAGACTTTTCTTACTCAGCATGGCCACAGATGTGTAACCACTCAAATTATGGTAATAAAGACTGAACTTTTTAGTCATTTTTAAATATACATTTCTTGGGGAGCTACAGGGCAGAGTTCACTGAACTGCAAAATACCTATGCACACAGTTCTATTGTCTTTTATTTTCACTGGACTGTATCAAAGTGATTACTTAGTGGCCATCAGAGCTATGTGTTTTTTTCTGAAAGGATTTAAGAGGTACCAAGTGGTATGAGGCCAGTAGTCTCACTCAATTGTATTGTCTGTCTACCAGCATCTATTGTTGGCTTCAGATAAACACTGTCAGATGCTGCAAGCCAGGCTGGGCCTTGGCCTGCGACTGCAGAGCCTGTCAGAAGTCATTAGCTCGAGATCTCTCTGACTAATGTTCCAGCTGATTGTCTGGTCTCTGTTCAAGGCCTGTAAATGAGGCAGAAGCATCTTTACTGCTCACCAGCTGTGAAATGGCTCCACAGAGCTAGATTTTCAGAAATCAAAATAAATGTATTTCCAATAAAGTTTGACAACGATATCAAGTGTAAAGCTGAGAGCAAAACTATGTTTTTGTGTTTTTTAAGGTTACGATATTATAAATCGATATTATCTCATTGTGCTTTTGGCACAGTAATATATTTTATCAAAACAGTGAAATACTGGTAGTAGCATTAATCTTGTGTTGAGTTGGATAGACATTCTTTATTCAACATAAATTCTTACTTTTCTTTTCTCACTCTTTTGTCCATTATCCCCAGATATAAGAATGTTTAGCACAACCTCTGTCCTTTTGTCTGAGTCCTCAGTATATACTAATGGGGTATGTGCATGTTTTTATGTACATATAAAAGAACTACAGGTGTGGCAACAATAAAAAATGAAGGGTGGGATTTTGGGGGGAGGGGGTGTTATGAGAGGATCTGGTGTATGTGTTTTATATTAATGGAGTAACCCCAGGAGTGTCACACTGGCACAGTGCTGAGATAACTGAGAAGGAAATCTGGGTCTGAGATCTGACTAATATTTTTCTTGGCAGAGGAGATAAACATGAAATTCACCTTTAGCTAGGCAATTAATGCAAGACCTATACCACAAATAGACTCTAGTTTGAGGATTTAAGCAGAGTTTATTAATTTTTTTACACTGTAACTAACTCTATACATGATAGACTTACAAAGACCGTGGAAGGGAGTTGATTTTTTATGAATGGATGCTCCCACCATAGCCATCGTCCTCCCAGGTGCACCTCCATCCAGCTTTTAGTGCCAAGCAAGAAAATGAGGGAAATTGTACAATGCATGCTATGGTTTTTTTATTTCTATTTTTGAGCCATAAAAGCAACTTTTTCCTTTTCTTCTTTTTTTTTTCTGCATATACCAAAATAACAGTGGATGGCACATGGGACAATTATCTGTTACATAGAAGACAAAGTTCTTCACCCTGCCATCTTCCTACATCCTGCATGGATAAGAAAAAGTGATTGAAACTCACTGTTAATTTCTGTATTAGACTTTGATTTTCATGCTGTTTTGTTTTTGTAAACTAGTATTTCCACTGCAGACCCACAGAAGTCAAAATTTGAGATAATCAGTGTGGTTGGTCACATAGAGCCAAAAACTAATCCATGATCATAGTCAGCACAGTTTTTATATAGAGGTAGGAAGAACTGTACATTATTCTAATCTGTTTAACTTCTTATACAACCATTTTTCCCACTAGTTGCTAGGAGTATCAAACTCTCTTTGATACATAAATTTTATAATAATGTTATAATGGGGCCTAGATGATCAGGACAAATATATTGCAACAGCATCCTTCCTCAAAACTCTGTACATAGCTGCCTCTAAAAAAATAAATAAAAACCGACCAAAGCAAAAATATAAAGAATAAAAAGACATTTTGACCCTTCAGTAACTCTAAATCTCTGAAAACTTTGTCTAACTTTTGAGAAGGAAATTCAGCTATATTTGTGCAATACCCAAACTCACTGGTTTTAGTGTACATTACTGGTATAGGTGTTAACATGTTCCACCTCTTCCTTTGCAAAGATTGGCCAAAATATATGAGTGTGTGTGTATATATGTATATGTATATATATATGTATTTGTGTATATATATGTATATGTGTGTGTATATATATGTATACATTTTATATAAGTATAAAATACCCATTTCTGGTTATCCTTCTGTGTAAAGGTAGGAATGCTTTCATTGGGAGACTACAAATTCCATTAGATCCAGATGGTATGAACCCCATTAGTGGGCTGGTTGTTCATATACAGGGAAGTTTTCCTGTCCTGCCAGCATGCAAGCTTTATAGTTTTTCATTTCAATTATGCCTTAATTGCAAGAGACTTTGGGTGAAATCCATTAATGCCTATGTGTTAATCCAGCATTTTGTCCTGCCCTGCCTCTTTTTCTGTCCCAAATTTTGAAGGTCAGGTATGCACCATAGGTGAGGACACTCCACTTCTACACATGAATAGATACTGGGCAGTTACAGTGCACAGGGGCACTACAGAGCTCCTTTCCATCAAGCACTGGTCCTTTTTTGTGTCCCTACATATTATCTGAAACTGGAGGAGTCATTTGAAATAAAGAGTACCTTTTGTGTTGTAATTACTCAAGATTTCTTCCTTTTCATGTAGATGCTTTAATTATTGTTATTTCATCATTATTTGGAATGAAATATCTGATTTGTGTAGAATAGTAGTAACCTGGGACCAAAATGAGCACTTTACATCAATATGAATGAGTGGCTTTATTTATTTACTTCTCTCTTGCAGCTGTTGCAGAGATGCAGAGAACCAGTTTTTTACTTCAGCTACTCTGTGTATGGTTTTTCCTTGGCTTTATCTGTACATTTTAGGCTTCATGATATCTTTGATAGGAAAAAAAATTGTACAGTAGCCAAAGCCTTAGGTGCCTAAGTAACCTTTCTGTAGTAGATACTAATGACTAGAGGCCCTGTGTCCTAGCTTAATAATGTAGAAGCCAGTTTAGGTGTGATTTCAGTCCAGTGCATAACATTTTTGACTCCTCCTGACATTCTTATGGCAGGTTCTCTAGTATGGGCATGATTATTACAACAAATGTTGTAGGTCCTCTGAGTTAAATGCAATACCAGGAACTGCTTTTTAGACAGTTGTGTGCATTTCTGTTCCCATCGTGGATTATTAGAAGGATGCACTGTAGGCCCTGACGAGGTTAAGTGTGTGTTCAGTTTAGGGTGAGTTCTGAACTGATGTGACAACTTCCTAACTGAGGTGCCTTTGTACCCTTTTTTGTCATACCTAATGCGTTGATAGCTCAGTTGGCAGTGACCTTCAAGCATAGGATGCAATGCTGATGTACATGAGAATGCAAGTGATAAGAAACTACTTGAGGGATGATAACTAGGGCAGTGCACATTAATAAGTGCTACTTTTTGTGCACACAGAGCTTATATAGCTAAAAAATAAGAGCCATGTCCAGGTATACTCCTACACATAGTAAAACTCTTTAAAGAACTAGGAAACATAAGTGGGAAACCCTGATGGAAATAGTGACATCCATAGCATTAGCACACAAAAGTTGTCTTCTTTTGAACCATGCACTGTGCCAATAACAAAGGATGCAATCTTAATAGAAAATGCCCTGGTTTTTACCTCGGTATAAACAGGCATCTTGGGGCATGCAGGATACTGTCATATGTCCCTGGGCATCTCCCATCCCCCGTCAGAGCTGGTAAATGACATTCACCACTCCTTTCCTGGAAATGTGCAAAAAGGATTTCCATAGAGAGTCTTTGGAGATTTCCTGTTTTCTCATGTGTGTAATAGATTGGGTCAAGCAACAAAGGGGAAGGAGGAAAAAATAAGATTTAATTTTATATGCACTCTCCTGTCATCACCATTGAAAAAAAATGGATGAGAAGAGAAATTCTGCAATACAGGTGATGTCAGTGGCAAATTGAATTAAGATCATATGTTTTTATGCAGCAGCTGCAAGCCTTCAGTTGTGGGAATATTCGTAATAATAGAGTACATTCCAAACAAATGTTAATCAGCTTGTGTGTGAATAATTAGTCAAAAAATAACTACATTATCTCCAGTATATCTACATTACTTTGAGCCAAATGTTTAAATGTAGATTAAATGTATAACCCATAACTTACTAAATTTTGGGGCCTCTGAATTGTACTAAAGTTGTGACAGATTAAAAAAAGAAAAAAAATACCAAGTTGTATTTCAGCATATCATTCTAAACCACTGTGAATTCAAAGGATACAGTCTTAAGGTATCAGAAACTCATAAAAGCACAAGCTCTTCAAATCTTTTAAATTATGGATGAGGAAATTTATATTGCAAATCAGGTAGCACCTCTTTGGTTTGTGCAAATTGATGAAATACAGAGATTTAAATGCAAGTTGCATCTTTTTGATTTGTAATTATTGAATGGTTTTGAACAACTGTAAGTAATGATCAAAACCCTAATCCCGTTATGGCTAATTAGAGAACAGTTGTAGAAGTGGAAAAGCTTCAATTTTGTGTTCAGTGTGGACAGAAAGACTAGAGGATGGAAAAAAGAAAGAGTGGAAATTCTTACCGTGGTATTTACTGGGGTTTATTTTCCTGTTTCACAGATTTTGAACATTTCCCTAGAAATCTTCACAGCCCTTCGTGATTCTGCTGGCCTGGGCAGAGCATATGCAGCTGCAGCCAAGATCCTGGCAAGGTAGGTTACCACATCCTTGTCTGACTGGCAGTGCAGATTCATTCAGCTGTGAAAGACTGAAATTGTTAGAGGTCTGTCGCTTCCCATTACTGAGTGCTTAAATTTTAAGCAGTGCCCTTCTTGCAGTAAGTGACCCTTTCATCGAAAGTTATTTTAAACCAGTACACATTTTTTAAAAGTGTATGGTCTTAGCTTTTCTCTACCTGCAAACTATGATGTGTCCTTTTTCTTCCACATTTTGGAGGCTTTTTAAGTTGTTGGGTTTTTTTTCCTCACAAGTTTAGAAGGAACCTTATTGGAAAATAGAATTGCAGGCCTATTTTCCATGTTACAAAGACAGAAAAACTTGAAGAATGTAGCAAGCTTCAGTAGGTGTCTCACTGTAATATTTTCTGAACTGTAAGTTTCCATTTATTGCACTCACTTTTCTGTGGAGGCATTTCTGGTTTGTGCATGTGTAACTAGATACAAATTTGTTGCAAATACAATGCTTGTGTTTAATATTTTTGATTTAGCATCTTCCATTAACATCTTCTTCCAGGTGGATTCATTTGAAAGTACTTCAACGTCTAGCACAAATAATTTTGACATGAAATAGTCTAATGCAATTATCATATGAAGTAGGGGAAAAAAGAGCTTAAAATGAAGGTTGCAGCTTTTTCATGATTCATCCTGTGTTTAGGGACTTTAGTGCATATGATGCATGATAGAGGTTGGCAAATTGTTTATGGAGAAGGTTTATTTCAGTGTGCAGAGCAAAATTTTCCTCTTTGAGTTAAATCTCTTTTCTCTTGGCCTTTCAGAGCATACAAGGACCAGCCACAACCACAGTTGTCTTTGGCTCCCTGATACATAATTCATGGCTACACGTATTCTGAGCATCCTAAATAAGGACATGGGATAAGATACTCAAAAAGACACAGAAGAGAATAAGAATGCCAGGTCCCATTTTCAAAATTGTCTTAAGCCTAAGCAAGAAAGATTTAGTTACTAGAACACCAGCTGTTACAATGAGTGGCTTTGCAATGGGTACAAAGTTGTCTGAGCTCTCAGCAGCATTCATGGGCTCCTTGTATTCCCAGAAAGCAGCAGTCTGGGTGGAGGGTGGATTAAGACAGTGAAGAGAACATCCCTAGTAAACCAGGTATATTAATTTCCTCTCCGTGTGACTTAGGCATTCTGGAATGAGGGCCCACACATTTATTCACTCAAAATTTACAGGTTTGGTGACCCTTCTGAAATTAGGTTGCTAAATCCTTCATCTGGTAGTCCATGCCCATTCAAATTCTTATTTTAGACACAAAGCTACAGAAAGAATGACTAGTGATTTTCTTCTGCATCAAATCTGTACTCCACACTTTCTGGGAACGTTCTGTAGCTATCCAGGAATGGACAGTCTCACTGCTTTCCAGTTTGCAATTCGAAAAAGAGGGAAAACAGTAGATAAGGATCAATGAGAGGGAATACTAGGAGCAGTAAGACTCCCTAGTTTAGTGTTTAAGGCATTCTCCTACAAGAGGAACATTCTGATGATTCAAGTGAAGGAGGAACTCAATTTCATAGGATCAGGGATTTAATTGCTAATCTATTGCACAGGTGAAGACCCAACCATAAACACTTCCTCTGGAAAATGGCTGTCACATTTTTATAAAACATGTCTGGTAGTTTTGCCATGAGAACATTTACCAAATTAAACACCTTACATATGTACTTGCTTTGAAGAGCTCTAGGCATTTGATAGTCATTAACTGCTCAGCCCTGTAAAATGTCATGATTCTCAGCAACTTTCAGTCATTTGAGAAACTTGTCTGTAGAACAGTCTGGGCAGGTATGAATCATGGAATGTTAGAATCATAAAATAGTTTGGGTTGGAAGAAATCTTTAAATGTCACCTAGTCAAAAGTCCCATCCTGCCTGGCCTGGAATTATTTCCAGGAATGGGGCACCTACCACCTTTCTGGACAACCTGTTTCCATGTTTTACCACTCTTGTTGTAAAACATTTCTCCCTTTTATCTAATCTAAATCAACCCTCCTTCAGTTTAAAACCATTTTCCCTTGTCCTGTTGCAACAGGCCCTCCTAAACAATTTGTCCCCATCTTTATTATAAGCTCATTTTAGGTACTGTAAGGTTTCTACAGAGACTTCTCCAGATCAAACAACCCCAGCTCTCTCATCCTGTTTTCATAGGAGATGTTCTCTAATCCTTTGACCATTTTTGTGGCTTCCTCTGCACCCCCTACAACAGGTCCATATCCATCCTGTGCTGAGGATTCCAGAGCTGGACATAGTACATATTGGATAAATGCATGAATTTATTCTGTCGCTGCTGGTGACTAAATCTCCCTTTTCAGCTTGTTCACTTTCTCAGTCCTTGTACTTTTACCTGATACCATTTTCAATTTGATGGATAATGTCTTTACAAAGAAAAGATGGACATTTCCTAAAAATCACGTGTTATAGCCATAAGGTCTATGAGAATTTGCACTGATTTCCATGTGACGAGTTGGACAAAGTGATTGAGTCCTCCTGAGTCACACAGAATCCAACTATGGCTTTGGAATATTTTGTGAAATCTTTGCTGCAGATCTTTCCAGTGACCACAGGAAACTGAAAATCTTTATCATGTGCATTTAGGCATGTCATTTTCCAGGGAAAAAAATCTAACATAATAGCATCATGTTCTTGACTTATTCTGCCAGTGTCCACCGTGGTAATGACTTCTTGTGGACACATGATTTATACATCCAATTCCATCACATGAGCAATCCTATAAAAGGTGCATATTTTCATAAAAGTCTAATAGGGGTAAAAATCTCATAGGGCATTTTAGCATGAAACTGGAAAATGAGTTGCTGTAGATGTGTAATCTCTTCTGCTGAAGTCATCATAACTGTTCTGTGGGATCATGAATGACTATATCTTTAGGAAATTACATTTTATGCATTTAGGAAGGTGATGTCTAAGGAGATAGAAAGTATATGGCTGTATAAAATAACATGTAGATTTTTGAAGGAACTATAAAATATTAGCCCTTTGAGTAGGAAAGACCTGTTTATCATGTTATCAGATCCTGTGCAGGATAAAGTGCTTTGGTAATCCTTCTAGCATAGTTTAAATATCTCAAGCTGTAGTGCTTTTAGAAGTACTTCCTTTGAAAAATTGTTAAACTGTACCAACCAATTGCTAGCTGGCATAAGTGAAGTTCTAAGAGTGAGAAATATCTTTCTGATATGTATCAAATTGATTTCTGTTTTCCTGAAAGAGGTTACATGCCCTAGCAATTTTCATATTTTCTATATGTGGAGCATAGGTTTTTATGTGAAATATAAAAAATGGCCAAAAATACATCTAAACATTTCTATTAATTCATGAAATTAAGAAAACCTTTTTACATTTTCTCCTGTCACTGATTCCATTTGCTTTATTACTTTCAGCCTCTAGCCCACAAACTTGGTGGCACAATCAACAAACCCCTCAGTGGCTGTTTCATCTCTGCTCTATTTGATTTCTCCACTCTGAGTAAATGATTAAGTTTTCATGCATTGGTTCAACCAAAATCTATGTTCACTCAACCACATCCTTTATTGATTACTTCTACTGCAAACAGTAGGCCAAGTGTGATATACATAATTGGACAGTTGTCAGGGGATGTGGGTGTTAACAGTCCTGTTTTCCCAATTGGAAACTGGAATCACCTTGATACACAAATATTCTGCACTGTTTCATTCTCATTCCTTGGACCAAGGAGTCCTTTTCCTCAGAATATATGTTTTTAACTCTCAAAGGTCTGGTTGAATGGATTTAATGATTATACCATATAATATGCTCTTCAAGTTGCACCTGTGCACTGCATATAGAAAACTAGAAAAACTGGAATTAATATTTGTCTAACACTTTAACCTTGTCCTTTAACTTATATAAATCATATGCTGCATTTCTGTAGGGAAACATTTGATTTTCTCTTCTTAGGAAAGAAAAATAGGTTGAAAAATATGTGTTTCTCATTCTAAAATTTGACTTTAGGTAAATGTTTACAGTCCAATATATTTTGTATTCTTAGAGTATCAAAATACTTAAATTAGGAAAATTTAGGAGATCCAAGTCTGCTTATTGACACCTAAGCTTTACAGTAGCATGTCCTTCAACATTTCAAGAATGTTGGTTTTCAGTGGTTTAGCATCCTTTTGTAGCAGTCTCGCTCATCTCAGATCCACACAGACAGTCACTGCAGTATTGTAAATTTACAGGAAAGCTTTGCTGGGTTTCCTGTTTCATGACAGGCTCTACCCTGTTTATAATTACTCTATAGCATAAAACAGGGAGTTGCAGACTTCTGCCATTTTTGAAAGTGCATACCCCTACTACAGTTTATAATAAAAACTGTAAGGTAAATTAATGCCAGGCAGTCATGTGCTGCAGGAATAGAACTTGCAGGTGGTTTAAAATGGTGAGAAAATAAATCGCAATTCTTTATGACTTACAGAAACTTTTATTTCTGTGAATTTCTTAAGATCAGATTTTCTGTCTTGCTTGGTGCCTTGACATTTAGCATGTTATGCTCCTACATTAGTGACTCAAGTTCATGGCTAATATTGAGGTCAGCTGGAGTAACACTTCAGCCTGAAAGGGAAAAGTGTGCGGTGCCTTACTCACAGCAAGCACAGATGTCCATCTTCTATCTTCAATCATACTGCCGAGATCTTATATGGTTAATATGAGTGGCTTTATTAAAAAAAGGAAATCTGCAAATGTTATTGTCCAAGTGCATTAGCCAATTTTCAGCTTAGATTCAGCTGTGACCTCAGGTTGCTCTGATCTCCCGGGGGTGGCACCTGCAATCCACAGTTTATAGGTTTGCCTGTGTGACCCTGGCACCCTTTGATCCCCCCAGCCAAAGGGCAGTATTACACTCGGGGAAAGGCTGTCACCCCCAGAACTGAGAGACAGCTCTGTCATGGAGCTGCTGCTGCACCACCAGGGTTCTAGAGCATGAAATGGCAGTTCTGAATGGCAGCAGCACAGAAAGTCTCACTGAAAAACCAACCTGCTTACCTCCTTCTCTTATTATGTCAGGATGTGAGGTCCAGCTGTAGTGAAAATGTTACCAGCTGCTCAGTAGGAAAAACTTTAAAATAATGTCCAAAATCCCTGTTAAATCATCACGTGTATTTTCTCTCTTGATCTTAAAATATGACACAATATTCTGAAGAAAGATTTTGGTTTATTTTGCTGAAAGGATCCAGTTCTGCCCTCAAAACATTCTGTGTCTCACTGGGCTCAGCACAGGTAGTGCTAGAGGCCATTTGGAAATAAAATCCAGTCATGGATGAGTCATCACAAAGTAAAGTAACTTCCGAACAAAGGGACAGATCTTCAGCATCTGGAAAAGCCATCTGAGTAAATATTTAATTTTGTCCCTGTCCTTTTCTTCAGTCAGGGAAAATCAGCTGAAATTCTGCAGTACTTAGGAGAGTTTATGAAGGATGCTGAGAACGCTCATCTAAGCCAAAGCCTGGTGGATGCAAATGTATTACTTGGGAATGTTCATAATGAAAGAGTAAGTACTGATTGTGGTAATGATCTCAAACAGCTTGGTTTACTTCATGGTAAAAATCTAGTTTTGCATGTGAGATGACCCTGGAGGATTTGATCAAGGTACGGCTTCCAGGAGTCACCAAAGGAGAAGGCACGGTGGGACTAAATAAAATGTGCTTTAATTTTTTGGGTAATGTGAAAATTTCACAGCATATTTAACACATAGGGTTGTGTTCTGGAATAAATTAGTAAAATCTCCAAATTCAGATCATGATATATTTTCAATGTTGTGAAAAATCTGTATCCAAATAACTACTGGGGCCACATATGCCCATAAAGTCATAAGTAATGCAAATGAAATTTTATTGCACTGTACATGAATGTATACAGCATTGCATCCTAATAAGCCATTTTTAATCTTAGCTTGATTTCTTCTCTACATTCTCTCTGCCAAATTTATGAAATGGATTCTAGCAGCAAATAGTTTTTGTCAGAGGTCTGTGTTAGTTGTGGAAGGCCTTTCCCTATTATGTGCCTCCATCTAGCTTTGATTTGGCCTGGTTCAATCAGTGGATAGGCAGTGATGGAAAATGTTAAGCTGGAGGTAACTAAGACACTCCCTTTATCATAGTTTCTAAGGTCTTTTGAAGTGCTTCTTTCAGACCCATGTGCCAGTCTCTGAATAGATCTGTTGGCTACCTGTCTGGGTAGTGTTTTCCATGCTTACTGTATCCAGGGATGCAGTGCTTGCACTGTAGTAGCCCTTGGGTTTTGAAATCAGAACAGTTAAAAACTTTCCTGTAGAAGTGAAAGATTCATGTTGAGCCCTTTAACACCCATTTTAGAGCTGAAATGCTATGTGAAATTGTTTAGACATGATAAGTAATAACAGGACTTAGTTCTGCAGACTGGACAATGTGGAAATTAGGAAACAGTTTCACAACGAATAAAATAAAAATACTCTTTCAAAGTCACCCTTTCTATCTTCTGCTGACAACTTGCTAAAGTAACTTTAAAATGAATCTGAAACTTAGAAGAAAGTGGAGTGGTGTAACACTCTGCTTAATTATTCTACTCTGAATTTAAAAAATACTTAACTACATTCTGTTTAACTGTTTCTGTATTTCATGACTTCTGCCCCCACTGAGAATAGTCAATTCTATAAGAACCAGTATTTTAAGAATTAATCTCTTTTTTATTGTTCTTTAAATGCTCTCAGTTCAGAATTTGCTGCCTTGAGCTGGAGTAGTGGTGTAGAAGGGCAAAATCTAGTAACTTAATCTTATAAATTTATATAAAATATGTGATTTAAACATAAAAATTCTTAACATTTGGAATTCCCTATTTACTATGCCATTTTTTCCTGCGTGGTCAACAATGTTTACCAAAACTAAGTCTAAGTTAACATTTCCTCTTTTGTGTCACTGCCTCCTGGTGTCAGCTGTCATCACCAGTATTCTCTAAGTTAAATCATTATTAGGGTGTTTTTATTCAACTCTGTGCTTCCCCCAGTGATAGAATTTGCAGTAGTACTGCCCTTCTTGTTGAATCAAAGATATCTCTATTTATATCCAGATCTATCCTTGGGAACCTTTAGTAAACCAGAGATATAACTCTTACTGTTCTTCTCAGTGTGACATTGACCAAATGTGCTTTACTCTGTCCATACTGTTGCTGTATCCTTACAGTTCTGTCATCTCACTGTCTTTCTTTAATGCTGTAAACTCAGTTTGCTTCCTAGCCATGATTGGTTTACCCAGGTATTTCTCGTTCCCTAAAATCTCTGGGTTTGCATCACACACAAATATTAGGTCTGATTTCTCCCAGTATGTTAAGCAGGTTGCTTACTTAATATGCAAACTCTGATTAAGTTAGCATGACACTCTGTCATTTCTCATTTTACTTTTCTCAAGTTTCTTAGGCTGATTTGCTGCATTCCTCTCACTAATTGTACCACTTAACCTGTTACAGTTCTCCTGAGTATGATGGGTAGGTTTTTGCTTTTTATCTATTATCCTATGAATTATTATTCTTTATTCATTGCTGGGTCCTCATAGGCCTAATTCTGCTCTCCTACTGTATTAAACAAAGCCTGAAGACCACTCAAATTTCTCTCTTTTCTCCTTTTATAATTGTAGGCACATTTTAGCAGTTACACAGAATTTGATCCCAGGAAGTGGTATCAAGGGCTACAGGTATCAGCTGGAGTCTCTCTATGCAGGAGGGAATTTGAATCATACTAAATCAAGCTGAGAGTGAAAGGATAAGACAGCTCTGAAAATGTTTTCAGTCAGGAATTCTCTCCCATCAGGGCAGCAGAATCCCACACCACTGGGAGAAATGGAAGGTGTATCCCAGGGAGCAGGCAGGCTATAGCTAAGTGTTAATTATAGAGATGTAGAACTTGCCACAAGAAGTTTGTCTAGCTCTGACAATAGTCAGAACTAATTCCTTCAGATTAAAGTGTAAACAGTTCCATAACAAGTTGCTTGCAGGAAAACCATTTGGTTTGGGGTTTTCTTGCCTTGTCTTGTTTGTTGATTTTTGTTTTTTCAGAAGGATGTCCAACTTTCTGCCTAGCAGGCTTATGATCAAGCTTCTCTCTGTAAACAATCCATGAAAAGGAGAGAGCTATCTGGAATAATTTTTGAATTTCTTGCTTTTCAGTTATATTCAATTCATCCTTATTTTTCTATTGTTGTTGATAGCAATTTTCAGTCTATTCCCGGTTTATATTTGCTGTTTGGCCTATGCTTACTTTATCCAGTTTAATAAATATACTGTTTATTTACATAGATTGTATCTACTCTATCTTTCTCCCCTGCATTCTTGATACGTCCTAACATTTTGTTTGACCTTAGCAGATACCAGAGCAATTTTTTGTTTAGGAGAAACCACTGCAGAGCTGCCCATGTTGTTTCAGGACACCTTCCTGAGCTTGAGTAAATCAGAACCCACTAAAAGTTACAAATAGGTCAGGCAGTATGAAATACCACTCATTTTCTAACGAATTCGTATCATTTGCTATCACAGAACCACTCAGGTAGTATTATTAGATCCCTTTGAAATTCCTCAAAGCCTTGCAAAAACCCTCCTTTCTTACTTTTTTCAACAATCTTCACAAAATAATAATCTGATTTTTTCCTATAATAACGAAACATTAGGCAAAAGCGATACTGAAGCATGAAGTTACTGTACATAGGCACATATAATACCAAAACTAAAGGTACTACTTTTCAAGCCTGGATTACGCTGCCTAGTTTTAATTGAGATGTTATTTATTTCCTAGCAATTAATTCTCTTTGTCTATAGTTTTCTTCAAATCTGTCATTTATGCTCTCTTTTGGTTTGGTGGTATGTAGCATTTTAAATTAGAAGTTGGCTCTGGCAGCTCTTCTTTTGACTCCATTTTTGAGGGTTACTCAAAAGTAGATTTCTGCCAAAGAAGAAATATGCAAATGATTAGAAAATATGCCAATGACTATTTTAGCTTTTCAGCAGTATTCTTCAGCCTACCGTGTTTTTCCCTAGTTTTCTATTTATTTCTATTTAGTCAAGGATTTGGAGGAGGGGAGGGATGTTCTTCTATATTTCACATAAAAAAATAGCTCTTTATACTTTTTCAATTTCTCTTAATTTATTATCTTCTGTAGTTTATACTTCTTTTTACTGGATCCATGAATGTTGGATTTCTGTATTCTGTAAGCTTAAGAGATAAATTATTTGGCTTTTTTATTTAGCAGCAGTTGGCTTACATTTCTCCTACTGTTTCTTTTTTGTAGTTAGGAGTAATTCCTGGCATTTGCTATACCCTTTTCTTCACCAATGTGTAAGTTTTAATTTCTGTTCTTTTCTGTGCTTTGTTCTGTCACTTCATTATTGTCCTTTTTTTCCCATTTTTAGGATTTATTTTCTAAAATTTAGGAATAAATTAGGACCTTTCCTCCCACAGATATATTGATTAGGTCTATCACTTCATTATTGTCTTTTTTTTCCATGTTTAGGATTTATTTTCTAAAATTTAGGAATAAATTAGAACCTTTCTTCCCATAGATGTATTGAATGTAATGAAACAATAGCGATGATTTCTAAATGGCCTGACTGGTATCTCTATTAATACATTGATACACTTGGATTTGTGTGTTCAAAATGCTACACTGCTAACTAAGAAACAGTTCAGTTCCTGAGAAAGATGTGAGCAGCGCTATGAGGATTTTAGGGGTCAAGAAACAGCAAGGGAGAGTGATTTGCTTAATGCCCTGCCGTGAGTCATTCTGTGCACTGAGCTCTCCACTGCAACATCTCTGAGGTGCCACAGGAGCAGGCACAAAAATACAGGTGACTACGAGTAGTTTTAAAATTCTTTTATTTCTTTTTTTTTCTTTCTCTTCTTTACTAGGGGAACTATAATGAAGCTCTTGAATATTTCACTCAGGCTTCTGAGGCAGCAAAAACTTTGCACAATGTGCCCTTGGTGGATGAAACAAAGGCTTACTGTGGCATTGCGAAGGCTCATCAGCTGATGGTGGCATTTAACAGCCACGTAGCAGCCGCAGAAGATCCCGTCAGCCTCAAGTACCTGCTGGCATGGAAGGAAAACAGAAGTGACATGTGCGCTGACCCTCTTACAGTCGGTAAGGCATTGGTTATGAAACACATTAGAGCTGGATTGTCCTCAACGGTTAAGTCATTTTTCTTGTAGAGCTTTATTAAATTATTTCCTGGGTTTAATCCTTGTGCTGAATGGAGGGTGGATTTACTCCTTTGTGTGGTTATGGAAAAGGCTGAATTAAACAAGTTAAAATATAATATAGCAGGGAGAAACAGATAATAGTAGTTGCTCTGTATGGGAACTTGATTTTTTTCAGGGCTGTTTGCCAAAACGTCACAGCTACGGGCAAACAGTGATATAGTACTTTAGTCAAATATCATTCTTTTAATCTTTAAAGAAAGTAATAGTAATCCTCATTTGCAGTACATTTTTCAAGTGCATCCAAAAATCACTTCCCTGTAAGAAGTAATTTCTGCTTCACATAGTTCTGAATCTAGAAGAACGTGCTGTTTTATTTTTGTTATCCTTATACTTGACAATGGAGAGGAAGGGGAAAAATATAAACAGCTCTGGTTTGTTTATTGCATTTTGTTGTCTCAGGTGGCATAGAGGAGGACTTTGTGTGGAGTAGACCTCTTTCTTCATGGGTTAAATTTTCTTTGCACTTTTTCCATTGTACTATATATTAATACAAGGCAAACTGAATTATGCATTATCTTCAAGTGTTGATAGTATCAAACTATATTGTACTGGGGAAGCAAAAGGGTTAAGTTTACACTACCTTGACACTTTCTTCTCTGCATTCCTGTGAACAGTGTGAATCTGGAGTGCAGTGGAAATTAATGACAGCTGGGACAAAGTTATAAATAATATGGAGCTTCAGAGTTATGGTGTTTTTCCCTCAGTTATCATACCCCCAAAGACAGACTGCTTTTCTGCTGCTTTTTTCTGTATCTCACCCTTTCAAAGAATTGGCAAATTAAGTATAACTTCAGTTGCGAATTTTGTATATAAAATAAGTGGTAAATGAAGATGTTAGCAATTTAACAGGAGCCAGGATACCAAAGGCAACACTAGAAGCTACTGAGCGTTGTTGAACAAGGACATTTGTTGGCATGCTGAGGAGATAAATTAGACAACACTCTGTTTGATGTTCTAGTGATGGTAACACTTTTTCAAAGGTTTTATATGTATTAGTGATTTTTGTCTCAATAAGTGAATACCTAGCACACTCACAGATGTTGTTGACTGTCAGAGTTATTTGGTTGCATGTTTCCTGTCTAGACCTGGAGTGCAGATGCCAGGAATTCCAACAGAGATGGCCAAAGAAGAATCCAACATCAAGCAATTTTGTATATATGCATTTCATATGAGGATCACTAACTGCAGCTGATACAAATAGGAGGCCAACAAAAATCAACAATTGCAACAGGAAAAAAAAACAGAAACCTTGAAGAAATAGGATGATCTTTATATCCCCTATATGTATGTCAGTTCTTGCACCTAAAGACATTTTCTGTTCAACTTTCATAACATTGCTTTTTGTAGTCAGTTGTGAAACTCACTTATATCCTGAAATGATGTGTGCCCCTTTAAGCTTGAGATTCATGCTCCTCTTTAACAGTACTTCAGGGATGAACAGAGTATGATTAGAAAAGCCCTTTATGTCCTGGCAAGCATGGTACCAGAAACAAGTTTTGCCTGCTGAGATTCAATTCCTTCTGTATTTGTGCCTAGTTTACCCTCTGTTACTTTTGGTATTACAGTTTTCATTTCAGTTCCAGTTCACTCCAGGAACCCTGTGGCTACTGCATATTTAGCAGCACTTCCAGTTCAATATCATTTTTCTCATTAGTGCTCCAAGTTTACTCTCATGATACCCAGATTACATCCAGGAAAACATAGTGTCACACTGTCAGCACAATCTGTAACATTCTTCATGTTTTGTGTGCCAACTCTCTCGTTAGTACTGGCATTACATTTTTAATATCTTTGTCTGGCAAAACATGACCTGGCACCAATTCAAGATTAGGATTCACTGCCTTTGAGTTTCAGGTACAGCCTTTATTCTACCTTCCAGCAGAATGTCTGTGCATCCTATGATGAACTCATCACTTAGGAAATTCCTGCTGTTATAATAGAGCAGTATTTCTAGCTCTTTCAAACAGCTCAGCATTGATAATCTACTAGATTTTTCTCAGTCTTTTTGAGGATAAAACAGATAAAGACAAGAGACAATGGTAGTTCTTAATCCACAGGGGAATTTAATGAAAAGGTGGAGAGTAGTAAGTTTTTATTTCTGACTGTTCTGAATGAAAGATTTTTCTGTGACAAAAAAATAAAGAGTAATTTCTGTATTCTTAGGCAAAAGAAATACTTAAGCTAGTGGAGGAACAATTACATTTAAATTCAAGTACTGCCACATACCTTATGTCTTTCAACCAAGACTTATTTTCTAAATCAATCATTTCATTAAGCAGGCAGGAAGAACCATTAATTACTCAATTTACCTCAACATTTATTAATAAAATAGATGTTTTGACCAGAGTTTTCATGGACAAAGGGGATTGGAATGTCAGAAAACAGTGTTTGTAAATGCAAAGGAGAGTGTGTTGTCTTTGACTCATTCACCTGACTTCACTTACAAGAGAGTTATCTATGCCATTGTGAGATGCCACTGCAACAACAGATATGTTGTTATTGCTCTTTTTATGTTTATTACAATGTATAAAAACATTATAAGCAGAATCAGTGGGCAAAAGGGCTTGTGACTCCACATTAAAGCCTAAAAAGGAACCCACAGCATGACTAACATTGTCTGATGAGAAAACATTTCACAGGCCTTTCAATAAATAATCTCTTGACTTGCTGCCTTCTAGATGAGAGCAGGATAATTAAAGGTGCTGAAGGCAGTAAAATTTTGAATCAAATTTTGCATATTGATTACATGAAATGCTGACCAGAAATTGTTTTCTGTGAGTCTGGCAGCTCCTGGTCCAGGTCGTTGCATCTGGCAGGGCTGTGCCTCAGCAAGAGCCCTTGGATGCTTGAAATCATTTAAACACTTTTAAGAGTAGACTTGAAATGTATTGTTTTCCCTCATACTACAAGGCCTTCAGTTGTTTTCATGAGAACTAATATGTGCTTTTAACTACAATTTAGATTTCCATTCCTTGACTGTGGAGAACTTGGCAAAATTGACACATTTTACCATAGGTTTTCTCTGTGTGTTTAGTTGATTTTGTTTGTTTGTTTGTTTGTTTTTAAAGGCTTTAAATGATGCAAAAATGATTGTTTTAATCATGCCATAAATTGTGAAGACTTATAGTCAATAGAATTATCTTGTACCATCCACTTCAGCATGATTAGGTGAAAGAGAAAAGAGACCAAAAACCCCTATTTTTGTGAAATTTCTATTTCTGCTCTGCAAAATGTTATTTGCACAGCAAGGCTGCCGAACAGCATGAAGTGCTAGAGCCACTTTATTCAGGTACAAATTGTCTAGAGACTAGTGTACCATGGTTAGAAGTCATACATTAAACTAAGGCAGACATTTCAATAGGATCAAGTGGTAAAGAGCCAAGATTTTGTAGAGTTGGAGCCAAAGTTTTGCAAGTTTTACAGGTCATGTCATCGAACAAAGAAAAGGCAAAAGTCCAGCAGTGATGAAGACGCTTCAAGGCCACCCCGAGGGATGAAGTTAGGAGACCACTACCCAAATTTGAAGCCAAAAAGAAAGCTCCGCCCAAGATTCTGCCTAATCATTAATATGGAAATTAGAGGGTGTTAACTATGGACTTAAGACTATAAAACAGCTTATTTTCCATAACCAAGTGAGGCAAGTTTTTGTTCAGTATGAACTGGCTTGCCTCCAACGTTGTCAATAAATATCTTTGCTGCTATTAGAATAAAAAGTCTTCTCTTAGCAGTTATTTTTGTGACATTTTCGCTTATCATAGGACAGTCGCTGGCATTCCACACTTGAGCAGCCCTCAGTGTGATGTAAAATGCATGCAGCACTAAACCTATAGCCTGGCAAATACAATCCAATGAGCTTTTGTTTTTACTCCCAAATATTTAGCCCCTCAATATTCTTTCTCCAGCTTCCTCTCATAGATGTAGGGAATGGTCCATTTCATAGTGTGACTGTGTAAAAAGTTAAATTTTCATCCCACCGATTCCCATTTTGTAAAGCACTGTAAGGTGGTTTAGAGTCCATATAATTTAGAGGTTTTCTGTAAAGATTTGGCTTGCACAAAATTGCTAATTTGTCTAAAAATAGCAATCTTACCAGGTGCATTTTAGATTGAGCTTGTGTGTAACTTTATCATTTGTTAATAAAAGGGTTATCCCTAAAGAATGGGAAATTCAAAGGTGAGATATGAGATCGACGATTACACTAAGCAATTCAGTTAACCTATCTCTACTGTCACTTACCACAGCTGTGTAATTTATGGGCCATTTTGGTAATAGTGTCCAATAGCAGAACAGTTGGCTTCATAATGGGATAAACTTCTTTTTTTACTGTCTCTTCTTTCTGAAGCACACTAGTTCCAGAAAAACTTCTAACATGGCAAATCTTGTCTTTCCTCCTTTAAGAAATTATGCTTGTTACCTTAAATGCCTACTGAATAAAACTGTTATGCCATGGTACTGTACCTGAAACCCTTGACTGTACATTAGCAAATCAAACCCTGTCTTCATGTGCACTTTATATGTCCAGTGCCTGTTCATTGGTGCTAGCAGGTTTTTAATTCTGGGAAAACATAAGATTAAGAAAATGCATTGTTCACTAATCAGAACAGAAAATACCAAGTCTTTGTACCTTACAGACGTATACATCCACTACATAGTTCTTAAATGACATCAGTGGAAAGGTAGAGGCCTGTGTTGGCAGGTTCCTTTCACTGCATATTTCCAACCTAAAGCTCTGTCAGAGATTTTGATGTGTCATGATACTGATGTAGGACTGCAACAATTGGGCATGTGTGTGTGTGCTCCCTCAAAGGCACTGTTTGTGTGTCTGTGATACTGTTTGGATCATTTATTACTCAGTAAGTCCTATTCTGCAGTTAGTGTGTACAGAAGGCAAATACCTGGGCTTGTGTGGTGACTGAAATTAACACACCATCTAAATGTTTGTTTTTGAAATGTTTCTTACCGTCCCTAGAGGTTTTTAAGATGAGATTGGATGTGGCACTGAGTGCCATGATCTAGTAATCACGGTGATGTTGGATCAAGGGTTGGGCGTGGTGATCTCGGAGGTCTCTTCCAACCCAGATGATTCTATGATTCTATGATTCTCTATAGTTTATTAATGAGTTTTGTAGCTAACTTGTCAAGTAAAGATCATTAAATGTATATGCTGTCAGTGACAAAGTAGTTAGATGGAATTTGAACAGTCCTGATTGTTCTTCCCAATCACTGTTGTAAAGATGGGAATGATTTATACCCTTGATTTGGGAAGCAGAGGATGCTCATCCTACTCCCCAGTGACCTTCTGGGCACCCCCTCCCTCTCAGAGGTCTGTGGATCGGCAATGGACTCTGCTTCCAGCTCTGTGTGCTTATGATTTATGTCAATAGTGAGTGATACAAGCAGAGAGTTTATCGAAGTTTTTAGAATATATTGTTAATATATGAAAATAATGAGAAATTGAAAGGATTTTAGAAATACCTTTTCATGTTTTCTCAGAAAATGCAACTGAGCATGAAATAAATGAATTATTTGCTTTTTCACACTGGTAAATATGAACTATGACTTTATATTATGGAAAGTAGGTGTGTGACCAGGTGCAGACTCCAAGACTGTCCCTGTGCCAGAGGTATAAAGGCTCACTTCTTAATAAGCATATTTTGAAAGCAGTTCAAATGCTTCTGTGTCCCCTCCAGAAATTCACAGGATGGCTTCCGTACATTTTTGTGGGGTTTATCAAATAGAATTATTTGCTCACTTCTGGAAAAGTACAGTGGTTAAAAATGCTGAAATATATACATTTAGGAAAATTATTATGAAAAATTAGAGAGCTGATTCTGTAATATTTTTTTCCTTTTTTAAACTTGTGCTGCCTCTTCTTAGTCATATCACCTAGCAGTTGTCACTTCCTAAATTTTATTGTCTCACCTTTAGCTTTCCAAAGTACCAGTCATTTTTTTGTACTGCTGAATCTTTGATATTAATGCTAGGTATTTTAACTAAGTGTTGAAATAGAGCATACTTACTTAGAGATGATGGCATGGAACAGGTGGATTTCTGCAAAATCAGCTTATGTAGTTCATAATGTCTTTTGTTATTTATTCTTATTTGGGATTTTTTTTTACGTATATGATTGTCTGCTTAGTAATACACTATGATATTTTTAGAAAGTGAGAGTGATTGTTGCTTGAACTACAGAAAGAATTAAGTGTACAGAAAAGAACTGTCAGTGACAGGGAAGTTATTCAGCACTTTGTGATCAGTGACCGGATGCACCAGATTCTCAATGACGAGTCTGAGAACACACTATATATGTCTGTGTCAGTTTTTCTGGTTCGGTAAATTCCTTTATTTACTGTTGATGGCTGAAGTTTGTCTGAAATAAAGGTGAGAGGGAAGTGCTGATACTCTGTGTTCTTCTGCTTTGTATAAATGCAATATCCAGAGGGGTTTACTGTGATTATTTTTTTTAAATACTGACATAAATAGTTGGGGTGTGTTAGACAGAATTAGATATAGGTCAGGTTGGATTGGCAATACCATACTTGAGAGGAGGGTTTGTAGAACATTTTCATGTTTAACCATGGAATAATGTGTTAGAAGTTTTTTCATGGTCTTTGCCAAGAGTTGGAAGTTCTTTTATGTCTACGTGGTATTATAGGTTCATAAAAAATCACTATCATCCTGACTATAGGATTCTGAGTGTTCTTGTCATCTGTAGTTACATAAAAACATTTTAACCAGAGGAGAATTTGGATCTCATATAGGTTTTGTCCCTTCTGATACCTTCTATGGAAACATCTAAATCTCACCATACATTTCCTTTAGACAAATCCTGTGCTAAACATTGTTGGCATCCAGCTGTGTTTGCTCAGAGAAGCTTTCTAGATCAGCAGAAAATGGTTCCCTAAATAAGGTGAATTGTTCTTTCTTGTGGAAAAAAATAGTTGGAAGTGATGTTCAAGTTGCAGTATATTGTCAGCCCCTTTAGTGTAGCTTTATGCACTGAACTAGTGTAGTTTTGTGCACTGCACTGTCAGTACTTCTACATAAGTGAAGTTCCTTACTGGCTTAAAAAGCAAAAATTCACAGAGCAGAATCTCAGTCCTGCTCTGATTTTATAAGACCCTTGAACAGCTCTAAAGAGATTGAAGCTCTTGCTCAACCTCATTTGGTCACTTCTAGAGAAATCCTTGATTTGAGGCACCTCAAGTTTTAAGTTTCTCTGCAGTTCAGAGCTAATGAAAGCATTGACAAAGAGAAGTCATAAAGCAGGACCTGTTCTCTGGCAGATCCCTGGTGGTTGGTGGGGGAAGGTAAGAACAGCCAGTTGGCAAACTTTGCAAGTGGTTCTAGTGCCTCTCCACACGTGCCCATCATAGGCTACCTTCCTTTGCTGCATACACAAGCACAGATGTGTCTAGTGATTTTATACTCAAAAAGGAAAATGGATCCTCATAATGAACCTAAGATCAGAGTTTTGTGGTTTTGTTTAATATTGAGATGGTTGTTGTCATTCAGGCTTTATAAAGAACCTCTTATTGGTGTTGTGTGCAAACATGCCAACCAATATATATAGGCCTTAGGCCAACATGAACCAGTTCTCTGGTGCAAACTCTTCCTTGCCCAAAGCTCCCCAACAGTCTTTGGACCTACGAAATCAAAGCCAATACAAAGAAACTGTATTCAGTGCATGTATTCTGTAACAGAACCCTTAGGTCATCTCAGGAGTTGCAGCCAGTGTATCAAACACCCTCCTTCTCCTTGGTCTCTCAAGCCAGCTTTCTTTTCTGCATCTTTGAGAAGGTTTTCTGAAATGTGTTCCCCTGCCTGGATATATCCTTTTATGTTCCTCTTATGTTTAAGTAACAAATTGCTGTTTTTATTAAGACTCTGTGATCTGAAGACAGTCAAGATTTACGTGATTTACATTTAGAAATAAGCCAATCTATATTAAAAAGTGAAGTGTCATACTTTTGCAGTTTCATGTATTTATGAAACTGTATTTCTTTTGCCCAAAAATCCACCTCTCTTGTTATTCTTTTCTGTAATCATTGGAGATATTTTGTGGGTTTTTGAACTGTATCTGAAACCTTTATTATATTTTTGTTTCTCTTCATTCCTCTCTATTCTCTTGTGTTTTTTTCAGCTGTTCTTCACTTTCATATTGCAGATTATTCTCTCTTCTTTGGCCTCACACCTTCATTCCAAATCCCAGTTTTATGCATGTTTATACTAGTGCTTAAGGACTATGTCAGTTCCCTCTGTGCCATCTCAACTTATACCTTCTTAGGTATATCTTTTGTGATTGCAGTAAAATCCATAGGAGGGTTTTGGCAGGGTTTTTTCAGTTTTTTATACTGTTTTCACACTGTTCTTCATGCTTTGTTTTTATTGTGTTTAGATCAAGAATGCAGTGAAAAGAATCACACTTCTTATTGAGTATCTTGGTGAGTTGGTTAATAGAAAATTCTGAAGTGTCAAAATAGCCTTTAAATAGATCTTAATCACCTGTGTGAATGGATTGATTAAGTTTAAGTGTACAACTGGATGATTAATTAGCTGGAAGATCCAAATGCATGCTTAAGTAGATGACCATGCCTCCAGGCTCATCCACTTGTTTCTACTCACTCAGTTAAACATTCAATATTATCTATAATATGGAATATTCCCATTTAAGGGTTCATGTAAATCTTGCCACAGAGCCAAGTAATTATACAGTATTTTCCACAGTGTGTCATACAAGTACATAATTTTGAACATGTAGCTACTATCCTACAACACTGACATTAATAAGAGATTAATTGATGGGGGAAATTGTTCTTAATCAAAAGGTTTTTTTCTTACATTTCCATTTGCTATAGTGGTTTAATAGAGTTCCTTTTCCTTGAAATTCTGGCATAATATTTTTAATTTTCAAGGTTTAGCTGCTACAGATAGTAAGTCAAACACAATGTAGCTGCTGTCAGCTCCTGCAGCAGTTTTTGTAATGGGAACTGCAAGTGCCCAACACCTCTCCTAAGCAAACCTTATGTTTATGCATATGCTGATGACTGTGCCTGTGAAAGCCAATACTTTACCTTTGTCTTTTTCGTGAAAGTGTATTTCTTACTGCCTGATATTTATAGATCACATGAACGCAGACCTTGAGCTGTCTGATTGTGTCTGCACATCTCAGCTTGGCATTTGTTAGTACTGTGCATTTAACTCACTGCTGATATAAAATTGAAGCTGAAAAATGAAAGGTGAGTATGCTGTATGGTAGTCTTGCTCAGGCACCCAAGGAATTTGAGGAATAAGAACTTCAGACCATGCCTGAGTAGCCAGTGTCAAGGGAAAACAGAGTTTTACAGTTGGTGGGAACCAGGAGGGGAGAGGGAGCTGCACTGACCTCTCCTGAGTGCAGCACTTGCAGCCCTCTGTTTACCTGACACTTCGCTCTCCTGGGAAAAAGCGTCACTTTAGGGTGCTGTGGAGCCCAGTCTTTGACTCCAGAATCTTTCAATCTGCCAAACAGGATCTTGAAATGTGTAATTCCCCAAGAGTGACCTTGTCCTCACCGGTACCTTTAGCTCCGTTCTGAGCATAATGTTGAAACAAATTGTATTTTATTTTGTTGATATTCATACAAGTATGCACATTTGTGCTGCAGTACTAAGAGAATTGAGATGAAACATTGACCATTTCAAGCATTAAGAAAATCAATCAATATATTGAAGGATAACTGGATTTCTGTTCTTGTCTTCTCTAATAGATCTTGAAAAGGCCCACTGTTCATACAGGGGAAAGCAATACTTCAGTTTGCTGTATTAAAACTGTTAGTAATGACTGCAACAAGTTAGCTGTGATTACAAGAAAAAGATAGCTCATGCTAATGACATGGAATTTGATTTAGATAAATTTAATTTTGTTGCACTAAAGTAAACAAACTTTCGTGAAGAGAAAGGACTTCACCAACAAGCTTATGAAGTTTATAGTGAAGACATTTTATTTCACACAGCACATGGTTTATACAGGGTTAGAGGTACATCTTATTGGCTAAAAGGGTCTCACCCCAACACCCTAGAACTTCTAATTGGTTAAAAGCCTATCTCTCACAAGTCCCGTGTTTGTATTATCTCATCCTGATGTTTTGAGGTCCATGTCCAGAGATCAGGAAGGCAGTTGAGACGTTCTCATGAAAACACTTGCAAGGAGTGACCGTCGCCTACCGGACAAACAGCAGGTGTGTGTCCTTGCAGGCTGAAGTATCAGCATGATTCTCACGGAGCTGAAGCAGTTTGGATTGCTCAGAAATTCACTTTTTGCAAGCAATCTCACAACATTGCACTTCAAGATAAAATATTTCTTTCTCTCACGTGTTTTGATAAGTTTTTCTTTATTTTATTGCAATTGCATTAGCAATTTGAAAGGTGGAGTATATGTGCATATATTTGTGTATTCACAGAGAGAAACTGTATGGCAAAGAGAGGAGAATGTTGCATACGTGTTAAAAAATGTGAACCAAATACTGCTTTTTGTTATGCCTGTAAAATCTTACTGATTTTAGGGGGGTGGCGCAAGTGTAACTATAAGCAGAATTTATCCCTTTGAGGTGCATTATCAAAAACTTCAAGGGAAGCAAAGGTTCCAATAACGGGGGGAATTGCTAGGTATGATATTTATGCTGGAGAACACAACCTGGGTAAGAGGGATGTTCCAGCTGAGGGTAGTCTAGAAACTAGATTTTAGTATATCATATTTTATATTTTTAAAGAGTAGTGTTTGAGCATTTGTGCTGGGAAGCACTGGAAATATATTGCTCACTAATCATATTTGTAGTATATTTAAGGAATGATCATGCAACTAAAATGTGGAAGATACAGGAAGAGTCCTAATACGTCCATAGGAAAATACGGGGTTAAAGTGGGCTATATTTTAAGTAGTGTTCAGTTGCCTTGCTGTGTGGGGAGAGACTGAGCAGTCCTGGCTAATGACTTGTAGGTACTGAATCCTCAGGTCTCTCAGGTGGTTTCACTCGACCAGTTTCAGCAGAATGATGAAAAGGTTGAGATAAAATAAACTGACAGTTGCTACTCATCGCAGGCAGCAAGCTGTACCCTGGCAGATGAGACCCTGGGAGCCCTCTTTTTTAAACAAAGGCTTTCACTGCAGTGAGCAATGAACTCCACACAAAAAAGGAAAAGGAGAGAGAGATTGGCAGCTGGTGACCGACAGGAGGAGGGAAGGGAGGGAAACTGAGAAACACAGCAATTGTTGGCTAATTAGAAGCCATTCCCACCTACTTAATACCAACCCATTAAGCAAGAAACACTTTTCATCTTACTCTCGCTGCTACACATGACATTATACTCCAATCAATACCCTCCCACTGGCTGCCCCACTGCCCACAAATGAATACATTGCAGTTCAAGAATGCAGTAATTGAGTTGGGGCAGTGAAACTGCAGCTCACAGTCGAGATCTTTTTCTGAAGATACGAATGTAGTGTTGGTGATGCTTGGATAAAGAAATCAAATCCCTATATTGACAGCTGTCAACAATTGGCAAATGGATGAAGTCAGCAATGAATCAATTTTACCTTTGTATTGAAGTGACAAAAACTATTTTCAGAGGGGTTGTTTTTTTCCCATTTGAATAAGAGATCTAGAGGGTTTGCTTCCAGGTGTTTAGAATTTTCAGGGTGTTTTCTGCTCTGAACTTCAGTTATATCTACAAAAGATATATTTATATATATAAATATCATTGTGTACTTGCAACAAGGCATCTCATCATATTTACAGCTGCTTGATTTTTTAAAAAAATTTTTAGGCTACATTTCCTCGGGCTATTTTTTAATTTCATTCAGATCTTCCTAAGATTTTTATATCCATTGTGCAAAAGGATCTTACATTTCAACAATTAGAATCTTGCATTTAACTTCTATGTTTAGATTCTTGCAACATTTTTTTTTCAAATTAAATCCCTTGTTCCCTGAGCCATCTGGAGTTGGTAATACTATGCACAATCTGCAGCATAAAGTAATACTGTGCAGACTGCAGTACAATTCTTTCTTCATGCCAGTTTTGTCACTACTGAATCAAAACAGCAGGACACTGTTACTCTGCCTCCTTGGACAGATTGAAGAAGATATCAGTGTAGGTCTTTTGGAAGTACTGGAAGGATGTTCCTGTGCAAGACATGACATTTCTCCCTCCCCTTCAATTCCAAAGTGAATAGAGAATCAATTCAGGAACTAAGATTCCGTACAGTGCAAGTTCGAAGGCATCTTTTGGATGCAGATCAATTGCATACTGTGACATCTGATATTTGAAGGAAGAGACAATCATCACATGTGCTGTTCATTGTCATAACAATATTGTGGCATTTTCAGCATGGCATTTCTTCAGATGCTGTTTGTTCAAGCACTTCTTGTCTGCATAACTGTATAATGTGCTGTTAGCTTGCCCTGGCTGAGCCTTGAAGCCTTGAGTTGGACTTTATGTGTGTGCCATGACTTAACCTACTGCTTGGATCTCTAACCATTAAACAGCTTGTCTCTGTACCAGTACGAACAGTTAAAGCTGAGTGTAGTCAATGAGGATGACATAGCAAATGTTTTGCACCTTTTGATATTGTAAACTAAATAACAACAGACTGCTACTTTGTTGCCTCTTTCCAGTTGTTCAGTAATATTTTAAGCTTATTGGTTTAATTGTAGTTAATTTTAATTCAATTAATTTATTTCCCCGTGGTATAAATCAGCTTTCAATTGCCTCCTTTGACTACACTCCCTGAGTTTCTTTTGATACGTGTTAATGGCACTCTTAGAAAAGGATTTGTCCTCAATACAGTCTGTGAAGAGGAAAGAATTGCCTTTTGATGGACAGAGCTGGAATCTTCATCACTTGTGAGGATGCAGGTATTCCAGACATAGGAATTGAATATGATAAGGCATGGAGACAGAGGTTTCATTTACTTGGAGATACCTGCCTAGGACAAGCAGTGCTACATTTAGTTTCCACATAGGTACAATCTGCTTTTTAAAATAATCTGGTTCCAATGTTTATCTCTGTAAACTATGAGACTTCGATTCATTTAAACACGGAAATTTATAAGTTCAGTGTTACTTTGACTAGGTGCCAGTTAGAAGGATCAGAGGCAGGCTAGGGAAAATGTGGAGAGCAGTTGGCAGTCTTTGTGTTTCTCAGTGCCAAAGCCTATGGGGTTAATTTGAAGATACCCAAATCACCTTGGCAGCATCATCTCTAGTCTTTTCCAGAACTGTGGAATTTAATGAGCTAGGACAATAAGCATAGGATCATAGGAAAATAGTGATGGAAGAGACCTTAAAAAGTCACCTTCTCCAGCCTCTATGTAGGAGCAACTGTAATAATGTAATTTCTTAGAGAAGTTTGTCTTGTCTGTCTTTAAAACAATCTGGCAATTGATTTTCCATAGCATCCATGAGCAGTCTGTTCTAAATGGTAAATTTATGCAGGAAAAGGAAAAAAATAGAAAACTTTTCCTTTGTCTGAGGTTGTGTGTAATTCAAACTGTGTTTATCCAAAGGAAGCTTTATATTAATTCCTTCCATCTTTGCAGGAAACTTGGAGAAAGGAGTTATTTGATGCATACCAGTGTATAGAAGAAAATTTTATAGCAATTTCTGAAGGTTTAAAGTTATAAGGATTACTTAAGCGAAGTATTAATTATATATGATGGCACGTAGTTCTTTCTTATGAGCATGACTGGTGGAAGGAGGTAGAAAGTGGATGCAAGGATCCTGTTCCCCTTTTATTAATCTGGAAAGTATACTGTCCACTAGGACTAGTCCATATCACTCAGCTGAGCACAATAGATTGGTATCCACTCCAAAAGGCCAGGAAGAACAAGGGCTTCACCAGCAAGAAATACACCAATGCAGAGGGAAGGCTTGCTGCTGATTGCTAAATGGTCTCTCTAAGTGCTCTGAAGCTTTGTTATTCAAAGTCCTTTACATAATTCAAGATTCTTCTTTTTACATAAGTTTCTGAAGTGGGAAAGCAGCTAGGTTTCTGAATTCATTTGAGTGAGTTAATCCACTCACACTTCAGCTCTTACTAGAGATGCAACTGAACTTGAATGAAATGTTTTAGATCCTTATTTATGGTTGAGGATGTTTTTTCTAGAAACCCAGATAGGAGATCTGAACAGTCTCCTTTAACCATTCTGGACTATGTGTTTTGATACTTCAAAAACCAGACTGATTTTTCTCCAGGTTCAGGGTTCAGTATTTGAATCCATATCCTTAAAAAATAAAATTATGATGCTGCTATGTGTCTTCACTACTCTGGATTCTCATAAAGCTGTATCAAGTCCTGCCTTGCCAGTCTTCTGTAAAGAGAAATCAAAATATTTACAAGCCAAATGGTTTGTCTTTTGAGGTCTCATCAAATGCTTTTATTGCATTTTCATCAATTCTTTTTTTCCCTTCTAAGGCAACTTAATTAAAGGGTTTTTTCTCGTCTTAGAGCCTCTTCTAAAACCATCTGCCATAGTTTCCTTGCTCCAGTTTCTCAACTCAAATTCTTTTGTAAATGTATTCCTGCTTCTGTCCTAACTAAGATTTAGCAATATCTGCCTTTGTTAGTATAAACTTCCTACAGAGAAGGTTCTACCTAAGTTCAGATCTGGCAAGGCTGTTGTTTGCCTAGGACTCACTCATGGAAAAGAAAATCTGAGGCTATATTTGTCTTCTGCAGAAGTTATAACTAAGGGAAGAGAGTACAAAAAGCATCAATCTTCAAGTAGATCAAATGATCAATAAAACCCACTCAGACTGCATCCAGCAAACATTCTGCTCAAGGAGACACCGCTTCAGAAAAATGGCTTTATCATAGTCGAGCAGAAAGTGTATCCTGTGGAAGCAGTTATGGCCAGGCAGCAAGCTCATCCTCCATACATTCTTTCACTCCATGTGAAATAGAGGTGTGTTTGATTTCCTTCTGCCAATTTCAGTTGTCTCACTGTGCTGCGAGTGCTCCAGATTGATGGAGCCTCTCTGGAGAAAAGGGATGTTTCTTGCCCCACTTACACGTGCACCCTGCACTGCAGAGGCACAGACTGCTTTGAGGTTTGTATTGTGTTTGGGGATGTGTGTTCTTAACAGAAAGAAAGAAGAAAATTGTCATAAATATGTTGGCCATTATTGATTTCCATAAACTTGAGCTTTGTGTTCAAGTTCTTGTAACCATTGAGTCTCCATAACCATAGAATGCCTCTCTATCTATAAACATTTCCAAGTATTAACCTAAGGATGCATATGTGGGACCTGCTCATGTCTGACATAAACAGTCACTTTTAATTAGCAGGAAAATGTTTTTCTTCCTGACCTCGTAATTTCTGTGTACACAGAACTTTGTGGTCTCGATATTAAGGAGGCTGCTGCATTTTATTTAGGCTAGTTTGAGGTTTCCTATGTGCCTGAGAGTCTCGGTCTCCATGGATAAAGGAGGGCTTAAGAGCTTCTGAAGTAATCATTACTTAGAAGACTGAAGGATTGTGCTCTTACAGCTTTCTGGAAACAGATGAAAAAAAGTTTTTCTCCATCAATGTGATTTTAATTGTGATTCTGAGGTGTCTGCAGTTGATGTGTTTGGTTGCTGCAAGAGTCAGCTGAAAGTTTTGGTTTTTATTTAATATTTTAAATTATAGTTTTGATTTTAAAAAGGATTATTCATACATGCACTATCCAATAAATAATTTTTTCTTAATTAATCCTAACTCTGCATAAATATTTCTTTATTCCAAAGCTGTCTCCATTGGCTGATTTTAGTGCAGTTCTCTACACTGCACTTTCTGACTGCAAGAAATACATATATATGTATATGTGTGTGTGTCTGTGTGTGTGTGTGTGTCTGTGTGTGTCTGTGTGTGTGTCTTTGTGTGTGTGTGTGTGTGTGTGTCTGTGTGTGTGTCTCTGTGTGTGTGTGTGTGTCTGTGTGTCTGTGTGTGTCTGTGTGTGTGTCTCTGTGTGTGTGTGTGTGTGTGTCTGTGTGTGTGTCTCTGTGTGTGTGTGTGTGTGTGTCTGTGTGTGTGTCTCTGTGTGTGTGTGTGTGTGTGTGTCTGTGTGTGTCTGTGTGTGTGTGTGTGTGTGTGTGTGTCTGTGTGTGTGTCTCTCTGTGTGTGTGTGTGTGTGTCTGTGTGTGTGTCTCTGTGTGTGTGTCTCTGTGTGTGTGTGTGTGTGTGTGTGTGTGTGTCTGTGTGTGTCTGTGTGTGTGTCTCTGTGTGTGTGTCTGTGTGTGTCTGTGTGTGTGTCTCTGTGTGTGTGTGTGTGTGTCTGTGTGTGTCTGTGTGTGTCTGTGTGTGTGTCTCTGTGTGTGTGTGTGTGTGTGTCTGTGTGTGTGTCTCTGTGTGTGTGTGTGTGTGTGTCTGTGTGTGTGTCTCTGTGTGTGTGTCTCTGTGTGTGTGTGTGTGTGTGTCTGTGTCTGTGTGTGTCTGTGTGTGTGTCTCTGTGTGTGTGTCTGTGTGTGTCTGTGTGTGTGTCTCTGTGTGTGTGTCTGTGTGTGTCTGTGTGTGTGTCTCTGTGTGTGTGTGTGTGTGTCTGTGTGTGTGTCTCTGTGTGTGTGTGTGTGTGTGTCTGTGTGTGTGTCTCTGTGTGTGTGTCTCTGTGTGTGTGTGTGTGTGTGTCTGTGTGTGTGTCTCTGTGTGTGTGTCTCTGTGTGTGTGTGTGTGTGTGTGTGTGTGTGTTTGGCAATTGCCTGTATACTCTTCCCAGTTTTCATACCTACCTGAGACCCACGAGGTTCTTTCCTGTTTGCTTTGCTACAAACAAATTTATTTCTCTCATTTGAGATTTAGGTAGCTTTTCTTAAGCTAAAAGAAAGATTACCTGATTGTTATTAGCAAATAGAATCACCAAAACCCCTGGCCTTTGGAACGATGCCAAATTTAGCCACAATGGCTCAGTCCTCGCAGGGCTGGCTGTTCCTGGCTGGTGGTGCTGTCTGTGCGTGCTGCACCTCCGATGTGCTCTGCTCTTTACTGGCACAGTGTGAGACAGAAGTGAGCAACACTCCCTGTTGCAAAGTCACTCTTTATCCTCGTTTTCCTGTCATATTAGTGGCGTTGTGAGCAGGAATACTTGAAACTACAAAGCGTGTTTCTTAAATCAGTTTTAACTGAAACTGCAGCCACTAATGGTAATTTTTTATGTATTGCATGTCACTACAAGGAAACTGAGAATGTTTCTGAACCTTCAACAGCAGTCTTCCTGTAAATGTGAAATTCTTTTAAATTTAACCACAAGGTAATTCAGAACTTCCTGGCTTTATTATGCTCACTAGGGGGATAATTGCTCTTATCATTTAACTGCTTTTACACACAAATTCCTGAGACAAACTCATTGTTGTTTACATCAAGTGCAGTTTTATATGTGAGTAGTGGCAAACTTCTACCTGAAGATTTGATCTTTCTTGGTAACCAGAGAAAACTAGGGAACAGTTTTAGGTAGTAAATGTATGTATGATCAATCCATGGTATCATTTTTGAGAACCACAATTTTTATTCATGGTTATTAAAAATATAGATCTTTGACAGAAAATTGTTCCTTAATGAACAGAGTTCTGTGATGGAGAGCAATTTGAGATTTAACATGTGACAGTATTGTTCTGAAGGGAATTTTGGTACTTCTAGGTCCACTCTTGAAGTAATCTGTATAGAAAAGAAGAGCTTAATACTGCTCCTGCCCCTAATGAAGTGAAACTGGAATTCTTTCACACAGGTGCTTTATTTAGCAGGATGTGAATTATGAGAAAAGAAGCAATAATTTCATGTGAGCTGAGGAACAAGGTCCACGAGCATGAGCTTTTACAATGACACTAACAGCACAGTTAATTTCCATTCGGCAGCAGCTCTCCATCCTTTAACTGGAAATATTCTATACTAAGAATTTGTCTCTCAGTAAGAACCACAGATTACTGCATTCACCTCTGGGGTCCTCAGCACAAGGAAGGTATATATTTGTTAGAGCTAGTCCAGAGGAGGGTCACAAACATGATCAGAGAGCTGGAACACACTTCATGAGGAAGAGCTGAGAGAATTGGGGTTGTTCAGCCTGGAAAAGGGAAGGCTCTGGGGTGACCTCATTGCAGTCTTTCAGCACTTGAAGAGGACCTATAAGGAAGATGGGGACAAACTGTTTAGCAGGGCCTATTGTGACAGGACAGATGGTGATGGTTTTAAATGGAAGTAGGGTAGAATGATAAGTTTTTTACTATGAAAGTGGTAAAACTGTGGAACAGGTTACCTTGTAAGGTGGTGGATGCCCCATCCTAGCAACCTGATCTAGTTGAAGGTGACCCTGCTCATTGCAGTGGGGTTGGACTAGATGACCTTCAAAGGTCCCTTCCAACCCAAACCATTGTGTGACCCTATGCTTATTGAATTTAGTATGTGCACCTCTTCTCCCTGAAACTGGTGGAGGATGCCTTTTGACTGCACTTTGCTCCCTCTGCGTTTCTCTGAAGTTATGCTGGAGTCCAGCATGAGCAAGGTGGGACTCTTACTGCAGTCAGAGATAAAAAAAATTTAATTCTTCATTTTGTTTCCCCACCCATACTCTACAGGATAGCAATTCTATGCAGGATGAACTTGCAAAAGAGCACTCCTTCCTTTCTAGCATATTACATCAAGGCACCAAAGCAAAGTTCTATTTTTAATTCCCCTCTCCTGACGTCTGTGGCGGTTTTGTTTGCCAGAGGTGACGCAGGAGCGGAGAGAGCCCCGGGTTGGCGGGTGGGTGGGTGCCGTGCGTGGAGCCGGGGGTTGTGTTTAGCCTCTAGAGGGTGCGCTTTGATCCCTCTTGATCACACAACAACTTGCTGTGACAAAAGCGGCGAGCAGGTGAAAGCAGCCACTTATGCATGAGCAGCACCATCACACACCGGCACACATGCCGAGGCGAGGCTCGCAGCTTATGTAATAAACCATCCCAGCTCGTGTGTGCTCTGCAGAGATGGAACCTGCCTCTGTTCTCACTGAATAGGGGGTTAGGTATTCAATCAGCATTCAGATTTATGCTTTAAATGCTCATGAAAGGGGATGCTTTCCTTGGAATGCCTGTCAGCAGTGATGCTTGCATGCAGGTTTTTGTATTTCTGGAGTTATTTCCTGAAAACATTCACACAGACATCCTGCCACGTAAACAAATCTGTGGAGATCTGAAGAGTTAAGAGATTTGCAATATAAGGTTTTATTTTACCCTTTGACTTTCTCAGAAATCCTTTTTTTTTTCCTTTAATGTGAAAGGTGTCTTCAGGAACATAGCTTATCATTTTCCTGTGATATATGTGTGCTTTAAAATGTAGTCTAAATTTGCTTGGTGAAAATCCTGTTCAAGATCTAGTAATGCAGTTGCATTCAAGACAGAATAAAAGGCTTATATTGCTGCATCTGATTCAAAACAATGGCTTAATTGGCCAGGAAAATGTAGTTATCAGATGATAAAGATATGAAGTCAAGGGCAAGATATGCCTGAAAACAAGCTTTTTCCTGCCTAAAATCAGGCAAAGTTAATAGGTTAAATTTTGTTTATTGAATAAGAGAACCCAAAGTTGATTGATATAGTAATTTCAGTGTTTGCTATGGCAAATATTTAGCTCATTATCAGTTTTAATAGCATTTTGCAGAACAAGCCTTTTCTTGACATGCAGAAAATACTATTAAATTTCCCTGCATAGATACATTGTTATGACATGCAATAACTACTTGAATATAAAGGGGATTAATAATTTAAAAGGTGTTAACAAATTAGGGCCATCATTAAAAATAGACTTTGAACCATTTTGTAGAAAAATCAGATTGAGGTAATGCTCCGCTCTTATGATAAAGAATTACAGCATTAATTCTGCAAAGTGAACTTATTGCTCCTATTCGTCTCCAAAACCCTGGAGCATTAGAAGACAGGAAGAATGAAATGATCACTGCGTTTTTTTCAGGCACAACAGCTCTAATATTTCCATCACAGTTTCACAGCTCAGCTTGCATGGTTGTGCTAGAGGAAAAACCCATAAATGTCATGCTTCCCTTTGTTTTGCTTTTGCTGGTCTTATGAAATCGGGTCGAATTTTTTCAGACAGTTTATATTAATATACTGAGAATTTTGCTTGTGCAGCATCTGTGCAGAGTATAAAGCAAACATTTCTTCTGAATAGAAGCTGTTCTTTTCTTGGTTTTTAAATGTAATCCCTGGGTTTCTTTTGCATTTTGTTTTTCCTTTCTTGCAACAATTGATGACCAGAGGCATTTCAAGGTTGAATTCTTGTTGCTTTGCAAATTATTAATTTGTTTTCTTTCCAACTTGAGATAAACAGAAATAAGAACACTTTTGAAGCCTTTTTTCATTGTTTCATATTGCATCCATGAAACATGCAGCAAAATGAATCCAATTTTTTTTGGTGTAAGTGTATTAGGAAATACATTTGTGATTCTTGCTCATGTGAGTAATCCCTGCCCATATGAATAGTTTTATTGCATGAGGGTCAGATGTGGACCCTTATTCTAGAAATAGCTCAGCTGAAAGATTTAAGCAAGCTTTAAAAGGCTGACCTTTAGTTATTGCTCATTTGCTTGTTTTCTTTCAGACGCAAATTAGAGAAGAAAAAAATAATTTGTGGGATTTAAGTAATAAATTTCACTTTTGAAAGACAGAGATACCAGGAGTTCTTGGGCACCAAAGGCAGCAAAATATTTGTTCTCCCCTTCTCTCTCATTTTCACTTGCCGTGGTAGTCATGTCTCTTCACAATATTTTCCTCTCATCCCCCTCCCTGGGTTTTCCCTCCCCTTCTCCTTGCACTTTCTGAGACCACAGAACCCAGATGGTGCCCTCACTGTTGCCAGGCCCTGGGGGAACTGTTCCTGTTATACCCACCTCTCAGTAGCTGTACTGAGAAACATGCCAGAAGTCCAGTGCTGAGATATGTTTCATTTTGATATTCTTTTCTTTCCAGTGAATTGTTTGTCAGCACCAATTTTTATGTGTAAACTCAAGTCTCCAATATTGGCACTGGTGCAACATGGAGTTTAAATAAAACAATGAGTTTCCAGTCATCTGGTTGTGATTTTAGTGGAGTCAGATGTTGTTAAAGCACCAATCAATAAATGGTTAAAGTATTGTTTATATAGCACCTCTATTTCTGCTAATACTGAAAAATTCATAATGCCATGATGTTTTTCAGGCAGAAATGCTTATCTTGGTGCAGACAAAAAGTCCACCTCCTTTTTTATACCAATATATTGTTTGATTTGTTTTAATTACACACAACAAAGTACAATCAAAAGAAAGTAGAACACGTAGCAGAGCAGAAAAGGTTCATGTTCTGATAAAGTGTAAAATAAGAGTAGCTATGATAGGAATACAGCAAACAAAGGACATCAAGGATAACAAACTATTAGTCCATTATTAGCCAGAGGAAGATCAAGGAGAGTATTAGTCTGCTTTATGACAGAGGGCAGAAACTCTTAATAGATGACCTAGGGGAGGCCAATGTGCTTTAATGCTTTTTTTGCTTTAATCTTCACCGAAAAGGTCAGCTGGGATCATGTGGCAAACAGAGTTTATATCTGCCACAAAAAAAAAAAAAAAAGCAAGATCCAAGGCTAGAACAGGAGAAAGTAGGCTCGAGAGTACTTAGAGGAGTTAGATCTTCAAATCAGATGGGCCTCAGAAACTTGATCCTATAACCCTTGAAAAACTGGCTGGGACAGCCTTGAGGTCATTAGCCATTTTTGAGAACTTATGGAGGTCAACTCAGGTTCCAGAGTAGTGGAAAAAGACAAACCTGGCTTATTTTTAGAAAGGGGGAAAGGAGGAACCACTGAGGAATTTCAGATAGATCAACTTAAGATCCTGTCTTGGAAAAACACCAGGACATACAATCAGATGTTGAATGGATAGCTAGGCAAAAACAAAGAAATGTGCAACAGCCAAAATGGATTTTCTAAAACTAATTGTGTCAATAATTAACAAGCAATATAACTTTTAACTAAAGACGTTAAAATAAGGGGAACATACATGATATAGTCTGTCTGAAGCTTTTGATATAATGTTATATACAACATTTATAAACAAGTAAGGAAGCCTGAACTACATGAATCTATTATCAAGTGGGTGAATAAAGATTATTAGAAGAACACTGACTATTAAAATCTTATCAGTGGCTGTTATTAGGAATGGAAGGCTGTTCAGCATGCTGTTCTGCAGGGATCTGAATCTGTATAATCTTGCATTTTCATTCCTTATCTGGAGACTGGAGTAGTGAGTATGCTTATTACACCTGAAGGGAGCACATACTAGGGAAGGAACATAAGCATTCTGTTCTCAGTGTGTCAGTTCTAAAGGATTCTGACAAATTAAGAGACATGTGTCATGTTCTCAGCATTAGTGTGTGTGTGTGTATGTGTGAGTATGTACAATGAGGAATAGTCAAGTGCACACTTATAAAGAGAGAGAGAGTACCAGTTTTGCAGGGGGGGTGGGGAAATCAAGGCTTGGAGTAAGTCACAAGCTGAACTTGAATCAACAGTGTTAAGCTGTTGTAAAATCTGCAAACATCTTACTAGGGTATTAAAAACCCATGAGGCATGAAGTAATCCTCCTGCTCTGCTCAACAGCAGTAAGGTCTCAACTTCCTATCATAGCAGTGCTGGGTGTCATGGATTATGGAGTATGCAGACAGGCTGGGGAAGGTGCAGAAAGGGTGAAATGAGCTAAAAATCATGACCAAAAGAAAAGGTTAATTTAGTGGTATATTTTGAGCTCCTGTGTTTACTGGGAAGACCCAGGGAAGACAAAATAGCAGATTTCAATGATCCTTGTGGGTCCCTTCCAACTCAGAATAGTCTGTGATTCTGTGATTTGAGATATGTAGAATTTGAAGAGGGGAAGGAAATAAATTATGATCCTTCTTCTGTGTCTGGGACAGGTTGAACTAAAAGTAGTGGACTGAAAAATGGCAATTAATGCAAGGATGTTTATGATTAGCCACTGGGAAAAACTTGGCAACTCTTTGAGGAATGGACTATGTGATGTCCCTTGTAGTTACATTTTGTAATGGTTTATGAGTTGCCATTATGATGAGGCTGATTTATATATGTATTTATTTGTTCATTCCTATCAGAATATAGGCAGCAGCATTCCCAACGTGCTGTAGTTCTGGAGATAAGCCTATGAAACGCCAGTGGCAGAATCTTATGCCCTAGAAAAGAGAGAGAAAAAAAAGTTATTTTCTGTAATATAGAAATGTGCATTTTATTTGGCAATAAACTTTGTTGAGAAAGTTTGGGTAAATAATTTCATTTCTGTGTGCCTCAGTTTACCCATCTGTGAAATCAGCTTTATGTTGATATTTTTTGTAAAGCAGCTTTCCAAAACACTTTGCAGCTTAAGAATATTGAAAAATACTCTTTGCCTACCCCAGATCATCCCCTCATCCTTTCCTTTCTGGAAGCTCTCCAGTTCTTTCTTCTCTTCTTATCTGTGCCCTTCTCCTCCACAGAAACCGGTTCAAGGGTACCAAAGTATTGAATCTTGTCATCCCATTGGTTCTGATGGCAACAATATTCATTTTTGCCAGTTGTTGAAAAGCCTGGAATCAGCTTCCTATTCAGGTTTAATGTGAGGGAGGGCTATGAAGACTGAGAGTGAAATCCACTTACTGGAGCAAACCTCACAGCTGCAGTTTGTGCTCTTCTCTCCTTCCACTGCCGGATTCTTCTCTCTGTCTGGAATAACAACCCAGCCCTTTCTTCCTGCTGAACAGCCATTACCGTATATCCTTGTCCACTTTCCAGCCCAGAACCATTTTGCCTCTTCCCATTATCAGGCTCTGGGTTGCCAGGAATGCAAGTAGTAAATGCAGTGCTTTGGATTTTCAGCTTTTGCCTCAGTGTATCCTTCTAGCACGGTTATTTTTGGGGCTTAAGCCACGTACATGACCTCATATCTAGTTGCCATTAATGGGACTTTCATGTATGTGCTGACTGCACGGGGGGGAAGTTTATTGTCAATTTTTGGGGGCTTTTATCCTCAGGTAGATTTTCAAATGCAAATGTCCAGGTGAAGAGAACATATGTATCTTAAATTTGCAACTACCCTTTTGCTGTTCCTTGGGCTGCATACCCAAAATCTGACAAACCTGTCTTAAGGGAGCAGCAGCATGCAGTGCCTTCAGCATCCCTTCTGCACAGACCCTGGGAACTGGCATTGGCAGTGGGCTAGAAAGGGTGGGAGGCTGAAGTGTCTAGCAGCAATTAGTATATTCCTCAGGAGTTTTTTTCACATGGACGGTTTGATTGTGATCAAAATGGGAGCTACAGGTCATTGCATGTATGTGTGCACATACTGGTTAACATGGGGTTTTTTGAAAATGCTGAAAAACTTCCACCATATGAGAGAAAGGTGCTGTTACTTTGCATGCTTAGAAGGCTTTCTTAGACATCTTGGTGCTCGGGCCTAGTATTGTGAGGAATACTGAAGTCCCTAACCCTTGTGTAGGAGTTATTTATGAAAACTGACTGTGACATCCCTGGGTAGTTGGGACATAGGTCAGGGATGGTCTCCAGTGCAAATCAGTCTGAAGAGCAGAGCACAGACCCTGTTTAGAAAGCACTGAGAGCAATTTGCAATTAGCTGTGCTGGAATCAAGAGTAGCTGGCAAGTAAGAATTTGGGGTGGATGTTACTTCCTACTTTCTTGTTACTCCATTTTATGAAACTTCCCTACTTCTCCATGGGCAAGTCAGTCTTGCCTTGATATGTTTTCCAAATAATGCTATGTAATTATTTTTATAAAGCTACTTCAAGGTAAAATGTTCTGGTGTATCCATTTTGGGGTCCTAGAACCTCTGGTAATTTGCATCCAAAGACAACCAAATGCTGTAACTAAAATGTCTGTTTCTAACAAGCTTGAATTAACCAAGATACACATTTTCTCTTTCAAATTTTATAGGCACTCACAAGAGTGTTTCTCTTGCTGCCAAGTCTTCTGATATAGTATGATTTTCATTAAAATTTATTTTTCAATTTAAAAATGTTTTCATGTTCACTCAACTTTAGGCATAGGTAACTAACAAGGAAGATGAATTTGACAGAAATTCTATTGGGTTTGTGTGTTTTCTCCCTCTGCTCAATATTAAGGGATGTATAACCCAAGAAATTAGGGCTTTTCAAGGTAAGGTAAGCAAACAGAAAATTGGTGCATGGGGGTGTACACTGTAAAATATTAAATCTGTGAGCATTTTTTCATGTGTTTTGGCATCTAGAAATTACAAATATTTATAGATTTGAAATTCAGACCCCTATTTGAAATATGAATCATGTGCAATACTTTAAGGTTATACTGTACCTATAATTTCAGCAGTTTCCTACAAGCATTTGAACTGTTTGCTTACGTTTTGGAGGAAGAAGAGAAAGAGAAAAGGGCTGCAGAGTGATGGAAGTTTTTTCAGAGTCTGCCTTAATAAATGTGATGATCAAATATGAGGATTTTTGGAAACAGAGATAAGCGATGCTAGCCTGGAGGCTGAACTTAATGTCAAAGAGGGTGTTCATGCAAAGCAAAACAGTGTATCTAGTAAACTAGAGAAATATCATCTTTGGAGGAAAAAATCTCTAAAGATTTTATGCCACTTTTAACAGACAACAACAAAAAAAGCCCTAGCTGTACCTCAGGATATGATCAGTCTTTTTGAACTGAATTTGTTCAGTGCTTTTTTGTTCTTCAGTGCTGTCTGCAAGCATTCCCTGTCTCAGTCATAAGGTTCAGAGTTTGGCAGTTTTATTTCTTTGTTATATTTTCATCATGTGAGATAAAAAGTCACGGATGAGTGATATAATGGAAACAAATGTTACCTGTGTCTGAGCAGGAGAAAAAAGCCCTCAGTTACACTGAATCCATGCTCTTATTCTTTCATAATATTGTTTGAAGTTTTTTGAAAATGATGGGTGATTTTTTTTTCCTTTGCTCAGCCAAACCACCTCTCTACCAGAAGTGGAGTTCAGTAGCCACCTTAGGAAAAACATTTCTCAGGATAGCTCAGCTTGAGACTGTTGCAGGTCTGATCTGCTCAGACTCTGTAGGAGGGATGAAGGCTGCATCACTCTCGAGTAGCCCCTGGAGGTTAGCTGGGAGCAGCAGCACAGCTTTGGAGGGAGCTGTCAGCCCTCTGGGCTACAGGGATGTGCTGGTTTTAATAACTACATTGCACAAGACAGTACCTGTGAGCTAAAGTGCATTTGCTCACAAGAAAGTCTTTTCTTAGAATAGTTATTAATAAAGTCCAAAGCTGCACAGTTAATTCCTGAGAAATACAGTGTGTTACAAATACAAGCCGTCCTAGATGTTTGAAATGTGAACAGACCCTGAACAAAATGCATTCTACAGATGGGCAGTTGGTTCATCCCTTGCTCAGAGATTTGAATTTGTGCTCTGTTGGTTTTTATCAGTTGTGGAGGAGGTGGTTAGAGATATGATGATCATCTCATTTCATTCAGTAGTGGCTCTTCAGCTAAATAATACCTAATTTGATTAGTCATTCATTTTGATGGGGAAGTAATTGAGAGAACTCCCCAGTCAAAAAAAAAAAAAAGGACTATCAATTGGTATGCATTTTCTAGATATCACAATGCCATACATCTTCCAATAACTTGCTTTTCAGAATGTGGAATGCAGCAGATTTTGAATGTATTATATGGAATTTGTGCTTTCATTTCTTTCTTTGGTATCTGGTTATGGCAAATGCTTCATAGTATATGATGGGGTTTTTTCCAAGTTTAGCTACTTGTTCTCTTCAATTACTGGAAGATTAGTCTTTTTTTTTTACTGAATGCATATTAAGTTGCATATCAAAAGTTACTCAAAAATTAAAATTGAACATTATATTATCAACATATTTAAGGAAAACCACATGTTCACTCCCAGCATTTGAGTGAGCTAAATCAGACAACGCTTTAAATATGAAAAGATATGACAAAGTCACTTGTATTTTCTTTTACATAATTTTCATTATTATAAAATCTTGTAAGTCTGGTGTTCATAGACATGATTCACTGACTTGCTCATTGAGTTTGGACAGCTCTAGTCAAAACGACCTGCAGAACCTCACTGGTGAACTAGTCTAAAATGAAATCACAAGATTGCCTAGTTTTTTTTCATTTCCAAAGAAATGCATGTCTGCCAGAAATGAAGGATGAGGTTCTGGTTGTCCTAAAGTTATTACGAGTGGGAAATTATATGGACATACATGGTAGTGATGAACAGAGATCAGAGAGACCAGAACATCAAGGGCAAGGAGAAATGGGAATTAAGAGATCAAAGATTGTAGAGAAACTGGAGGGAGAGTTGGCTTTGTCTTCGCTGACAAAAAAGGTGTATTTTTTGTAGTGAAAATACTCACAGGAGAGTCAGTTCTTTTGCTGTAGAAGACAACAAAAACCCTGTAGCTTTTACTGTGATGTGGCTGAACAAGTCCCACTGCAGAAGTGAACTGTAACACGTGTCCTTTGTCTCACTTTTTACTTAACAGTAAGATAATTTTTAATGAATGAACAGTGAAAAAATTGCTCTGAGTGTCTCTGCTTTATTTCATTGGACACTATTCAGAGAGGAAGAGCATAATAATAAAGAGCAGCCTAAATTGGGCAAAAATTATAGAGTCTGATTTTCATTCTAGGCAACATTTGACACCACAGGAAGGACTCAGACCACCAGAAAAGCACATAGAGAGTAATATCTGGAGAGGATCAGGCACTGAGGGTTGTGCACTATGAAATAGCAATTTATTTCCCTCTTTGCCACTGATTTGTTTTGTAAACATTGAAAACTCACCCTCTCTCTCTGATACATCTTTTTTTCTTGTTTCTTAAATAATCACAGAAAAGCACAGCTATTCATTAATTCTTCTCTTAATCTTTCATTATTCAAGAAAAGAGCTCACTGAAATCTAGGGTCATATCTCTTTAACACTGGCTATTTATAATTAGGCAGTGAAAGCCATACCTAAATATTTAAAGCAGTTTGAGATATTGATTATCCAGAACTCCCAATGAAAATACAGGCTTCATTTATAAGAGGGCTAGGGAGAGAAGGAAATTTGTGTAATTCTGGAAGTTTTGAAAGAGTATTTTAGAAAATTGTCTATCCAAAATTATTCAGGTACAGTTGATTCTGATCCTCAACAAAAGTATTATTCCAGGATTCTGTTTTTTATCTTACACTTCTTGGATTTCAAGTCAAAGTGTGGAATTAAATGCCTAAATGTAGCACTCTCATTTTAAAGATACTTTCTACAAGTTACAGCTTTTATATACTTTCTCCCATACAATTAGCTGAGAATTTTAGAAAACTTGTCTACCACTTTGCCCATCTCATGTGGAGGAAACTTTGACAGAAAGCTTTGTATACAGAAGAGTCTGTGAGAGCACCTTCATGCTGGGTCATATCCTGAGTTTCCTTTATCATAGAAGCTTCTGTGGAAGGAATTTACACAATATGAGTATTTGTGTGGCAGCAAATCCAGCAAAAGTAGAATTTCTCATGCTTGAGTTACATTGAAAGCAGTTGCTTCAGTCTGGGGAATTACTTTAGTTCTGTTACATTTTCATCTACAAATGTGTACTGGAAGCCAATATATCTACAACCAGGTTCTCATTATTTTCTAGATAATGTAGTAAATAATTCTCATTTTTAGTACCTGAAAGTGATTAAGAGAAAAATTTCCTTATCCATAAAGTTTAAAAGCAATGGTATACATGCAAACTGTAATAACTTCATTTTCTGGTCTTCAGGACAGACCTCGTGGTAGTATCCTCTTAAATTCACAGCAAAAGAATGTTTTTTAATAGAGTAAATTTTCCTCTAGGATTATGTGCTTATGTCTCCTGCCTACCTTATCGAGGGACTTGATTCTTTGTTTAGTATAAGTAGCACTGGGATCACAATAAAAGAGAAGGCTGGCCTCCTTTGCTGTCTGCACACTAGATTGCCTTAAGAGACACTGAGACCAGTAGAGAAAAAAGAAATTACACTGATCCAATAGATATACTGCTGAGAGGTTTCTATTATATTCTTACCTCAGACATTGTAGCACCATTAAATTCACACTTTCAGGTCCTGGGAATCAGGTCAGCATGACAGAGAAGTTTGGCTAAAATGAATCTGCTATATTAGTTTTTGTGAAAATGATTAAGCTCCGCAGGTTCAAGATCAGTACTATTTTTCAAGCAGTCATTGTTTCAAAGCTAGGCAAATAAAGCCTGATATAAAAGAGAAAATGGTAGGGAGCCAGACAAAGATGAAATTGAGTATCAGAATAAACAAACTACCTGAATACATGATCTTGAGTAGGAAACAACACAAAGTCATTCATTTGGCACAGTTAAATATCAGCTGGCAGGCAAATTCTTTGTTAAAGTATTTTATGTAGACTGCCCATCAAATAAGCATAATTATAATCAAAATTCTTACAACATTCTCAAAATTCCTAAAGGCAATCAGCTCCACTCAAATTAGTAACTTGGATAAATCACCATTAATTAGCTAATATAAGCCAGCAGGTGGTTTTGAGCCCAGAGAGATTCCCTGGTTATTTAAATTATGTATACTATACTACACCAAAGATAGAGTAAGTGAAAGGGGAACAACAGACTCAAGTCTGCTAAAAAATAACAACAAACGAAACCTGTTTAAGGATGGTGCTTATCTAAGGTCTTCTCCAAGTCATACATCCTACCCAAAGGAATACAAGATGTCTTTGACCCTCAGCTTAGGTAATAATCCAGGAATCTTCTGTATATGTCCTATTTCAACACTGAAGTATATGCAGGAAATAAAATCTGCCCTGGAAGCTTGCTTGGAAAGGTTAGTTCTAGAGATGTTGTGATTACTGGAAGGAGGGAGAGAGCAGTGACTGTTCCATCAAAGTGCGTCACTGAAGCCACAGGGATGGCCTTGGCAGCACACACATTCATCCCAAAAACGGCAGGCAGCTCTTTTTCCTGAGCTTGGGGTAGGCATTTCCTATGAATAAATAAAAGTAAAATTACATCATTTTAAAAGATTAATGTCCAAGTCTTCTGTGGCCGATGCTGCCATGCTCAGTGGTGGACCGTAATTGTTAGGAACCACACTGAACACTTTGTTATTAGTACCACAGAAGAACATTAGTGGGTCTTTAAAATACTGGTACTAGTGACTTCACAAGATCCAGGGATTCTTTGAGAAATCTGGCTCAAATCTGCCTGCAAAACTATTGTCTTTTAATAACTCCTACTTGTATGGTGTGTTACCCTAAAAAAATCCCAGGGATTGCCTTAAAATTTTGTCATAAATCACTGCCACCCATAAAGCTTGTGCTTGGTGGTCATGCAAAATTGAGACTCAGCTGTATTTTACAGTCCTTAGTTAAAGCAAATGACATTGTGTACAAGTAAACAGCAAGATCAATACAGATATTTGTATTTGTCCCAGTGATAACATCTCCAGAAGTCTGAACGGGGATGCAGTAACAATAAAGGATTCAAAATCCTGCCAGGTTTTACTGAATGATGTGCAGCTCTGGTAGTAATATTTAATCTCAAAGCATGCTCTTGGATCTTCTGTGCTTTTCACATTAATCAACTCAGTGTAATGTTCTGTTTACCAAGAACTAAGACTGCATATCACATCACATTACTGCTTCTGTGTCTGGCAGTCTCCTTGCTGGCATATACTTTGGTCTGAGTGATGTATTTTAATGAATTTGTTTTCTAACATTTGTGCAGGTTCCTAGTCTATCCTACTGGTTTTTCACTGTAAAGGATAAATGTATTATAAACATGTTATCCAATAATTATTTAGCATTTGCACTCAATCACAGTTTTCTATAAATTAAGTCCCTTCGCTACTAGAAAGAATAGCATAGAGAGAAGGTTCTTTTCATTGCCGTATTATGGCCCAAATCCTGAAGTCATTATAATTTTTCTTAACAGAGAAAACATGAAGCCTGTGCCTCCCAAAGTGCTCCCCACATAGGCAATTCCCCACAGGACTCAGGCTTATCCCACATCAGTGGGGAGTGAGGGCAGCTCCCAAGTCATTTGAAAAAGCCTCAAGATGTTTTGCAAACGACCGTGCAGCTCTCACAGCAACATTTGAATTAAAAACACAGTGCTGTGGACCGTCTCCCATGGCCTTAGAGGCCAATGCTGGATGGAAGTCCCTCAGAGAAGAGGACAGGAGCTGTATGATGTTTGGAAGCAGCAGTATAGGCACATGTTGTCCACTTTGCAGCTGTTGGCAGAGGTTCAGTTACAAGGTGACACAGACTGGAGACATGTTTGTCTTCCTGTGGACCACTTTACCCACCACTGGTCCTGCCACAGTTGCTTTGGGTTCCTCTGCCAGAACTGGGAGAGTCTGAGCAAAGGCCAGAGCGTGAATGCCTCGTCAGCACTGGAGTTTGCCAGATTTGAGGGTGATTGGCCTCATTTTTAAGAGATTTTCTCAACCTTTGTGCTAGCCTTTCACACTTCCACTGGGAAAGAGAGTTAGGGAGAAAACAATGGTTTCAGACTGTATCCTCAACCAAATGCAAAAATATGTAAAAATGTTAACAACCATAGCTAATTCTTAGGTGAAATTAATTCCATTTACACACAAAAATAATAGCAATCGTTTTTAAAAAATGTCTTGCATTGTGTTTTAAACTGCCTTAAGAAATTCTGGATTTCTGGGCATGGTGTGGAAGTATACAGCTGTTCAGGGAAAAAAGGATGCAGACTTGTTGTTCAACACATGCAACACTGCCCTTTGATATCTTTTTTTGGACTTTGTAATAATGCTGTAACTACCGCTGTTCACAAATATTTTATTTATAAAAACTGTCCTCCCACAGGGCAGCTGCAGATGATCTGCAAGCTGAAGACTGAAGCCTGCAAACTCCACTCCCTTCAGGAAACGGTGCTGCTGTTTGTAAATAGCAGTGCTTGGCTCGGGATTTTTAATAACTGGTAGTGCACTCCCAATTTCAGTGCACAGAGCAAGAGATTTAGCTCTTGGGTAAAGTGTTGAAGTAACAGCTAAGCATCCAGTCTTTCCCTGGTAATGCTGTTATGTTCTGTTGTTGATAAAAACTGTAAAAAATACAGTCTGAATGCCTTAAATTAGCACAACAGGCAGGATTAGTGTTGTTTTGGAAAGAAACAAATTATCATTTGATACCTTGGAGAGATTAGCACTCACAAAGCATCATTTGTTAGTAGTTTTTGAATGAAAGCCAAATAGGTGTTAATGCTCAGGAAATGTCAAGTTTAATAGGATGAGTTTTAGGGACCAAAAAGATGTAATGGAGTGAGTGATGAAAACCCCCAGACTGAGTTTATCAGAGGTAATTTAAGTCTTGTTTCCTACATGGAACAATTGGAGGACTTTCTAGTTTTTTTTTATGTTAACCCTTCTCTAATCTCCATGATTAGAGATGGTGCTTTTCTAATAGTAACATGATGTACTGAAAAAATTACTGCAGTAGGTCTGATCAAAGGCTGTCTAGTACAGTGTCTGTCCAGCAGTGGCTGACAGATTAGCAACAGATATAAGGACAGGAAATTGGGAAGCAATGCTTCTGTCTGGTATTCTCTCCACATCTGAAGCAGAGTGCAAGTTAGGGATGTTCTGAGGAAGAATTTGCTTCTAGATCCTGCTGTACTCAACAGGCTTTCCTGCATTTGTCCATGAACTTCTGCAGTGTCTTTCTAACTTGCAGAACTTTGGCAGCCAAGACACCACATTGAATTTCACAACTGAAGTTTGAAAATAGATATGTCTCTTTATATCCCACCATAAGTCACCTTTCTGTCAAGCTGAAGCTTGCAGTCTTCCTGTACATAAAAGACATTTTCCATATGTGCATTAATTTCCATTTATCAAAACTGAATTTTATCTGATGCTTTATTGCCCAGTCACAAAATCTTTTTGAGGTTCTTTAAAGTTTTCATTTTGATTACCCTGTGTAATTTTACATGAGCAGTAGTTTCTGTCACTTTGCTGTTCACTAACATTTTGTGGTGTTGTTTGAGGGTTTTTTAAAATATTTCCTGTGAAAATTCTGCCTTAGACCCCTGTTGAATTCACTACTGATGTGTCTTCATAATGACAATCAATCCATCTATTATTACCTATATTTTCTAACTCTAACTAGTTGTTAATCCAGAGAAGATATCTGAAGCATTCTTGAAATCTAGTCAACCAGGTAATATTCATCCAGATCTCATGTATTCCTCAAAAGAAAATAACCTCGTGAGACCTCTACAAAAGCTATCTTGAGTTCTTTTCCTCGTTATAACATTTTAATTTATTTATTTATCATTATGTCCTTTATTAGAGTTGCAGCTAATTTGCCTGGTATGAAAGTAAGACTTTTAGGGGTTTCTCCTCCCATGGCACATTTTTGGGTTTAATTAATATCTTGCTTGGCATTTCGTATTGTTCTTGTATTGAGACTCATTTAAGCAATACATGTGTATGTGTCCTTTAAACCTCTTGAGCAAATACCACTTTCTTGCCTGATTCATTTCTCAGTTTGTTCTAATCCTCTAATGGTGTTTCATTTTGGAACTATTCCTCTCATCTAGAAAATAAACATGCTGATGTAGGTCTCTACTGGAGGTGTTCCTTAGTGACCACCACCCCAGGAATATATTTCACCTTTTCTACTGTTATCTTTTATTCCTTGAGTTCTCTTTCAACTCTTTTTTTTCACCTGTGTGTTTGTTTTTCCAGGGGAAAAAAATTATAAAGAAATGTAGTTATGCTGTTTCCCACTGTTTCATTGTAAGGACACAAATAGAAATAGGCAAACAATACAATCTGTGAGATGTGGTACCTGACATCAGTGCTCTGTGATCTTTGTGTGGTCATCATAAAATAAAGCAGTGGAATATGTTGTGTTTTATGCCAATACCTTGAAAACTTTCAGCTTTCCTAATTTACAAAATTCTGTACAATATCTTGGTTTCATGAAAGTTAAAATTAGAGTTCAGTTTCAAACCAGGTAGACATCAGCCATTCATAGGTGCAGGCAGGGTGTCAAGCTGATGTTCCTGGCTTGTAGCAGGGAGCAGGTTTCTGTGTCAGTGGCAAATGAGCAGGATACAGAGAGACTGAAAAACAACTACATTCTCCTGGGCTATCCAAGGGAATTTCTGAGAGGCTTGTCCAACTAGAGAGACCCTGATTCTAATTTTAATTAAGAGCTATATATTGGAGGCATCTGTACCTTCTTGCAAAAAGTTCAGGGGAAGCTTCCACAGTCATCAGTGTCAGAATACAACCTTATGTGGTAACTAAACTTTAGTGCCTTAGTGGATTTTTTTTCCCTGTATTGTCTTATTCATTAGTTGTTTTGAAAAAAAAGTAATAAAACTGCTGTATGGTTCATGGCAATTTCCACTCTTTTGTACTTCATCCCTCTTTCTGCATTTTTCCTGTCTTCAGGGATTATTTCCATCTTTTTCCTTGCAATTCTCTCCTGATAGGGACTCCTTGTTCTCTCCTCACAGCACTGGTCAAATAACCAGAGATGATACTTGGTCTGATAGCAAAGTGGCATTGTTCGAATTTAGAGATAACATCCTAATTGAATTGAGAGTGGAGAAAGAGATTTACTCACGGTATGTTGCTTTAAGTTGTCTGCAGAATTTGGCAAATGTCTGCATTAGGTATTTGAAGAAAAATTTTAACTTCTTTGGGGAAACACGTGGAGGGAATAGTTCCTTGAAGCTGTCCTAGAAGACTTTGGATACTTGAGAGAACGGGAGAGAGAGAGAGAGAGAGAAAGAATTTGTAATGCATAAATGTAGTGAAGCAGTAGAAAGCATCAGTACTCAAAGAAGAAAAGATTTGTATCTTCTCAAAGTTTTACCTGGTCACCCAAAAAGTAGGGGCAGGGATTGAAAGAAACAAAATGTACAACATGTGATCTTTTGTGGCTAATTTTTGCCTGATCTTCTGTTTCTAAAGGGGTCCTGCAAGGTTCTAGGCCTGCTAACTTGTTTTGGAAATTTCAGAAGATGCAGTGTGTGCTCTGTGGTATGTTGTGTGAGCTTTCCAAAGTTACCTTTAAGAGCTGCCATGTTCCATTTTTGCCAAATCCCATTTTCTCACAGGTGTATGATGTATGCTTGAATTAAGATGTCATGATTTGTTTAAATATCTGGAAAAGAAAAATAAAGAATGAAAAATTACAAAAAATTCATTTTCTTTTTTCAACAGCTTATCCTTTTCTTCACAGTGTCCTAAATCTGCTGGTTTTCCTATTTACTTTCTTTATATAGTCAAGACCTACAGTTAAAAGAACAATACATAGACATATGTAGGTCTATGTAACCTGTGATTGATAGTATATAACCTTTTTTTTTTTAATGACCTGACTCATTGGTAGGTTTAGGTCAGGAAATAAAAGCAGTGAAGTTTTGAAAAAAACGTGAAAATAAAGCATTAGGGATTTCTGTTAAGGCAGGAGTTAATACTTATGTGAACAAGATTGTATTATATGAATGTTACAGTTGGACTATGATCCTGAAAATTCTAAGGGTGTTGATTCAAGCTTGTCAGCTGAAAAAATGAGATTCTCAGGCACTCCTTGATGCCTGATTCAATGACTCAGTTGTGGGAGAGTAGCTCATGATTCCCTTTATAGCTCCTTTGTATTCAAGGTAATTCGTTATGGTCTATCTTAAGACTATTGAGAATCCAGTTAATGTGTTTTTCATTTTCTCACCACTTTTTTTTTATTTTTATCCCATCTTTAGAAGTGAGGTTCAACCATAATTTTAGTATAGTTGGGGAGAGGTGAAATACAACTATACTTTTATGCCTTTAAGATGAAGATTTTAATTTTAAGATTAGTTTTTTTAAGATGAGCTACTGGAGAGGGGATAAGGATGGTAAGGGGTTCAGAGCATCTCTGGTAAGAGAAGAGATGTGGGAGTTGAGCCTGTTGAGCATATAAATATCTCAAAGGCAGATGCTAAGAGGATGGTGCCAGACTCTTTTCAGTCATGCCCAGGGACAGGATAAAGAGCAATGGCCATAAACTAAAACACAAGAAATTTCACCTCTGTATGAGGAAGAACTTCTTTAGGTTGAGGTTGGCAGAGCTGTGGAACAGGCTGCCCAATTTGTTCCTGGAGTCTCCGTCTCTGGAGACATTCCAAACACAGCTGGATGCATTTCTGTATAACCTGCTCTTGGTGACCCTGTCTTGGCAGAGGGATTGGACTGGATGATCTCCACAGGTCCCTTCCAACCCTAATGATTCTGTGATTCTGTGATTTTGAATTCCCTTGCTGACTTGAGTGCGAGGTAGAAACTTTGATCTGTTTTACTGAAAATATCTAACTGTATAAATAATGTTTCATTAGACTGACCAGGTTGCAGTTGCCATTAATGGAAGAAGTCAGTTCAGGTTATTAAAATTACAGCCATCTAGTGTTTATTTCCCCAGTGGTTAATAAAGAGACTTGTGAGGTTTTAGCAAGTCAGGATTCAGTGCAGACCTGAACCAGTGATTTGGCAGTGACACTGCTCATATTAGGTTGTTTACCCTTATTTTGGTGAATAGATATGTTGTTAGCAAATGTATTATATACAAAATAACTAATTGGCATTGTTGTATTGAATGTAGTTGTCTATAAACAGATCCCAAGTTCTTCAAATAAATCTCATTTCATAATTGAAATCACAACTAAAACTACTTTTAAAATTATTTATTTGTAAGTCATGTATGTGTGTGCATCTGGGATTAAACTTCAGAACTAAGTTATAATGAAATACTTTGTTTTGTTACAGCATTACTTAAAAGCTCACAGGGAACTGAGTTGTAGCTATTTCTGTGACATGTTTTTCCTATAAAATGGGAAAACAAATTTCATACTAAGTTTGCCTTTTCTGTAGTTGTTGATTGTGAAGCTGTTTTGCCATTATTAACAGTAATGTAATTATATAAAAGAGATGTGTATTTGAAATGTCTATACTTTTAATATAGGTGAACTTAGCAATGTCTAAACTAGCAATGTCCTAGAAGACCTCAAAATGATTCCTCTCTCTGAATTCCATTTACATGTCCAGAATAATGAATAGCAAGAAAGAATGACCAAAATTCAGAAGTGTTTTAGCTATTATACAAATGTACCTCCATGGACATAGTCATTCTGGTCTGAACTGGGTAATGTCTTCAGTTACATAAATAAAACAGCAAAATGAGATCCTCAGTTGTGCTTCTGATCAAAGTCTCATGGTCTGGGCAAGTCCCTCACACGTTGCTGTCATTTTGTACTGTCTAATCTGATCCTTGCCCTTCATGGCTGTACTCAGGTGTTACAAAAAACTAAACTTAGACTTAGGCCTTGTGGACTTCTGGGAGAGATTTAAACCGCTGAATTGTCACTGTTGAATTACTGTGGGTTCCATCCATCTTGCTGAGGAGCAACTTTTCTGTCTGTCCTCTATGTGTTGGCAAATCTGACCTCAGTACCTCATTTGGTTCCATGTCTTGGCTTCAGTTCATGCTGTACCAGATCTGTAAGAGTAGCTTTTAATCAGAAATTCCTTGCAGTAAGTATTTGAATATGCCAACTTACACCAACATTTTGAAAGAATAGTTACTTGTTGCAAATGCTTTATGCAAGATGAAGATCTTTAATGTCATCAAAAAAGTAGAAGAGAATATTCCTTTTTTGAAGTGATATTGCTTATTTCCACCACACTCAGGAAGGAGTAATACAGAATTAAATACCAATCATAATGGTATGATTATTTTGCACATGGTATACAAATTGGTACTCAGATTTTGACTAATATTAGGAAACTATTCTGAAAGTTATTTTGCTTGCAAGTTAAACAATTATATTAACAAAGAATACTACTGGTAAACAAACATGTAGTTCGAAGCTCTTACTCCAGAAGTAGGAGCCCAAAAACTAACACTGTTTCCTGTTGTTTCAAGTAAATGAACTTGCAGATATTTAACAGGTTCAAAATGTTTGATCACTATTAAAATTGAATTCAGTGACTAGAAAGGGTATGCTGTGAAAATGTGCATTACAGCTTACCCTAGAGGAAGAAATATTAGGCCAATGAAAGCAACCTATAGAGAATGGGAAATAACAACCATGTGCTGGCATATTAGGGATGTCTCTTCATAGACGTGCAGGTTTTATTTCACATTGTCCTCGCCCTTCTCAATAAGAATGACTGATGGCTTCACTTTGTGATTTCCCAGCTTTTAAGAGTCTATTTTTATTTATTTTTTATGACCAACCTTACACTTGTTAAATGTAATTTTTGCTTTATATAACATAGAAAAGAGCACATCTGCAGTGTGCTGTCCCATGAATTAACAAGAATGACTGGACATAAGACAAGAAATCCTTTAAAAACATATGTTCACATTAAATATCTGTACTATCTCAGTAAAGGAGGTCTTATGGGGTCATTTTTGATGCAGTGCAAGTAAACCATTTCTGCTCTTCTGAAATAGTTTCTGTCAGGTTTATATTGAGCTTGTATAAAGGCACATTACATAAATAAGGGCTTAGTTTGTACATTAGTCTTTTACATCTTGGATTCTAACTAAATCCTTGTTTTTACCAACTTGATGCTTAAGAGATATTGATTTCTGCTACGCATGACTTTGGTGTTTGTTTTGATATATCTGGGATTAAAAACAAAATTAACACGCATAATCAGTTTTCTTGGAATTAAAAAGGATGCTTTGATACCTTTGGTTACATTCTTCTGAAGAAAAAGGAGAGCAAAAGAGATGTGATAATAAAGGGATCAATTTATTCAATCACTGGGTATAAAAACTTTAGCCCTGGGAAAGGCCCTTCCTCTAAGAGCTTTAGCTGCCCAGTCTCACTTGTGTGGCACAAAATAATTTGCATTTTTAGAGAAAATTCATGTCTTCTGTGAGCTCTAGTGAAACATGAATAAATTGCTTTCTTTTCCTCTTTTTCGGATTTTATAAAGCTGAATCCATTAGAGGCTGAGTCGAACTGTAATGAAAGAAAGGCAACAACTGAGATGATGGAAACCCTGGATTAGATTTCTTAGTAGTCCAAACCCAGCTGTCATGGCCTACGTGTCAAGTTAGTGCTCTTTGGGGAGGCCCGACAGTACATGTGAAATTTTTTTTTAACTGCTGTGTTACAACAGGTCTCTAAAGCAGCAAGGAATTAAACAGAGATGCAAAGATTAAGAAATAAATAGAACCATAGCGAGCAGTTCACTAGAGAGATTTGCAGTCAGGCAAGCAAACCTTTCTTCCCAGGTCTGTCCTCCTGCTGGAAGCAGTGACCCGCCATGCCCCCTGTGTATGCTCTGGGCTTAGGTGGGCACCGGGGCTGCACGCCAAGGGTGCGGTGGGTCCTGTTATCGGGAATGCTGCCCTGGCACTGTCCGGCCAGTTCACCACGAGTAACACGCAGCTCAAACGAAGCCACCGGCAAGGGTTGGCGTTTTTATTCCTTTGTATCGCAAAAATCCTTCTCAGCTGGCTCATGAGGTGATAGGTGCAATCTTAATAGAACCCAGGAAAAGCCAAAGTACAACAAATTTCTGGGTTTGTGCCTAATAAATGAACTTGCACAGCAGGAGCAAACTAGGGCTGTGCTGTAGGGAACAAGGGCAAACTTCAAGATCTATGCCTGTGAAATATTCCTTCTGTTGGAACAAGGCTTTGCTTGGAGACTCTGAAACCTCCAAGCAGGGGTGTCTTATTCTAATTTATAGCCATAAATTTTGTCTATTATACCTCATGAGCTTTGCTATGAGGTAGGACTGTGATTTGCTCAGAACATACAAATTCCACCACGGATTTTAAGTGCAAAGCTACAGTTACTGTTTATCCAAGAAGACCTGCTTTCCCAACAAAGCACCAAACATTCATCTGAGTACAGACTGGTGTTAAATTATCAAATTACTGTTACCAAGTGTCTTCTACCCTAATGCTTGGAATTTATCCAGCTTCCAATGAGATTCTCACGTTCTCCCATGAAAGGGATGATGGCACAGTCAAGGGGTCCCCAGTAGATTCAAATAGCTGAAGTCATCTTAAGTTTCCACATTCGCTTTGTGAATTTGGGGCAATTATGATAGTTTCAAACCTAAGATATTTTCAAAAGGGATTTCCCGGATTGTGGGAACAGTTTAAAAAAAAAAAATTGCCGGAGTCTGTATCAAACTTGTGCCCTGGGGAAAAATTCTTTCCTTATTTCACAGCTGGTGACTTCATGTGATTTACCTCATCTTAGGAAGGGATTTCAAACCAGCAGCAGCTGTAACCGAAATGGGTGTCTGCCTCCACTTCCACTGATGCCCTCGTGAGGGCCAGAACTGAGCAGTAACATGTAAATAACCCTGTTTCTTTTTCTCCCCTTATACTGTGGTGGTGGTAAAGATGTACAAGAAACCGGATCACCCATTGCTGCTCTCATCCCCTTGTTCTTAGATGTCTCTGTCTCTTCTCAGCCTCATAGTCTGCCGCACTGAGAGTACCCAGTGGTGACTCTTATCACAGCCTCATCACTGTGGTCAAGGAGTTGAGAGGCAGGGCAACATCTTTTATTTTATGAAGACTTTAGTTTGCCTGGTGGGTCCTTCTAAGCTCTGCTGTTCCTGGAGCAAAACAATGTGATTGGTATGGCATAATTCAAAGTGAATTTAAAATTACTCAAGTCAAATGTTTTCTAAAAAGATCTGTTTTGAAGTAATTTGGCAAAGCTGATATAGCCATGCTAACTTCAGTGAAGCTGCATTGGTTGCATCACTTGAGAATTGGGCTCAGACTAGCCAGAACATTTATTTTTAAATTCTAACTTCTACTGGCATGTTCTTAAAAGTCTCTGTAGTTCTATAACTTTCTAAAGTAGCTCACAAGTCTTATGCTGACTGCTAATAAAACAGAAAATTCATTTCCATTTTTCAGTGTAATCTTTTTTTCATGTGAATCTATTTCTCATCAAAAGAAGTGGTTGACTGGCATGAGAGCTGGAGTTCTCTACTTATCTGTGGAGATATAAGACAACTTGTGGCTTTCAAGTTGTCCCATGTTGTCTGAAGGAACATGGCCATAAATTCAAAAACTAAAAGGGAGAAGCCAAACACTCTTTGTTGCTCTGACCAGCAAAAGTATTGTTCCCAGTCCCTGGTGAAGAGAACTGGGTTTCATCTATGATTCTATGATCTCTGTTGGTAAAATCAGCAAGGAAAGCAAAGACAAAGATGCTTCTCCAAAGTATCCGTGGGAGAGGTATCTCCCATAGCATTGTATACATGACACCACATGTGAATGCAGGGGCCCTACATAAACCAGGACCTCTATTTCCAGCCACTGTTTTTTCATTGGTTATTTTTAAGAGTTATGTAGGAGCAATTTGCATCAGTCTTAGAGGGGGACTTTAGCTGCCACAGGGAACAATATTCTCCACAGACAACCTCAGTCACAAGAAACTTATACTTCCATAAGGGGTTCCATATCTTCTTTCTACAGAACATAATCTTCCCAACACTTCCCTGTATCTCCCTAGTCAGAGAGGATGCACTCGTGCCTAAGGTGCCTTAGAAGATATAAAGCTAAAGACAGATAAGGAGAAAAAAATCTCCCTGGCATGACTTTTTTTTTAGCAGATGCATTGCTGGGTATTCTCTGCTTCACTGGCTTCTGTTTCTGTACCTCAGTGATACTTTTGGCTAAGCTCTTGGATGAGAGTTTTCCAGGAAAAAAAAAACCACATTAGGGAGACCTCAGATGATAAACAGTTTTCGAGCCACCAAGCAGAGTAGTCACTGGAGATGCTGAACATCTCGACCATGAAGTTCTCTTACATCTAATTATAGAAGAGCAGGTAAACCTTTAGAGACCAGAAAACAGCAGAGCCAAACCAGAACATAAAGAATGAGATTTGTGAAACAAGAAACTCTTAACAAAATCACATAAAATTCTCATGTCAAAGTACAGAGTTAAAGCAAAAAGAACTAAAATCAAGAGATACTTCTAGTCAGAGCAGTCTGATACTGTATTTGAACCTCAGTATACTAATTGCATACAGTTAAACAAGAGGGCATGTTTAAGTAATCTGTGGTCTCCAGCTTTGCCTCCCTTGGGATACCTTTGAGGAATCTGAATTTCAGAGAAAGGAGTGCTAAGCACTCGCTGACAGCCATGTCCTTTGAAGACACATCAGGCTGCATATTCAGAAATAAATACTACACACTGCCAGTGATTTAGTACTGAGCTCCTCTGCTTTCCATGTTTTCCTTCATGGGTAGAATATGGTGTTTATAAAATGCAGGTGTGAAATGTCCTGCTATCCTGTCTTGCAGGTTTTAATTGTGCCTTTATACCAAGTACTGAATGGACAAAATGCACTATGTCTATATGAGTAAAGGATAAAGGATGAAGTTTTGTGTTTAGTCCTGCAAGAAGGTTGCATAGTAAGTGCAAGAAATAGATTCTCAAGCAGAGTATTGAAAAGTTTTACAGGACAAGGACTAATGATTTGAGGGAGGACTGCAAGAATTTTTCAGTGTAGTGGCTTTGACATGAATTGGTGTCAGAATCATTGCTATGTCTGAAATCTGTTTTCACATGCACTGTTGCAATTATTTACTGAGCACCTGAAATACCTAGCTTTGCTGTGTTTTAAAATGAATGTAGCAATGATAATTCTGCACACAAACTGTGCACAAATATGCTGCTTCTGTTATGATAAGTATGTTGTCAGAAACATCAGTCCATTTAGTGCTTCTTTGCCCTTTGCAGCAAACATAGATTTCATTCATAACTGCAAAGATGTACCTTAAAACTTCTGTGCATGTATCATTGAGGTAGAGGCATTTCTCTAAAAGGCTGTAGGAATACCTCTAAAAGTACTGGCAAAAGTTCTTTGAGGCTAGTATAAAATAGCACTTCTGTGAGCAAGGTAAGTGTTTCCTTTCATAAGGATTTCTGAGTAGCTTTTGGGCTCAATATTCAGTGATAGCTCATGGCTCTTGGCAGAGATAGAGGTAGTTGAAATGTTTTTATACTGCTTGTATGTTCTCTCCTCCCCAGCTCCTCAGAGTAGTCAAGGGCAACTTCAACTTCTACCACAAGAGCAAGCAGACACCCTTTGCTCAGAACTTTACTTTCTCAGCAGGTGTCTCCAGGACTGGTCCTGTCTTTGGGAGATACCAAAGCAGTTGAATGCCTCCCTGACATTCCATCCCGCCAGATCTCAGAAGCCAAGCAGGGCCAGGCCCGGTTAGTACTTGGATGGGAGACCGCCTGGGAATACCAGGGGCTGCAGGTTCTAGTCCTGAGGACTTCACTGTCACTGTCCAAGCTCACTCGGCCGTGGCAGATGAACCTGAGGAGTTAAACGGTGGGGCCAGTTCTGCGCACGCTGAGCCTCACCTAAAGAATCCACTGTGCAGGTTCGAAGGGCACACCCACGTGGGGAGAGCCCTTCCCAAATCTGCGTTTGCGAAGCCTGACCATGACTACAGGGAGAGACCAAGCAGATTGTAGTTGTGTTCTTCATTCTAACCCGGATGGGGGGTGTAAGAAAAGAAACCCTTTCTCTGGGGCACCTGGGAATACTCCTTTGCACTGTGGAAAGTTTGAATAACCAACTGGGAAGGTGCTTATCTGCTCTGTGTTGCTGGAAAACTGCCTTGGACTGAGAAAATTTAAGGTCACTGAATTGGAAATATTGTTTCCTTAATTTCTCCCTGCCTTGGGTTGGAGTAGAGCCAGAGATGAGATGCTGTATTGGAATTTTAAGCTCATAGTTTGGATTTAATGTAGAATTCGTTGTCAGTAAAGGTAAAACTATAAACTAAAACCTAGAAGTTATTTTGTTTAGGTTTCTTCGTGTTTGATGTGATCTTCTCAATGATAGTTTTCAAAGCTGATTTTTCTGGGCCACCAGTATTTGTTTAGAATTTTTGTGATCTCTAACTTCCAGGTGTACAAAGGGCACAATGTCATATTTTGGCCTTGAGAAAAATCCCTGGTTTTATACCTAAAGTCAGAAATTTCACTCTATAGAGCTATTCTTTAAAATTGATATTCAGCAAATGGTTAATGCAAAAGATGTTGCTATACTATACTGTCCCAGAAAAATGTGTAGCAATGAACAGAGCTGAAAAATGTAAGATCAAGTGAGACTTCTGTTGTACAAATGTCTGGAACACGCCCAAACTGTGTAAGAGAGGAAGACTAATTTGTCTGAGGACTGTAGAATATGAATAAGTAAACAATGGAAGTTATTAGTCAGGGAAAAAAATCATATTCACATTAGATTTTTTTCACCCAAACCAGAAAAACCTTGCACTTTCCTTAAAGTGCCATAGTCTGAGTAGGCTCTTCAAAACCATATAAGATAAATTCTGCTTCTCATTCCTAAACTTACCCATCTGTAAAGCCTTTATTCAGAGAAACCTACCTGCTCAAGTGCTTGCTGTAGTTCATTAAAGGCTCCCATTTGTACTCATGAAGACTTGATCATTGGCCTGAATAATATATATGGTATACTGAAAAAAACCCAACTCCTGCTGTTAGAATCTAAATTAAACAACTTTGTTTAATAAAAGAAGCACTGTCTCACTTCTAACTAGGCCATAAAGCCCTAAGGATCTTATATGTGTGTGTGTGTTTGTTTGTTTGTTTGTTTGCTTGGTTGGTTGGTTAGTTAGTTAGTTAGTTAGTTAGTTAGTTAGTTAGTTAATTAGTTAGTTAGTTAGTTTTGCCAAATGGTCCTACAAGGATCTGAAAGCTGAGTGAACTGAGCCAACTAAATTATTTATCTGTGTGCTTAGAAAGACTGAGGCAAACATGGGCACAACTGTATTGAAGCAAATACTCCTCCATAAACTTATTCTAAAATGCAATTGGATGATCTCCTGTCTTTTTCTAGATCCCACCTTCTAACCTTTCTAATCTTGAGAGTTCATCTCTATTATATGTGGCTCTTACAAATGCCCAGGATTAATAACTGCTGTGATTCATTAGCCTGGGTTGTTGGTGTTGTTTTCCCAGTGGGAGCATTTGCTATCTAGGGATAGTCCATGATTACTCTGCCTTGTGGAACAGTAAGATGCTTTCAATCTAATGCGCTGTCCATGTTTTAGCATAAAATAATATTAAGGCATCCACATAATGGAACTGTCTGAAGATCCATTTTATTAAGCACTGAAAGAAATGTGTTTGTGTGTGTTTGCATGTGCAAGGGAAATGTAATCAGCAAATCTATTTCCCCAGAAACATAATTTCAGTGAGGGTTTCTCGCAAAGACGTTGCTATTTCAAGGTACAGTTCTCTGGATATGAGAGTGAAAAATACTCTATAGCCAATATCTTACCTGATACAATTAACTCACTCAAATTATACACAGCCTATTCAAAGAAGGAAAAATAGGAAACAGAGGTAGGTTTATTGTATTTATTCCATTTTGCAGGATTTCCATTATTTTAAATGCAATCTACCTTCAAGTGCAAAGCTGTACTGCTCTTAAAAGATTACTGTTTCAAGTTACTTCACATACCTTAACAGAGCATGTAACCTTTTTACATTATATGATCAACTTTTTGACAGTGCAGGGCCAGCACAGCTAATGGAATAATAGCCTGCAGGGTCCAGCTAAATGATATACGAATATAATCAACCTTTGTGATGACTATTCAAAAGTAATCCCTTTAGCTTTCAACTGCAACATATATTTCAACCAGGCAAAGCCATATGAAGAAAATCTCTGCAGACTCCACTGATACAATATGGCCTTCATATCCCCACAGTGTGTTTGCTGCTCACAGTGGGTTTTAAATTTAAGGTAATGGCTACTGTATATTCATGTGAGCAAAGAACAATACCTTTGATTTGTTGGAGAAATGTTACATTAGCTACCAAGGGCCCTATTCAGTAAACTTTGACACAACCCTTATATATGGTTTACTGCTTATTCTAAATGAAATGTGCCTGATAAAAATGCTTTGCATGCCCAAATTGTACAAATTCATTAATCTGTATATTCATAAAACCTCCAAGTACAACTGCCTCCATTCCAAGTGAACGTAGTCAGGATACATGGAACAAGTTGGGCCAACCTGCTTTTAAAAGTGCATTGCATCAATTTTCATTTATCAAGACAGAAAAAAAGTAGGAAGATCATCTACAAGTGTGGGCTGGGCATGTTGTTGGCAGTGATATTATTTTCTACTCTATTCCTGCTCCATCATTCTACAGGTTATATAACTGGAAACAGCTGCATGACCTTTAAAAATGGAAGTAATTTTTAAATTACAATAATGGGTTATATCTCATCAGCTACATTACACCTGCATGATTATATGTTGAGACAGTCTTGCTTTCTCTCCCTTTTGTGACAAAAATGTAGTATTGGATAATAGTGAATCTGAATATCAATTCTATTAGAGGAAAATACATGTAATGAAAACACTGTGTTGCCTTGTATTACTACTTTTGTGTGTACAGTATAACAAGAGTTGCCCCACATTAAAGAGAGTTGCAGATATGGCCTAGTTTGCATATGTGCACCTGAACACATGTGAAAACATGACAGTGCTGTTGCTGTATTTTGTTTGAGGTGCTGTGTTATGAGACTGAATGCCACTTAAGCAAGTTGGCTCTTGTGCAGGAGTAGGAGAGGCCACAGACTTTTCTCCTGTTTGTTTGCCTGGTCACTTCTCGAGCCAGCAGAAAACTTGTGCATCCTCAGCATCCTGCAGCAGGGAGTGCCAGGGATGAGAGGGCAGTGCACAAAGCCCTTCCTTTGTAGCCAAGGCCACCACCTGCTACTTTCAGTATATTCTACCTCATTCCTTTATTGGAAGAGACAGTGAAAAATGGTTTCTGAGTCACCTTCATTCTTACTTTTAGCTGCCCAAAACAATAGTCCTCTTATTATGACTTCATTACTTCATGGAGCTTTCAGTGAAATTCTTATTTAATAGATTCCAACAGTCTCTGAACAATCCAAAACTTGGATTTAAGATCTCTCTCATTGCATGGGCATGCAAGCTCAGGAACACAGGTATTGCCTGTTTCATTCTTTTTATAATCTTTTGAGAGAATGGTGCCTCAAATTCCTGTCCCCTTGGGAATTAGTTGTACCTTCAGTCTTTGTAGGTGTATGTTTTTTAGGCTTTCACTGTTTTGTATGACTTTTCATTAATTATATCATGTGAAGGTCTTGCATTGTTTTCTCCCAGGAACAGAAAGAAATAATGTGATTTTTAAAAGTGTCATGTTCTTTCAATAAGCACACATAAACGGCAAGAACAGAGATGCCAGTTCTAGTGTAATGGTTTGACCCATGGCTTCCTCAGTAACCATTGTATCTAAGGAAGTTACAAGTATTCCACACGTGTCTTCCACGTAGTGGGGGGGAGTGGGTTTTGGGTTTTTCCTTCCTCGGCTGGGAGCTCGTGGGTGTTGGAGCCTGATCCCTCCGGTTGTCGGTGGTTCTCCTGTCCTGGGTGAGATTGTTTCATGCTTGTTCCCCTTCCCTGAGGTTTTTAATTGTGTTTGTGTGATTCATTTGGGTTTTCTTTTAGTTTGGGTTTGCTTCTTTCCTCAATTTTCTGTTGATCAGTTCCCTTTTTCCCCTTTTCCCTTTCCCCTGGGGGTGGGATCCTACGTACTGTGTATACGGTGTGGTTGTAAATGTTAGAAAATATAATTTATTCTTTTTATTTAGTTCAGTTTCTTTTGAGTGCATTTCTTTTCAGTTTTTTTTCCCCTTTCCTTTGCTGGGAAAGCTCTGGGAGGGGGAAGAGGGGCCAGTCCAGAGTTGGTAACAGCTAGGCTAAACCTGCGAATCTAGCCACACTGAAAATTCAACCAGACAATTTTAATTGTATTTTATCAACAGCAGTGATAACGTGTCAGGAACATCCTATTATGATTAATTATATTTACATACTATTAATACATATTAATGTTTATCTCCACATTTTGCCCAACACAGTAAGATGAAAGGAGAATGCTTTATGGTGTGATCTGGGATGGTATATATGTATTATCATTATGAATATGAGATGCTTTTATTGTTCCCAAATAGCATAGGCCAAAGAAATGCCAAGAAAACATTTATGGCTCAGTATTCCATCAGTTATCCTCGATATGCTTAATGTGTGCTGGAAGGGCAGAACTGTTAATCAGACAATAATAGCTTGGTGTCCAAGTGTGAAGGCAAAAGGCCAAAAGGTGCATGAGAAAAGCAATTTATGCTCTACCTCCCCATCTGTCACACACACATCCCCACAGTGCTCTGCACGTGTAAGATACATCGCGGTCAGAGACGCGCTTTTGTGTGTGTTTACTTGGGAATACATTTGTTACTGTGCCCAGTCACATTTTGGGCTTGAGTCACCCACCTGTCTGGCACCACTTTTGCAACAAAGACCCTCCTTAGAAAGAGCAGTAATGCTGTGCTGGTGTAAAGCTGGGGTGGGACAACATAGTTCTGACCCCTGTTGGCCCTTCTGAACTGCCTGGGGCTCTCGGCTGTGTCGCACTGAGTTCCTAAGCCAGACCGGCTGCACAGCCCCTCGTATTCACTGAGGTTCTATTGGATTTTTTTCTCTTAGATATGGCCTTGTAGGAAAAGAAGTTTCTATTGATGTACTTTAGGCCTGGTTTCAGAGCACGTTACCTGAAACAGTAATTTGTTAAAAACAGAGTAAACCACTAACATGCACACTGCCGTCATACAAAATGGGACTTTATATGACAACACTAATTTTCAGATATTCTTCATAGATTTACTTATCCTATTCTTACTTGTATGTATGGCCAGACTTTGCAAATGCAGATTTGGGAAGGGCTCTCCCCATGTGGGTGTGCCCTTCCAGCCTGTGCAGTGGATTTTTTAGGTGAGGCACAGCGTGCACAGAACTTGCCCCACCGTTTAAGTCCTGAGGTTCATTTGCCACGGCTGAGTGAGCTTGGACAGTGACAGTGAAGTCCTCGGGACTGTCACAGCACCCGGTACTAACTGGGGCTGACCCTGCTGAGCATCTGAGATCTGACAGGATAGGATGGCAGGGAGGCATTGAACTGCCAGGGGACGGTCCCTACTGAGACTCAAACTCATGTCCTTGGGATTCAGAGTCCAGAGGGCTTTCCTTTACACCACATGACCCCCCTCTTACTTGTATACAGGTATGGAGAAAGTGCTAGTTAGCAATTATACTGAATGAAGGCTTATGATAGGATGAAACAGAAACCTTATTGAGTCTTGAGTGGTCCAGTAGTTCTAATCAGTTCCAAACTCTGCATCAGGAGAGGCACTGCTTTGAACATTGTTTTTCAACCCCACCAGAAGTGGGTTAATGTATTTATTTTGGACATGAATGGATGCCATGTAAGCACCATTGGTGTTGTTGTAACTGAAAGACAAAGTCCAGTTTTAGGCATTACAGAACAGAGAGGTAGTGACAAATTGAGGAGGATCCAGTTGAGGATTATACAGAGGTCAAAAAACATGTGTTGCTTTCAAATATTGAAGAGACTGCATTTGCGTAGCCTCAAAAAGCGGAGAGTGGAGAAAGCAAAAAAGTCTCTTAAGCTATAGGGAGTTATTATAAAAAGGGACAGTGTTCCACTGATCTTTATGTCTACCAAAGGTAGAACAAGACAAAAATCAGTTTAATTTGCAATAAATATTTATCTTAAGTATTAGGGAAGAAACTGAGTGATAAGATTGTGAAGCACTGGAACAAAGAGATTAGTGATGTTGTGAAACAGCCTTCATCAGAAACCTTTGAGAATAGATGTCAGGATGGACTGGAGATATGTGCACTTTCTTCATTTGAGGAGATGAACCAGATCAGTAGTTCCCAAAATAAGAAGCAATCCCCCAGGGATGGTGTAGTTGTAATGAGGCAGAGGGAGGTGTGTTGCAGAAGAGTCACTGGGAGCAGAACAGAAAGTGCAGCAAGGAGATAGGAATTTGGTGGGGAAATGGAGTGAGGAGAGAATGAGGCTGAGCATCACAAATGATGGGAGCAAATGAAGCTTGTGGCTGTCAAAAACTGTGAAGTTAAGGCATGGCCTCCCGGCTCTTTGGATCATGTCCCGTGGGGAGGATCGTGCTGAGAGATGGCAGCTTTCCCTACCCAACCTCCTCACTCTGCTCTTGCTTCCTGCACTGCTCACTTCTTCCCCATCATAGTCTTACTGCCTGCCATCCTTCAGTGCTGTCTTTGCCATCATCTTCTCCCAAATGCATCTCTCCTGTTGGCTCCCCAGCTGGTCTCACCTGGACCTGTACCCTAAAACCAGCCTGTTGGAGAACTGCTGCACAGGAGTGCAAGAAAGAAAAGCAGAAATCTCTGTCAGTTCTTTATCTCTAGCATTATGACTCACCTTTATGTTGTCTTAGATTTCTTTCTCTTGTGACTTTTTACTGTATTACATGTTTTTCAAATAAACCTTCTAGGCCTTTTTACCATTAAGATTGTTTTAAGTCTAAACCACTAATGCACTGGGGTTTTTTTTCTTTTAATAACAGAACTTGATAAAGAAACAAGTGACTCAGAGCATCTGTGAGCCTTTGTCCAGGACATCAGTTCTAGTTCCTTCCTGGTACAGTATTTGCTCTTAATCTATAGTCTTTATGCCAATATGCTGATTTTTGAAAAATGTCATTGCTATCAACAGTTAACCTCATTTTGACAGAAAATTGCACATCACCTCTGTTTTACTTTTCCCAAATAACATTATTTTTCCTGTTCATAAATGAATGATTTCACACTTCTCTCAGATTTTTTGCATGTGTTTTAGAATTTAATTGCCTTTGATCATATAATTGCTTTTAATTTACAGACATAAGCCTTTGAGACGGAAACAAATCTATTAGTCGGGTGCTGAAGCCAAGTATAAAACATGTAGATATCAACATATATACATGAACTTATGACATTTTACTATTTTTCTCTTTGCTGTTTTTCATTCTAGAGAATTCCTCCTAGCTGACAGAGGAGCTGATAGATGTCTTAATGAGTACAGGAGGATCCTTGAAGATACATGCAACAAAGCAGGAATTTCAGTAGGGATTTTGTTATTAAAATGAGAGCACAGTGTTGCAGTACAAATATCTGAGAGTTCTAAGGTTCTTTATGACTGAAATGTGGCTTCAATGTGTTTTACATGTTTTTATCAAAAATAGCTGGTGTTGTTGAAGTAAACTAAAAAAGAAGAGTAGTAGTAGAATAGGAAGTTTTTTCTTTGTGCCTCTAATGCTTAATGTCTTCCAAAATATCGAGATCTTCCTGTTAAGATATTAAACATCATTTGTGCCTACTGAATGGGAATCCAAAACACTCAACACCTTGTAAGGTCAGGTTCCAAATGTGTCTGGAGAGTTTTCTTTAAATCCCATATTATTATCCCTTTCAGAAAAACTTACTCATAGGACAACCAGTGATTTTACCATGTGTGCTCAATAGTTGGGGTTCAGCTGTAGCTTAGAGCAGATCCAGCCAGGGTGGAATTCCTGTGGTGGAATTTTTATCTAATCTGTAACTCAGGTTGGATGCCAAACACAACTAAGTTTGTTTAAAATCTGGTTGAGTGCACTCATTAAACTGTTGGAAGTGTGTACAGTCAAAGCTCTTGAAACGCTGTTAGCTGACTAAAGTGCAACATCAGTCCCTGTTCACAGCTGAATCAACTGTATTTAACAATGAAAGTGCATCTGGGGGAACACCTGTATGTTGCATTTTCAGAAATGAACCCAAAGTTCCCCTTTTTTAGCAAGGCCTGTGAGCAAAGAAGAACCATCTGAAATTAAAAAAAAGGCAAATGCACAGTCCTGCACCTGGGAAACAATAACCCCCCCCCACAGGCTGAGGGCTGACCTGCTGGAAGGCAGCTCTGCAGAGAAGGACCCGAAGTCCTGGTGGACAACAAGCTGTCCATGACGCAGTTGTGTGTCCTTGTGGCCAAGAAGGCCAATGGTATCCTGTGGAGCATTAGGAACAGCACTGCCAGCGGAGAGGGAGGTGATCCTGCCCCTCTGCTCAGTGCTGGTGTGGCCAAATCTTGAATGCTGTGTCCACTTCTGGACTCCTCAGGACAAGAGAGACATGGAGCTCCTGGAGTGGGTTCAGCTGAGGGCTACGAAGATGATCAAGGAACTGGAGCATCTCTCTTACATGGAAAGGCTGAGAAAGTTTTGCCTGTTTAGCCTCAAGAAGAGACAACTGGGAGGGGACATCATCAATCTTATTAAGTATCTGAAAGGAGAGTGAAAGAAAAGGGATCCAGGGTCTTCTTGGTGGTGCCAAGCAGTAGGACAAGAGACAATGGCAGAAACTGGTGCATGGGACATTCCACCTGAACATGAGGAAGAACTTCTTTACTGTGTGAGTGACTGTAAACTGGAACAGACTGACCAGAGAGGGTGTGGATTCTCCCTCACTGGAGATACTCAAAACCATCTGGACACAATCCTGTGCCATGTGCTCTGGGATGACCCTGCTTGAGCAGGGAGGTTGGATTGGATGACCCACTGTTGTGGTCCCTTCCAAATTTACCCATTCTGTGATTCACACCATCAAATAAACAAAAATTCTGCTTAGATTCTTCCTGATGAATAACCTGAAGCACTGATTTTGGGCTGTGTGTGGAGAATTTCCCATTCTGAGCTGATGAAATTCTTGACAGTGGTGTCCACACATGAACTTCTTTGTCTGACTCCTGTGGTCTTCACAGTCCCCAAAGGGCATTTGCCAGCTACCATCACTGCTGGCCTGAAGGAGAGTTAGAGGACAGGAGATTGCAGTTACCACTTTGCAAAAACAGACATAAAACTAGGATGGAAACCTTTGAATTTTATTTAGGGAAATTGATGCAAGCTTTCATAATTTCACGTATTAGAAAACCCGTTCTTTTAAACTATATGAACAAAGCTTTATGACTCCCAGTAGCCAACTATTCCTTTCTTTAAACAGAGGTTCCCAGATACAGAGTTTGAAGCAAGGTCCATTAGACCTGTAATCAGTTTTTATGACAGTTCCCGAGCAAGCAATAGCTTTTGCCATAGTAATAACTCAGCTCATGGTTTTCTTCAGGATTGCAATCTGAGTATCTGGTTGACATGTGACAATAGGATTTCTCCCTTTTAAGGAATGGTGAAAATATACCATTAATCAGCTCTTATTAGACCATTTTTGATCAAAATGCTGTATGCATGCAAAGTTAAACAAATACTTCAGTAATTTTATTCTTTTATTTAGAGGTCTGTATTGTCTGAACACCAAGCTTCTTATAGCAATGTTAATTTAGAATGCTTTTGCAAGACTGAGAAGTTGTCTGGAAATGTTCCTACATGCAATTATGCACACACATAGGCATACAAATCTCTTTACTGAGTGTTAAAAATAGCTAAACATTTTATGAAAACCAGGAAGAGAAACAGGACTATGAATTAAATATAAACAACATCTGTATTGTATACTCATTAAGTTTATCCCTTTTATTTTAATGCTATGATATGAAATATGAAAAAACATGATAAAACCAACACAATTTTGTAAATAATATCTTAAAAATCACAGTAATCTACAAGCTTTTCTAATTTTGATAAGCATAGCATGACTACTTGTAAGAGATTGCTATTTTTAGATGTTTGGAATTTCTTTTATCAGAATATTGTTGAAAGAAATGACATATTAGAATTTGGCCTTCATAGTAAAAAACAATTACATAAAATAACTTGAACCTTGCAGACATTCTAGAAAAGACAATTATCAATTTATCAAGGGCAAGTTTCTAAATTCTTAAGGGCTTTTAACTTCATGTACATTTCTGCAGCAACTGAACATTTTGTGTATGTGTCCCGAAAGTTATTGTGTACTTATATTAAATAGCATCCATGATCATCACTATTTTTTACCAATCTTTACTTGTTACTATGTGATAACTCTTGTATGCTTGTGAAAAATGGTCATTAATTAATTAATCCTCTAGAACATTAACTCTTCCATACTTATTAACAACACTTTTTTGTCTTAAAGCTTTAAATAAAAATAAGGGGAAGTATCATCCTATAATAATGTAAATGTGAGTTCTGTTCTTCAAAGGCAGGAAGGTTTGGGAGGAAATTCTGTTAACTGAGCTGAATGTTCTCACCTCCCATCCCAGTAACTATTTGTCTGATGAGTTACTCTCGGTCTGGCAAAATGCAGGCGTTGTTCTGTTACTTACAGGTTTGTCAGTGGGAAACCAAAGGCTCTGCTTCCCCCTTCAAGTTAAGGGGGCAAGGAGGTTAGGCAGGATGTTGTTCTATACATTATCCTTAGGAGAGGATCCTGGAATACACCTCTCAGCTGTTGCAAGCCGTCAGAGCTCCGTGGGTGATGGCAGGCCTCGGTGTAACACCCCCATCCGGCAGCTGAAAGCACAGTGCTCACTGACACTCAGCTGAGATATCGACCCAGTGCTGCTTCAGAAGAAAAATCACCACTTTCCGAACTACCAGTGCTCTCCCAGCATCACTTCCCTTTGGTGATCTCTTGTCAGACATGGTCCTGCTTGTAAGATCTGCTGAGATCAGAGCTCAAATTAGTAAAATGGAACTTTTGTCCTTTGTCTCTTTACATGAGAGGTGCTCTAATTCCTATGAGGGGCTCCTCATATGGAACAGTGTTACTCTCCACTCTGCCTCATTCTTTATCATTGCAGTCTTCCTCCAGGCTTTCCCAGGAAGCACTTAATCCCCTGACCCTTAAGACTTTGCAATCAGAAAGCAGGACTCGTGAGAGAGTAAGAATTGCAGTTACAAGTTTTTCTGTGCTCTGAGAAATTACAGGCATAGTTGACTTTAATGAAGTTATGGAAAGCAGACAAATCAATTTAGCCTATAATGCCAGTTGTCCATTTCAAACAAAAGACTTGTAAAACATATTACAGCACACAAATCTGTGAATAGTCCTGAAGCATAATATTGATGTCTCAAAAATCTACATTTTGTGAGAGCCTAAGGTGTGCAAGGCTGGCAATTAATACTGCTTTTTGAATAGGGTTTTGGTAGGTTTCACTGTGGATGTATCCAGAGGTATTGACTAACAATTCATAGCAGAGAGGAAGGATTCTGTTTATAATTATGACAAGCATGTTTTCTGACCATTAATAGGGTATATCTTGTTAATTATGATGATATATAAGGTATTTCACCTATGATGCCATTTAGAAAATTAATGTTTGAGTCACAGAAAGGTCACTGGCATTCTGGAAGGAAACCATTCATCTCTAAATAGGCCATCCAAATATAGACTAAGAAATACACTATATATAATTACCTAGAAATAGATGGAATAAATAAGATTGATGATAGATATTACTACAGCCACACTTTACTTTCCTACTAGGAAAAAGTAGATAGTGACTGGAAGAAATAATGATAAACAGGTAAAAGTGCAAGAAATAGGTTAAAGTCTTGAGTACTTATGTGAGGTTCAGCTATTACACGAGGTGAGAAGTCATCAGCCTTCAGAAGTGGTGTACATGAAGGACTTTGTCCTGAGACTCAGTGAGGTATTTCTGAAGACAGCTCCTACAAAGAGGAGAATGAGGGCTTTTTGGGGGTTTTATAACAAACCTGTGTCTTGTTTGACAGCATAAATCTGTAATATCTCTATATTTGCCACACAAATGCCTATAAGTAGATAGAATGCATGTGCTGTCTTTGAAGATAAACATGTTAAAGAATATTTCCGTGTGCAAGTCTTCTTTTGACACAGGCATATCATTGAAGAGTGATGCTGAGCACAAAGAAGCCCAGGAGCTGTGATGGGGATAACCTTCTCTTTCTAAACATTAAAGGTTTGGGTTTTAAAACTGTGGAATAAAAGCCCAGAACAGCTTTTCATACAGTGAGCTCTCAGGCAGAGGAGGAGAAAGATTCCTTTAACCAATGGCCTGCTGCTTAATCTTAACTCATCTGTGGGAATGGACGAAGTGAGCCCCAGATTCATCACCACCTGCTGCAGTGCTGGCTTGGAGGAAATAATCTCAGTAGGTGAGAAAGCAAGTGAGTAACTACAATCTCTTGTCCCCATAACCCCTGAGTGAGTAGGTTTGTTTCACCAAGGTTAACAGTGGCGTTACCTGTTTGTTTCCTTGCCACATAAAAGACAGACAGACAACTTTCCAGCACAGCTGACCTGTGTGAGATGTGAAGTGCTGGCCATGACCCTCTCTGGGAGCTGAGGGTCTGCAACCCCTGAAGAATTACTCAAACTCTTTTTAGGATCACAGAGTGGGGGCAAGTCTCAAGTTGTCCCAGCAGCTACATGTTCTCCAGCTCGGTTCTGCAGCTTGGTCACCTGCAGCATGGATAACATGGGACAGAAAACCAATAAACAGATTTCAGTGGCACGTGGATGACCGAGGGATTGGGAACTTGAGCATCTGAGGAGTGTCTGGGAGTGGCAATAGCTGCTGGCTCCCCCTCAGCTCCAAAGCCAGCTAGGATTGAGATCTCCTACACTAGATAGGGGAATGAGAGGTAAGCCTTGTCTCTGGGATGCAGCTTCCTCCAACACCAGCTCTTGTAACTGTGCCAGTTCCTGATTTGGGACATATTTATCCATATACAGAGGTAAATCGTCTTTGAAAGGCTGCAGTCTCCTACACTGAGCTATTCTATCCCTGCCAACATTGCTCGCTGGTCTTCCTGGACTGTTTCAGAAAACATTGTCCCATGGCCATAAGTTCACAGTTTGTAATTGTAGCAACCTAAATCTGGACTTAACCACAGCAGTGCCTTTAAAAACGTTTTCAAAGAGCCCTCCCTGAAGCATGGTGGTCACTGTTATTTTCTCCTGTTTCCTTTCATAAGAGTTGTCTGCCTCCCGGCTCCTAAGCATCAGTTGGCTGAGAAAATTAGACGTTCTCTCTTTCCACATGAGTACCAGGAAATCAGTTTCTCTGGCATTGCTGACTGCTTTCTGGGCAGAGCAGGCTCATGCCAAGCTCACAGTACAGATTAAAACAAAATTTATTTATGATAAGGGAAGTTCAGGGTTACCTGGCTTCTGTCTCCGGGCCCCTGGTTGCTTCTCTCTCACAGCAACACCTTTAACTTTTACATTCTGAATTGCAATGAGTTTTCGTGTCTGCTGAGCCCTGATATTCTCAGAGGAACTCTGTGATATTAGAATATTTTGATGAATTAGAGCCTTTGCTTTTACTTTGCCTCTGCAAACCTCTGTTCTGGGAGAGCAGTATCAGTGACACATTCACACTCTGCAGTGCATTCAGCAGAGATGGCCAAACAATTGCTCAAGGTGGGGACAGTTAAGCAGAAAGGGGCAAGGATTTATGGCATGTAGAATTCTTCCTGTCACACTGAAATCCAGCAGCAGTATCCTGTGTTCACATGAAGGGCAGGGAGGGGGCAATCTGCCCTGGCCAGCAACATCAGGCTATGTGGTGTGCACAGAGCCAGCAGGCACCAGTGTGGGCCTGTTAAATGTGACTGCTCTGCAGGGCTCTAGTGCAGTCAGCACCGCCCTTCGGTGCAAAATGCTTTCTTTCTTAAAGGGTGGCACAGCCTGGGGCCCTACAAGAGCAATTCCATCCGTGTTGGCACTGCATACCCTGAAAAACTGAGGGGCAGCACCCTGCCAAGGCTTACTGATGTGCCTGAAGGGAAAGCCCTCATCAGCCAGACAGTTAATAACCCTTGTGTGAAACCAGCCTCGACCAAGCCAGCCCAATGTCATGAAACACAAACCTGCAGGCTGGCAAAGGTGACCCTGTCAGGGGCAGGACAGATGCCAAGGTTCAGTGTGAATATTTTAAGTGCAGTAGGAGCCACTTACACCATGAGACAGGGGAACTGTCTCTAAGGTAACTTATGTGTAGCAGGCTTGGCACAGTCATCAGGGACCGAGAGTGCTGTGCTGGCATGAGCTCTGCACATCCACACGCACACACCAAACCACTGCAGAGCAGGTGATGTTCAATCAGTGTTGCTGCTCATGGTCACTCATATAAGTCATGTTCTAGGGTTTTTTTCCTCCATCTTGCTGATTAGAAAATTCAGGATAATGGAACCTGTCTAGAAAATTACTGAGATCATCTCTGCCAGAAAACTTGGTAGTTTACACAAAGTAAAAAAAACCACTGTAAAGGTGAGGAAAGTAGAAGAATAAAAACACTAATATATTTGCAAAAAGCATGCTTGTCTGAGTCACCCGCTCTGTTTCTGCAGATCCCACATCCCACTGTGGGGAGCTGGGGTATTTCCACGAGTGAGAAAATGCACTTTTCCCTTGAAAGCTGCTGGGTTTAATCTCACCATCAGATGCTATGATTCATTTCTGCAGTCCCTGTTGTATGTTTCTTAATATCAGACATGAGTGAAATATCTTCAGGACTGTGAGACTGGAGTTAACTATTTTTTCAAAGGAAAAAAGGTGCTGGAAATAGATAGGTGGTCTTCACCAGCTGAAAGAGTCTGTGAAATGAAAACCAGACTCATGATCCTGTCATGGTATTGAATAAGTAAGCCAGAGGCTCACTAAGTGAGGCCTCTGCACCTCTAGAACAGTCAGTTTGGTTCAGTCTCAGTTCAGTCTCATCTCAGAGCATCTGTCCCAGCACACAGATGCCTGGAAGTGGCCACATCTGGTGACAGCCACACCCCCACAGAGGAGGGCCTGCACCAGCTACAAGCCTGTGCTGTATGCTACTTGAATTCAACCTCCACAACATGAATGGATGAAAAGTTTCACGTAATAGTTTAGGGTTTTTCTCCTGTGAGACCAGTACATGTACATAGTCTGCTTTAAATTAAGTCATCATGTGTATTGTATCAAATCATTGCATAGGTCAAGACTTAGTCCTCTTGAGAGCTGTGCTCAGTGAAGACAAGATGAAGCTCTTTTACTTTTCCCTCTGGTTTCTGAGCCTTTGAAGACTGTTCAAGGTGTATGACAAAGCTCCTTCCTGCAACAGATTTTCTGTAACAGAACAGGTCAGCTGTTGACTTGTGAAGCAAAGGCTTCAAAGTCTTCACAGGCATTGCAAGCTGAAAGAAAAATCTGCATGTGGCAGCCCTGAATTATGTGCCATGACACCACTGCTTCCTGATGGCTGTCCTGCCTTTTGAATTTCTACCAGTAAATCATCTTCAACACCTTGGAGACACAAGTGTTTGTAATGGTGCTATGAGCTAGAAAAGTTTATTTCATAGTTTAAAGTGGTCCTGCTATCTTTGGCTGTTCTTTTGCATCCTTGCATGATGAGAGTAGGTACTTTCTATAACTTTATCTGGTTTGCCATGACCAGTTCCATGGTTGGCAGCCTGATTCTATTTTCTCACCATTTTCCGTATATATCATTGCAGCATTTAAATAAACATCTGTTTTCAGGTAGGTGGGTGATCACAGCAGAACTAAGTGAGAATCTGACTCCCCAGCAGAAAGGCTCTGGGTGGAAACCCAAATACAAATTACTGTCAGTCTGAGATTTTTGAACCTACTGTATCCTTTTCCCTTTTGCACTTTATTCCCCACTTTCCCTTAGACTCATTTGTTTCCTTCTTCCTCTTCCTCAAAAGTCTCCCCTCTGTCTTCACCATTTCAGTTAATATTGGGTTCTGCAGAAGCTCATTCACCCACCCCTCCCATCTCCTGCCAAAAAGTTTCATGTGCAGTTTCTTCTTTACAAGGAACCACCAACTCCTTTCTGTGACCTCCTGAAACCACTGACTGACCAAAGGTGAGCCACATCTCCAGAATGATGGTGTGGTTGTTTACACTGCAAGGAAAAATTAAACTGCTCTGTACTGCTGAAAAGTGAGTGCAGAACTTGGCTTTGCACACATGAAAAGTGGGTAAATTCTGTTTATCTATGTTTATTCTTGACTTCACAACTGTTTTCCCATGTTTGCAGGTGTCAGCAACCTCTGAGACAGCAGGAATTGCTTTGTATTGCTATAGCCCTTTGCTTCACAGCCTTTCTTCCTTTTATTCTTGCTGCCGAATAAAGACTTGATACATATGAGAGGTAAAGGTGATGAGCTATTTAAAAATAAACTTTGCAGCAAACATCTGATTTGGAAAAATTCCATGACACCCTCAAGAAAAATGAAGGTACTGAAGCCTAGAGTGTCACTGATCTCTGTACACGAGCCTGCTGCTAAATGCCTTCTGAGCTCTGCCCTTCTGAAACTTGGACCTTCATCCTCAGGCCTGACTGTGGGCTGTGCTACTGGAGCTGTGCATCAGAGCAGCCCAAACAGTTGTCAACTGGTAGTGCTTTTACCCAGTATCATCCACAACTGCCTCCCCACTGCCTGGAAGCACCCTGATGTCTCCTTAATAGGGGTTAGCATTATTTATAGCGATTTACAGGTGTGCTGCTAAAAGATGGAACTGTAAATCGCCTCAAATGTTGTTCCATGATGAAGTGCCTCTGCATTATTCAACAAATTGTCCCAACATGACTGAACGATGCAAAATTGAATAAACTTGCCACAGCAAGGTAATATTGAAAAGGCCACAATGCTGCATATTTAGTTAAGATTTGTAATTGCAATTTATATTCTCCTGGCAGTTTTGTACTCCAAAAGTATTTCCAGCTGCAGCAAGGTGGGGTCCTTCTATCCAGGGGTTGTCAGCAGCAGGACAATACAGTGATTTGTGTATGTGACAATGTTATGCAGCTGGCTTTGCAGAGGTGTTTGGCACAAAAAATATCCAGTTGCACATGGTTTAGTCACAGCTTACTGCCTAGGGTATAAGGTAGCAATGTTTTCTTACAGTGTATGAGAGTGATTCTGCCTCACTAGAAAGAAGATTGAGGTGTGATGAAATGCCAGACAGAAGTGCCTACAGGTACCTCGAAATAAAGAACTACACATGTTCTGAGATGTTGGTTTATCGTATTTGCCCTTAATCTGAGCACAGTGCCTTCCCAGATGAAGGGGAGGCTTGTAATTTTGAAGTGATAGGAAAGGTGGAGCAACATCTTCTTCCTAGAAAGCCTGGACCAAAGATGAACCACGTTTATTGTTTAATATCAGTTCTTTCTCTCAGAATTGCAGATGATTTTCCTCCTTCAGATGTGCAGGTGAAAAATGTGAAAAATGGCTTCTGATTTTAATTTACTCAACCAGGGACTGTTTAAAGATTGTCATGCCTACAACATGCACCCAGTTGAGATCTCACTGGATAAGATCTGGCGCAAAACCCAACGGAGCAGCTCAGTCAGCTGCTGATTTCCTCTGGGCAAGAAAACCTGTTTGCAAGCCCCATAAGAGCAAAGAACAGAAGAAGTGATCTGAAGGGGTGAAGGGCAGTTTAGTGTCAGCGCTTCCTTCCCAGGGATTCAGGGTTTGGAGGGGTATGAGTCAAAGGGTCTTTTCGTAGAATGAGAGATCAAAAACCCCAGCAATGCCTCTGTTGCATTTTAAGGAGTAACTCCTTTTTCTCCAACTTAACATTCTGAGTTTTCCCAGTTGAATTTTAACACCAGTCAGAGTTCTCTTGATGTGAAGTCCAACACCTTCTCAAACTATTGGTGAGGATAGTTTAAATGTTGCCACAGAAATGAGGTGTCTCATTTTCATGTGGGTTACAGAGCAGTTTGTGTTCATGTGCATCTGTGGACAGAAGGACCCATCTAAGAAATGCCACCCTTAGACATCAGAGCTGCATTCAGGCAGCTGCTGCATTGGGTCAATGAGGGTCATTGCATCACAACTGGTCTGGGGGGCAGGAAAGGATGAAGGAGCTATCCCATGTGTTGAAATGTCCACCTGAGCATCGTCTCTCCTTCAGGTGTCTCAGTCACAGGTGGAACCTGTCTTCCTCAGGGAGGCCTGGGGACTACAGTCCACATGGCTGTCCCTGTCTGTTTGTACCTCAGTTTTTGCCTCCCTGGCCTCAGTCTGGTTTTAAAACTGTTTTAAGCCCAGCCCACTTCAAGCCAATGTAACAGATAGAGGTGTTTGGCTGTGGATATATCCCCATGGGTTTTGTGCAGCAAAGAAGCTGACACAGGTGACAGACCCCATGTGTGTCCCACACATGTACCAGAAAGCCCCAGGCAAGAGGATTTATTAATGCTTCATCCTCCAGTGCCATTTGGAGTTGGTGCATTATTTGACACGAGAGAACCAAACCTAAAGGCCCAAATTCAGGGAAATCAGTTTTCACTTCCCCACTGCAGTAAACCTCAGGCTGAGCTTTACAAAAACTGCTGTGCTGTTGCTGCGGAAATTAAACCACTGCTTGCTGTAGTTCAAGGGGAATGGGTATTTTGTGCCAGTGTCTGTGGAGTGAGATTATTCAAGGATGCTACTGGTACAGTTTTTTGGAGGTGCTGTCACATGGGACAGGGTTGGTCCCTTGCTCTAAGTGCACTCCTAGGACTCAAAAAGCTTCTCTCCAGTTCCTCATCCATCACAAATTTCTGTTTTCTTGTGCCATAACTTTTAGTAGCAGCCTATCCCTGCCTCCTGGGAATGTTGCAGGGATCAGTATGCTACTGTCAGGGAGGGGCAAAAACACGGACTTGTCTTAAAGATCCTGAAAGAATTGTAAAACTCTAGGGGAAAATATCCTTATAAAACCAAAAAAAGTCAGTCCATTGGGATGCAGCATTAAAAACAATGTCATTTACCCCTAGCCTAGTTTTATCCTTTTCTGCCTGCTCTCTTACATCTATTGCCGCTGCTCCTGCTCTTTGAGCCTGTGACAAACATAAAACAGGACTATTGCAGCACACACAAGGACTGGCTCTTGGACTGTGTTTTGCTTCACAGAGCACCACCACCTTGTCAGCAATGTGCTTTGCAAAAATAAATAAATAAAGGAGCGAATGAAAATGTCATATACATAAATATGCCACAATAAGTTTCGTCTCTGGATCAAAGTGCTCAAAACGACACAGCTTTGAAACAGAAAGGTAGGAATCAAAATTACACATCCCCACATATCAGCTCAAGTGCCAGCTGTTTAACTGAGGCATACATACTGTGGCTGATTAAATGAAAACATTTTAACAGCTGTCTAAAAGAGTAAAACCCTCTCCCCATCTTCCCAGGGCTGCCTCATGCATCATCCCCATGGGCAGCCCAGGAGTGCAGCCACTTGGCTCCATCCTGTGCCTGCTCTGTCCCTGCTCATTGGCACCTGTGCAGGGGCCACTGGGCATACAGGGCTATTCTGGGATCATCCAAAGGACAAGAAATAAGATCTTTGGTAAGGTCTGAACCTCACCAAGTCGTGGTGCCATTGACTGGCAAACCTGTGGGTGGGCAAGAGCCCATGGGCTGTCTGGCTCCGATCCAGACTATTCAATGAGTTTAAAGTAATGCTGGCTGATGCAGGGGGACAAAGCGACTCAGCAGGCTGGGGAGAGGCACTGGTTTTCATATCCAGACCAAACACAGCCCGACATCCCCAGCAGGGAAGAGGCTTTACAGAGGAGAGAAACCCTTAGGTCAGTGGTGGGTGGTCTCTGGTGGCTACATCCCTGCCAGTCTGCAGAACCAGCTGGGAGCCATTCTCCAGCCTAGGGCCAAGCAGCACTGCATGACTGCTAATTCCCTTCCTCTCTTCCCCTGCCTCCCTACTTCCCCAAAGCTGTGTGGGCACCACTGAACTGCCTGTTTGGAGCAGGCACTTTCCCCAGCTTGTGGCCAAGCACTAGCCTGGGCTATGGGAGGGCTGCACTAGGTGGCCTCCTGAGGATCCCCTGCCTAGGCTACACTGATGGTGATACACTTCTTGTAGTGCAGGTGCTGCTGCAAGCCCTAACATTGGGTTTTAATGGTGCCCTCAGCAGGGCTGGCAGCAATGGCGCTATCTAGGCTGCATCAGCTGTCAGCCCTCTTCAAACACCCTCACTGTTTTCCCAGCCTTCATGAGCAGGCAAAGAATTAATATGGGCAGAGAGACGGGGAGCAGACACATCACTGATCCCCCAGCCCACTGCTGACACCCACCTCGTGTCTGCCTGCTAATGGAAGCTGGAAGGAGGAGTGGTTTACATCGGAATCCGGTGGGAGGGCAACAGGCAGCAACTCCAGCCACTGCAGGTGAGCTGCATCCATTCAAGGGGATTCTAGCTGAGCTGTGCCTCTTCTCCACGAGGATGGGCCAGTAGGAAAGGTTTGTGGCATCTTTGCATAATGTATTTAAGTACAAGAAACTTGAGAGAGTGGGTATCAGGCACCAGGCATGTCCATTCGCAGTCGTTTTTAAAGACACCGCATTTTGAGAATGTATTCCTAAAATGAAGAGCAATTAGGAAAGAAACTTTACAACTCAGGATGTAAAAACTATTTCAAAGGTTGTCTTGGGTTGAGCTGCAAAACTCCAACTGTCCAGGACAGAGTGAAAAGGGTTCCTCCTCCCCCCAACCAGCCAAGGGAAAAAGAAGAGGGAGAGGAAAAAACCCCTTCAAACCAGGTTTATGCTGAAACTAACTATATGTATTTATACAGAAAAGAGACAATTAGGAGAAAACTACAATATAACACACACACAAGTTATGTATGGTATAACAAGATATAACTTCCCACTCCCCAGTTAATACAAAGTGTATTACTCTAAATCTATAAGTACTCTAAAAGACACCCTGCAAGAAAGAGAAAGTATAACAACAAAATATTTCTACTTCCCTGAACTCAAACAAAGTGCAAGCAGCAGCAGCCGGAGCAAGGGCCAAGTATAGTAGAGAAGCTGCCAGACGTCCTCCTCCCAGTGCAGCCTCGATGGAACTGAACAAGCTGAAACTCCCACGCACTGGATTTTACACCCTTTGAGATGATGTAGTATGGTATGGAATACAATATTATTGGCTAGAAGAAGTCAGCTGTTAGCTAGCTCAGCCCAGCTCAAGTCAGCTGACAATTTCAGGCTTAATCTGAACTTTAAAGCCTAACTTCTTGGCCTACTTGGCTAAACCCATAACAAAGGGTAAAACCTTTTGGGGTTTTTTTCTTTTTACACAGCATCAGCTGTGTTCAAGTCTGTGTGTGTAGGTGTGTGCACTTGTGGAATGGAGGCTTTTCTTATGCAAAGGTTTGCACAAGTCCTCACAACAGTCTACTCTGGCCCATGAGGCTTCATGCTGCTTCCTGGTGCCTATTGTGAGAAGACGCCCCACAAGAGTCACAGCCATAACCAGGGTGGGCAAAGGACGTGGTTCATTCACTGATGCATATCCACAAGTTTTGCTCACAAAATAAAGCAAGAAACTGAACTGCTTTTCACTTTCTGAAAAGCTGCAACCACCAACCACTGCTGCCATAAAAAGTTACCATCGTCATAACATGAGACCCCTTCTCTGCCCAACTGGCATGGGCAAGTCTATGTTTGACACCATGTATTTAATGGCTTTGTTAAACACAGACAAAGCTATCTCCTTGTAAAATGCCCTCCCCGAAAAAATGTGTGTTCTCAATGTTAAGTTTATCCCACCTACTTCCATAGCTTTCCCTCCCAAATAATGTGGTCACACAGGCAAGAGAAAAGTTATGAGGGTTCTGAGTGAGAAGATGGGCAAGAAAGGGCCTTCCACCATGTAATGAGCTCTTCTCAAATCCAGCAGGCCATGCTCACCCTCAGAGGACTTGATCCCCAAATTCCACGTGCAAATGGACAAAGAAACACAGGCAGCCATATGCATGTTAAAGTGTTATGTGTCCTGTGTGCTCCTGGTGGCAATAACCATGAGCACATCTGCAAGTGCAATTCAGCATGTCAACCTCAGACCATCTGGTGGCTCTTCACGCCTCATGCTTTTGTCCACTCAGGGTGGTCGCCTCGCTCATTGTTCTGAGGGTATTTTTCTCTTCCTCTGTCCAGAGAGCATCAGGGCCCAGTATTGTGGTGGTTGCTCTAGGACAGGTCTCACATTGCTGACAACGACCCTGCAATGTGCAGATGTGTCCAGCTCTTCAGGAGCAGCCCACTCTGGTGTGGGGGCCAGGGCTGTAAGCACCCACACTGTACTGATGGGGACCCCCCCAGGCTCGCTGTCCAAGAGCTGAGGAGGGTTGAATGTGGCCGTGTGGCTGTTTACACATGGCGTTCCTGGCAAACATTCCCACGGGTGTCAGCATGTCTCTGGGACACAGCAGTGAGCTAAACACCTATTTGACAGAGGCCTGTGCAAAAGGCCAGTTAGAGCCTCTGCAGAGGGGATTGTCATGCTGCAGTGCTGTTTGAAAGGCTGCTGACACCTGCACCGGTTCCCCCCCAGCACAGCCCCCGCTGCCCTGGCGCTTGACCTGTACACCTGTACCCTGGCGCTTGACTCTGGAGGCAAAGGGGCCTTTCTGAAGCGTGATGAGTCCCCTCCTGAATTGCCGGCGTCCTCCCCACCGAGGTCCGAGCGCCGTGGGGCCAGCGGGCACCCCTCACCGGGGCCTCGGGGCGGGCGCTGTGGATCTCCGCGTCTCATCCCTGCGGGGCCCCGGCCCTGTCGCACGCCTGTCACCGCCGCCTCCTCCCCGTTATTTACATCCGTCTTTAGCAGTCTAATTACCCGCTTTATTGCTTTCGCCCGGGGGCAGCCCGGGGACGGCGGCGCAGGGGAGGACCCTCCCCGCCAACCCCCGCTCCGCTCCGCACCGCCCGGGGGAAGAGGGAGGGCACAGAGCTCAGCCGGGGCTGCCCCCGCAAGCACATGAGTTTGGCAGCATTTCGGGCGGGGAGGGGCCGAGCTAGGCTCCGGAGGCGGCAGGGACCCGCCGCAGCGCCGGGCAGGGGAGCCCCCCGAGGGGACTGAACGGCGCTGCCCCACAGCCCGCCCTCGAGGGGCGCCTTCGACGTGATACATCAGCGGAGGGGGAAAAAAGCGACAGGATAGATGAATTTTCAGATAAGCAGCGGAGGTAATTTATTGGCCTTTATGCTCTTCCGATGGAGTGGGGGAGAGGCGACCGAATCGTGTCTGCATATCATTAAACGGGTTTACTCCGCCTCAGCCAAAAGAGGTTCCCCCTTCGGTTCCCCCTGCCGGGGGATGTCCCTGGCCCCAGCTCCCTCACGGAGGCGAGTCCCGGGCCAGGGCCCGGCCCCTCTCTGAGGAGCCACCGCGCCGAGGTTCTGCTCCCGCAGCCCCGGGGGGAGCCCCAACCTCTCCCCGCTCATCCAGGTTGTCCACGGCGCGCTCGCTCTCCCAAACTCATCTAAATTACATCAATAACAGAGCGCACTCTTTAATGAGCTCTCAACTTTAAAGACTTGAAGGATATTAACAAGCCGCTTGACAAATGGTGCTTAGAAGCACATTAAAGACGCTGCTAATGGAGCGCATAATGACGGCTAATTTTCGATCAGATATAAATTAGAGCCCCAACAGTTATTTGCCTTAAGGACTTTATGTAAATGATCCTGTTCTGTATAAACGGGGAGGCGAGCCCAGCCCAGCCCCGCCGCGCCGGGGAGCGATGCCGCAGCCCGACGGGGCGCGCAGTCCCCCGGCCCCCCCACCGCGCAAACACCGCGGGGCAGCGCGGGGCGCCGCGTCCGCACCGCCACCCCCGCACCGCGGTTTCTTGTGGGCGGAGCCGAAGGGTCGTCCTGCTCTGGGGCTGGTCGCGGGGGAGGACAGTGCCCAGCGCCCGCGGAGGGCCCAACCCGCCCCGGCCGGGCAGCGCTGGGGTCCGCCGAGGGCAGGGGCCAGGGCGGGCGCCCATCTGCGAAACCGCGTCCCGCACACAAACACGCGCTCCTGGGGCTGTCCCAGCTGCCTCCCGGTGCGCTACAAGCGCCTGTCTTCTTCCTCCGTTGTTTCGGTTTGGGGGTTAGGGTGAGTTTTGGGGCAGGAATTTGGTTGGTTTGTTTGGGTTGTTTTGGGTTTTTTCTATTTCTTGCTTTTAATTTTTTTTGTTTGTCAACAAGTGCCAGCTGGGGGTCCGGCCCCGGGAAGGCGTGACCTACCCCGCGCAGGGGCCGCAGCTCCAGCCCGCCCACCCCCAGCCCATCCCGGCCTCCGGGATGCTCCCGCACGGAAGAGTCAGATCAGCAACGCCCCCGCCGTGGGAAGGGGGGCCTGCCTGTTTTGAGGGAACGCGCGGAGTTTCCTTGGTTTTTTTTTGGCTGGTGGGCTGTGATTCATATTCTATTCCCCACCTCCCCGCCCCGCTAACTTGTGGAGTATCCTCATCTTCCCTCCAAAATCCTCATTTACCTTTGAGGGGCGCGCTGAGCCGCAGCCGCGGGGCACGTTCACCTGCTGCGTGGCCGGGCTCCCGCCTCCGGGAGGGCTCGACGGCCTCACCTGCCAAAACAGCAATAACAGTAAAGGAGGGAGGGGAACGCCATCCCCCCGCCCTCCCCGGCCCGGTTACCGCGCCGGGACCACAAGCCAACAGGCCTGTCCTGGGAACCGGCGGCTGCTGGGGTCTCCCCCGAGGGAGGATTTGGGGAGAAAAAATGACAAGTCGTGCAAGGATCGGCGGGAAGGGGCGCGGGGGTTGCGCGGGCGGGCGCGGAGGGCCCCGCCGGGGGCAGTACTCACCAGGGTGGCCCCGGGGCTGCGCCTTCTGCTCTGCGCTCGCCGCCCTCATCCATCGATTTGTTCCTGGAAGAACGCGGCGCGTTCTTATAGCAGCTACGAGCAATTAATATTGCATTAACCCTATTAAAAAAAAAAAGAAGAAGAAGAAAAGAAAAAAAAGGAAAGAGGAAAACCCGCACCCGGGCAAAGCCATCAATTATTAACGCGAGGGTAATTGGAGACCCGAGACGTGGGTGTGTGCGTGTCGTGGGGCAAGGCAGGCAAGCACAGGCTTGACAGTGTGGCGGGAAGGAAGGGGAGCCGAGGGTGGCTAATATTTAATTTCAGGTCTGTGGTTTTCTAATTCGAGATTAAAAGCAGTCACGTCTTTGAAGCCAGACACTTGGTGTAAATGTACAGTTAAAATATTCTATTCCACAGTCCCCAGACAGAGCTCTGCTACTCCCAGGCTTCATTAAATTTTAATTATCATCCCAGACTGGAGCAAGGAAAGAGGGGGAAGACTGTCCACCTAATTGCAATTGATAAACGCAAAGAAGCCGAGATATTTTTCCTTGCCGTGCACGCACAGCAGTTGTTTTTGTTGTTGTTGTTCTAATGCGGGTAAAGCCCGGAGAGTACAGCGTGAGCATCTCCACCTATAGATCTGCTGTTTACAAAAGATGCACGTGAAGGAAAGCCGGGAAGTGATGCTAGAGTTGGGTGTTGGGGGGAAGGGGGGTGCCTTAGCTCTTGCAGGATCTGGAGAAAGATCAACGGAAGAGACAGGGACCCTCATTAGAGCTCGTCAGCTTATTGTCTCCCAAAACAAAGACTACCAGTACCTCAGCCTTTCCCGGCCCGGGCAGCGGAGGGGCTGCCCTGGTGCCCTCCCCGGTTCTCTTGGATCCCAGGCACCTCTGCCCCTCCACAAACCGCACCACCCCCCGGCTCTATCGTGGCTTTTCGTTTGTTAATAATGTGCAAGGGTGGGACAGGCAGGTACTGGGAGAAATCGACTAATTGCCCTAGGTTTTCAATCTGGGAAACTAGAGAGCGATCTATCTCCGGGAAGTAAAAGGTAAAAAATAAAACCTACCGCGTTTGCTTTCTAAGCAGCTTCCTATTATCACATCGCCACTTAATTTTATTTCCATTCTCTCCAAGTTAAATAGAAAGCCGAGCTCACAGGGGAGCTGCCATGTGCCTACAGACTGGGGATGTCAAGCAGAGAGACTCACTGTGCAAAGTTAATTTCAATTCCCGAGGAGGATTTCACATTCTCGCTCGCTCTGACCCACAGTAATTAGCTGAGATAACTAATGATTACTTACTTATTCCTTGTAATTATCTGGATTTAATAATTCGCTGTGTAATTTATTAATTCGCCCGTAATAGCCTTTAAGTGAATGGCTCATTTAAGAGGGCGAAGCGGCGGTTCAGGGGGCTGTTCGCCGCTTGCTGCCTGTGCTTGCTGACGGTCTTGGGGGGCTCCCTGCTGCTTTCGGGGGTCCGCCTGACCCCTGCCCCGCCGGCTGGCTCACCCTGGCCCCCTGACCCACAGTTTTCCTGCTTCTTACTGCCCTCCTTCCCCTCTTAGAACGACTCCCGCGGAGGATGGGCGGCAGCGCAGCTCACGGGGAGGGGGCAGGGTAGAGGTCTCGGCGGGGCGCGCAGAGGTGCGCAGAGAGACAGCGCCACCCCTTCCCCAAAAAGCTGGCAGCCCCGGCCGCGGCTGGGGGAGAAGGCAACCCACTCTGCGCGCCCATGGGACTGAACCGCGACGCTGCGGGAGCAACGAGGGCAGCGATAGCGACAAGGGCTTGTGGGGGCCGCGGGGAGGGTGGGGGTCGTGTGGATAGCGATGGAGACACAGCGCTTGTGCCGGCCGGACACGAGGCCCTGCCTCCGCGCCCGCGGAGCCGCAGGCACCCTCGGAGTGCCCGGGCGGCTTTGAAGATGCAGCTGGAGCTGGTGGCTGGGCGGAAATATGAATATTTAATAGAGGCTCGTGTATGATCTCCCTCCCTCCCCCTCTCACCCGCCGCCGTCGGTTTGGTTTTTTTCACGGCTTTTGTGAGCGCCACTCGAGGAAATTGCTCTTTTCTTCCCTATTTTAATATTTTTTTCAGTTTCTCTCGTGTACGTGCGTGTCACTTTTGCCTCCTGCTTTGAGCCGGGAGGCAGAGCTGTTCGGATAGCTCGGAGGCTCTGCCGGGGCACCCCACACCCCACCGTGCCCCCTCCCCACGCACAATCACGACCGCGCACACGCTCCCCCGCCGGGCGCGGAGAGGAGCGGAGCTGTCCGTGGTGCTGCCGCCGGCACCGCCGGTGCTCCCCGAGCCGTCCTCAACCCCGGGCCGTCCCCAAACACACCGGGCCGCCCCCAACTCCGGACCGCCCCCAACCCCGCACCACCCCTAACACCGAGCCGCCCCCAAACTCGGGCCGCTCCGGCCGCGCTGCTGCGGGGTCCGGGGACGCAAACTCCCCTGCCCGGAGGCGGCGTTGGGCTCGGGCCGGGTCTGGTGGTGGAAAACAAGAAGCAGCCAAACGCGCTTTTGCCAATAAAGCGTTAAAATCCTTTTTTCTTTTTTTTTTTTAATGAAAGACAATTTAACAACATTTAAAAATAACTTAGTACATTACTAGAATAAAGAAACCTCCTATTAACAAAACAAAACAAAACAAAAAACCAAACAAAAAAACAACGAAATCGAATCATGTACAGAACTTAAGACTTCAAACAGTCTCGGATAGAACAGCGATACAGCGAAATCTGTAAGAATATATCTATATGTGCGTCAACGCCAATGAAATATTTACAACACATACAGGTACTCAACCGAGTACCCTCAGTTTATTGTTGCTCCAAAAAGAAATGTACCAAACCAGTTGTGAATTTACAAGCAGTGCAGCCTCGCTCGCTTCCCTTTCCTACAAATTTTAATTTGGCTTTTCTACAGTCTTCCAAAAAGGGACTTTTCTCCGTGGAAAAGTAATGCAACTAAAGGCAATAAATAACCGACCATAAAAATAAATAAATAACTATTAAATAAATAAATAAGAAAGCGAGTAAGTAAGTAAATAAATAAATAAATAAATAAGCAATCGGATAGATAAATAAATAACCGAGCCGGTCTGAATACCATCGCGATACAGCTTTGAAATCGAGAAAGACAGATATTGTGCTGGCAAGAAACCCGAAGCGACAACCCCCCCCACCCACCCCTCCCGCTGTCACCTACGCGGCAACGTCCTTTCTCGCTTCGGGAGCAGCGTGTGGTGGGGACAATATGGGAATCCCCATTAAATATGTAACGCGGTAAACAAATACCTCGGACAGTGAATCAGGCTACACAAATAATGTAGAACATCTACTACAGGGTGCCGACGCCGTACGAATAGGAATACTCGCCAGAGAAATACCTTAGGTTCAGGTGGCAATTTACAAATGGCCAAAAGGGACGCTCAGAAGAAAAGCTCACGTTCATAAATCCTATCAACACAAAATATTTGATTCTCACTAACAATTTTTTTTACTTTTATCAAGACTTAGATTAAAGAGGTGTAATTAATTAGAATGAGCACAAAATGAAGTTGCTAGAGAGATAAATTAATAATTTACAAGGGGTTGTTTGGCAGTAATCTAATAATAGGTTTTGAAGACCAGTGAACACAGCAGGATCAGCTCTTTCCCTAAGCGTTATAACTTCAGAGAAGGAAAAGGATAATAACGACAGTAAAAATATATATATATTTATATATTTATAATACGCAGTGTAAACGCAGAAAAACCTGCCATCTTTTTTTTTAAATCATTATTATTTAAATCAAAATACTTTTGAGACGTCTCTCGCGGCGCAAAGCCTCAACTCTAGATTCAAGTTTGGGTCCCGAGAAAGCCATGACATCGTGGCCACCCCGCTGCCACCCCGGCGAGGTCTGTTAGGAATAAAAACCAGCGGTACTTGCCGGGGCGGGTCCAGGCGTGACTCCGCGGGGAAGTTCCCCCCGAAAGTTGGGCGCGGGGTGGGCGGTGGGTGGGCTGGTGTTGTTTGTTTGGGTTTTGTTGGGTTTTCCCCCCTCCTTTCCTTTTTGCTGTTGTTGTTGTTTAATTAATTTTTTCTTGATGACGGTGATGCTGATGCTGTCGAAGCTCCTCCGCGGCCGGCTCAGATGCCCGCCGAGTACTTCATGCGCTTCTGCTTCTGGCGTTGGTTGCAGAACCAGACGCGGACCACGTTCTTCTTGAGATCCAGTTTTTCGGCGATGGCGGCGATCTTCTCGGAGGAAGGCCGGGGCTGGAGGGCGAAATAGGCCTCCAGCGAACGCTTCTCGGGGGCGGCGATGGAGGTCCGCTTGCGCTTCTTCTCCGCGCCGCTGAAAAGCTCGGGCTTGGCCAGCTTCTCGCGGTGGGACTTCTCGGCCTCCTCCAGCCACGCCTGCAGGATGGGTTTGAGGGCGATCATGTTGTTGTGGGAGAGGGTGAGGGACTCGAAGCGGCAGATGGTGCTCTGGCTGAGGGAACCCACCCCGGGGATCTTCAGGTTGGCCAGCGCCGAGCCCACGTCGGCCTGGGTAACCCCCAGCTTGATGCGGCGCTGCTTGAAGCGCTCGGCGAAGGCCTCCAAGTCGCGGGGGTCGGCGTCCACGTCGCTCATGCAGCCCATGTGGGCCGGCAGCCCGTGGGCGTGGGCCATGCCCAGCGCCGCCGGGTGCATGGGGTTCATGCCGGCCATGTGCGGAGCGTGGCCCGGCGTGGAGACCACGGCGCCGTCGGGGGCCGCCATGGCCCCCAGCGCCAGCCCCGGCGTCAGGTGCTCCAAGAGTTCCCCCTCCAGCGCTTGGTGGGGCTGGTGGTGGTGGTGGTGATGGTGGTGATGGTGGTGGTGGGTGCCCGACAGGGCGGACGGGTGGGAGATGGGCACGGAGGAGGAGGAGGCGGCCGAGGTGCAGGGGATGGTGTTCATGGTGTGGTACGTGGCGTCCGGCTTGAAGGGGCTGTGATGCGGCGGGTGGTGGTGGTGGCTCTTGCTCGGGGAGACGATGTCCACGGCTGCCAGGGCTTCGGCGCGGGCCAGCAGGCTCTCGTCCAGACCGCCGAATATATTGCTCTGCAATTGCAAATAGAAGGCACACATAACGCTCAGCAGGGAATTCGCCTCCCCGCGCACTCCGCCGTGCCACTAAAACCTTCCCAGCATGTTAAAAGAGAAATCCTGGAGAAGGGAGGGGAGGGGTGGGGGGGGAGGAGAGGAGAGGAGAAGAGAGAGCGAGCGGGGCGAGGGAGCGGGCGCGGCGCGCAGCCGCTCGCACAGAGGAACCGCGGAAGGCGGGCGAACGGACGGACGGACGGACACGCACCAGCCGCACGCAGCATCCCAGGTCATAAAAATTAATACGAGCGGCAAGAGCCGCCGCATGCATAAGTTGGGCGAGAGCCCGGCGGCGCCGGGTGATTTGCTGCACAGCCATGAAAAAATCATCAGGCGGATCCGGGGGGCCGCCGAGGGGCTCCCCTTAAAGCGGGGCGGCGGGCACCTACCGGAGGGGCGGGCAGGCAGGCCCGCCGCATCGCCTCCGAGCCGCCGCCGCTGCCGCCGGGGCCGGAGCCCGAGCCGGTGCCGGAGCCGCCGCTGCCGCCGGGGCCGGAGCCGGAGCCGGAGCCGCGTCCGGCGGAGCCGCCGGTGCCGGTGCTGCTGGGGGAGCTGGCGGAGGGGGCGGCGGCGCCGGCAGAGGGGCAGGGCGAAGCGGTGTGCAGGGCCGAGTACTTGGTTTCGTGGAGGCCGCCGCTGCTGCCGCCGCCGTGGGGGAGGCCGAAGGGCTGCTTGCTGCTCAGGGACATCATCATGGTGCTCGCCGCCGCCGCGGCCCGGCCCGCCGGCAGCCGGCCGCAGGAGGAGGGCAGGGGCGCGGGGCCGGGGGCCCGGAACCCCCGGAAAAGCCACAGGAGCCCTGCGCCCTCACCCCCAGAAAAATTTAGGAAAAAAAATATCCCACTCGCCCCCCCAGCCGGCTGCCCGAGGTCCGCCGGGGACGAGAGGGAGAGGCGGATCCGGCGAGCCGGGGATGCGCGGAGGATGCGCGGGATGCCTCCTGCCTGCCCGCCCGCCCTCTGCCCGGGCGCTCGCCGCCGTCCGCCGCCGCCTCCGCTCCGGCGCCGGCCCTCGCCTCTCGCGAAGTGCCCTCCCCGCCGCCGCGCCGGTGGGTTTTACTCTCTCCCCTCCCTCCCCTCCCCTCTCGCCTGTCACTACAGCCCAACTCCTCGGAAAGGGCCCTCCGCGCCTGCCTCCTCGGCCCCGGCCCCCTCCTCCGCCGCTCCCTGCCCGCCCCCCGCCGCTCCCACGCCCACGCGTGCTCCCACACTCACCGCCGCGCCGCGCCCCGCCACCTCCCGGAAAGGGGAGGGGAAAAGACAAAAAAAGAAAAGAAAAAAAAAAAGGAAAGGGGAAGGGACCCCCCCTCTTTCCCCCGCCGCCTCACATCCACACTCCATGAAATTTAAAAAAAAAAAAAAAAAAAAAAGGTGGGGGGGGAAGAAAAGTCCCGTCCGGTCTTCTCACGAACCCACAACCAGAGTGTCCCGCCGCTGCCCTGGCATCGCTCCGGGGGGTGGCAGGGGCGGCGGGATGCGCTGGGCGCCGAGAGCTGCGCGGGGACAGCGGAGGGAAAGGCCAGGAGCGACAGCCGGGGTCTGCCCCCACCGACGTCCCCCATCGGTGGGGAGCTGCGGGGATCACCCTGCAAAAACGCAGCGCTATCCCGCCAACTTCCCCGCCTCTCTATTAGAAAAAGAAGAAAAGGGAAAGAAAAAAAAAACCAACAGAGAGAGAAGAAAAATCTGGGAAAATCAGTTTTCCTGAATGTGGCCAGGTTTATTTCCATGAATTTCACTTTGCAGCAGGAAGGTTAAAATAAGTGCTTAGGTGTTTAATTTCTCACCTAAACAGCAGACTTGGTAATTTTAAGGGAAATAAAAAAAATTACATTTTATCAGCTCTCACTGTCGCCAGCTTGGAGAAATGAAATAAATCAAAGTTAAAAGCTTGAGTATCATTTAATTATGGTGCGAATAGCGCTTGGAAAGAAGTAGAACAACATCTCTAAACAAATTATGGCCGGGCCAGGAAGGAATTATTAGATTGAAATTTCATTTAGGCTCGGGAGACACAGCGCTTCAATATGTAATCTGTTATGCCTCATCTGATTTGTATGCTTAATTCAGCTTGACGAATTTATTAGTTTTCATAATAGTAAAAAAATTGAGCAGCACTATGGGCTAATGCATTGTGTGTACTATAAATTGTATGTCACCGTTGAAAGGCTGAAGTCTATAGAAATCTTTTATTAATGACAACATAGGAAAGAGGATTTTCTTGCAAGCCTTTAAGGAGTTCATGCCAAACCTCCGCGCTTCGTGTCTCGGTAGGCTATTAACATATCGTCATACTAATTAGGCTACTTCATGAGTGATATAATTTCAAACTTTAAATTATGTTCTAATTAACAAGGGTTGTCCAATTTGCTTAATCTTCAAAAGGCTTTTGGCTTGTCTAATTAGTCTAAAGCATCGAGCATCTCCAACACCCAAGAAAGAGCCATCAATATTTTGCGCGTTTCGGGGCAGTCGCGGGCAGAGCCCACGCGGGGCGCGGCCCGCCCGTGGCGGGCAGGGCTGGTGAGGAGGCATCTGCCCCCCGCCTCCCTCCGTCGTGGTCCCCGCAGCGCGTCCGGCCGCTCCTACGCCCCCGCCTCCGCCTCCTCCGCAGCGGCCGCGGCCCTGCGCGCTCCAGCGCGGGCGTGCCCGGAGGTGTGCGGGAGAACGAGGGAAAGCTCCCACTTCCTGGGGAAAAAAAAAAAAAGGAAAAGAAAAATAAATAAATAAATAAATAAAAAAAACAGAAGAAGAAGAAAATACCTCGTTGGCGCTGGGAGGTCCGAGGGCAGCCAGCCTGCCGGGTGCGCGGAGCCGGGAAAGGGGCTCAACCCGCCCGGCTTTCCGGCTCAACTTTGGTGGAGAGAAACGCGAGGAGGAACCTCTCCCACCCCCCAGCCTCCCCCCGCTATACATTTAACCCCTCCCGCACTGAGTTTAATTACTCGCAATAGTTGTTCTAATGTATGCTGTCACACGGGAGAATTGAGAACGCATATCGTTAATATGAATTAATCTTGATTTTAATAGCAACTGACAACCGATCTCCAAAACACTGAGCGCTCGTCGCCGCTCCGATCGGCCGCCACCGGGATGCGGAGCAGCGCGGCCACATAGCTGGGCAAACTTTCCTCGGTGCCGGGCCCGGGATTGACCCCGGCGGACCCCGCAGTCCCCGCGGTGGCTCTGCGCGGTGCAGGGACTCTCCGCGGCTCTGGCCCCGCGCAGCCCCGCGCTGCCGCCGTGCCCGCTGCCGGCAGCGCCTTGCCCGCGGCACCGCCGCCCGCCAAACCCTGCCTTCCCCCTTTTGTTTTGTTTGGAGAATTTTTTGTTTGTTTGCCTTTGCGTGTTGGATTTTTTTTTCCTTACAGCCACGGCGCTGCCCATCTGCACCCCGCGCCCGGTATCGTGAGGGATGCCGGGGGGAGCTGCAGCAGTCGCGGAGCCCCCTCCAGCCCCCGCACCTCGGCGGCCCCGCGGGCCTCGCAGCCGACTCTGCGCACCAGCGGGCTGCCTAAATAAAAGCAGGGCCCCCCCTCCAACTTACCCACGCCCACACCCTGACCCACGCAGACACCTGGGGAAAAATCACTGTCGCCTCTCATGTATCCATGTACTGATTTACGATTAAAATTTAAAGACGCGCATTCATATTTTACCGAACCTAATGCGCCCTATGAATTTTTAATCCATTAAGATGCGGGCTACACTTTGAGCAAACTCTACCTTTGTTTTGAGGGCAGGACAGCACCTGCCCTGGCCCTGCCCGTGGGGCGGCCCCGGTGTTCCGCACCGCTCTCGGCCTCCCCCGCCGCCGGTCCGCTCCCCGGGGTTCCGGGGTTGGGGGGCGACCTGGCCCCGCCGCCGCGGGGTCACCGCGGGTGCGGACAGCGGCAGCCGCGGCACCACCGGATCGGGACGCCCCGTCGGGGCAGCTTCGCACGCCGGCGATGTCCTCGCACCCATTGCACCCCCGCTCCCCGCCAGCCCCGCATCGCTGCCCGCACCGGCTTCTGCTCCCCCTCTCCCCGCTCCAAATCTGGGGCCGCGCTGCCGTCGCGAACCGAGTCAAGTCACGAAGTCAAACTTCAAGCCCGGAACGATCAATGAAGAGTTTTGCCGTCCGTGGCGCCTCGTGCTTCCTGGCACAAAAATAAATGCAAGAAATCGAAACTTAATTACTTGAAAGAAATCCAGAAATCCTTCTACATAATTTATCCAGGCATTTTTTCGTGGCGTTTGTGTTGAATGCACGCGTTTGACTCCGCACCCTCCCTCTCCCCGCCGCCGCCGCCCCCTCGGCAGGCGCGGGGCGACAGGGAGAGAGGCGCCGGGCACGGCTCGGCGGACCCTGCACCCACCGCACCCCCGCATCCCCTGCATCCCCGCACCCACCGCACCCCCTGCACCCCCTGCACCCCCTGCACCCCTCGCACTTCCTTCACCCCGCCCGGCCGAGGGCCGAGGGGGAAGGAAGGAGGTGTCCTTAGAAGACCGCGTTCCTTCCTCCAATGAGCAGCCCCTCCTTTCCCCCGCTGAGAGGATCTCCTGGGGCAGGGCTGCGGGCAGGGTGGCATGCGGGAACCTCTCCTCTCCGTCTACAAGATCTGAGCCCTGAGCGACGCTTTCGACAGATATGTTCCGATCAGGAGTGTCTGGAGTAACAACCAGAGCCCCCTAAGCGTGACGGAAAGTGCCAATAAGGTAACTCAGTTATTCTGACGAACTCTCCTCCTTGCCATTGATGATCCCCTCCTGGCCCCCATAGCCCTTCTTATGAATAGGGTCTGACACCTGCTAGCTGGGGGTAGTGCATTAACTGGCAATGCAGCCATGGCCTCCTCATTTGCCATCTAGCCTGGTTGATGAGAGCCCTGCTTGGTGAGCCTTTCACTGAATTCATTAGGACTGTGAGTCTGCTGGCTCAGGAGCAAACTTTATCATAGACACCTCATCGAGAAGTTGAAGTAATGTTATGAAAGAATGAAAAATACATTTGGGAGCTGCCTGGAAACTGAAGTACATTTTGATTTAACTTACATTAACAGAAACCTAATGTAGAAGTGAAAGGATCTAACAAAACCATTAATAATTTAAAAATAATTACAGATAGTCTATCCTAACTATTCATAACCACTCAACATTTTAGACAAAGAAAGCTGAATATTCTTCGTGGGAGAAAGATGTGAGCAGACTGCTAAGCAGAAGCCATCCAGCTCCCACTGCCTCTCCTCTTCTCACATACATTGCACGTTGCCCACAGTACTCAGGACAACATTTCCAAACTGCTTTTCCAAAAGGGAGGGTGGAGGTGGAGGCAAGCCCTGTCATTGTACAGGGCTTTTTGGCAGGCATACAGCACGGATTTCAACCCCTCTTCTTTGCTGGAGCTGCTGTTTGAGGAGGGCCCAGTGTGGCAGGGGAGACCAAAACCTCATATGCCTCCTCAGGCTCTCCCTGGGTTCTGCCAACCCTGGAGGTCTTGAGAAAGGCCTTCTCCCTCCATATCCTTGGCTAACACCAGTGGCACTGGTGACTCTCCTGCCCCCAACTGTGCCATGCCATTTAGCTGATATCAGCACTGTACATCACCTGCTTGGCTTTGCCATGGCTCTGTACAAAAGCTATTTTTAATGCATTCATTTTAATTCAAGTTTGCATTGTGTGCTTTATAGCTCAAGGGTCTTGAGCACCCTGTAAGGCTGTGATTTTGCCTGTGTTTCTGTTCGTTTGAGGGGGGGTGTGTTGAAATATACCTGCTGTCCAAACACTGTAAAATCAAAGCACTTAGATATGCTTCAAACTTCACTGCTTTTCCTTACAGATCAAGATAAAATTGTAAAAATGGAAATTCACAGACATAAAGTGGTTTCTAAAGGAAAAGAAATATTGGGTCATACAAAGCAGATAAGAAATTCAGATCTAACTCTCACAGGAACCTACCTTACACATAGTCTTACAGGTGGGATCCCTCCCTAACTGCTTTCCCAACTGCTCCTTGCACTGAAAACATTAAGATCTCATGGATCATCAAAAAAAAATCCTATAAATCATACTGTGAATGTCCTTGGGACTCTACTCTTGCTGATTTAGACAAAACCCTGGTATCTTAGATTAGCCTTCATTAACTATTTTAATTAATTTCTCTTGTTATAGATGTATTATTACAAATCATATTCCAAACACATTCCCTAATTAAGCACGAAATTCCTCTCTACCTCCATATGCCATTTAAATGGAACAATGAGAACACGTGTGTTCAGCTGGAGGCTGGTGGCAGGCACAATAAAAGATGGTGCTTGCATATCAGGTATCTATCAGAACTTGCTCTAACCTAGAGAAAATATTTTGACTTTTCATTTGATCAACTTGGGCATATTTTCAGCACAGAGTTCTCTGCCCTTGCAAATTTTCGGTGTCTTCCATCTTCTTCAGTGTTTTCAAGGTAAATCCAAGTTCCTTTTCTCCCTCTTCCACCATGCAAGGTGTTGGCTGATCTCTTTACAGATCCCCAGCATCCACCAGGAACTACAAGGCAGCCTTCCCCTTTCAGACAAGAAGAAAAACTATGTCAGTTGATACACATTGAATAGGGTGATGAAAACCTCTTGTTTCTGAGTAGGTTGTCACCAATGGATAATGCAATTTTTAAAAAAATGGTTTAACAGTTGTGTCACTGGGTTGGTGTTTGTACTTTAGAGCCATTAAACAGTTGACTAAAATACTGATTTAGGTAGACAGAGACCTACGGCCTCACATGAGTGGTGTATATAATGTGCAGCTGTGGTATTTGGTGTGTACTATGCTATGGGCTGTGCTTTCCACAGTCTCTGTAGTTTTGGTGTGCTCTTGCACTGACTCGTCCTACTTTATAAATGGGTAGTGGAAAATGTTTGTGAATTATTTTGTTTTCTCCCTTTGATTCAATGTTCACACAATCAGAGCATGATGGGACTTGAACTCAACTGGCAGGGAAGGTCCACTAGGACCAGCATCTCCTGGAAATATTTGATATGTGCTGAAACATTAGCCCCTGCAAGACCAGACACACAATGCTCAGACCTGGTCTGCAAGCTTGAAAAGCAGGCTTTAATTCTCAGAAGATGTATCTGTGCATAACAATAGTGATAATGTCTGCAGGTGTCCACCTTATATGTGTATAGACAAGTTTTATTCAAAGCTAATCGCAGATCCTCCTCTTTTTTGTTCATTGAAATTCAGTAGAAATGCATTCCATATTTTGTACAACCTCTGGGCACACATCAAAGCCCTTCCCTTCACACACAGAGCATGGGCAGGTATCCCCCTGTGTTCCCCTATCCCTTTTTATAAATGAAATATTGTACCTCTTGAAGATTGTTAATGTAATGAATTTGAATTGTGAGATGCATCTGCATCTTGTATCAACACTTTCTATTGGAAACGGTGGGTTAGGACTATGTTATCATGGATCTTTTGCAGTCCTGAGACAGCCATTGAATTCCAGTGAAACCTCTTACAAAGGCAATCAAGACGATCAATGGCAGTTTTGCCAGTAACATCAAACCTGATTAAATGGTTCTGTGTTAAGAACTGCAAATACACACAGAGGAAATAGGACAGATCAGAAAACAGAAGTATGGAGATAAAGAAAAAATGTAGAAAGAAATTAAATCATGCCCAGGAAAAAAAAAGGCAGGAGATTAATAATTGACTGACTGTACATACAGCCAATCTAAAAGAGAGTTTAAAATGCAGACAACTCACTGTATAGCCTGTAACAGAAACTTCTGTAAAAGCATTTAGTCAGAAGGACTCTTATCACACATCCTGCTTTAAACATTTTGTAGAATTGGAATGAACTAAATTTGTCCTTAACTGCTTTACTGTTTGTTTTCACAGGGGGGACCTGGGACAACCCAAAGAGGCTGTAATTTGAAACCTTTCAAATCACCAAGCTGCGTGTCTGACTATGTGCCTTGTGCTGTGTATATATAGAAAATACAGAATCAAATCATATTTTCACTTGTTAATCCCTTAACACTTATGTTGCCTGTTGGATACCCTGGCATAGAGAACTTACCTGAGTGAAATGCATTTTTTTTTCTTGTTTAAACCAGCATGTTCCCTTGGATAAGTGAATTTGGTGCTACACACCTGTGAGACAAGGAAACACCTTCTAAGAGGTCCCAGCATCCCTGTCTTTCCCAGTGACCTGGGCTCCCTGTATGCTTCCCTGGCTCTGAAAATTGATATTGTTTTAGTAATGTTCTTGTGTATTTTCAAATGAGGAGGCTGGACCTGACAAAGTTTTTACAATCATTAAACGTTTCTGCTTAAAGTGCTGACAGCTGTGGAGTGGCTCTTAACGAGGAGGGATGCACTCGGGAGTGCCCTGCCTGGAGTCGCTCCCTGCACCCTGGTGACCGACACGGCCCTGCGAGTGTTCCCACGGCAGGGTGGGGTACAGGGGAGGGAGGGAGGGATGAGAGGGGCGGGTGGAGTGGGGTGGTGCAGTGCGGGGGCCTGAATTACTGCCGCCCCATCCATACAGGTACAGCCGGGACACCGGGGCGGGGCATGAGATGAAATTAAGGGCAATTTATGGCGGCGAGTGGATGATCCCCTGTTTGTTGGTTTTTTTCCGTTTTGTTTGGGGTTTTTGTTTTGATTTGGTTGGTTTGCTTTTGCTACTTTTCCCTGTCGAGACAGTCCAGGTGCTGGAGAGATAGGCTCAGGACCAGGATTCCCCACAGCCCTTCTCTCTCCCCCTCTTCTCTCTCCCGTGGTCCTGGGTGATGCTTTAGGGAGGTGGGGGCTGGCAACAGCCAGGGCTCTTCTATGTTCCCGAGGGTAAAACCGGGGTCAGACCCTGAGGAGCCCTGAAAGTTTGGATGACTCCAGGAAGTGCTTCCAGAGGGTGCGAGCTGAGCTGGGTGCCCAGGAGCTGGTGTTTTCTTGCTGCCTGGCCTCTGCTGCCCATTCCTGAATGGGAAAAATCCTCTCCTCAAGCAGAATCAAAGGCAAACCCTCTTCCCAGTGAAGAGCAACAAGGCTGGTGAAGGGACTGGAGCACAAGCCCCATGGGGAGAGGCTGAGGGAGCTGAGGTTGTTTAGCCTGGAGAAGAGGAGGCTCAGAGGTGACCTCATCACTGTCTAGAACTACCTGAAGGGAAGTTCTAGCCAGGTGGGGGTTGGTCTCTTCTCCCAGGCACTCAGCAATAGGACAAGGGGGCACGGGCTTAAGCTCTGCCAGGGGAAATTGAAGTTGGAGATCAGAAAAAACTTCTTTCCAGAGAGAGTAATCAGGCATTTGAATGGGCTGCCCAGAGAGGTGGTGGATTCCCCATCCCTGGAGGTTTTTAAACTGAGATTGGACGTGGCACTGAGTGCCATGATCTGGTAAAAGGACTGAAGTTGGAGCAAGGGTCGGACTTGATGATCTCGGAGGTCTTTTCCAACCCAATTGATTCTATGATTCTATGATTCATGGTGCCCAGACCCACCACCTGTGAGGATCATTCAAGAGGCACATCTTTGGAATGAAATGTGGTTTAGTTCTTACTCCATCTCTCTTTAGCACCTGATGCCCTTCCATGTACCTAGTAGGACATTTCATGGCATGTCATAGGATTTTGCAGTGTGCTATATTGTCATTTGTATGTAATAATGGGCATGACATTTAACTACAAAAAAGAAAAAATGCACCAAAGGCAGGAGACATGTCCACTGGGAAAGAAGATGGTTCTATCCATGCTCAGTAATTGCTCAGAATACTTAAAAGTGAACTGGAAGACCAGAAAAGCTCAGGAAGCTGACAAGGAAGGGTTAGATGCTTGGAGGCCAAAGAAACTGAAGTTAATCACTTAGCAAGGCCCAGCTCCTTTAGATACTAAAAAGAGTTGGTGAGGAAAACATATTGAAAACAGGTGAGTAGAAAGAATATCTTCTTGCAGACAAATGTGGGGAAGAAAATGATGAAAAGAGTTTTGCTCTCTGATTCAAAGTTGAGATGCAGCTGTGGGTGGCAGCCTGTTCTCTGTGGGCTGGGTGAAGCCTGGCCTGGGAAGGGAGGGAGGGAAGGAGGCAGGGCTGGTTTGCAGCCCTGCTGTTTTGGGACCTGCTGCAGAAATCAGAAGACTTGTGCAGGGCTTGATATTCAATATTCATATAGTCGTGTTTTAGCAGGGGTGAGCTCTCTACACACAACCGTCATTTTCATAGTCTTGTAGATAAGCTGTGTCAGCACAGCCTTTATAAATCCCATTTTTACCAAAGATTTATGATGTAGCTGTAAATGTATGCTCTGGACTGGTATCTTCCATAGAATGTTTTAGTGAGAAATCTTATTTTTAAGGGGTTAGTGCATTTATTTCCTATGCCTAAGATACACGATGAAAAATGTAATTTATAATGTGGCATAATAAAAATGGATGGTGTGTGAGCAGATAGGAGACTTGCTCCTGTACCTACACAATACATCTTTTTGGTAACATTTTGACAATGATTTTACTCATGCACTGTAGTGGTGTGAGGTGGTGACAGGACATCAGGCAATGGAAGGAGCTGCTGTGTCAACCTTGACCTTATTAAGATCATTCTGCATGTATAAAGAAGCTGAGCTGGTCAAAGAGGGAGGGAAGAAACACTCCTTCAGCAAATGTACATGGCTGGGTTTTGCTTTTATTTATTCCACTTTAAGTCACAAAGAAAAGTGAATTGGAAGCATCTTTGCTGAATTAATACATGTGTGCATGCTCCAAACATTTCAATGTTCTTTAAAAATTCAGGTAGGCTTGGGAATAGCTGTGTAACTCTCTTCTGAGAGCTGAGATACACCACCTCCTGTGCCACTGTTTGGAACACTGTATTTTAAAGAGGCAGTCCTATGTTGAATCTGATATCAAAACAGACTGTAATTCACTATTTGATTCTGTGTGGTATTGCCTTGCCTGTTGTGAGATTTAACTCTAATCATCACCTTTTCTTTCTGCATAAATCAAGCTTTCCACAAAAAGTGGTGGAAAACAACAAATCTCTCTATCTGTAGGAACGGTGACTGGTTCTCTCTCACTCAGGGACTTTGTGCACTTAAGGTGCCACAGGCACCTGCAAAGAAAAACCATAGAAATGTTTCCTGAAAGTTGGGTTGGTGCTGTTTTGGTGGGCAAAACTCCTGCCAAGTCAAAGACCAGCCATCAAGTCAGAGTTTCATTTACATTTAGAGGAGAGAGTTTAGGCTATACTAGTACCACTAAAGTAAGAAACTGCCAAGCGAAATTTGCAGTCTTGCTTTGGTAGGGGAGTTTGCTGGTTATTTTTTGTTTGTTTTTCCAGGTAAAGAAATTACTGACAAACTAGAGACTAGAAAAACTTAGTCCTTTAGTGTATAGACACAGTCACCTTTTCAAATCATCATCCCTTTTTATATTATGTGAGCAGAAATTCTTATGTATGTTGGCACTTCTTTGTTAGCAATTGTATGTGTTAATTGGATCTTAAGTCCTGTATTGGCCCACATCAGGAATTAAGATTTTGGGTTCTAGCATTGCTCAGGGCAGGGCTATAACATCAGTTCTTAAACCCTTTCCAGCAGTAAAAAAGCCAAACCCCAGCTGAAAGTGAACAAAGAAATTACTTCAGGTTTTGTGATGCTCTTGCCAGCTCCTCTGGTGTAACATTCCCAGGTTTGCTTCCTTCCCCTCTTTGACAGTTTGTCTAAGTAGAAGTGAGAAAGGAGGGACATCACCTTTGGGATAAAACATCCCTAAGAGTTTTGGACAGCACAGAAATGAGAAATTTGGTCTTTATCTGCTCATGGTTTGAATGACATTTCCAAAACCTGCTAGTATAATTTTTGTGATTAGCTGGAAGAGAAGCAACTTCAGTCTCAGTTGCCTATGTCTACTTCAGATTGCTAAAATTTTGCTGTTCAGAACTTGTTTGAAGCCTAGTGATAGTTTAGGCTTATGTGCAAATAGATTTCTCTTTGCCCCTGATTGCTGTAATCTGTCATGAAGAGAAAAGCAGGAACAGCATTTTAAAACAGATGATGGCAGTGCAGGATGTGAGCAGGAAGCAGAAGCCTTCTGAGGCTAACTTTTGTTATTTAGAAAGGCCTATGTTTCATAGGAAAACTAATAGAGGAGAGCAAGTTCTTGGTACTAGAGATAGAAAGAAGTAGATCATTTCATCTTCAGGATGAAGGATTTTGCTCCTTTGTTTTGGTGAAAGTTAGTGCTTTAGGAGGTGTGGGTTTTAAGCTTTTCATGAATCCTTGCCTCTGCTGAAGGACAACCTTACTCCAGGACCGGTGCAATGCGTGGAACAAACATGCCCAGGAACTGGGGACTGATGCTTACCACCTTCTACTCGGGTCCCAGTTGCTTTTCTGAGTTGCTGGTACAAACATGTTTCTGTGTGTTTAGCTGAAGTATCTAATTTCATGTCCACTGCTGAAACAAAGCAAAATAGAAGAGGGCTATAAAAACATGAAAAGTTAGGCTGGAGTAAAAAAAAATATATCCTGACTGGTTGGGCTGAGGGTAAGGGAACACAGTAACCCCATGGTTTTCATCACATACACTGCTTTATGTACCATCTATAGTGGCACCTGGATGCTCCAGCCCTGAGCACCCATACGACAGCTGGAGAGAAAGGAGAGGTCCCACCAAGCCATGGATATGGACAGAGGGTGCTGGTGGGTGATGTGCTGCCAGGACACTGGGGAAGGGAGAGCTGTCAAGCAGGAGGATGAGTTTTCTCTGAGTTAACATTGTGGTTTTATTCTCATAAACTCAGCTGGTAACAGAGGAAGTCTGGGATAAGCATGGATTTTCATAACTTCAAGGGAGAGCCCTGAGACAAGGTGGTGGGTGTTCAGGCTCAGTCTGCCAGTCACAGTGACTGTGGGTGGTTTGGGTTTGCAACTTCTGGAAACCATTAACACAACAAAACAAAATCCTGACTCAATGAGGTGAAGCAAATATACATTTCAGGACTTACTCAAAAGTTATTTTTCATCCCTGCACTTAGCTAATGCAGTTCAGGAATTTCCCTTTTCCTGGACCGGAATTGTATTGAATCAAGAATTTAAGCCCATTCATTTTGAGATCATGGTCCAGAAAACCCTAAACAAAAATTCTCTGGCTAGTAACCAACTAATTATGTGTTTGGTGTTTAGAAAGCAGCACTGACAATACCTGCAGTTTGACATTTCTTGCTGGCTCTGAGTTTTGGGAGGTTCAGACTGGGTAGGCCCAGCTGCCATCCAGCCTGGTAAGCACCACAAACTCACCTTTCTTGTTGTTACTCCATTTTTGCTCCATGTTCAGTGAGAGTTTGATTTCAAACAGTTGAAATGAGATACTAATTGCCTGTGTAGAGTGTGCTGGAGCCTTGTGGTCTTGGAGTAAGTGGAACACAGGAAATTTGGCAGGAGGTGGACCTGACCATTTTTATTTTCACAAAAAGCTGACCAATGTGTGTCAGGGGAGGATAATTCCTTTCTGTTATTTTAAATCATCAACCTGCTGGGTTAGTAACCAGGATGACACATGAGCATGAGGCTGCATGCCCTATTGCAGGCAGGCAGGGGCCCTGGCAGAGCCAGGCTCTGCCCAGTCCCGGCCCCTGGGCATCTCAGGGGCTCAGCTGTGGGATGGCTCTGGGTTGCCAGCTCCTTGGAGTGACTGCTGTCCTCTGGTACACATTTATGTGCTGAGAAGCACAACAGTGCTTGCTTCTGGCTGGGGTCTTCAGAGGCCACTACAACACCAATAAGTAAAAGTTAATTGCAAATTTATTTCCACGTAGCAATAAGGGAAAAACACTTGGGGCCAGTTTCCTTTCAAGAAAAAGGGGGAAAAGCCTGTTCTACACCCATTTGATTAACCTGTGCTGTTAATCACTGCCAGGTTTATGAACCTCTATTATAAACTTGTTACTCTAAGGGGTTTCAGTTCAGTGATTGAAAAACAGCTTTAGGGCCTGGGTAGGTAAGAGTAGCAAGAAGTACGAGTAGCAGTGCTGAGCCTTTGAAGAGGTGTATAAATAATTAGCAACATATTTCATGTGGACTCTTTTGTCAAGATACACTGTCAGACCTGGGATTTTGTCAGAACATGACAAAAATGTAAAAAGAGCTCTACATTTATTCCAGCATAACAATGTTGATATCTAAAATAATTTGGTATATTAGAAGCTATTTTAGCTCCCAGGTAACAGCACTGCACTGCTGAACTTCTGTATCTGCTGAGGTTTCTTCAGAAAGCAGAAGGTGTCTGAGAGGTTCTTTACACTCTCATGTCTTTTGAATTTTTAGATCCTTATTTCATGGTTGCAAAACATACAACGCAAGTGCAAACCTGACCTGCATCTTAATAAAGACAAGTGGTGAACAAGTAGTAGCCCATGCAACTTCAGAAGGTGGAGGGTCATAGGGCAGGTAAAATAGAAAACAAGGGTGGGAAACCCTCAGAACACACCAGGGTGGAGTGGTGGGGCAGAAAACCCCAAAGGAACAACCTCTGGGACATATCCTCCCATACACATCCCTGTCTTACATATCAAGCACAACAATGTGGTTGAGCATCCTTCTAGTTGTTTTGGGCTTGCTGTTTATTTGATTGGTGGGGTTTTTTTCTATTTATGTGGAAAAAGGGTTTGCTTTTTAGGACAATTACTTCTGCTCTCCCATTTTCAAATGCTAATCCTGATCTCTGGGGACCAGCTCCACCTCTTGTGTATGGCTTTGCTCATTCCCACCTGGAGGAGGAGCTCAGTGGGCTTCGGAGTGAGTTTTGTCCAACAAAGAATTCATTTCAGGCTCAACATAACCCAGTGCTGGCTGGTGCACGTGGGACCCTGATGAGAAACCCGTACACTCAAATGCAGAGGTTATTCCAGTAGAAAGAAATGCATCAGTCTCTGCTGCTTTCAGATATGCTAATGGGCCTTCAGTGAGGTCAGGACTTCAAATTTGGAAACTAAAGCAAGGATTAAGTTCAGGTGTTTAAAGTACTTTTTGTATTAACCTGAACAGAATGAAGGTTTCACTCTTCACCTTTTCTACCAAGCCTTTCTGCCCAGCTTTGAAGTCTGCAAGAATACATCAAATTCTAAGTGTGAACTTTATTTTGCCTAGTTCAAATGCTTGGCCTGAGTGGTGATAATCCAAGTGCAAGACCACAGGTCAGTGAATTTCTAAGGCATGAGGCATTTTCTGCTCCTTCTACTTACATTAGGAATTACACAGACCTGTTAAAATAATAACTACACCTACTTTTTAAATAGCTCTACTGTTTGTGTGCATTTGTATTTTAATAGACTAGTACTTCACTAACTTTAAGTCGCATTTGTTGTGCTTGTCAAATAATTTTAAAGGAATATGCTGTGTTGTTAAAATCACTGTTCTCCATGTGCATGCAGTGTGATGGGAAATGCAGTGGGATCTCTACAGAATAAAACACACGGTGAAAAGAGAAGGTAGAGCTGGTAAGTAGAAGGAGATAACATGGCACCTAATCTTCCCAGGCTTAGCTTGGCAACACATGAGCTCTCAAAGAAAAACCACAAGGCCAGACTGGACCTGGTGGGTGTCTGCAGGCACTGCCTGTAACTCTGGCTGTAGTTTGCGTGCTCCCTTCTGCAAGAGATGTCAGTGTTTGCCCACCTGACAAACATCTCAGGACCTACAGGCAGTTTGTCACGCACCGAGTGAATTTGGTGGCCTAGTCCTATCTACAGTTCTGCACTGATGCAGGTGTTACTCCTCTGCAAAGTGCCACCCATGTTAGCCATTCTTACTATTTAAATTTTCATTTCCATTCTTGCTAGGAGTGTACTACTCTTTTTTACATTATTGTCTTTAAACTTGCCTTTGCTACTTGAAGGGGAGCTGTGTGCAAACGACTGATGCTTAGGCATAAGGTAAATACCTGTATAAACACAAAGCCAACCTTTCTTCCTTAATAAAGCTCATTCTTCCCCTTGGTTTTAACCACTGGGAAATGCTGTACAAATCCGTAGGCAAGGTCAGCAATGGAAAAATCAGGTCTGTATGTTTTTTGTCTCCCTTCAGTGTCTTTTGGTGTCTGCTAGAAGCTCAGTTGTGTATTTCATATCCCACAGTCAGACTGACTTTGTTGGTAGCCACCTCTACAGTGACTTTTATTTTCACAGTGGCCCAAAGGGCAGGAATAACTCTTGACAAGTGAGTGGAAACAGTGCCACTCATCTATTACTTTTTAATCTCCTAACCAGTAAAATGAGCCTTTTAAGTGCCTGACTTGTGGGAGGTCATCATTAGTCTGTCAAGGTATTTCTTTATTGCTATCTTCTATAAACATGTTTGATATGGCAACCCTTAGTTTTGTTGTTTTGAACAGACAAGATGTACTGATTATGAAAACAGGCTTCTTAAAAGCAACCTGTGATGGTGGGTAAAGGAGAGGTTGTTTACAATATTTTAAGCCAAACAGTTCCTTTGGCAGGAGGTTTTCTGTAACAAGTGAGAACAACAAGAATTAGCTCTCTCAGCACTTCAGCGAGCAGAGATTTTTGTCTGTAATGAGAAGAATGAGGCTTGTTTGACATAAACTACAAAACAACACAGGAAAGATGAAGAAGGAGGGCAGAAATACATTACTGAAGGTGAGAAGAAACAACTTCACTGCTCTGCTCTGAATTCAAGATTCTTGCTCATTATAATGTATAATTACAGCTGGCATCATTCCAGAAGAGAAGTTGAAAGAAGGTAGGTCTTGCCAATTGTGCAAAATCCTGTTGAGGAACTGACCACAGCAGCATCCTGCCTGAGTTTGTATAATCCAAATGATTTCTGTTTTATTCTTCTGTACCAGGTCCTTCTTTATGCAGAAATGCAAATTCTCTTTGGACTCCTGAGATTTGAAAACTGATTAGAATTTTTATGTTCCTTCGTTAAGGGTAAAAATAGGCTATCCCAAGACAGACAGCCCCCCAAATTATATACAGAGCTGAGAGAATGGGAATAGCTTACTTTTGTCATTACATGAATCACTACTTTCAGCAACAAATGCCAATGACATGGTTGTACCTCTGAAATTTTGTTGTCCTGAAATTTTTAGCAATATATTGATAAATTTATTAATGCCAGATTCTATGTACTTGAAGCAGTATATTCATCCATGTGTCATTAAAAAGCAAATCTTTGGTTTGCTCTCTGTATCTGGTATGTAACTGAGAACAGCAGAGAGATTACCTATGTTGCTATCCTAATTTCCTCTGTCATCCTCCCAAGGAGCAAAGCTTGAACTCAAGGAAGAGACTGCGATGAAGTTTGTCTGACTGAATGTGTCTGGGTAGATACCTGTCTTTTCAGCCTCTAGGGTATGTTTTTTGCTTTTAGAAACAATGATGGACCAAGATACTGCAGGACAAAGTGAATATTAGTGATTTCAAGCTCAGGGTGGTTATTGGTGACCAGGTATTTCCAGCGTAACAAAATTGTAGGGCTGCTACTCTTTTTCTTTTCTTTTTTCCTTACTTTGAGAGAAATTGCAAGGCTGGTTTGCATTGCTGGAGATCTGCTCCTTTCCCACCAGTAAATTAAATCACTTAAGCAGTGGTGGCTGTGCATAGATGACTTTGGTTGTTGGTTTCCTGGCTCTGAGACACCTGCCCATTTGGTTGTGCGGGGACAATGATTGATCTGGTCTGATTCCCAAAGGCTCTTCACACCTCATTGGCATGGTTCTTCTCTTTCCAAGGTCATTTAACTGCCTCAAAAGTGGAATATTCACTGTCACTTGCTCTCCCCCACTTTTGCTTGGTGTTTCATGGAACATGTCTCAGCTTTGCTCCCCTCCTCACCATGTGAGGTAATGCACCATGTGTACGTGTTGCTTCAGTCCGCTGAGAACTTGGGACAGGAAACTGGTGAAGCAGCCTGGCTGGAGAAGGGTGGTAGAGAGGGAGGAGTGAGGGCTCCATGTAATGGAACCTGATCTCCTCCTATGACAAGGTGATCTGCTTAGATGATGAGGGCAATGCTGTGGATGTTGTCTACATGGATTTCAGTAAAGCCTCTGACACCATTTCACACAGCGCTCTCATGGAGAAACTGGCTGTTCATGGCTTGGATGGATGAACTCTTTGCTGGGTGAAAAACTGGCTGGATGGCCAAGCCCAGAGAGTCCTGGTGAATGGAGTTAAATTCAGCTGTTGGCTGGTCACAAGTGCTGTTCTTCAGGGCTCAGGACTAGGGTCAGACCTGTTTAATACAATTTTCCATGACTAGGATGGAGGGATTGAGGAGATCCTCAGTCAGTTTGCAGATGACAGAGTTGGGCAGGAGTGTTGATCTGCTGGAGGGTAGCAAGGTTTTCTACAGAAGGATCTAGACAGGCTGGATTGATAGTCCAAGACCAACTGCACAAGGTTCAACAGGTTTAGCCCTTGGGTCACAACAACCTTGTGTAGCTCTACAGGTTGGAATGTGACCCAGTGAAAAAGGACCCAGCTGCTGTTGATAGTGTCTGAACTTGAGCCAGCAGTGTGTCCAAGTGGGCAAGAAGGCCAAGGGTGTCCTGGCTTGTATCAGGAATAGTGTGGCCAGCAGGAGTAGGACAGTGATTGTCCCTCTGTACTTGCACAGGTGATGCTGCACCTCAAGTGCTGAGTCCAGTTCTGGGCCACTAATTGCAAGAAAGACACCAAGTTGCTGGAGTATGTCCAGGGAAGGACAATGGAGCTGGTGAAGGGTCTGGAGCATGAATCCAATGAGGAGCAGCTGAGGGAGCTGGGTTTGTTTAGTCTGGAAAAAAGGAGGCTCAGGAAATTCCTTATTGCTCTCCATAAATACCTGAAACAAACCTGCAATGAGGTGGGGGCTGGTCTCTTCTTCCAAATGACAGGACGAGAGGAAATGGCCTCAGATTGTGCCGGGGTGGGGGTGGGGGTCTAGATTAGATAGTAGTAAAAATTTCTTCACCAAAAGGGCCTTCAGGCATTGGAACAGGCTGCCCAGGGAACTGGTGGAGTCATCATCCCTGGAGATATTTAAAAGGTGTGTAGATATGGCACTGGGGACATGGTTTAGTGGTGGACTTGGCAGTGCTGAGTTAAGAGTTGGATGAGGTGATCTTAGAGGTCTTTTGCAACCTAAAAGATTCTATGATTCTAAGTCTTATCTATGCATCTTTCCTTCTGTTTGGACACAACTGTGTGCTGCTTATTAATATTTCATTTGTACTGCACATGCACACTGCTAAGAGTGGTGCTTATCTATGCATAAAAAGGCTGTTAATAACTGATCCTGTAGGTACCTATGAGTTTCCAGAGTCTTATTACAGAAGTGATTCTTTTTGCCCAGCTCCACTCTGGTGCTAGAGGCTCCACCTGCTTATGCTTATTTTATCTCTACCCTAGCCCATGACTTTTTTTGATTATGTCATGAGAATAGCTAAGAAAATTGAGATGTCTAAGGGTCTCAAAGCAACTAAATAATTCTTACAAAAGAGTTTAAGAAGAATTATTTGAAACTGTTTATTCCTTTTATTTCCTGTTGGCAATGCTATTTTCTTCACTAGAGACGTCTGGGGGAAGTAAAAATTTGAGTTAAAGCCAAAGGGGTGTGTATTTCACTGTATTTTACCTATGGTCCTTGGTTTAGAACCTGGTCTGTTATGAAGTAATAGAATGGGGCTAATGTGATTGTAATAAGAAATGCAAAACCAGGTTAGGATTGCTAAGCGAAAAAAAAGAAAAAAAGAATTATATTGAACTAAAGATTTATGGGGTTATTCATAGTTATATCAGGCAAGGATAAAACCATGCACATCTTGTGTAAGCATGTGGATAGATATAAATGAAAATTATGAGGTTATGTATTATCTACTGAACTTTATTTTTTTGTCTATATGATAAAAGATTTAGTAAAATTGGCAAGAGGAAAATTAACAAAGTGCTTTTTGTTTGGCTTTTTTTGTTGTTGTTTTGTTTTTTTTTCTACAAGAACAATTTCAGGTCTATGGTGACAGTTTAGAAAATAGGGTATTTTTTTGTTTGTTTGTTATTTTTTTCCCCCTCAACACTGATATGAACTGTAATTAAACCAAGTACCCATATGTTTACATAGCAAGACAAATGGTCTGTTTATTTCAGCAGCTGTTTAACAAGCCATGAGCACAATCAATTAGATTAATCCCAGGAAATAAAACTTGAAATAGAGATGATATCTGAAATCATTCTTATTCATGGTTAGAGACCATGCAGATTCTTTTGACAAGTTGAAAAATCTTATGGGTGATGTTGAAAACTTCAATGTACAAGTGCTAATTCAATTTGAGGGCAAAAAACCCCTTGTCTTGATAGAATGGTTTCTGTAGAAATATTACTAGAATAGCAAACCCCCAAGCAATACAAAGGCAGCCTGAGTATTGTATGCTCATTACCTGAATTTTCGAACACTTAACAACTGTGAGAAGTATGAATATGCAAAGCTTCCAGACTCTGACCAACATTTTTCTGATTTTTTTTCTATTCCTGGAATGAAAAGCCAGTGGTTTATGTCATTGCATATATATAACTGCTATTAACTCAATTTAAAGTTGCATATGATATAAGGTCATAGGTCTCTAACTCAGCAGAGCATTTAAGTAAATCAGTCTCTTCACCAGCTGCAGCACCTTAAATATGTGTGTGAGTGCTCTGTTGAACTGGGGCTAAAATTTCAGCTCTTGCATCCTCACAGCTGTTACGCAGAGAAGGTAGAAGTTGGACCTTGCATAGACAGGACAGTATTAGGAATTTATTAAATCACAACCGTGGAGATTAAAATATTAAAATGGGAATGAATTCTTGCCTTTAATGGTGAGGATTCTAAACAGTCATCCTTATCTCTAGAAGAAAAGATATATAAAAGAGTGACTTACAATGGATGTCTTCTATGAGGGAATGGTTTGAATAAGAATTGGCATCCCATGTGGAAGACCCCCTGACCTCCGTGAGGATTTCAGGGACTTACTGCCAGGTTGAATCTGAAGGCTGCAAAAGTAGAGTTAATTTGCCTAATTTTAAGTTCTGGGCCAGATCCTGCAAGCTCTTGTTTGCATATATAGTCCATTATGTCTGAATATTTTGAGGCAGCATTTTATGACAGATAACATCTCAGCCCTGATGCTTTAACTGGAGATGTCAAATACCCCAAAGTGCACATCACAGTTCCACTGGCATTGTTGCCTGACCCTTATCTTTTGCATTTTCTCACATGAGCAGTGCCAACAAATATTGATAGACAAGAATCCCCTTGAGATATTTGTGCAAGTTTTGGGATCTTGTGCTTACTGATGAATGCTCAAAGCTTTGACACCTAATCTTGAACAAGACAGTAAAACCCACAAGAGTCTGGGGTTTTTTAAAGTTAAAATCATATTGCAATAAATTAAGGACATCAACCTCTGCATGTTAAGGTTAACAGGTCAGTAACAGATCTGTTTATATTAAATTGTCTCCTAATACAAGAAAAACATGTTTTAAAAGATAAAAAAGCTGCACTGTGTATAACACTGAAGAATGCCACAAAAAAAAAGAGGCAATGAATGCTTTTATCTTTTACAAGCTGAGGTTTTATTCAGTACAGATATTAAAGAATTTATTCTGGGCATTTTCTTCCAAGATACTTGTGGTCTTTCTCTTCCTTGCTAACTCTTGCTGGTGCTCTTTGCAAATCACTTCTCAGCTGCTTGACTCCCTTGATCATAGAATCTTTTAGGTTAGAAAAGACCTCTATGGCCATCTAGTCCAATCGTTAACTCAGCACTGCCAAGTCCACCACTAAACCATGTTCCCAAGTGCCACATCTACACACCTTTTAAATACCTCCAGGGATGGTGACTCCACCAGTTCCCTGGGCAGCCTGTTCCAATGCCTTAAGGCCCTTTTGGTGAAGAAATTTTTACTACCATCTAATCTAGACCTCCCCTGGCACAATCTGGGGCCATTTCCTTCTGTCCTGTTACTTGGGAGAAGAGAACAACTCCCACCTGGCTACAGCCTCCTTTCAGGTATTTGTAGAGGATGGCAAGAAAATAAATATTCTGGGTTATGACAAACATTTTGAGGCTCCAGTCATAGCACTGAGAACATCTGTATTTGCTTCAGGCTCCCAAAGCCTTAGTGCTATGGCAGCTCACATCAATGGGGCCCACTGGAGCTTGTGTTTTTACCTTCTTTACAGTCTGAACGCTCCTGTTTTCTTTCTGTGGAAATCAAGTGGCCACTTGATCACCCCTGGGTTTTGTTTCAATATGGAGATAGGTGGTGATGTGCCCTGGGAGCTGGAAAATGCTTCACAGTCCTTAGTGAATGCTAAATTACAGTGGAGGAGTGGAGGGGGAATGTCACTGCAGTCTGGAAATGTGGCTGGGATTTGAAATGAGACTTGCTAAAAGCACAGCTGCTTGCCTGTTCATCAGCATCTCTGCAGTAAATTGTCTCAACGGACAAATTTTCTACTGAAGTTTTTCATGTTGCCATTATTTTAATTTAAAATGTGAAAATCAGTTCAAGTTCCTGCTTAAATGTTGTCAAAAAAGTGTGTCCACCTACTTTCCCACTGTAAATGGTAAGGATATATGTACCAGCTGACCCATGTATTATATACATTTTACTGAGCTGAAGAAATTAGTTTATGATGAAAGAAGCCCGATGGGCTTTAGAGCACTAAATCATTTGTAAAATAAGCATGTTGTGAAAGAAGAGATAAGAGCACAGGGAAGGAATTGTGTCACTTTTACATGTCCAGTGTTCAGGGCATGACTCAGTCTGAACTATGAAGGGCACTGCGAACTGTGGACTGGGATTCAAGGTTTTAGCTACTGTGTGGCTTTCTAGCTAAGACCTGACAAATAAATTGAGTAGTAATCAACATGCTGCTGCTTTCTAGAGCTGTACACATTTCCTAATAATCGATTCAAATTTCTGTTTAGCTGTAATTGTTAGAGGTGATCAGAGAAGAAGAGATTTGTGAGAATAAATTTTGCTTTAGACTGCTATGTCTGTCTTGTGCAAAATGATGCTACTTGGTGTTAACTCTGTAGTTTTCCTTTTGCATAAGGAGGCTGGCTCTGTATTTCGGAATGCTGAATAGGAAATTAAAAATGCAGGCCAGTCTTCAGGAACATTTTACTTACTGTTTTAATAAACTTTTGTTTATGCCTAGAGGTGCCATTAAATTACCAGCCAGACATTAATATACAGTACACAAGGGATCTTGTATATAAGAAATGATTATTACTGTGTGACTCAGATGGAGCTTGCTATACACACAGATAGCTGGTGGACGGAAGGTGAAAAGGGAATAAATATCTCTGGAATAAAGGAGTGAATACCTCTAGATAAAGAGTGGTGGTGCTTAGGCAGTGAATGTGCCAGCTCTTCAGTCATATTTAGAAAAAAGCAATTCTTGCAGAGCAGAAGCAGGACTCAAGGGGACAGCTGTCTGTCATGGGAGAAACACCTCTGCTTGCTTTCAAAAAATAATAGAAGGTAAACACATGGTGTGAATGATCCTGGAACTAAAGGTACCAAGCATTTCTAAGCCAAGTATTGTTCCAGATCCCCTTAAACAAAGAGTTGTTTTACAGTAGTGGAGCATCTGCTTCAGCTGCTGGTTCTGAGTGTGTAGGCATGCTGGAAATGGGTAATTCCAAACATGGCTTGCTTTCTGTGCCACTGTGTCCACAGTGACAACAGCACCTAAGGAAGCAAAGACTGCAAGAACATGCTGGAGTAAACAAGGGCCATGGACACCACACTGGAAAGCCTCTGAGTAACAGGGTGGAGAGGGAAAATCAGTGATGTGTTTTGCTGCAGGATTGTGTGTTTCCACAGACAGGTATGACTCCAGCTGTCGGATTGCAGGAGTGTTGTAAGTTCATCTAGAAGGAAGAAATGCAAAATCCCTCCAGCTCCTGAAAAAATGTATGCCAATTAATTCTGAATTGGGATTTTCCTTTACATTTGATCTACTTAAGAATGCACCACAAGGAAAGCTTCCTATGAGGAAAGCTTAGAAATGCTCTCAGGGATAAGGCACCATCGTAACTCTCCCACTTCTTAAAGGGATCAGGGTAGAACTCTGCTTAATGCACATCCTCTAAAGGGAAATATAAGGCCCTAACCAACACAGCCTCTTTAGGTTCTGCTGAAAAAAAACCCCATCCAGATGATTGCTCCCCACCTCTGTTCTGTTTTTAACTTCTCTGCTGTGCTTGTTGACTGACTTGTACCTACCAAAACCCCCTAAAATTAGCTTCTTCCTTCATTTACTACAGCTCAAGGCTCTGGCATTGAAGCCGCTTACATGGAATGGAATGGGGGAGATTGGATGAGGCCTGTGGAATGAACAGTACAAAATCACCCTGAGATGACTTGTGTAGTATAAGCTGGATAGATGGCAGGCAGGGAGCAGTGCTGCTTGGAAATCTTTGTGAAACCTGATTATGTTGTAGAAATATTCCTATTTCAAAATGGAATAACTCTGCTTTCCTCAGGAATAGGAAAGAGAAGGCAGAGTGTTCTGGGGTAGACCCAGTAAAGGCTTGGGCAGATGCTGAACAGGACAGAAGGAAGGAGTGAGAGGGTTTAGCAACTGTGCCAAAAAAACAAGTGGTGGGCATTCAAACACTGGATATGATAAAGGTGCAAAAGTTTCGTCTTCTGGTTAGTGAGGCAGAGGAAGGGAAATGGATTCACAGTGGAAGCAGAGCAGCATTACCATAGGCTTGGAGAGGAAAGGCTTTTCCTTCAGGCTTTGTCCCTCATGGTGCTGTTTACCTTGGGACAGTATGTACCCCAGAACTCTTACCTCAGTGTCACTTCAGTCCTCCACTCCCGTGCCATGTTCTTCTTTTTGTTTAAATAAACAGTTTGGGCTGGCACTTCTGGAATAACAACTGCATCCAAAACTTCCAGCAGATATTGCTGACTTCATGATTTGTATCTGATTACTCCAAAAAAATGGAGGCAGTCATGTTTTCCTTCTATTTGATGGTTGGAGGGGCTGTATTTATTTCCACAGTTTTGTTTTTCATTTATGTCATTATTTGCCAGCAAAACACAATCGTGTCCTTTGTTTTAGTTCAGCTTTATTCCCTTGTCCTCGAGTGATACTCTTTTAGGCACAAAGTGTCCCAGTTTTTTTTAATACTTCATTACTTATTAATGCCACAGATTGTGGGATGAAGAGTTGTCGGCATCCTCATTTTTTATGTATTGACAGATATAATATCTGATTTGTTATCAGATAACTTTTAAAGGATTTACTCCTCTCTGGTTATATTTTTTCCTAATTACTTAGTGTATTTCCCAATAGCTTATCCCCCTTCTTGGTTCCACATTCTTTTTATTTTCTTTTGCATCTGCTTTCACATCTGATGTTTTTTCACTTAAATGTGAACCTGATCAACATCTGACATATCAGACCCCATTTCATGCCCCTCTAGGAGAGGACTTGTGAAGATGTCAGCAGGAGGTGGGGGAGTTTGACTCAGTTCTGCCAGTGGGGATCTTCTGACAGCTTTGGCCTGGTGGGCCCTGTTCCTACTGAATCACCAATGGTTTTAATCACTGCAGCTGGTACTAATGAGGGCTACATTAAAGTGAGCTCCATTATATGTATATGCACTATGGTTGCTTGACTGCAGTGTAAATGTGCCAGGGTTTATGCTTGCACAGTGCCTGGTGCGAAGAAGCGTTGCAGTCTGAGAGCAATCTCTGAATTCTGCCCTGGTATTTAAGAAAAAAGAATAAAAGAAGAATATCCTGATTCCAGCACTGTAAAGGGGCCTAGTGCCACAAGGATGGGTGGGAACATGCACGTCCCTCTCAGGACTGACATGTGCAGCAGCTGGAAACATGTTCCTATGGGGGAGCGTCCAAGTCCATTTTAGATCGAGGTCAGATTGGTTGAGATCAAATAACTAGATTTGCAAATACTGTGGAATTTACTTCAATGCAGGCAAACAATGGCACTGTCAAGTTATATGACCATAAGATTCCCTATTTCCCTGCCTTTTGGAAAGGTCTGGCTGACTGAGGGAAGAGTAGGCAAAACCTCGTCTGTAAATCAGTACCTTAGTATGTATAATATGAGCGTTGGTTTCCATCCTGCAGGAGAAATCGTGATGGTTGGGGAGGACTGAATAGTCAGGTTGTAATTAATGAACAAGGTTTGGTGTTCAAAACAGTCACCAGAAGTCAATGTGCCAAGCTAAGCACAAAGGATGTGCCTGCACTCACATCTATTGTGCAACACGCTGATCCTGAGACTGTAGTCTCTAAATGACCAAACTGATCAGAGCTGTCTGTAAAATGCACTTTGTTTTTCTCCATACTGCTGAAGAGCTGGGTCCTGGCCTGTGGTGAAGACAGGACATGGGAATGACCTGCAAAGATCCAAGAGATGTGAAGCAACAGGTGCCACAGTACGATGAAGTTAAACTGACGAATCTCGGAAAGTCTGAAGTCTTCTCTGGCATTTTCCCCTCAGGGAAGACACTGAATTTTCCCTGTTTCTTTGAACCTATCAACTCTTTGGTAATATTAAAATCAAATGGGACAGACACAAGAGAAATCAGGCTCTACCTTCCATCTGGCTAAGAGAATACGAAGTTTGGAGCATGGGCTGTCCTTACTCTTGGATAAGCTCTGCTACCCCTTCTTGGAGATAAATCTTAAGCTTCTAAAAGTTATCTTCCAGAGGCCTTAAGATGAACCTTCTGGCAACTGATTCCCCCAATGGCTGCTCCTTCCAGGCTTGACCTGTGTGACAGGTACCACAGCTGAGATGACTGCTCTTCTCTTTTCGCTTTCTGTGATTTGATGCTCTCCCCATTATGAGGGGTTAATTACTCCAAAACTGTTGTAAAAGGTTTGCCTCTGCACACACAGGAATAAATCTGCTGCTTCTCCCCTGTAAAAATACAGCCAAGGGTTTTGTACTGGAACCGCTCACATTGTAGGTGTTTTGATATGATTATTGTAATATTAGAAGCTTATTTTCATAAGTGTAAGGAGAAAAAGATACAAAAGCATCCCCATGGTATCTCTGAAGTCTCTTATTTTAACAGTTTAAATCCAGTTATTCCCTGTGAATTCATCCAGATAAGCTATTTCCTATTCTTGCTTTCAATTTTCAGATTTAAATATGTACAGCTTTTCATGTTTTTAAAAAGTAATTCTTTTATATTTTTGGATTGCACCTAAAGAAGCTCATCATTCGTATCAAGTGCACAGCTTTATTATGCCAATTATTTTCTTTTTTTTTTTTCTAATGCAACCTTCTGAATACATGATAACCTTGATGCCTACTGGGGAGCCATATTTCTGTAAAAAAGTGCAAAACATGAACATTTCCCTAAATCTATTTGATCTCTTGGCAGACTAGGATACCATGAGTAGAGCATCAGTGAGCCAGGTTCTGTTTCTGTGTAAGAACCAGAAGGTTCTAGAAAAGGAATCAACAAAGCCCCCATTTGTTGTTTTTTAAATTTTCTTCTTAATGCCTAAGATTATCACATGAAAATTTCACACTGGGATCTTAAGTAAAAGAAAAATTTTTTATTTGTTGAATACCTAAATATATAAGAGGACCCATTATTACAAGTTAAAAAAGGGTATTATGCATTTAAAAACTGAGGGGAAAAAACTATGCATTTAAAGTCTCTGGGGAAAAAAATAATCATACTACTATAGAGATAAACCCAAATATTCACAGAACCTTTTATTGTCTCATAGCTTCTATTTAGAAAAGCCTACCTATAGGTGTGTTTAAGTCCCATTAAGTGTTGTTCTAAATTGAACATGTACATAATTCCTACTACTGCATTATGCTAATGGTGGTAAGTCCTGCAGCTGGCAATACCCAAGTGTTCGTAGGCATTCAATAAAACCCAGTAGCAATAACCAAAAGATCTCTTGCAGGTGCCTGAAGCAGTATAAGCACCTAGGCCAAGACAGAATTGACTTGTGAACTCCTCTTCCATAAGGAAATCCAGCTAATGGGATCAGTGTAGCAATCTCTTCAAGAGCTTGAGAAAATCTGAGATCATGCCACTAAGTGCTTGTGAGAAATATAAATGTGTTGTAAACCGTCTCCCATATATTTCCACTTTTTCTACTCAACTTTCCTATTTATAATTAACACCTCTCTTTATCTTGTTCATTCTGAATATCTTTGTTCTTTTCAAGTTAAATTATTTAATGCTATCTCTTCGTCTCATTTAAGCTCCCTTTATCTCGTGATCCCCTCTCCTTTATATTAAAATCTCTCCTGTCTAAATGCATAATCAGATGACATCTGCTATGAGGGAACTTAAAAATCCTAGCACATTCCCTAAAATAACTGTGCAGTTCTTAGGCAGCAAGGTGGGTTGTGCAGATTAGAGGCTTGGGCACACAATAGGAACGGGCTCCATCTGGCACAAAGGGGAGCCGCCGCCTCGGCATCGGTTACAGATCACACCAGCCTGACTGTTCACGGTGGGAAGCCCACAAATGTCCAGTGTACTTCTGCAGCTTTGCAGACACGAAAATCAGTTGCTGCTCACATCAACAGTCCTGTTGGTTTCAACAGATTACCTGTGAGCAACGAGGATTTGGTGTCGCGTAGCTACGCGTGTCACAAAGCTTTTGTATTATGCAGAAGGAAGCACAAGGGCCTTTGGAGGCAGGAAAGCATCTGGAAGCCCCGAGGTATGTTTGCAGTTGAACAAAAATGAAAATTTGGTCATGTGAAAATAGAGGGAAGCTAAATTCTCATTCCTGTGCTACGTCTAAGCCACAGCTAAATATATGCCAAAATATTTTTGTACAATTTAATAGAGAATACACATACACTTGTGCCAGAACGTCCCAGGATCTGGTCGAGTCCCAGTGGTTAATTAGGATATGTACATTATCTGTATGGGAACCTGATGAGGAATGTGAAATGTTGCACAATATAGTTTTGGATGACACTGAATTGTCCCTCTCTAAAGCTGAGCAAATGCCTCAATATGGATAAATAAATTCTCTTATAGCAACAGAGATGCTGTTTTGCAGACAGAATTAGGAGGTGTGAGAGTCCTCCCAGCTATAAAACTCACATGAAATGTTTTCCTTCTTCCTGCTCTGCTCTGGTAGAACAAGGCAGGACTTACAGGGAGCTCTCACTTAAAAGCAGGAACAATTTCATCTGTTTAATCTAATTACCACAATAATAGCAAAACAGCTTTTAAACAAAAGCAGCTAAAATATTTTTGTACTAGTCTTTTAATACACAGCTTAGAATATCTGCATAAGATCTGAAAGATTACAAAAAAGGGAGAGTTACAAACCAATGTATTTTTTAATTCAGTTAGCAAAAGACATTTAGTACAAACTTCAGATCTATTGGAAACAAATTTATAGGCAAAGCATTCACTCAAAGCAACAGAGCCTTATTAAAGCTTGTCTTTTTATTTTGAATATAAATGAAAGTTAAACTTTGTTATATCTGATGACCATTTGGGAGTTGCTTGGTTTTTTGTTTGTTTTGGGTTTTTTTATATTTGTTAACTGTTCTAAATCTTAATACACAGTTGAGATATCTCATCCTTCTTTAGAAAAGGAGAGACAGGCTTGGGATGATGCACAAGGTCCTCCCCCTCTCAGGAAGGGAAATTGAGATGCGTCTTGCAGAGCCTAAGACTGAACCTGAGGTTTCTAACTTTTGCCATTTAGAATGCTGTCAGCAAATATCTGAAACCTGTTGGCAAAATGAACTTAAAATTGACTTGAACAGTGGCCAAGATTAGAAACTCGTAAGTAGTATCTACCTGCAAAGAGGGAGGGGCAGGATTAGTATCATGTAAAAACTATGTTTCAAAAGCAGGGCGAGACCGCTGTCCCTACTGCACAATTGAGTTTTATTGTCAGACTGAGCATCTTCCATTCCTGTCCCGTCTTTGTATCTGTCTGCAGCTTCTGCAGAAACTGACATTGCAGCAACTTCATTCACTATGAAATTCAGCTGCTTCTGACTTCTGAGTGTGTAACTTTTGGTCTCAACAGATCATTTATTATTATGTTTTTCCTAATTTGTGCTGAAGCTGCTTGTGTCTTCTAGTCCTGCTGGTGCAGAGTGAGGCCTCTGCATCTTGTAATGCATCTGCCTGGCAGGAACCATCAGGAACAGGGTGCAAAGTCTCCTTCCCATCTCTCTTAGGATCTCCAGGACTGTGCGTAAACTCACAGAAACCCCATCTGGGACATACTGGACATCTCCCTGGTTCTCTGCTGTGTTCAGATCAGGGGGTCTATGCTCTTGCTAGTGTGCTTTCAGAGCCACATAGCAAAGGATGGAAGTGCTCTGATCAATGAAAGGTGCAGATGTCCCAGAACTGGGACAGCTTACCTGTGAGTATCTACACAGAGATTCAATGTAATTTATATGATAAACTTTATATCTTCAACTGATTTATCTTCCCTATGCAGTAATCAAATCCTCCAAGTAATCAACTCCTACACTCGTTTCAATCGCAGCTTGCTCTGGACAAACAGCCATTACACATTTATTTTCTCCCAAAACAGTCACCACGCAGCAGTTGCACAGGCAGGTGCAATGAGGTTCTGCAATTTGGGCCTTCTGTCTGAGAAGGGAGCAAGGACCTGCATGTACTCTGGTACATTTTAGTAAAGCACTGAAACGTATAATCAGTTTAAACCACACTTCTTGGGTCCACTTGGGAGTGGAAGAAGGCATGTTCCCTCTGCATGCCAAAAATTTCAGCTACGATGTATCCATGTTTAGGCAAGTGAACCTCTCAGGACAGACAGAAACACCTCTCGGAGATCGCAGCGGAGCTTTTGAGCTGTAAACATTTATTTCCTGAGTAGCAGAGAGCAGAAAGCCCGTGGCAGGCTGTTTTGAAGCCTGAACACATCCACAGGGGCTGTGCAGGATGAACGTGCCTAAATGTTGGGGAATCCCGCGGGATTGCTGCGGGACGAGGCAGCCGCTGATGATGGAGCGTCTCCTACCTGATCCTTTCCTTGTGAATGCGATTTGGGGGTCGTGGCCGGGCAGGGGCTGCGCTACCGTATCCGCTGGGGAAGCGCGACAGGAGGGGAACCCCAGGGAATGGAAAGCGCGGGTGGAGCACTGGGATGAGGTTTTACGATACTCTGTTTCAATGGAAATGTGTTTAGCGCCGAAATAAAGGAGGGAGCCGTCAGTCCCTGGGAAGCCGCGGTGCCGGAGGGCGCGGGACACACCGCGGGCGATGCTGTCAGCATGTCGTGACAGGGGCTTCTCCTGCGTGCCGGGCAGATGCCTCTGGGTATGCCCCGCAGGCAGGCAGGCCTCCTGCGAACTCCCGAACGGCCCCGATCCACGTGTGCCCTGTGTGGGGCAGGGCGTGACGCGGAGCTGTCCCCGCCCGCCCAGCGCTCTTGGCTGTCGCGCCACGGGCTGCGGGGAGCGCAGCTGTGGGTGTTTGCGCTGCCCGCGCCCACGCCCGCTCTCAAGGAGAGCTCCCGGATCCCGCCCCGGCCGTTCCCGGCGCTTCCCGGCTGGCGCCCGCCCTCCCTCCCGCGCGTCAAACGGCGGGCGTCACGCGGGCGTTGTAATGTACCAAAACGGCGCGCACGGATCCGCCGCGCCCGCGCCGTCCCAGCCGCCTGCTCGCACCCCCCGGCTCTGGGCGCCGCGCTCTCTCCGGCCCGGCCCGCCCCGCCCCGGCGGTGGCACACACGGCGCCGACCCATTTGCGCCACTGCGGTGTCCGCTGGCCTCCGACGCCCCCGTCACGGCGCGGGGATGCGGAGCAAGCGACGGGGCGGCGCTGCGCGGCGCGCAGGAGGGAGGGCGGGCGGCAGCGCGGAGGGGGTGTGTGGTGCGCGGCTATTAGGAGGTGCGTGGTAGCGATGGCGGCGGTGGGTGAGACTTTCCCCGTCAGCGGATCCCCGGCCCTGCCGGCGGGCGGAGGGGCCGCGCCCCGCCCCGAGCACCGCACAGCGCGGCGCCGCCGGACCCAGCCCAGCTCACCCGCACCCAGCCCGGCCGGGCAGCGCCATGGGACTGCTGGAGCGGCTGCGCAAGGAGTGGTTCATCCTGGGCATCGTGCTGGTCATCGCCGTGGCGCGGCTGGAGCCCGGCGTCGGCGTCAAAGGCGGTGAGTGCGGGCGCTGCGCCCCGGCAGCGGCGGGCACCGGAGCCCCGGGAGACTCCGGGAGCCTTGAGGAGCCCCCGGAGCCTCGGGGAGCCCCGCGGTGCTTTGGCAAGTCCCGGCGGCCGCGCTGCCCCGGCCCGCCCGTGCGGGGTCCCTGCGCCCCCGTCACTGCCCCTTCCCCGGGCACTGCCCCGAAGGCACCGGGAGCTGTTCCAGGTGTATCCCACGCGTGTCTTTTCCCGGCGCTGTACCGGGGGCTGGAATGGTGTCCTGCTCTGTGTGGGTTAGTGGTGGTGGAAGATGAGGAGTCGCTCTGAGCGTGCTCCTGTTAAACTAAGTCGTAACTTCCAGAGCTCTGGGCATGAAGTCCTCGCAGTTCAGTGTGTGAATTCTGCCATCCGTGAGCTTCCCGGAGCTGTAGCTGCAGGTACACTGGCAAATTCTCAGGTACCAGACGTTTTCTTTAACTTAGTAGTGCCACACTTTTATTTTAAAGTTGTTTTGGTTTTTTTTTTCTTTTTCTCCTGTTGTTCCCTCTTACTTCCTTATGAAAGACGAGGGCAAACTGTGAACAGTCCTGTGCAAAGTGGTGTCAGAGACTTACAGTGAGCAACGCAGAAGGAAGCTCCGTCCTTTGCTAAGAAGCGAGGTCTTGTGTGTTTCTTGCCACAGGACCTGATGAAACAACCAGAGTTATTTAAGCATATACAGTGTATCTCTAAGTATAAATGCTGGCAGCGTCTCCTGATTAATTTCCATTGAACTTCAGCTCCAGGTGTTCACAATGTTCAAGAACACATTAAATTTTACATTTCTTTTTCCTATTTGTTCTCTGAAGATTTAAGAAAAGGGATGTAGGACGCTTTAACAGCATTCCTTTAGCAGTTCCATGTTATGTAAGAGGAAAAATAATCTAATGGGCTTTTGTATACATAGATTTTTTTTTTCCTTAACAGAGCTGAAGTTTGAGCATAGACAGCTTCTCACTGAGGAGCCAGCTTTTTTTTCTCCCCTCTTACCTTCTGGGAAAAAAAGAAAGCCATTTTAATAAAATACGGCTCTGAACCCTTCCTGTGGCAACTAAGGCTTTGATACTTCATGGAGTTCAGGGTAGGCAAATTCCTGCTGTGCAAGGATCCCTTCTAATATCTGTGTGCTGTTTTGCATAGATGAATAGGACCCACATGGGGATCTTGCAGGATCCATGCTTTGTTTTCAGCAGACCTTAAAGACAACTTTAAATTGATAATATGTGCTGTTTTTTTCCCTTTCTGATTTGACTGTCAGACTGATTGTCAGCAGCAATGTGGGAGATCCTTTTAACCAGAAGAGGAGATAATTTTTCCTCAGCTAACTTCCTGCATGGAAGCACTATGATGGAGCACTTAATTTAATTATCCCACTGCAAAGAGATGTCAAGCTTTGTCATGGTATTGTGCCTGGGACAACTTGTTTGAAAAATCTTGTAAGCATTGATTGAAACTAGCGAGCATGTGTTCCCCAAAGTGGTTGTCCCTCTTCTGGATCTATGTGATCTCAGTGCTCTGAGGAAAAAGAGTATCTCTTTTTAAAACCAGAAAAAGAAAGAGATGGGAGGTGGGAAATATCAGTGTATGAAAAAACCTTAGTTTATCATCTTCCAGTTGATATAGCCATGCACTGTAATTTGCAGGGCCTTAGTGAATGATATGAATGGTCCAGCATCTGCACCAGTGGAACATTGTGTCATAAATAACAAAGATTGGTGCTGTTGTCACCTTCGGGAAGGAAGCCAAGCCTTTTTTATGTATTCTCCTCTTTGATAAATGAGCCCATTTAGTTACTTTGTTAAAAGAACTTTTCTGACTAGGAAATGACCAGAGATGAAGGGGATCTGTTGTTACCAGAGTTCCCTGTGCTCCATGAGTGTGTGGCTGCTTTAGTGGTAAAGGTTTCTCCTGTGAAAAGGAGCTCAGGTAGCACAGTGAAAAACCCTAAAATATCAAAACTGAGTCCTGGAAGACCCCCTGTTTTGGCCAGACTAACCCCCTGCTTGTGTGCCTAGTGTGTATGTGCATGTTCATATATGCTCTAATCTTCTATAAGATTAGAAAAAATATGTAATTGTATATTTATATAATGCAGTTTTGTGTATAGGTAGCTATATTCATACAATTTTTCTATTTTTCCCCCCATCTATTCAGTTAACATGCTATAATTTTGCAACTAGCCACATGCTTTGTTGCAACTTGAACTCTTGCATTTCCTGTCTTTTTTTTACCTTTTTGGGGGTAGGTGGGTTGTGGGGTTTTTTGTATTTGACACACTAATACATGCTCAGTATAAGGTTTGGTTTGAAATTACTTGGGATGCAATTTTTATTTGTACCATCAAATCCCTCTAATTTAAGGATCATTGACCTGACTCCAGTGTGACCATCAATGTATCATTCATCTGAGAAAACAGAAAGGTTCTTCTTTTCTGGATTGTTGAGTAAAGGCTTGCTTGTTTGCTGCTGCAGTTTTGCTCATGACAACTTCTGGTCACTAGTAGAGTTAGGGTATTACTTTGGTCCTGCTAACATTTTCTTTCAAATATAATGTCTGGTTGAATGCTCATGAAAAAATGACTATATACATCCTGGTGGCTTCTGAAGGCAAAGTGTATTAAGAAAATTCATCATTTTTATAGGAGTGTAAAAAATACTTGATTTTAATCTCCCTGAAAAAAGTATATAAATATATACAAATATAAGTCTTTAATATAGTTGAACCCTCGGAGGTGCAGGTGTCTGCCTTTGCTGAGCTCACTGCAGCAGTGTCTGAAATGTGTTATTGTAGGGCTGGAATAAACCACTTTGCCACAGCCCTGTTGTGAGGAAATAGTGCAGAACTGTATTGCCTCGAGGAGACCCTTGCAAGGTGTGATTTGGTTCTCTCTGTGCAGGCAGCCAGACAGGTGTGTGTGTTGCAGGGCAAGAAGTGAGAGGTAGATGTGTGAGTGATATCCACAGCCCTGTGAATGTAGCAGCTAATATTTTTACTTCAGTGTATAGTTTGAGTTTGCAGATGCTGTAGGGTGTTTTGGTTTGAGGGGAAAAAACCAAAATGTTTACCTACAAGCGGGGGAGGGAGCCTTCTCCACAATAATTACGCCACTCTTTATCAAATTTAAGAAAAAAAAAAGAGATTTTAATAGAAGAAGGATAACTGTTCTTAACTGCTATATATATATATATATGTAAACAGACTAGTGCAAACTGCTTCCCCAACACCACAAGAGAGAGGGGAAAAAAAAACCCAAAAAACCAAACAACAACAAAACCCAGCAGGTTTTTCCTCTGGGAGGAAAGTTATACTTAAGCAGTGCCAAATGTCACAGTCCGGCTGGCTGCGGAGTGAGTTCCCAGTAGTTTCCAGTCCCTCTCCAGCGAGACAGACGAGTGGTGAGCTCTCAGATGAACTCTGTGTCTCTTGTCCCAGATGAAGGAAAAAGAAAGCTGAAAGTGGGGAACCACCAGGTGTCCTGCAAAAGCAGCTGCACACCTCTCTCTCCAGGGTCACTGCCCCAGCCGGGGCGGGCAGGCCATGACGGTGCAGACGGTGGTGACTGCAACAGAGGCCGGGATTCCAGATGCAGGAAACCAGGAGAAAACAGCCACTGCGAGGAGAAAATACAGCGTCTCAGCCAGAAGCCCTAGCCGTAGCCAGCCAGCAGAGCAGTTTCCCTCCTCGGCAGCCACCACTCCCCCGTTCCCCCGAGCTAAGAAAGGAATAATGTCCCCAAAAACAAAAGAGACAAACCTGCCCCCATCCAAGTGATCAGCAGTTAACTACTTCTTTTGTTAACTGCTGGCATGGGCAGTTAGTGGCAGGGGAGAGAATTTACATAATAATCCCAAACTACAACATAGGGATACTCTGATGACAGAGTGGTGAAAAACTCCCCGTTTTCAAATTTCTAGAATTTACCTTTTAGTTCTCAGTGACCTCTAATCATGGAAACCAAATTTGTATGACATCATAACTCCACTTACTGCCTTGCTTTTATTTAAAAATGAATAGCATGCTTTCTGTAACTTAATAGAAGCCCTCACTGTTTTTATTAGAGACTGTAATGATTAGTTTTTCCTGAGGTATTTTTCTAAGTATTCTCATTTGCATACAGTATAAGCATATCGTTATCTCTTTGACTGTAGTTCACTTTGTTCTCTGTATTTTTTAGGACCCTTGAAACCAGAAATTACCATAACTTACATTGCCGTTTCAGCTATATTCTTTAACAGTGGACTCTCCTTAAAAACTGAGGTATTGTAATTTCTCATTGCTTCATTCTCATTATGCTTTAAAAAGTTTTGTGTTCCTTTTGATCAAATTGGAATGTAACTGGAATACTGAATGACTGTGCTGGTGGTGGTGGTGCAGTGGGGATGGTGAACAAGAGAAGATAAATGTTAGACATTTGTGGAATAGCGATCCTTGATTTCAGAAAGTTCTTCACAAAGCAATGAAGATGATCAGAAAGAGAGTGTGAATAAATTTTACGCATCCAGGAAGGGTGGGTTGTTTGACTTTGCAGAGCTTTAACTAAATGTAGGTGACGAGCAAACTTTTGAGATTGGATCTACACCCTGGGTGTGTCCCAAACCCAAATCAGGGTGTGATCCAGGAGTGCACCAGCACCTGCCTTCTGCCAACCCTTCTGCACTTGGACTTCACTTCTCACTGAGATACAGGCCAGGAAGCTGTGTGAATCCTGGGTGTGAATGCAGTAGGGGTACAGGTACAGAGGCACTGTGTGGAGTCTCCAGGCCTCTCCAGGACACTGTGCCTCATCTCACCTGCTGGTGTGCTGTCCAGGTGCAGCTGTTTAGGCTGGTCACTACTGGGCTGATTGAAGCAAAGACCTGGTGGCTTTGTTTCCACATTGGGTAGGGACAGAACAGCAGCTGGGATCAGCACAAAGGGTTTCTCTGCAGGTACAACACCAATATAGAGGTACAAAGTCTTGACAGTCTTTTCCTGTAGGGTTTATTTGTTGACAGGTGGATTTGAAGTGCCTACGCTCTGCTGCATATCACAGGCACTGAGATTTGTTTCAAATTCTGTGTTACACCTTTTTCAAAGAGGAACAATCTGTGAGTCAGAAGAGAAGAAGGGGAGAACCTCCTAGCGCAGCATAAAGGAGGCTTGGAGAAAGGAAATGATGGCTTTGTGCCAAGCAGAGAAGGAGCACCCAGAGTTGAAGTGAAACACTGCATGTCTCTCCTAGTCTAGTTTTTCGATTTGTTTTATGCTGTTGGCTGTGCTAACAGATGATGTTATTCATGTGGTGAATATAATATACTAATGCCTGAAGGAATCACCGTGATATTGTTCAGCTGTGTCCTGGTGAACCACGGTTTGGTTGAACAGTGTGCACTCAACAGAAAATGTTTCTAAACCTGTATGGTGGTTATGGTGGTGCTGGAAGTGGTGGCTGCCTTCTCCTCCACTGCCTGCTGGCAGTTCTGGCACCAGGACCTCTAGTTCTGCCAGGACACAGTGTAAGCAAAGGGAGTAACTTTGGTCAGTTCTGTAGCAGTTATTTAGTGCATTGTGGTCTTATGGGGATGCAAGAAGAACCATGTTATCTATTTGCCTGAGATAGCAATTAATCCTAAAGGAAAAAGGCTGTGGAGGGGCACTGTTTCCACAGACAAGAGACCTGAAACATAAACCTGAGTAGAATTAATGAGGGGAGTTTCCTGCTTTCAGTTTACATGCCAAAAAAAAGGGAAAAGTAAATTTTCTTTCTCTTTCACTAGTTTGTATCCTTGAAACCTTATATTTTAAAGGAGCTGTGAGTGAAAGCAGTACCATTATCAAAGTCTTGATTAGATTCTCCATGCTAGTGTACACCTAACTTTTTCTGGTTAAGGGGACATGACTAACAGTTTCCTGGGCAATATGTCAGGTTCCACTTTGAACTCGCATAACTTTTTTTCATCTGTGATACTAAAAGCAATATATAGATGTAAATGGAGCTTTTACAAGAGCAGATGTTTATGTCCAGGTCCAGATCTCAGATTGTTTTAGGAGCAGCAGTTAGGGCTGGTGCTGTATAGAATCATAGAATTGATTGGGTTAAAAAAGACCTCCAAGATCATCAAGTCCAACCCTTGGTCCAACTCCAGTCCATTTACCAGATCATGGCACTCAGTGCCACGTCCAATCTGCGTTTAAAAATCTCTAGGAATGGTGAATCCACCACCTCTCTGGGCAGCCCATTCCAATGCCTGATTACTCTCTCTGGAAAGAATTGTTTTCTGATCTCCAACTTAAATTTCCCCTGGCAGAGCTTAAGCCCGTGCCCCCTTGTCCTATTGCTGAGTGCCTGGGAGAAGAGACCAACCCCCACCTGGGTAGAACTTCCCTTTAGGCAGTTCTACACAGTGATGAGGTCACCTCTGAGCCTTCTCTTCTCCAGGCTAAACAAGCCCAGCTCCCTCAGCCTCTCCCCACAGGACTTGTGCTCCAGTCCCTTCACCAGCCTAGTTGTTCTTCTCTGGACCTGCTCCAGCACCTCAGTATCCTTTCTGAACTGAGGGGCTCAGAACTGAACACAATATTCAAGGTGTGGCCTCACCAACGCAGAGTACAGGGGAAGGATCACTTCCCTGGTCCTGCTGGCCACGCTATTTTTGATCCAGGCCAGGATCCCATTGGCCTTCTTGGCCACCTGGGCACACTGTTGGCTCATGTTGAGCTTCCTGTCAATTAGTACCCCCAGGTCCCTTTCTGCCTGGCTGCTCTCCAGCCACTCTGTGCCCAGCCTGGAGCGCTGCAGGGGGTTGGTGTGGCCAAAGTGCAGGACCCAACACTTGGCCTTATTGAACTTCATCCCATTGGAATCAGCCCATCTCTCAAGTCTATCCAGATCCCTCTGCAGAGCCCTCCTGCCTTCCAGCAGATCGACACCCCCTCCCAGCCTGGTGTCGTCAGCAAATTTGCTGATGATGGACTCAATCCCCTCATCTAAATCATCATTAAAGATGTTAAACAGGACTGGACCCAACACAGACCCCTGGGGAACACCACTAGTGACCGGCCACCAGCTGGATACAGCTCCATTCACCAGCACTCTCTGGGCCCGACCCTCCAGCCAGCTCTTAATCCAGGAGAGGGTACACTTGTCCAGGCCATGGGCTACCAGCTTTTCCAGGAGTATATTATGGGAGACAGTGTCAAAGGCCTTGCTGAAGTCCAGATAGACCACATCCACAGCCTTCCCCTCATCCACCAGGTGGGTCACCTGATCGTAAAAAGAGATCAGGTTGGTCAGACAGGACATGCCCCTCCTAAGCCCATGCTAGCTGGGTCTAATCCCTTGTCCACCCTGAAGGTACTGTGTGATTGCACTCAGAATGATCTGCTCCATAACCCTGCCAGGACGGAGGTCAGGCTGACAGGCATGTAGTTGCCAGGATCCTGCTTGCAGCCCTTTTTGTGGATTGGGGTGACATTGGCCAACCTCCAATCATCTAGGACCTCCCCAGAGAGCCAGGACTGTTGGAAGATGATGGAGAGCAGCTTGGCAAGCTCTTCTGCCAGCTCCCTCATCACCCTGGGATGGATCCCATCTGGTCCCATAGACTTGTTAGGATCCAGCTGGCTCAGTAAGTCAGTAACTATATCCTCCTGGAATACAGGAGGGCTATTCAGCTTCCTCTCCCTGTCTACCAACTCCAGAGGTCAGTTGTCTTGAGGGCCACCTGTCTTACTGGTGAAAACTGAGGCAAAGTAGGTGTTAAGTTACCTCAGTCTTCTCCTCATCTTCCTTAACTATATTTCCCTCCAAGTTCAACAGAGAATGGAGGTTTTCCTTGCCCCTCCTTTTGTTATTAATGTATTTATAAAAGGAATTTTTGTTATCCCTAACTGAAATAGCCAAATTTATGTCAAATTCCACTTTTCTTTCCCTAATTTTTTCCTGCATGACCTAGCTCTATCTGTAAATTCTTCATAAGTAGCCAGCCCTTTTTTCCATAGTCTGTAAGCTTTCTTTTTACCCCTGATTTCTTTCTGAATCTCCCTGTTTAACCAAGCCAGTCGTCTTCCCCTCCAGCTGGCCTTTCGGCACACTGGTATAGCCTGTTCCTGTGCACTCAAAATTTCCTTCTTAAAACATGTCCATCCCTCCTGGACCCCCTTACCTTTAAGGGTTGTTTCCCAGGGTATGCTCTGAATCAGTTTTTTGAATAGGCCAAAATCTGCTCTCTGGAAGTCCAAAGTAGAGGTTTTAATGGTGGCTCTCCTTACATCCCTGAGGACTGAAAATTCTATTATTTCATGGTCACTGTGCCCCAGGCGGCCTCCAACCACTACATCATCTACCAGCCCCTCTCTGTTTGTAAACAGTAGGTCTAGCGGGGCCTTACCCCTGGTAGGCTCATTTACCAGTTGATGAAGGAAATTGTCCTCTATACACTCCAGGAACCTCCTTGACTGCCTCTTCTCTGCAGTGTGAAGCTCCCAGCAGATATCTGGCAGGTTAAAGTCATCCACAAGAACAAGGGCTGGAGATTTTGAGACTTCCGCCAGCTGCTTGTAGAATAATTCATCTCCTCCATCATCCTGGTTGGGCGGTCTGTAACAGACACCCACAAGGGTGTCAGCCTTGTTGGCCTTGCCCCTGATTCTGGCCCACAGGCACTCAACCTTGTCACTGCTGACCTCAACTTCAACACAGTCAAGAGACTCTCTAATATATAAAGCCACCCCTCCACCTCTCCTTCCCTGCCTGTCCTTTCTGAAGAGCTTGTAGCCCCCCCCCCCCCCCATAGCAGCACTCCAGTCATGTGAGTCATCCCACCATGTTTCTGTGACAGCAACTATGTCATAGTTTTCCTGCTGCACTGTGGCTTCCAGCTCCACTTGTTTGTTTCCCACACTGCGTGCATTGGTGTACATGCACTTCAGCTGGGCCATTGATTTTATTCTCAACTCGGGCTCTACGCCCTTCGGCCTATCTCTGGAGAGCCCAGTTTCAGTCCCTTCCCCCTTCAAACCTAGTTTAAAGCCCTCCTAACTAACCCTGCCAACTTATGTGCTACAGTTCTTTTGCCCTCCCTAGATAAATGGAGCCCATCTGGTTTGAGGAGACTGGGCAACATGGAGTTTGCCCCATGATCAAAAACCCCAAAATTTTGACGATAGCACCATCCCCTAAGCCACCTATTGGTAAGCTGGGCTTTCCTAAACCTCTCCTCATTCATCCCAGCTAGCACAGGAACTGAGGCAATTACTTCCTGTGCTCCTGTCCCATGAAGTTATCGGGTCAGTGCCTTGAAATCTTTTTTAATTACTCTGGTACTTCTTTTATTAATGTCATCACTTCCAACCTGGACAACCAACAGCGGGTAATAGTCTGAGGGTTGGATAAGCTTAGGAAGTCGTTTGGTAATATCCCTCACTCTGGCCCCGGGAAGGCAGCAAACTTCCCTGTGGGATGGGTCTGGCCCTCAGTTCCCCTCAGAAGGGAGTCACCAATTACAACAACCCTTCTCTTTTTCCTCTTACCTGTAGTTGTAACCCGTCCGGTAGACTGGGGGTAACCAGAAGACCTTGTAGACAGATCCTCCTCCTGACTGTCCTCCAACAGACTGTCCGAGTCCAGAGCCATATACCTGTTTTTAAGGGTACCCTGGCAGGTGAAAGGGGTTGAGAGGGGGTGTTTTTGCCTCTACGACCAGGCACCTGTTTCCATTCCTCCCCATCCCTATGGTCTGTTCTGTCTGCCTGATGGCAGGAGAGGCTGGGCTTCACCACCTCCTGCTGGGCTTCCTTAGGAGTGGAAAGGGTGTGACTCCACCAGTCAATTTTCCTTTCACTCTCCCTTGTATTTCTGAGCCTTTCCACCTCTTCCTTTAGCTCTGCCACCAGAAAGCAAATCATTCATCTGCTCACATCGTATGCAGGTGCTTCTCACACTGTCCTCTGGTAGTAGGTCCAGGCTCAAACAGTCTATGCAGCCAGAGGCCTGAGTGGCTGCATCCTTTTTAGAGGGTTCTGTCTGCATTGACACCCCTCTACTGGTAGCAGGAGCAACAGCTTTCATTTTCTTGGGAGGCATGACTGTGGGGAAAGGTAGAAAAGATAAACAAACAAACAAACAGAAAAAAAAATAAAGGGCTGCAGAAATACCTAGGCTTATGCCCTGCCTGTTCGAACTGCCGTGCCACACCCCTGTTTGCCCGCTCCTGTTCGCAGCGCTCCAGGTCGCTTGTGCTCCCTAGAGATGTTTGTAAAGCCTTCTCACTCTCCTGCTAACGAGCAAGCCATGCCTCCAACTCCCCTCTGAATCACCTGCTGATAGCTGAAGGAGCAGCAAACAAAGCCTGCCAGGGAACGAGCCAAGCAGCTCCCTTCCCTCCCTTTAAAGCCTTCTCACTCTCCTGCTAACGAGCAAGTCACTCCTCCAACTCCTGAGTCACCTGCTGATAGCTGAAGGAGCAGCAAACAAAGCCTGCCAGGGAATATATCCAACTTTTTTTCAGTAAAAAGCTAAACCTTCTCTGAATTTCTGCCATGGGTGTAGAAGATAAAGAGGAAAAAATCTGTTTTGCTCAATGTACCTTGTTCTATTACTTCCTAAAGTGTATGTTAAAAACAATATATTGGTTAGGTGGAAACTGGTGTTTGAGTTGCTTTATGGGAGGATAAAAAGTTGTGTAAGTGTTAACAGAAGCCTCCTGATAAATCTGACAAAATGAGAAATAACTAGTGGTCTTTTAATGTTACACTTGGGGTTTTATCTGCTGTGAAAGTACATGCTCAAAAAATTTTGCCAATGTGTTCAGAAATCATTTTACAAAATAATTGGCAGTGTTCAAGTAGAGCCTGTCTGTGCATGGCCTTGTTACATTTTCAGAATTAGAGGTGACTGAGGTCCTCTTGGAGAAATAGTTTGTGTCTAGGAATGACAAGAACATTTGATTCCACCTTAATGTAATGCTATTTCAGTTTTTGGTGACTGGATAGCTTGCTCTTTTAAAGCAAATACCTCCCGTAGGGCCCCAGAAATTGTCACATACTTGAGTTATCCCTTTCAGTGAGGAATCTGGCAAGCCCCTGCAAACACTGTTTGCTCTGTGTGGGTGTTTGCTCAGAGGAGTCCCATGGGAGCAGGACCCACACTGACCAGTGAGAGGCTAGGACAGACTCCTTAAAGGGTCTGAAATACTGGGGAAGACAAGGTAAGCTGTTCTACCTGGTGTGCAGAAACTGAGTCACAACTGGCAACTTTTCCAAGGGCTACAGTGATGGACTTATTTTGGGACAAGCCCTTATGGGCTGCTTAAGAGGATGAAGACTGTTTGCCTCAGTGTTTGTTCTGTGATTGTACAGTCCAAGGGATACTATTATAATAATAACTCTTGTAACTCAAAGGCAATCATTAGGGACATTTTTTAGACTGGTAATTTAGATCTTCAAGGACCTGTTCCACTACTACAGCATTCCTTCATGCAGTAGCTTGATTGGGTTCTATCGCCTTCCTTGCTCCCTGGACATTCTAACAAGACTTCCCCAAGGTTTTTTTTTTAATTTTTTTGTTTGTTTTTGGAAGTATCACAGAGTCTTCTTAAAACCATCTGTTTTCAAGGCTTTTTTTAATTGTAGAAATATGAAATTAAAAGGTATGTGTGTATGGGACTAGATTTGGGGTATCTTCATGGCTACCCCTGATCCTTTACAAGATCTAAGGCTGGAGGCAACTTGGCAGCTTTGCTGGAAAAAGTCACTTGCTTTGGTTTTTTTTCAATTGTTTTCAAATTTAGTTCTAAAATATCCACTTTTATGTAGGTTTTTCCAGATGTCCTTTCTTCCCACACAGGATGTTTTGGTTTTGCTTTCTTTTTGAGATAAGATGAAGAAGTATTGCAGTGAAACTATTCATAACAGTGTAGGTACTGTGGCAGGTGGTGTGAAGAAGGCCTCTTTTTCATGCACAGTGATACTGCCTGCTTAGAGAAAAATGGAGTTTTGTTCAGTTAACCAAACACTAAATGTAATGATACTTTCTGGGTAAAACTGGATCAAGATGTGTGTTTCAATGTCATGTTTTGTATAACTTCAAGAATAGGATATGCATGCATGTGTGTTTACTTTTTTTTTTTTAGAAGACTTCCCCCCCCCCCCCCCCCCCCATCCAAATTTAGGACTTAGTTTTGTTACGAAAAATAAAGTACCAAGGACAGAGTGCTGAATTGCTGGTACTTCGTGTTTCATAAAAGTTCAACTGTTTTGAAGCTGAGACAGGGTTGCATTTGAAGATTGGCTGCTGCCTTACTGTACATGAAACTACACTTTTTAAAACATACATATATTTAAAGCATCTGATAAAGTGTCAGATAGCTGGAGAATCCTAGCAAATTAGGGTTGGAATAAAAGTGCCATCAGTTCTTTTGCATTGTCTACTTGAAAAGAGTGCGAGTTACTTTGAGGGAGAGGAAAAAGAATTTTTATTCTCAGTCTGTGAGAGTTGAAATGAGCTGAAATGTGCAAGGGGCTTTCCTTGTACTCAAAAACCTCTATGGTGTGCTCTTACACTATCTAAAATTAAATTTTTCTTTGTTGTTTTCTGAAGTCTCCAGCAGTGATTTGTACTTTATTTCTCTGAAATTTATGGCTTAGTTGTTGTTAGCTTGTTATGGTCTTGGTGTTCCTTCTTTGTTATTCTTCATCAGCCTGATTTTTTTTTCTGTGAATTTCGTATCTGTTGATGCAATAAATAATCAAAGTCTGCCACAAAGTACTTTGCTTTTTATGTTTGTTATTCTTTCCTGAAAAAACCCACCACAAGTGAATGCTTGGTAATCTGTTTTTTAATTCTTTTTTACGGTATAAATAAGAATAACAGTTCGTGGCCCTCTTTAGATTAGAAAAACCTGAAATCATGTGTGCACTACAAGTTTTCATGCCTCTTGGTATCAACAGTCAGTAAAGTAAACAGCCCCCGGTGTAGTTACCACCGGGTTAGAAGCAGTGACAAGGTGCTAAGGCTGCCTGCGGAAAAGCTGCTGTTAGGAGAGCTACACTATTACTGAAGTGGTGGACAATTCTTTTGGAACAATGCCCAGGAGCAGACAGAGCTTTTATGTTGTCTGGATGTACTTCATTATTAAAGAGGAAGATCAGATGATCCCTAAAGGTGCCTTCTTGACATGCACTCTCTTTGTATTATAAAGATGATCCTAGTTTTAAAAGCACAAACATGATCTTACCTCAGCTGTTATGACTGCAACTTCCTCTCTTCTTTTTCTTTTGCAGGAGCTGACAAGTGCTTTGATGCATGTGAAACTACACCTTTTTGTCCAGATTTTTACACTTGTGTTCTTCCCAACAGCAATATGGGTCTTTCTCCAGCTATTATCAATCACACCCATAAATGAATGGCTTTTAAAAGGGTATGTTTAAGCATAATGGAGTGAAATATATTTGTAGTTGTTATCTTAAAGGGCTGCTTATCCATCCAGTGGGTGTTCTGTTGTATTGTAAACAGATTTTGGTGGTTGTTTTTGTGCTTAGCACTATGCTGTTGAAAACAAAGTATCCTTTCAGGAGCCTGGTCTCCTTTTTAGAAAGTGGTCAGTTAGTTTCACATGTAGGGAGTTTGCAACAGATCAGCTTTCTGTTTCACAAACACAGCCGAAATGATGGGTCTTAAGGATGGTGGGGTGGGAAGAAAAGAAGTGCTGAAGGAAAAGCTAAGTCAGTGAGTACATATTGTGTGTGCTACATACTGGTCTTCTGCTTTTAAGTAGTCTGTACTGAGCATTTCTTGCACGGTGCCAGGACCTGCTCCCAGCTAAGATATGGCAGGGAAAAAAAGTAAAGTTTTTGTAGGAGATGCTCAACTTTAAGATGAGCAGAAACCAAGTTACCATGAAAACAGTGAGTTTTAAATCCTCAGTATACTCTGTCACTGTGTGCTTCCAAAGCTGCATTGATGCTGTACTAGTGATAGATTTTATATAAAATAAAAAAAACAAGAAGCTTTTTAAGAATGGAAGGTCGATACTCAGTGCCATGCAGCTATATTGGAATATTTGAATGCAAGGATCAATTATATTAGAAAACTACTGAATCAATCCCCATTGTTTCTTACTGCTTGTTGAAACATTGCTTGGGGAGTTCCTTGTCTTAAAAGTTTAATGAAAAAGCTGTTCATGTTTATCTTTTTACAAGGCCTAAACCTAAAAGAGCGTTTTGTTTTGTTTTAAGAGGCTTCTCCAGGTGTTCCACCAAATATGAAGAGATCCCAGTGGTAGTGAGAAGGTGAAATTGAGATGACATAATTCAAAAGTTGTCACTGTTTTGCTTAACAGTGTTAGTAAATCAAGGAAATAACAAGATTGCTGTACAATGTTCATTTGCATTTAGCAATTCGTAGTAAAGAGTATTCTTTAAAATAAAATAATTGTGAAGTTTTTTCTCAGCTAGAACAGAATTGTGATTTTCCACGTTGCCAAAATTCCTTCCTAATCCAGAGGGATTTCAGTTTCTGAAGTGCAAAGTGAAAGAGACTTTGGGGGGTTTTTAATTCCTTGAAGCACTTCTTATCCCTTCTTTCTGGTGACTTCTGTGCCACTTGGGTTTTTAGTATTTAAGGGACATGATCTGTTACGTGCACAGTTATAATGGTATGGATATACATACACACTTGTGAAACTGTCTATAAAACTAGATATGGATGTTTTTGAAAAAACAAACAAACAAAAAAAAACAAACCAAAAAAAAAAACCAAACCAAAAGCTTGTGTGTTTACGCACCTAAATGGGGAGCCTAAACCAGACTCATTTTTCATGGTGTGTCTCTGTGTCATACTAGAGGGCTGATATACTTCTGTGTTTCAAGCTGCCTTTCAAGCACATGTTCCATGAGAATTATTTCTGATTTGTCTGTGTTTTATCTTTTAGTGAAATAACTGTTTAAATGAAACCTCAATACAACAGAATGGTTGGGACTGAGGAGTTTAGTGAAGATAGATTGTTGGGGTTTTTTTGTTTGTTTTTAAAATACTTTGTTGATAAATTCTGCTGTTCAGGATATGCTCAGAGCAGCAGCCACTGCAAAGGGAGGATGATGCAATGCAGAATGTACTGAGCTCTGTCCTAGTTCTAGAATAAAGCCTTTTAAAGCAGATACTCTCATGTCCCTGTGAGAAGCAGATGTGAGGAACTCTGTGTGTTGTGGCCACTCCATGTAACCAAAAGTTCGTCCTGATGCCCCACAGTTGTAGTTTTTTGTTCCATTGGAAACACTGAAGTACCCTAATGAAAACAGAGAGGGAACAAGACAGGTTTTATCAAAATTTCTTCCTTATCACACATTTAGCACAGCTGGTAGTGGAAGCTAGTTGATATCTCTCACAAGGGTCTGGCAAAATAGGCATGTGCTCCCAAGGGCATGGAGCACCCTTTGGCAGGGTGGCTCCCCTGGGGACTGTAGTTCTTCGCTACTCTTTACACAGGGTTATGCCTGAAGGGCACAGCCCACAGTGTGTTTCCCATCTTGCTTCAAAACGCATGGTAGATTCTCCCATCCTCTATGATGGTCTGTTTTGCTGGGTTATTTGAGAGGCAGATTCAGGTGGTACCAGTTTTTCATCTGTGTTTCTACAGCTGAAGGGTTTTCTCCCCTCTTCTCTGAGTGGGATTATATTAGGAAGTTTGTTGCCTTGCAGTTATTTTGAAATGTATAAAATAGAGGAGAAACTATTTTCTTTATCCCAAGCATCTTATAAGTTAATTTTTTTTGTTAACTGACCAGATTTTGCACTGACAGCATCCCTTTGAAAAGGAGCATGAAGCAGGTTATTAATGTTTGCACAAGTTCACCTCTACTGCCACTTTTGGCATAGAGCATTTACAGCACAGGTGGTAAGGCATGAGACTCAAAGACTGGGTATAAGATACAGGTTTGGAGCTTCCATATCCAAAATACGTGACCTCAGACCCTACTGCTCAGTTGTCTGTAGTGTTAGCAGCAGAACAGCAGGTGTTTGGACTACTGATATTAATACTTATATCGTGGCCTGAACCAGTGGAATGTTGCAGTTGGTTGGTTGTTATCTGTAGAAATTTCTAGCTGGCCATTTGAGGAATCTGTTTGTATATTGGGGGTATTGTGTGCAGTTGGTGCAAAGCAAGAAAAAGTTCACAGGTGCATGTTTTAAACCATGTGTACCAGGGTTTTTTTAGATTAATATTTTTCTATGAAGACTATTTAAAACCATTGCTTGATACTGATTTTTATTTTCATTTTTAATTCCAGAAGTGTTATTTCAATTTTGAGAGGGTGAACAGAGATTGTATTATTAAATCTTTCCCTTGTAGTGTGAAAAATCCCTGCCAGCTGAGATGAATGCCCTTGCACACATTTTGTACCTCTCTGGATAATTTTGAACTTAACCCACCCCTTACTAGTGCAGGTGAGAAGTTCAAGGAGCTGGTGCCACGTAGAGAGAGAGAACTCTCACAACCAGTGTAGGGGGAGGATGTCAGAATCACTATATATTTGTCTGCTCTCTGTTTTCATGTGTGTTTCCAAACTCTTCTGCACCATTTCTTTTTCTGTGTTTCTTTTCTTTTCAATATGAGCCTGTTCTGCTGAGTGCTGACAACTCTCTGCTGCCGTAGCTTATTTCACTGTAAGCTGAAGGTGGTGCTTGGCACTTTGTGATTGGATCTATATAATGTTTACATTGGTTGCCTCTTTCCTTTTCCGCAGTGTCTGTCGCTGACAAACTGAATGCCATCATTGTCACTTACCTGTTTCTTCTCTTTAAGCTTTTTGTAGATTTGCAGAACATCAATTGCACTGCAATGTGCTCCCTGTTGCCTGGATTCAATACTTCTGTTTGCTCCAGCTTTTTGGCACTGTGTTTCTCAGGAATGGATTGACATGGTTACAAGTGCAAAGTACCTCACCACTAGTAATTGATTGTTCTGAACTAGAATACCATTTCAAGCTCCAGTACTTGAAATCATGTGTAGGTTCCATGCTCTTGGGGGTTGTGTAAGCTGTTCTAGTCTCTGCTTTACTGTTCCTTCTAAATCAACACAGTTTTTCTTCAGAAGCCCTATTTTACTTATCCCCCAAATTAATTGCAATCTGTTGTGTGATGTTCTTATTGTTTCTAAATACCCACTTCATACAGCTAATCTGTGTAATAACTGGGTTTTGTGGACTGTCTTTGAAAACAAAGGAAAGTCACCAAGTCACCACTTTGTTTCTTACTTTGTAAAAGCATTTGTTATATACATCAATAGCTTTGCTGCACAAACAATGCAAAGAATTGACAATAATAGTGTATCTTAGATTTCTAAAGTGTAGGGGAAAGCTGTTGATGTTTTGATGGCAGTCAGGTGACTTTATCAACCAGTGAAAACATGCATGAAAATTAAACATTTGATGGCCTTTTATATTCAGGTGTAGAGAGCTTAATTGTGATTTTTTTTTAAAAGGGGTTGATGAAAAATGAAATATAGTGGGAATCTGAAATAGTGAGCATGGTTCTTCTTGCTCTTCTACTTCACAGTAAATGTTTTTATCACTGAACAGCTTTTTCAAGGAAATATGAGTTGACACCATTATTGTTTTTTTTTTTTCAAATAGCTACAGGTATCCCAAAACATGCTACAAACTTTACTTCATCAGAACATCTCTATATCTATCTCAACATCTCTATGCCTTTGTCACAGTTGGCTGTGATAGATGTATAGAGATCTTTGTGGATGGTAGATACAGCACTTGGATAGAGAGATGCAGTCACAGAGGTTAAGCTTTTGTGCATTTTGAATGATGACATGACTCTTCACTGTGGTGGTTAGTAACAGGTGGCATAGAAATCCTGCCAGCTCCAGTGCAGGGCTGAATCTGGCTGCACACTGGTTGCATTGTGCTGCTAATAAGACTTTCTACTCTGGTATTTGGTATTTTAAGGTTTTAGCTTGCTTAGTCTTTGTATCATGTGAGGAATGTAATGTTCTTTTTGTTGTTTTCAGCTTGCAAACAGTGGGCTGCATGCCACCTCCTGTGTCCTCTGCTGTGATTTTAACCAAAGCTGTTGGTGGAAATGAGGTGAGTTTTCATTTTGTCTTTTACTGCTTTTGTAAACAGAAGTTTGAACAATTACTTGTTTCTGATGAACTCATGTGGCAAAGCACAGAGTGCAATGTGATGCTATTGTGGTTTGTCAAAAATTGTACCATTAAAGCCTGGTTATTGTGTTGGTGTCAAACAAAGGAATTAGTGATAAGTTATCTGCTGGCACTGGTCAAACTGCAAGCAACTCAGTTTTCTGACATGGTAGAAAGATTTCTAGTAGAAATTAGTGTTAAGAGATTTCTGCTTGTTGCTGCACTGTAATTCCTAACCATAAGTGTTCCTGTATTGTGTACTGGTTATTTTGTAGACTATTTGCTTTTTGGTGAAGATCTGCCCTTGCAGGGATTGTTTGGATGGTGTTTAGTATGAAGAGACCCTGTAGTAGGAAGCTTGAAGCCGCAAGTGTAGCAAGTGAGATGGAGATACAGACATGGATTTATATCTTTTTTTTTTATTTGAGACTGCATGAAATGAAAATTTAGAGAATATGGAGTTCTCAGACAGTGATGCAATGCAGAGTTCTCAATGGACAGGAAATGCTGGAATTGAAGTTGTTGGTCTAACCTAAGTTTGGTTATGTTAAATTTCTGCCTTAAAATGGGATATGCTGATGTTATTTCAGACTTTCTTTATCCACAAAGCACTTGCTATTTTCAGGAAAGCCAGATAAATGGCATTTAGGAAATTATTCCAGCTGTGCTAATTAATGAGGTTGTTTCCTTTAGAGCTGCTTCCTCATAACTGCCAAAGGTGGATGAGACCTAGTAGGTGAGGAAGGAAGAGAATTAACACTGAGATGGGTTTTAAAGCCAGAGCTGTTGAAATGCCATTCTGAAGGATTAAAGACAAATCTGAATTCAGCCATAGATCTCCTGTGTGAAGTTGAGTGAGTCACTTCAACCGCATGTTTTAAATATGGCCATTAGTTGTGAACTTCTCATTTTCTGAGTTCAGACTCTTGGGACTGATTAATGTCAGCTTTGAAAACACATGATAGCACTGAAATAGATTGAAGTTGTACTTTGTACTGACAAAGTGCTGTTTAATTGCTGTATCCTCTGAAGAGAGACCCGAAGTATTTCAAGTCAACCATCTCTAATTACGAGCCACCCTGATGCTCATCACTGTCTCCCAGTTTGCTGCCTTGAAACAAGGATCATAAAATTGTGTGATGGAGGTGCTGTGGAGTAGTTACTATAGGGAAATAATTCAGGTACATAATAGTGATCAACAGAGAAATGAGGAGTTTTCTAGTTGTGGTTCTAGATGTAGATGCTGTAAATTATACAAAGATGCCACGTAGTGAGCAGTGAGGATTAAATTAAGTATGGAGCGAGTGCTCATTCAGTGTTAGCACTGTCTGTACTACCCTTAGAACAGGGAAAAGTTCCTTTGGAAAAATTACAGTGTGACTAGTTAGTTGAAAGCAATATAATGCAACATTTCTGTGCAGGAGGGAGAGAAGTACTAAAGTTTCTTGACCATCAGAATGCACTTTTTTGTGGTACTGTTCCTCTGTGGTGGCAAGGGATGTGTGTATTTTATACCAGCTGGAAAATGGATGCTTTGTTATGTGAGGCTTGTGTAACTAATTGTATAAATAACTGACAAGGTAAACTCTGACTCGTCTGTGCCACACTGGTGCTGGAGGAATTTAAAAATGCATACCTTGTAGTGATTTTGACAGGTAGTTGCTGATAGTGGAGAGACAGAATGAATCAAGGTTTGGGTCTTGGGAATTAAGAGTTCTCAGGCTCTGAGAAGGTACCTGAAAGAGAAACATGCTCAGTGTAGACTAAATGTGTGGCAAACTTATTGCCAACCTTGAGCATATTTGCAGTGCAAACATATTTTTGGAGTTTGATGCTTCTGTCATTCAGATTGAGTTTTCTTCTGAAGAACAGCAAATCACACCCCTCATGCTAGGGCAGAAAACCATCTTGCATCTCTCCTTGCCAAACTTCACCTAAGCTGTCATGGACATATTTCTCTTTCTGATGTGAGCAGAACAATACATTTTTTCCCATTTTTATTTGTATCCATTCTGAAATGCAAAGAATTTAAACACGAGAGTCAGCTGGAAATACAGTGAGATTGTACAGTGAGAGCATTTGTTCATAATAATGTTTCTTAAACTGCTTTTGCCTCATGAAGGATGTATCCCTTACCTATAAATATTGACTTGTCTGAGGGTGCATCTACACTACATAATGTAATATGAAGATAAATGAGCTTGCTCAGCAGTAATACAGTGAGAAAGCTCCACATGAGCTAATTAGTCTGAGAAGTGTCCTGCTGCTGTAGAGTACAGGCACACCCTCCAGAAGTGCTCTGGAGAGTTCCTTGGATGCCTTGAAACACTGCACAGAAGAGCTGTGGCAGTGACTGTGTTGAGGCTGTATAGAGGGTTTTAGGTTTTCTTTGTCTAAGTAGAAGTGACTGTTGAGTGTCAGTTTGGACTTGGGCAAACATGGGCTCTGTTTTTAGCTAAAAGGTTATTAACCTTTTGGGTGAAGCAGAATGAGGTTTCATGTTTCTCAGGTCAGCTGTGGTGGATAATGGCAGCTTTGTGAATTGTTTGAACATCAGTGCTTGAAAACCTTATGTAAGACCTGTATTTTATTGGTCTGGGACAGGGTGATTAAGTGTTTGGTCAAGTGCTTAGAAAGACAATCTGTATCATTAGAAGCTACTTGTGTGGTGGATCTTGCTGCATGTTTATCAGAAAATTTGGTTTTGCGATAATAAAAGGGAGACATTTTTGTTATCTTTTACAAGGATCTGTTTTTTTAATTGATACATGCCTGAAGACACAACGTAAATGTTCTGCTTTTATTGGCTAAGGAAGGTGTGGTCACCAAAGCTGATACTAAGAATTCTATGGTTCTAAGATCAAACTCTGTTCATCATTGAAAAAGTTGATGTTCTGGGATTGTTAAGTACAAATTTAGGTAAGCAAAAAATCTGTATCACTTAGTTGTCAGTGTTTAATGGCAACTGTGCAATTTACTAGTGGTTTTTTTCCCTGATGGTTCAAATACATGGTATATCAAAAAGTGTATCTAAACTCTAAGTTCTATTGATCTGTGTGTAAGGATACATCAGCTGAACAGTTACTCGAGAGGGCAAATGTCACAGAATCGCAGACTATTCTGAGTTGGAAGGGACACACAAGGATCATCGAGTCCAACTCTTATGTCAGTGGCCCACATAGGGGATTGAACCCATGATCTTGGCATTATTACAACCAAGTTTTAACCAACTGTCCAGAGGAAAAATGTATTTTCCTATACACCATTTCATCACCCTGCCTGTGCTCTATACCACTTTGAAATGTCTAGTTTTAGTAGCTATTAGGTGTGCCTTCAAAACTCTTACCACATTATCCTTTTGGTTTATTTTGCAGTATGCCTGGTAGGTGAGCAAGTGTGGGGCTGATTTTGATGATTGGGCTGTCATTAATAGGTGGAAATCATTATCAAGAGCCCCTTGTCATTAATTTGGGAAGACAGCAAGGCCAGTCAGCACCTTTGCTTGCTGTGTCTGTGGCATTGTGGTGGGGAGAAGCATTATATTTAGAAGTCAGAAGGTTTCCAAGTCTCTTTTGATGTCTGAGGGTGAAAATGGACATTTTCATTTTGCACTGACGTGGGAGTGGTTTGGTCATTTGTTTTTAGGGGATTGGAAAGAGCCTTTTTCACAAGTTATAGGAGTTTTAGGGGAAAAACGATCTCTGTAGCTGTATAAGGAAGACATGAGAAGATCTGATTCAGAGTACCTAGGAGGTATTATCATTCTGCCCAGAGAAGCATTGACAAATGGGAGATGTGAGCAGTGAGGAGGAAATCTCTTGTGTGCTCTGGAAATCTTGGGTTTTGGAGGAGAGAAAGATGGCTTGTGGCTATTCTGTCATTTTGGTGGAAGTAGCTGTTCTTGATGCGATGAGCAGAAATACAACTTGTCTCATAGGGCTTAAAATTGACTCTGTGACCCATTTACAGGTTTGTTAAAGTTCACTCCCTGGTCTGAAATGTGGTGTGTTCTCCACCTGTCTTTCAACTCTTCTTTCTTCTCTGTTACTCCATCTTCACCTGGATTTTCCATCATTCCTCCTGTATGTTACTTTAATTAATCATGGAAGCAACTTGCTGTAGCAGCCTCTTCCTGCCCTTTGTCACAAATACACTGAGTTCATGAGCAGAGCCAGTTTTGAGTACTGAGTTCAGTCTGATATGTATGAAGCCCTATATGAACAAAAAACATGCATATGTTGACTGGCAAAAAGTGAGGAGGGATCACCATGAGAATCAAAATCTGATTTTTAATTTGTTGATATTGTCTCAATTACTTAGTTGGTTCTGCCAATCAGCCACTTGATTTGTGAAGAGGACAGACCATGAAGTTAAAAAAAAAAACAAAATGGAAAACAGAGGCCTCGCATCTGCTCTTTACTCTTGTTGAAATGTGAAGGGTCAGGATTTTAATGACATAGCACCTGACAGCACAGAAGGCTTTGTTGTGTCAATTTTTTTTCAACAAGTCTTGTAGTTTTTCAGTGAAATTATAAAAAACAATGTATTTAAAAGTCTGCAAGACAGACAAATAAATATGTCATCATTTCAAGGTGCTGTAAAGACAAACCTATTAAAAGCTCAGCGTTACTCAGACAGAAGTGCTGTAGAGATGCCAGATATTACTACAAAGTATTTAGACAGCAAATGTCATACCCTCCTTAAGAATCAAAGTAATGAAGAAAAGGGATTGAAAATTAGATCTATAAGTCTGTTATCAGTTTGGGAGAAAAAGCAATTTGTGATGGCTTTTATGGCAGCTTAATGACATACTTTTGAAAAGTGTAACATAACAGGCAAGGGCTGTGATGGAATTGTACAGATAAATCGTGGCAGACAGTTCATTTTATTGAAGAATACTTTGGCTATTTTGCTATCTCATACACAACAAAACCGCTAAGGCTTTTTTGTTGTTCTGTTAAGCTATAGCTTGTACAGAACCTCTTAATCAATTTGTGTCTTATTTTTTTGCAACTTTCGTGCAGCTCTGCTATGCTGTTTTGTAAAACAAAGTGTTGCATACGCAAGATAAGATTTTGAAATATAAAATAGGCTATGATGAAGAAAGCTAGAAAGGTATTTATGAAATAAGAAAGTAAAGAAAGCGTTCTATTATTGATTTTTAGATTTGTTTTTTGAAGCAGATGTAGAACATAAACCAGAGAATAAATTGACAAGGTCCACAGCTTTTCTGGAAAAGAATCAAGGGAGAGCAGCAACATCTTCCCAGCAAATTAGATACAGTAGTTTTCACTGATATTTTGAAATAGATAGCATATGAGTACTTACTGAGAAATGAAGACTGGAAAATTCCTCTGTTTGTGAGTGGTGTATTTTTTTCAAGGCAAAAAAGTGAACCCTAACACTATGTAAAGTCACAGGAAAGATATTGATTTCTCTAAAAATATCTGAAGTTCTTTGAACTGTGTATACATGTACATTAACCTTTTAGAAAACAAAATAAAATGAAGAAAAAGAAGTACAAGCTCTAATGGTTTGTGATTCATACGCTGATGCACCAGTGTACCATGTGTGTTTGTCTTTGGAAGGTAATACATGAACATTATGAAACAAAATTGTTTAAGATCTTCAAATAAACTATGTGTGCCATGATGTTTAGTTGTCTTCTATAATGTAGTGTTCCTTCTCTAAAAATGTCAGTAGTGTTGCCTAAAATTTGGTTTCCAGACTGCATTTAAAATATTCATATATATAGGTTTTGCTTATGAGAGGGTAAGTCACTTAGTTCTATTGTTTTTAAATGTAATACTGTAAAAGGAAAAAAAAAGTCATGATTTTTTTTCTTTCCTAAGTAATAAATTTTATCTACCCACACAGACTAAATAATTCTGAATTAAAATATAATTAATTCTACCAGTAGAGACCACACTGAAGTCTCTGAGAAGTGCGTGGGTGTCGGAGGAAAAATTTAGGCATGATGTCTGTACTTCACATGTACAAACACAAAGAACTAACTGTGTCAGCATAAGTCTGATATATACATAGGAGCTGTTGTGCTATTAAATTCACCCACTCTATTCTAGTGTTGCAGTCTAATTTTTTATGTATCCTAAGAGTTTACTTTTCCTTTATCATTACTGTGCTTTGAGCAGATGGTTTTTATTGAACTGTTTATTGGTACTTAGGGTTTTTTCCTTCCCTGAGTGGCGAGTGCGTTTTATATCCATCAATGCATAGGAGTAGCCCAAATTATTACTTACAATGTGAATTTCATCACTGTAATGTGCCCCAGTCATGCAGCTCCATTAGATATCTCTAGAGTTCCTCATCGTCTTCTCAAGTCTTCTGTAACCCGAAGCAATTGTGAATCTTCTGGGTTTTTTCTTTCTCTTACTGATCTCCTTTCACTTATCACTGGTTGTTCTAATTTAGATCCAGTAGTAAAACTGTTCAGAATGGAGAGGATTTTCAAAGGCATTCAGCTTTGCTCTTATTTTTGTGGCAGCAGGTTTTGGTTTCTGAAATCCCCAGTCAAGCACTTCACCTCTAAACTCTTCACTTAGTTTGTGTGCAGTTTCAGGCTCTCACAACACCTTTGAAAAACAGCTGATTTACTAACCTAAGGTGTCAGTGGTTGAGTTAGACTTGTGATACGATTTGATTTTTGTCCCTGGTTGCCATTACCTCTGTCTCGGGGTCATTCCTTATGGCTCATAAGATGTTCAGTGGAAAAAGCCCTTCTACGCTCCCGGGAGTATAAGAGATTAGGGAAGTCCAAGAAAATATGTTAACTCTCTTAGAGTACATAAAGTTATGCAGTTAAGATACATGGCACAGAACTTGCAGCCTTGTGCATGTTCAGCATTCCCAAATCTGGGGTGCTTGAAGTGGTTCTCCCATAATCTAGAAAGTTATAAAATTGTCTTTTTAAATTGCACTAATCTACTTGGGCTGCGGCTGGAAACTATGTGGAATCATTGTAGCCTTGTGTTTTTACAGCTGTGTTTGCCCAACTGTCCTAGATCTGACTTTGTTAGAAGAGTGTTTTCAGAGGCTCTGCTGTTGTTGTTCTGCAGTGCTTGGCTGAGAATATCAGTTTTTTGTCTGCTGTGGAACATTCAGTGACCCTGAAAGCTGTTTGTGGCATGAAGAAGCCAGGACAGAAGAGTCTTGCTCTCACGCTTGACAAAAGTGGCCTTTTAAAGCAAGGTGGTTTTGTATTTGTCTTGGTCTGCAGGTTAATTCAGTGTGAAATTATATTGTGCAAGAGCTTCCTTTATTTAGCAGGGAGTGCATTGCCTATGCAAAGTAAGTGTTTTTGACTTTTTGAACAAATCAGTAATACTTTATATTAAAGTATTTCTAGAGAGTGAGGTCTAGTGCCCTAAAGTTGAGGCTCTGTGCTCTTTGCTGTTTAATTTTTATGACTGTCTGGGAGATAGTAGATCCTTTGCTAGCGAGGGAAGTGTTGCCCACTCTCCCTCCGTCAGCATTTGAAAATAAAGGCTGTCTTTTGGGGAGTGTGGAGATGACAGTGTGTGTGTGTGTGTGTGTTCTCCTAAGGTCTGAGGTAACCCATTTTTTGAGGTCACCCTTTATTGGGGTAATGTAGATTAGCTTAGTGGGGGTCAGAGGAGGCAGAGACAGCTCAGGCTGCAGTGTGATCAGAAGGCTTACTGAAGGCAAAGGACTTTATTTTCAGTAACAGCTTCACTTTTATCTACTCCTGTATATAACATGCCAGTACACTATTGGTCAGTAGTTCACCTAACGTACATGGAAAGATTCTATGGGTTACAAGGCATCCACATTCTACAGGTGGTTCTCTGGTCCTTAAGGATGCATTCACCAGTCATGTCAGACCATAGGAGAACACACGCACACTGTCACCCCCACAGGGCACAGTGAAGACTGGCAATATTATTCAAAAAGTTACAAGTGATTTGTTTTCAGTGGAGTGTTTTATGCAGTCCTAATTCCCTTGAGCACCTGCACAACACCAGCATTCCCTGTGGAGGGTGGTTTTCTAAGGAAAACCTTTGTTTCAGCAGAGCAGTGCAGTTGTTTGCTGGCACTGGGACTCAGTGCCACCCTGGCTTCTACTGTCTCTCATGTGTAGGTTTACAAAGCAAACGCTAATTTAATGTTAATTTTCATCGTGAGGATTGGTGTTGAATCTTTGATACTGCAGAGTAGAAACTATACAGCCTTGTCTGTTGCTTGTCATCATCATCATCATGGCTAGGCTCCGTGAACGAAGATTTGAGAAGGGCACTACCCACGCTTGCTGCAAGCGTGCTGGTGGCTAAAAAGGCCGATACGGGATAGGCAGGTCTGGTCACAAAAGGCACAGCGGAACGTCTCTTTAGGTGATATTGGCAAGGAGCGGTTCTTTCTGCGTTGTCTTTTCTCCTCAAGACTGACTCTCCGTGCATTCTCAAAGGAAGCAGCAGCGTTGTGAATGGTGTGTCTCCATGAACCCCGATTGGAGGCCAGAGTGGACCGTTGGTGGCAGTCAATATGACCAAGGCTGAGGTGTTGTTTCAGGGAGTCCTTGTATCTCTTCTTCGGGGCTCCTCTCTTGTGGCAGCCGGTGGCGAGTTCACCATAGAGCACAATCTTTGGGAGGCGGTGATCCTCCATCCTGGAGACGTGCCCTGCCCAGCGCAGCTGCGTTCTCATCAGCATGGCCTCGATACTGCTGACCCCTGCCTGTTCAAGAACAGACACATTGGTCACATAATCAGACCAGTGGATGTTTAGGATTGAACGGAGGCAGCGCTGATGGAAGCGTTCGAGAAGCTGCAGGTGGTGGCGATAGATGACCCAGGATTCAGACCCATATAAAAGAGTAGACAGTACAATGGCTCTGTAGACAGTGATCTTTGTACTTTTCTTCAGGTGTTTATTGGACCAGACTCTTTTATGGAGTTTTCCGAAGGCTCTGTATGCCTTTGCTAGCCTGTTGTCTATCTCTTTGTCAATCTTACCGTCTGAGGAAATGATACTTCCCAGATAGGTGAACTGCTGGACTGACTTAAGCTCTGAATTGCCTATGGTGATGTGAGGATGATGGAAGACTTCTTGAGGTGCAGGTTGGTAGAGAACTTCCGTCTTCTTCAGGCTGACTTCCAGCCCAAAAAGCTCAGCAGCCTCTGCAAAGCAGGATGTTAAGCGCTGCAGAGCTGCTTCTGTGTGAGCAACGAGGGCGGCATCATCAGCAAAAAGCAGCTCACAGACAAGGTGATTCAGGGGAGAAGTGTTGCTTGTAGATGGTTAATAATAAACCATGTACCTTATTTATTATTATTGTTTTACCATGATCAATAAAGATGGTTCCTTTGATGTCTTTGGTGCATTCCCATGAATCTGCAGGCCTGGATCCTCTTGGATGAAGGGAAACCACTGCAAATGATGTAGCATGGCTGTTGGTGGCCTCAGCATTGTGACTGGGAATGAAAACAAAGCCAGTGTGCAGCAGTATTGATTGTCATAAATGGAATGAATTCAGCATTTCTTCTAAAAAGAGCTTTTGGAGTGATAATGTGCTTTCCTGCTCAGCTAGGATTTTTCCACGTGCCCTTTTCTGTCTGAAATCCAGTACTTTTCTGCCACTTCTAGATTAACAAGGAGGATGGGGAAACAACAGCCCTTGGAATAGCTGTAGCAGGGCCTTTAACTCTTGTACTCACATAGGAACTCCTGTGAGATGATGGTGGTGTTTAGGATATTTTGAGGGGCAGAAGACTTGTGAAGGAGTGTGTTTACTCTACTATAGGTGCTCTGAAAGCCCAACAGCCCCTGATTATTCATCTCTGTGATGGGGGAGAATAAGTTTTACTGTTAAATATGACCTTTGCCCACCCATTCAGTACCTCATCAATACAAGCTGCATTTCCATACTGTTTTCTTTGGTATTTTGGGTACCCTCACCACCCTCGGTGTGCCCTCTCCAGGTCTGTGCTCTCTTCCCCTGCATCCTGCCCTGCCCCAGGTGCTCGGACACATCCCCAGGGAGTGAGCCCCAGCTGCTCTTGGAGGCAGTGGGAGCCAGAGGTGGAGTGGGAGCTGGTTGGAGCCAGGGTCATGTGTTTCCATTCACTGATGTGAACTCACTCAACACTGTGAGGCAGTAGGTCTGTAGTTTCTGACTAGGCCTCCAAGCCAGGGCTTCAATTTAAGGTAGATAATGTTTATGAAGGAACTTTCCCCAAGATTCAGGGGAACAAAATATTTGCCTTCTGTTGAGGTGGATACAATCGTTCTGACTTCATCTATTTATTTTTAATCCTGAAGAGATTAGTGAAAACTACAGGAGAAGACAAAGTAGCTACTGCACTGCTTATCAGCAAAGAAGTCAGCAGCCATGCAGTAACCAGGTAGTCTAATGCAGCACTCCTGGTAATTATGTGGCACATAAACTAATGAGAATGTTACTATGATTGAACTGAATTGTGTTTGAGGTGGTAAGTCAAAAGCAACAGTGTATTTCCTGAATTAGTTTGCCAATTTACAAGTATTACTTCCATGAAATTTTTGAACTCTGTTCTAGCAGGTATTGTGGATTATTGCAACAGGATTCCCAAAAGGTTGAATTTTCAGTGTGTTGAATGACTGCTTAGTTAGTTAAGACTTTTTCTTGTTATATATTGTAATGATCAAAATTCATTTTGTTTGTTGATATTGCTGCAAAATGTCTGTAATGTGTATGGGGATGTATACTTTCATACATACTGAGAGAGTGTTTCAGCTCCAACTGCATATCCAAAACCTTTTAAAAGGAAATCTCAATGAGCCCCATGGGGCAAAGTAAATTATTACATGTGGTGAACTCTTAAGTCATAGACCAAGGTCATGGCAGTGAGAGTGTATTTCAAAAAGGTTTTATCTGTGCTTGGAAAGCAAATGAAATCTCTCATCATTAACTTTAGAATTATAGTTATAAGAGGATTTTCGCTAGAGGTGAAAGATCAAGTTCATGGCGGACATAATGGAGTCTGAAAAGTTATTTCTGTGACATAATACTGGGGCATGAAACATTCACTGAGGTTTCCACATTATTGATGGGGAGTTTACAGCCTCTAATCCAGATACTGAAGATCAGAATGGTTGTAATTATTGCTGTCTATTGTGGATTTATTTCAACCTTTTTAGATGTAGGGGAGGAAAGCAATGCCTTTTTCTTTTTTCCTTTTGCTAATATTGTTAAGACTTTTGGAAAAATTTCCCATCTTTTTACCTGTGTCAGTCTCTGTCATAACACACAGACTGTCTTCCTTATTTCAAAACAGTAATCCTTCTATAGGAAGATCATTTAATAAACCTGAGTGATCTTAATGAATCCATCAAAGCGCCCGTACATGCAGTGATATGCACTGCCAATGGGATCCTGTCCTGGATCAAAAATAGCCTGGCCAGCAGGACTAGGGCAGTGACCCTTCCCCTGTACTCTGCGTTGGTGAGGCCACACTTTGAGTATTGTGTTCAGTTCTGGGCCCCTCAGTTCAGGAAAGATATTGAGGGGCTGGAGCGGGTCCAGAGAAGAGCAACAAGGCTGGTGAAGGGACTGGAGCACAAGTCCTATGGGGAGAGGGTGAGGGAGCTGGGGTTGTTTAGCCTGGAGAAGAGAAGACTTAGAGGTGACCTCTACACTGACTAGAACTACCTGAAGGGAAGTTCTAGCCAGGTGGGGGTTGGTCTCTTCTCCCAGGCACTCAGCAATAGGACAAGGGGGCACGGGCTCAAGCTCTGCCAGGGGAAATTTAAGTTGGAGATCAGAAAACAATTCTTTCCAGAGAGAGTAATCAGGCATTGGAATGGGCTGCCCAGAGAGGTGGTGGATTCACCATCCCTGGAGGCTTTTAAACTGAGATTGGATGTGGCACTGAGTGCCATGATCTGGTAAATGGACTGGAGTTGGAGCAAGGGTTGGACTTGATGATCTCTGAGGTCTTTTCCAACCCAATTCATTCTATGATTCTGTGATATGATCTCTGTCCTTATTTGTTGATAGATCATGTAAACAAGAAAGAGCAAATGTTGAAGAGAAACAGGGTAGAAAAGTATAAGCAGAGTGAAGGTTTTTAGTGACCCAGATTTTTATCCTGTCAGTGGAAGTGTATGTATATTTGTCTGTTTATTCAACAGCCTTGTTACTACACTTTGCATGTGTGCACACGTGCATTTCAGTGGTACCAAGGAGCAACAGAAACCTGCTCAAGAGTAGAGTCTGAGCTCTGTGCCTGCCTCTTGGGAGTGGCTTTGCAAACAGGCTGCCAATAACAGCACTCACTTGCTCACTTGGTTTACAGGGCTCAGTCTGTTTGCTTGTAAAGGTGTTGAAGTTTGTGATGTGCTGCATTTAAAAGCAGAGTATTAAACAACCACTGCCAAAAATGACTCTCAGTGTATTTGTGCTTTCACTGTCATGCAGGTTATTACATTTACAAGAAACTTTCAGCTGTTGCAGTTTTATTCAGAAGGGTTTGTTTAGCCCTGTTTTCATGCCATTTCACTTCTGGCTTAGAATTTGAAGGTTTGGTCTTTGGTTTTCTTAAATCCTTCCATCTACTTTAAGGAGAGGTATTTTTTAAAGGTGCATTTGTTCCTCAAAATTACAACTACAGATAACAAGTACTTAAATATTTTTGGCAATTGATACTTTAATTTCTTTGAAAATATAAAAAATATAAACTAACTCTACAGTAAGATGATGTTGTAACTGGAACTACAGAAAGCCAGCCCTAAGTGTATCTGTCAGTTGTATTCTACTTTAGCAAAATACTTGTTTCAAAATGAATCTGGTTTTAGGGGAACCTTTCATATATTCAATATATAAGATTTATGTAAGATTTTTTAAAAGTTTTTTTACGAAGAGGAAGGCTAAGCTGGGTTGATACATTCCTGTAGTTGAGAAAAGTCAACATTAAAATTGGAGGTCAAATCTCAGTTCTGATCTATGAATGTGTTTCATGCTTCTGTTTTAAAATGACGTGACCGTACATTTTAGAAAATATACACTATAACTTTTTTTGTGATATTATCATTTATGTTATCTCAAAAATACTTGCTGATTTTCATTATCCAAATGGCCCAGAATATTGGTATTGAGACTTTCCATATAGGTTATATTCTCTAAGGTGTATAATACCTTTAGTCAGTGTCCTCTCTGACCTTTTCAACCAGCAGTGCAACCTCTTTTTGCAGCTGTGAGGCATTGCTGTTTCTTGGCGTAGTCACAGATGTCTGTGACCTATTGATAATGGGACATTTCTGCTGTTCATACCACCCATGTCCATGACTTCTTGTCTTGGTTTGAGATAAGCAACTGCCAACCCCCGCAAGCACAGAGAGAAAAGCCTCCCTCCTAACACCAGGGAAAGGGAGGAAAAGAGAGGGGAAAGAAAAAAAAACACTTCAAACTGCATTTATACTAAATCTACATATATTTTTACAGAAAGAAAGAGACAATTAGAAGAGAGTACAAATATTCACTCACACAAGTCTACAACAACAAGTTCCCCACCTCAACTTCTTAACGAACACACAAATTCTACTGTCCTAACTACACATTACTTAAGAAGAAGCTTATTCCCCAGGGAGACAAACCCAAGCAGAAAGGAGAGACCCAGAACAACACATTTTACTTTCCTGAGGTACCCTGTGAGCCAGTGGTGGGCCTGGTCCTCTCCATCCCCCCTGGGACAGCATCGTGCGTCCTCCCAAGAGGAAGGCTGAGAAGTGACTGCCTTAACCACTCCCACACTGGTTCCTACTTCCCTGGAGATGATGTCATAATGTGGTATGGAATACAAAATTACTGGCTAGAAGAGGTCAGCTGTTAGCTCAGCCCAGCTCAAGTCAGCTGACAGTTTCGGCCTAGTCCAGACTTCAGAGCCCAAATCTAGGCCCACCTAGGTGAACCCATAACACTTCTGTATGGCTTGGTGCTCTGCAATTTATGATCTGAGCAACTCAGAACAATAGATGTTGTTTGTAAGTAGGAAATACACAGAAAAATGCACAGCTTTGTAAAGTGCTATCCTCAAATCCCTTCTGAAAATGAGTCGCTCTGGGGCATCTGCTTCATAAGGGGTCTTCTGTCATGACCCTTAGAGTAGCAAATGCATCTGTTGCTATATTTGATTTCCTGAACCTTGGTGAAACTCCCAGCAGATAAAACTCAGAGTTTTACCTCATCTTCTACAAATAACAACAAAATATGTGCATTGTAAGCTTGATTTCCTTGTTTAGTTGATTCCTTAGCATTTTTTTCAATATTCTTAAAATTTAGAGTATTATATTGAAATTAGTTCAGTTTTATAGGTAACAGTTTCTCTCTTTCATGTGTATACAAATTCAAAACAGTAGTCTCTGCACTAGTTCTGTTTTACTTTGTTTTATGTGAATATGAAATCCTACAACATAATGATACTTTATAATTCAGGTTATAAAGACTTTGTGAGTCTTGACAGCTGTGCTCTCTCTGAGCTGTGATCAGGATTCAGATGTGCATGTTTGTCTTCAGAACATGTTAAATTTTCCTCACTGTCTTAGCAGTATAATTATGCTTACCACCCTCCCAGTTCTTCCCCCTTTGGTATTTTTGCATAATACAAGTAATTTTTTTCCACTGTGTAAGGATTCTGTGATCACACTGATTTTAATTTCCCTCCTCTTTCAAATCCTCAGCCAGTTGCAGCATGGTATTTGTCTTCTTCCTTACTAGTATAAAACCACAGTGTAAATCTGTAGTAGTGTTTTGTTTCCCCAACTCCCTGGTTTAATAGCAGTTCAGCGTTTCCAGCTTGCAAGGGGTTTTTTCACTCAGACAAATCACTTGTCATGCTAACATATCATATGCTGTCTTGTGAGGTAGGTGGCTCATTTAGCAGAAATTCCAGCAGGCTACATTCATGGGGTTTTTACCAACTTGTGGGTTTTTTCTTTGGTTTTTGAGCACAAGGAGGCAAGAGTGTCTTTTCTTACTTTAGTAATTTTTTTGCAACCTAATGCAGAACTGCCATGCAAGCAGATTTTAAAGAGATTTCCTGTCTTTGAGGCTTTGAGTTCCTTCTAAATTGTGTGTGATGCAAGGCAATGGAAAATTTCATATTGTCAGGTTATTTCCTCCTGTAAAGCATATTATAATATGCTGAGACTTTATTCTGAGCCACCTCATTTCTTAGATGCTTTTACAACACTAGAACTAGTTGAATTCAGTTTTCCTTCTAATTAGCACATGCCAGCTGCTACCAGCAAAAGAACACCTGTGCTGCTGATGAGGGGACCTGGAAGCTTGGGCCTGATTCTTCTCCTTTATCCTAGTGTAAATCAGATACTCTGTTGAAATCAAAGCTGTGGACATGTAGGTAAGAATTACAAATGAAGGTAAGAGTTGTAGGTAAGAGTTACAAATGAAAACTAGAACTATGTGATTTGTAGTAGGGGGGTTCCAGAGGCAGTTACTGCTCTTGGGTGGTGTCCCTATGCAAAAGTGTGCAGTCTTCATAAATGGTAAGTAGATCTATGAATAAGCAGAGTGCTGCATTTTTGTCCACTGAATTCTCATGTTAATTACTGTATTTTTGGAAAATATGGTCTTTGTTTCAAGTAAATGAAACTGCTTCTAAATTTAAAATAGAAAGGGAGAAGCAAGTATTGGTATTGTTCATCCTGTAAGTACTTCTAAAGATGGAGCTGTATTTGTGGCTTAAGGTTATGGCATTATCTTGAAGTTAGTAATTGTACTTATCTCTAGGAAGTGTGTTCATCGGGAAGCATGACTGTTTTCGCACTACTATCTCCTTATGCAGATATTTCAGGACTATGAAGTCATTTTATTAGCTGACAAACTGTTTGATTACAAGATAAGAAGGAGAGCTTTGCTCAGTGGAGGAAGAAATGTGTAGTTCTTCCATCTACATTTAGAAGCCTGTTTCCTCCAGCTTTCATTGGAGGCAGAGACAGTCTCCAAAACCCAGGAGAATTTAATCAAAATGGTTTATGGATGTTTTCTCCCAGGTTTGTTCATGCAGACAGGAATAAAATACCTAAATCATGAAGAACTGCCTATTACACATATAGTCAGCAGTGAACTAAGGAGCTACACTGTTAAATGCCTTGGATTGGGAAAGAGGAAAGAAAATGTAGGAGTTGTATATACAGCCTTTCATAAATGTATGTTGAAATCAGGAATCCTAGTTAGAATTTAGTATTTGGGAGAGATTAATCATTCTGCAGTGAAATTATATGTCATTTAAAATATTATTCATTAACCATTTTTTGGTATAGACAGATAAGGTTTTTGAAGGAGTTGTTGTTCATGGTAATGTTACTAATGTCCAAAATGGCTTTTCCTCTCTGTTCCACTGTACTGGCAGATAAATGGGAGCTACTCCATTCTATTTCCTAATTAGGGGAAGTGTAAACATGGATTTTGTTTGAAGACCTTTCTTCTCTGGAGTTTGTTTTCATACTTGATTTGCCTTTGTATGGGTATCTTGGCATTCCTGTCATGCTATAGTGCTTTCTGCTTCCAGCTGTTGAGCCTTTGGAGAAGGCTGTGGGAAGTTTTATTTACTGTTAGAAAACCTCACTGAACAGCTGTAATTTCATAATAGATAGTGCAGGGCAGCATTAGCTACCAGTGTTTGGATACCCATAGAACATAAATCAATACTTAAAAAGAGGAAGATTTATGTTCTGAAGCATTTGCTTATTTGCTGTTGCAGTCCTGGTGATGGCAAATGGCTTTGAGAATAAGTCTGTAACACCTATTTCCAGGATGTAACTGTAATATTTAAGACAATCCTACAAAAAAAAGTGCTTTTAGACATTGTGAGAAACATTTTTTAAAACATGTATCTATATAATTTGTATTTTCCTGTCTTTAATATGTAGCATTAGGGTGATATTTGTTTACTTTTTTGACTGCTTATTTTCTGTGCATTTTTGTGAAGTAGATCTTTTGTTCCTTTATGGAGTATTGTTTGTTGCTGATTTAAAAGGAATAGGGGGAAAGGTAAGTGTGTGGAATGCAACATTCAAATTCTATGGCAGGTGAGGATAGAGGGTATTGGGCATCTACAGGTTATGAAATAGCAAAATTAAAATTCTGCCTAGTCTTTACTTCATTTTTTATTACTTGTGTTAGTGCTATCTCCAGTGATACAATCACAGGCTATTTTTTAAACACATTAACTTGATCTGTTCTGCCTTACAATGCTTTTCTTATTACAGTCTGGATTGTTCTGCAGTTGACAATGTAATAAGTACAGTATAAGTTTTTACTGTAATGGTATAGAATATTTTATGATTTTTTTCTCGTTTCTATTGTGTAAAGTATCACAGCTACTTGCAAGCCATAGCAGTCACAGAAGTCATCAATTAAACTCTTAACAGGCTGATACCATAGCAAAGCTTTTAACACAAACGTTTGCTGAGCATGTGTTGTATATAGAGAGCACACAAACCAGTTTATTTTGTCCTGGGGCTGCTGGGATTTTAAAATTTAATTATTTGGACTAATCTGCATTTAGTCTAACATCTTCCCTACTTGGTCAGAAAGCAGAGGAGAATTTACTTGATTCATAGTCAGAAAGGAATTGCATCACAACTTTCTGAATATCTCACAAGTATGCTGAATTTTTCAGGAGTGTTTTTTACTGTTGGTGTGATGCAACTAAGGGCAGTGGTGTGCACAGGTTCTTTTCTTACTGGTCCAGTTGTAAACAGTGTATTAGGAAACTGCTAAAATAATTTGGGGTAACTTTTAATGCTGTTTCTCCCACTGAGAGGGGAATGTTGTGGCTGGAAGAAAGCAGGATAGCTGTGGTGTAAGAAATATGAAGATAAAGAGAGCAGGATGCTCTGTAGCAGCAGGATCCCTAGTGAAGTTTAGCACATGATTTGCATATTGCTTCTGTCTGTAGCACTTGCTAAAGGTTTAGCTGCTGTGATATGACAGATTATTCAGAGTTTTCTCCATAGCTTGTTCTGAACACTTTGAAAATATCCTGGAATGAGGCAAAGTGAAATCATATCAGCTTGCCCTTAGAAAAGGATTAGAACCTGATTTTATGTGTCTATTCTTTTGAGCCTGCCCTTGCCAGTGGAAGGGAAGAAAAGGTGTGGTGGCTGATTTGAAGTAAAAAGGATACCCACAGAGAGGTGATTTCTTCCTTATTGCCATTATGTACCACCTCTGGATTTTGAAAATGATGCTGCTTAGAGGAGTGTGGCTTGGATAATCCTCATAGTACGAGCATGCTTACTGCCTTCAGGAAAATACATGGGAGATTTTTATTTCTTTTTTATTTCTTCCAGGTCTGAGCACTCTGGTTCCTTATGTTGCCAAGTGCAGGGAAGTTCCCAGGGCACTGGGATCACCTGGGATGTAGGAGGTCTACTGTAGGAAGGATGTAGGAGCATCCGTACAGGAAGGACCCTTCTGTGGGGCTGCCTGCAGCAGTTCTCTTCCAGCTGCCAGTGGCACATGCAGTGTAACCTATAGGATGGGAGCCTGATGGACTAGAGGTTGTGGCAAAACCCAGGTAGCCTCTGATGCTGAGGAAGCCAAGCCTTACAGTTAAGCCTTCCTTTCCCCATCTTGCAGCCCATTTGACCCCTGTGGGCTCAGTGCATCTTGCACTGCCCAGAGTCCAAGCCCCGAGCAGGCAAGTCAGGCACTCGCTGAAGCTGTTGCATTTGTCAGAGAGTTGTGCTGCAGGGGTAACACTAAAACCTGGGAATTAGTAAAAATGGTGTTGGAGGTGTTGTAGTAATTTTTGTCAGCTTTTAAAACCATTGTTTGATCATGCAGTGTGTTGGCCTCTCAGTAAAATTTTAATTAAATCCACCCATTCATTACAGTTTCTTTTTTACTTTGCCTTTGTCACATGCGCTTTCTTGGGTTACCACTCATTAGCTTCTCCAAAGAGATTAACAGTTCTTAAAAATGGGATCATGTGCATTCTGGTGTTCTGTGTGAAAGTGGTGCTGGAGAGCAGAGAAGCCATGGGATCCCTATAGAAATTTGAAGACAATTTTGATACTCTAGTCCACTCAAAAATCTGCTGATCCTGTAATGTTTTTTCCCTTGCCAGGACCCTCCTTGCCTGGTGTCATTTCTTGAGCTCTCCTGGGATGAGATTAGTCTAAAAGAACAAAGTAGCCAGATGTCTGGTTCTGAGAGAGTCCCAGAGGCCAGGGTATGGTAGGCAAGAGTAATCGCGGGGGGCTGAAGATCAAAGATACCTGAGAATTACTTATGGGCACATACTATGTGTCACTCCCATTATTAACAGTCTGAGAAAATTTGTATCCCTAATTAACCCTTTTGTTGGTTAAATTTTCTTGCCAGTACAATCCTATCTGTAGCAACTATTTGTTCTTTTTGATACTGTTACATAAGTACACCTTAGTTAAAAAAAATATTCTCATAGTAAATTTATGTAACTCCTTCAGATCCTTTTTATTGTGGTAATTTGTAAATGCCAGAAGTTACTATGATTTCTTTTTATTTACTGTGCCATCCCTTGGGCTGGTGTCATTCCTATCCATAACTGTATCAATAAGAATAGGGTAATGATTTTAGTTTGTTTCTTCCTAATCTACAATGAAATGGTATCTCATTCCAGAGACAGAATGTCTGCATATCATGGCTTTTCCTCACATTAATATTTCTAATAAAATGTAATCAGTATTTTTAGTGATCAATGCTTTTTTTTTGGACTATACACTCTGAAACGACAAACAAAGATTGTAAGTGCTGACTCTGAATTCTTATAGTGCTTTAGGAATGAGTGGCTCCTGGAGAGAGAGAAAAACCTGATTGCAGCTTTCTGTGCTTTTTCTATTTTTTTATCTTCAGATGAAGATGGCAAGGTTGTGAGTGGAATATCTATTTTACTAAATAACATTCTGTGCTGTTGTGGTGTTGAAGGCTAAAAAATTTTTCCTCTCTTTTGAATTGTGCTTTAGTTATCAGAGGTACCTGTAGTTTGTTATGATCACTTTGATTTCACTTTCTTAAATGTGATATTATGTGTGGTAAATACTGCATATGCATGTTTGAGTGACAGGGTGAGTTTCTGGTCACACTAAATTTATTTGCAGTTTATTGTCTATGTTATATCTGTTTAACAATTCTAACAGGCATTTTGAATAAGTAGTGAGTGAAGGAAAGGTCTCTGGAGTGATTTAAAGGATTGAATTGATTTATCTGTTCCAGTCTTGACAATCTCACTTCAAAACATTTTATTTGAGCAAGAAACCCCAAAAGCTGACCTGCCTGAAAGACTATTGTTTTTTACACTTTGACTGTTGTCACAGGTGTGCCTGCTGTCTGCATCTTCCAACACTGCTGGAAGTGCCATGACTGCAGCTCTATTGTCCCCATTCCTGTTCAGCTGCACACCTCATTGGTCTTGCCCTGCAACCAAAGCCTTTTTTAAAACAAATCAGCATCTAAAGAAATGTGAGGGCAAAGCTTTCTGGTTAAACAGAGTTATTTAACCTTTGGCTGCCAGTGGGTATAGCCGAATATCTTACAAAAATCATAGTAGTAATAGGATAGGGACAGGTACTGTGCTTCCTGGAGGTGCTAAGGAAAGGAGAGCTGCATAGGAGTGATTTGCAGGCAGTAGCTGTTTCCGTGTGGATATTGGCAACCTGGATTTTGGATCATTTGTTGCTGTTCACATGCTGTAATTCAGGCACAAGGGTCTCACTGTGGCTGCTTGGCAGCCCCATGTTGCCCAAAAGCTTCTGCCTGGCTGTCCTAATGTAAAGAAATCAGGTCTTTATAATGTTTCAGTTCTGTTTTGTGCAACCCTTGTGGAATTTTTTTTTGTTTTTACTTCTCATTTGTTCCTTTGGGAGGTGTTGCAGCAGTTTTGGTTGTCTGCACTGCTCTATTGAATGTCACAGTCAGAACCGGAATGGGTAAAATCCAGCTGTGTGTGAGGTTGTGTCTGCAGAGGCTGTATGACCTTCTTTGGAGTTACTGCACACAGGCAGCAGGGTGCCTCCCAGGAAGGTGTGGAATCCCCAGCTGAGGCCTTGCCCTACTAGATGAAGTGGCAGCATATATGAAACAGAAATGCCTCTCCCTTTACTTTCTTTTGTTTTCTACCTAGAGCTCTTGGGAGCCACTCCACAGCCACTGCTGACCAGCAAGAATGTGACACAGTCAGCAAATACTGGATGAGTGTATAGAAGTAGAAGCAATGACATCTTTGTGTTTTCAGGGTGGTAAAATTTATTTATATGTATATAAATATCACTAGTACTACCTCTCCAGTTTAGTTAAAAAAGTGACCTGATCAGAGGCAGTGGAAGAGATTCAAATGCAGATGTCAGCTACTTTTTATGTTGAGAGATGAAGTTATGAGATACTAGTAGTTATTAAACCAGTAATTGGAGTTTGGAAATGGTGAAATCATGATATCTTCTGCAATCAGATTGTTCCCCATTTTCTTGTTCATGTAGCATGTTTTTGTACCATGAAATATTAGAATGACCTATAAAAGAATTCTTTGTTTCAATTGACAGAAAAACATGCTTTAGAGCAATGTGGATGCTTGAGTAGACTCAGAAACAGGTGTAAATAACTTATACAAGTGTATTGGGTTTGCTTGGCAAAGCTGGGGTGCTACAGAGGTGCATTCTGTGAGAAGGTGCTGGAAGCTTCTCCTGTGTCTGATGGACCCGATGCCAACCGGCTCCAAGACAGACCAGCTGCTGGCCAGAGCCAAGCCCATCAGCAGGAGTGGTGGTGCCTCTGGGATAACATATTTAAGGAGAGGGGAAAATTGCTGCCCATCAGCAGCTGGGAGAGAGGAGTGAGAATATGTGAGAGAAAAGAGGGCTGTGGACACCCAAACCTGTAAGGAAGGAAAGGGGAGGAGATGCTCCAAGTACTGGAGGAGAGATTCCCCTGCAGCCCATGAAAACTACAGTGAGACAGGTGTGCCCCTCGCCAGTGGAGGTCCATGATGGAGCAGACATCCACCTGCAGCTATGTAGGACCCCACAGCCGAGCAGGTGGATGCCCAAAAGAAGTTGTGAACCAGCGGAAAGCCTGTCGTGAGGCAGGACCTGTGGTCCCATGGAGAGAGGGGGAGCAGGTTTGCTGGCAGGACTTGTGACACTGTGGGGGACCCATGGGGGAGCAGCCTGTTCCTGAAGGACTGTACTGAGTGGAAAGGGACCCATGCTGGAGCAGTTTGTGAAGAACTGCAGCCTGCGAGAAGAACTCAGGTTGGATAAGTTCATGGAAGAATGTTTCCTCTGGGAGGAACCCCACTCTGGAGCAGGGGGGAATATGAGACAGGGCCAATGTGTGAGGAACTGACTGTCCAAGCCCTTGTCCTCGTCCCCCTGCACCTCTGGTGGGGAGCATGTAGAGAATTCAGGAGTAAAGCTAAGTATGGAAAGAAAGGAGGCATGAGGGGAATGTGTTTTTTAAGATTTGTTTTTGTTTCTTGTTATCCTACTCTGATTTGATTGGTAATAAATTAAATTAATTTTTTCCCTGAGTCAGGTCTGCTCTGCCTGTGACAGTAATGGGTGAGTGATTTCTCCCTGTCCTGATCTCAACCCACCAGCATTGCGTTATATTCTTCTCTCCCCTGTCCTGCTGAGGAGGGGAGTGATGGAGCATCTTTGGGATCCTGGCATCCAGCCAAGGTCAACCCACCACAACAAGCTGAATAAATGAAGGTGTTATATTGTATATTAATGAAAACTGCTTCATTCTGGGTACTTCAATAGCAAGACAGTCTTTATGAATTTGAAATAATTTTTGTGAAGGGAAAACCATAAGAAATTAACAGACTACCCCTTAGAAATCAGTGGGAATAGTGTTCTCTACTTAGCGCTGATGGACATCTAGGGATGACAGGGATGTTCTGCTGGGACAGCTATGGGTGGAAGAAAACAGGACTAATGTTCTTCTCTCTGATATTTAAGAATAAAGCCATAGGAACTGTGATGTGAAAGAACAAGGGGTCTACAAGCAGTCAGGAAGAGTGAGTATTGTAAAAGAAAAGAAAATTGTTGTTAAATTGAAGGATAAATTATGTGAAGGAAATTACAATACATCATCTGCATGGACGTACTAGTTTGTTACTTCAGAGAAATATGTAGGGGTTTTATGGTGATGATGTTGTATGAAATATAATTTGAACAATCTGTATATATTTTCTTCCCTGCTGCAACTTTTTAATTTAGTAATTTCTGGAGTGCTCACTGTTTTAAACAGCCCACCACAACCCAAGCTGTATCAGAAGCTTAAGCCACAGCTTCCCTTTTACTTACCTGAGCTATTGCAATGTTCCCACCTTGGCCTGTGTAAAATCAAAAACCTTCATTTTGACTTAACTGAGTCATTGATCTTATCATGTAATGAAATAAATAGAAAAGTTTGTGTTTTCATTTCCAAGTTTATTTCTGGTCTCATGTTTCATTCACCACATTGAAATTTACAAGAGGAGGAATGTAGCTAACACTGTAGCTTTCTACAGTGTGTCTGCACATGGCAACCTGTCTGTATGCAGAAAGCATTCACCACCAACAGCAAAAGCTGCGGGATGACTTGATTATACTTAAGTTCCCAGTAGAGAATTCTTGCTGTTGAATATCTGGTCTTCCAGTATCCCACGTACAACTTCCTATTACTTTAGTTTGTGGAGTTTTTGACCTGTAATTTGGAGAAGAAAGGAAAATCTTTAGAACCAGCTCGAGAAAGTTATAAGTGTTCAATGGATTTTTCTTATGATCTATTTTAATTAAAAATGTCAGGTCCTTTTTCTGACTTTTGGATAACCAAAGTCATTTATATTTAGAGGTGTTGAGGGAGAAAAGCTGTAGTTAATGTTTTAAGTGCTATTCAGTTTTATACCAACAATGATGGTGATTGGTTTGTGTGGCAAATGATATGATGGAAGGATCAGGAGATGGTGGACAAAGCTCATCCTCTCTAAATATCAGATCCTAAAAATCTAAATCAAGTCACAGTAATATATGAGCTTGTGGCTGTGTAAGTAGACTCTTGACTGTATTCCAGTGCTTAGTAACCCCCTAGGTTATCCTGGTGGTTTATTGGTGACCCTGTGACCTAGCATAGATTCAGTGCAAAGGGCTTTTAACTGCAGCCCCTTCCCAGCTCAGAGGGATGTGCTGCTATTGAGGTATGGCAGAAAAGAATGTCTGTAGTGAAAATTAATTGCTTGTAAGCAAATGTTTTCAAAATGTGACATTATTCTCATAATGTATACTTTTTGTTACCATTATATATTCGAAGAATAGTAATAGGCAGAGCTTGTATAATGGTTGCTTTCTAAAATATTTAAATTCCGTAGCTAATGTTACTTTACGTGGTCCTTCTCTGACAGGCAACTGTGATATGGGTTACACTTCTTTGTACTGATAATATAACTACCAAGCATTTAAAATAAAATACGGAATTGCTTCTGAATGTTTCCTTCTTTGAGAGGGCTGGATAAATGAAAATTAATGAGGTTAGGGAAATTTTGCTTCACAAGTGATCAAGGAAATCGGGCTTTGCTCAGGCTGCAAAGCATTATTTTAACAAGACTGTATTACATTGCTGTTGTGCCTTCCATTATTAAGGGTAATTAAAGACTTTGTATGTTTTAATGGGAATAAAAGTTATATTAGAACCAAATGCTTTTCTCCTACTGGTCTTTGAGATTGTCATGTATAATATGAAGAAAATACTGTCTTTTACTGGCAAGCGTGTTTATTATTCTTCTTGTTAGGTACTTGAGCTTGTACTCTGTACCAGCAGCATATTTATTGTAAATAAAAGGGTTTATAAGAGAACTTCATAATACTGCATAATAACATAACACTGCAAAATAAATGCAATCTTTTTTTAAGGGCTTAATAGAGGGGGAAATGCAAATTAGTATTCTGAGTTGTAGTTTGCTACCTGCAGCATTTGAAATGTGGGGATGTTTTTCAGGTATCAAGAAATGTTTGTTGGGAAGAGTTGTCCAATTCTAGGCCTTCTTTAAATTGGGTGGTTTCATAGGTCTTGTGTCTGAAATCAGCATTATAATGGTTCTTGGAAATATCTACTATGTGTGTTTGTGCAGCTGAAACGTCGTCGTGGGGTCTGTTCCCTAATCAGTAGCTGTGTCCTGTGTGGTGGCAGGCCTTGCACCAAAGATTGTGAGATAACTTGGCTGCTGAAAATCCTCCAGCGTTACAAACCCCAGCAGGAATAAGCAAGCCCACGCTAGACTGATTTCCTTGGATGGCACGGCACAGAAATAACAAAGGCATGTGTCTGCCTTTTTGTTTTTTCCTGCTCTTTTTCTCAGGGAAGAATTGAGAAGAGGTAGGACTGCAAGTTGCACCTGGAGAGCAGTGCTTTGTATTAGAAATCTTGTTTCAAGGCCCGGATCCTGCTGGCAGCAGCAGCGGGTCCTGTTACAAACCCTAGACTTTGCAGAAGTTAAAAGGCAGGGAGTGAGTCTGCTGGCAATGGCTCGGCAAGGTACGTTCCAATAGTGAGGACGGATGTGCAGCGGGTGTGTTAAGCAGACGTGGAAAATGGACGTGTGCCTTTAGTGGGAAGGTATTTGGGCATGGGGGCTTGGCAGGAGCTGGAGCGGCCGAGTGGGAGCCACTGCCACAGGTTGATGGGCAGGTGATCCGGCAGCCCCGCCCGGGCGGCACAGGAGGGCTGCCTAATATGCTGTGTGCCCTAAGGGCCTGGGGAAGCGTAGTGGATTATTATGTTAATGCCTGAGCCTGCTGCCCGCTCCCTATCCCAGCTGGGCTCCCTGTTGTTAGGAACTGCTTTGCTCTGACAGTGGAGTAATATACTTCATGATTGAAAGGGCAAAGGGGCTCGCAGGAAAAAAGAGCAGGCCTGCACGGAGATGTAAATGAAGGGGGAAAGGCTGTAGGAGGGTTTGCGTGTAGGTGTGGGTAGAAAGTTTATTAGGAAATGAGTAATATAAATCTGCTAATTGAATTGTTATTTACAAGTCCCATTTCCTGATTTGTTTCTTTGTGCATTTCCCCCCCTAATGCTGATGTACAGTGAATTTGAAGTGCTTACCAAAGCAGGCACTTAGGTTGATTTATTTTAAACCGAGGCGCTATAACACACTGGTACCAGTGTACAATGCTGACAATGGTGTATTTTTCAGGACTTTGATTACTGTTTCATGCACTGCCACTATATTGCTACACTGCAGCTTACAGCATTGATATGATTCTTTTATATATTGAAGATAAGTATATCACTCTGAATTTTGTGGATACTTGCACGACATAGATACAGATTGCAAGAATATATTTGTTTTGGTGTTAGAGCAAATTGAACTTTGGTTCAACGAGGTGATGGCAATGTTGTGATATTTTTCTGAGGTCTTTCCTGTAGTAGAATTGACTAAACAGTAACTGGATTTTAGAGTGAATGTATGTGAGAGATGAAAATCTGTTCCATAAACAGATATGGGAGTTTTTGATGTTTGCTAGGTTGTTTTTTTTTCCTTAAGATGATGATATGACCTGATATACTGAGACTTTCTCTGCCTTTTATCAAGCTTCTATCAGTGGCAAAATTTGACTCGAAATACCAGCCAGACATGATTTCTAATGTGCTTATTTGTCTGTTTTACATCCCCAAGTGCTGATCACAGACTAGTCAAAGAAATTGCTGTTCACCTAAATTAAACTTTGTAAAGTGAGACCTATTTTTACAAAATGCAGCTAATGTGTCAGATATAAAGTTGTTTGATAGGTGAGGTGCTTATACATTCAGTTGATGGTTTTTGTTGGTGTGATTTCTGATTGCTTCTAGCGTATAAGGTGACATCTTCTACTCTTCACATGTTTGTGTATCCCAATTCTGCTCCTTGTGTTCACATTATTACTACTCTGTGTTGCCATTAAGAAGGTGTGTCTCTCTTGGCATCAGCACTTCCTGATGTGCAGCAAATTTGGCAGCTGTCACACTTTCGACCTGGCAGTCGTGAATGTACTTCTTCCACAGCATTATCCTCTTACATGTCATAGGGCATCTTATGTTACTGAAGTACTGTGTGGTGACAAGAACTCTGGGTCTAGATTGCTTCTGCACACTTGGTTTGATCTGACTGTGCACATACAGTGTGTTCTGGGCATGACAGAGACAATTTTGCTTCTGTAACCATTGCCTTGTTGGGTGCCCATGGTGAATAACCATCGCAAAATGGGTGGCAACAGTATCTGTGTTCTTCTGGAGCCTTTGTACTTAACACAAAATTACTGATTTCTTTGTCAAGTTCTTCTTGGGAGTTCTTTGTGGGCAAGTCAGAATGTGTTGTCCTTGTTTCTACAGTTTATCAGTAAGGTGAGAAGATAGTTTGAACCACAAAATGCTGGAAAACAGATGCATTGTTATAAAAGAAGTGCTTTCTTGTTGAAGGAGTGCTTTTTCCACAATTGAATTTTTGTTTTTTCTTCACATTGTATCTGAATGTAGTTCTTTAGTAACTGCTTTTAGGAATACAGAGCTTGGGTTACAAACTGTCTTAAATTGGGAACGTTTCCATTCTTTTCTTGCATTGGGAATGTTTCCATTCTTTTCTTTCCACCCCCTTGCCCCCGAATTTGCAATTTGTAGAAATTTTTCCACTTTTGTTCAGGAAAACCTGTATGTAAACATTTGGTTTAAGGTCAGGTTAACCTGTGTCACTTTTGCAGTCAAATCATTTTCACTCAGCCCACATTTTGCAATGTAACTTACGTGCTCCATTTTCCCATTTCTCATGGTAAACTGATCTCCCTGGCTGTATCTCTCAGTGCATTGTAAGAATTTATTAACAGTGCTGCATTGTGGACCAGCTGAAAAGCTTTTTGTGGTAACCATCACAGGCAGAGGCCATCTTCTGCTAGGTGTGGGAGAAATTCAGCTGAAAGCAGCAAAATGCCAAGATGAAATGGTTAAAAAATAAAATGTCAAACATAAGATGAAAACTGGTGATTCCAGAGGCAGGGGGAACTTTGGTTTAAAGCAGATGTTTAAATACTGAAATATCCCTTTTGCTGGATATTCCAGTTTCCCAGCCAGCTCTGGATGTCAATGGAAAGTTCAGTGAATAGTGCCACAAAGTGTGTGTTCAATGTGAGCAGCAAATTTGTAACTTCTGAAAGTACAACAAGTCTGTGCATTTCCCAGACTCACAACCAACACAGCTTTTGGGGAGCACGAGTATAATTCTGTGAACAAAACCTCTAAGTTTTAACATTTTCTCTCCACCTTTGCTTTAGAGGAGTCATGGTTATAAAGTGTTCTGCCCCATTAGAATGAAGTAAATTACTTCAAGGAAGTAATAAAACTAACTTTAGTTGCTATTCATAGAATAGAATCATAGAATCGACTGGGTTGGAAAAGACCTCTTGAGATCATTAAGTCGACCCTTAGTCCAACTCCAGTCCCTTTACCAGATCATGGCACTCAGTGCCACGTCCAATCTCAGTTTAAAAACCTCCAGGGATGGTGAATCCATCACCTCTTTGGGCAGCCCATTCCAATGCCTGATTACTCTCTCTGGAAAGAATTGTTTTCTGATCTCCAACTTAAATTTCCCCTGGCAGAGCTTGAGCCCGTGCCCCCTTGTCCTATTGCTGAGTGCCTGGGAGAAGAGACCAACCCCCACCTGGCTAGAACTTCCCTTCAGGTAGTTCTAGACAGTGATGAGGTCACCTCTGACCCTCCTCTTCTCCAGGCTAAGCAACCCGAGCTCTAGTGAGTTGCTCTGTAATTTATATATATGTTTACATAATAAATATATACATATATGAGCAAAAATTCCAAAGAACATTTTCAGCATTTTTGTAGTTCTCAATGTACTCCTGCTGATAGCCACATAACCGTGAAACCAAGTCTCTGGACTTGACTGGCATTAATCAATCAATGTGTGGAGGACTAGCCCCCTTTGCCCTATCCCTTTGGATTAGAGGGTGTAGCAGTCTACTTGGAAAATGGGGAGAAGAAACTAGTTAGAATTTAGAGATGTTTGGGGCACGCTTCAAAAGAAGGGTGGTGATAAATACCAAGGCTGTAGTTAATTTGTTTTCAGAGAAACTTGGACCTTCAGCTGTTACTCATCCACTGCTGTATTCCTTAGGCATATTCTGGGGATATGGAATATATAAAGATGCACATTTAGGCACTTTCTCACTCAGTGTATGTGTAAGTTCCTGTAATTGCTAATATAAATTGCTAATAGAAAGGATGAAAGTAGGTGAGCAGCATTTAAAAGAATATAGTTGCATGCATCAAGATTGTTTCTTTTTAACCTTCAGGCAGTGGCTGGTATGCTGGTCTCCTTCATATAGTATGCAACTTTTCTTTCCCTTCTTTTTCCCCCTCTGCTGCAGTATTGTAGAGTGTTGAGATTTGGCTAGACTCATAAAAGGGGAATTTCCAGTACCAGACAATACTGGCTTAGTGTAAAGCCTAATCTTTGGGCTATGTTTAAAAAAAAAAAAAGAAAGAAATTTCACTTCTTTGAGATATGGAGAGACACTTCTTGATGAGATGAAAATCTCCTTATATTTCAGCTGTGACCTGTGACAGATTCTGACACAAGCTCTGGAGATTAAGGTTCATGGGTTCTGTGCAGAGAACCAGACTAACTTCTGTTTTACAAAGCTGGTACTTCTGCCAGCCTCCCCGTTCTGTGGTCTTCCTTGCACTAGTGCTGAATTCCCATCCTCTGACACCACACAACGGACAGTGAAGTTGTTCTTGGTGGTAGTTGTGACAGTGACTTTCATAACAATGCTATTCTGAGCTGGTTTCAGTGGCACAGCAGTTAAAATGTCTGGTTCTGGTACAACTGCCCAGAAAGCAATATGACAGTGGGATATTTATAGACAAACACTGGTGCAGGCACAGCCTTACAGTTAATGCAGAGGGCACCTTTTAAAAAGTGGCCTTGTGCTTTCATTTCACTTCAACGGGGAAGTAATACTCTTTGGAATTGTGGGATGCATTGTTTAACTAGACCTCTAATCATGTTATGGATGATGTGTCTCCAGGAGAATCAGGGGACAAGACCTTTAAGTGTTTTTATCACAGCTTAAGATCTCAGAAAATGTGAACTTAAAGAAAAGTATGTTTGGGAGGTTGTTATTGCTCTGTGTCCTTTTGAGGATACCTTCCACAGTAATTTTTTTTTTTTTTTGAGAGAGTCACTTAAAGTTATGAAGTGTTTGCCCATAAGAGAGGAACCAGTTGGCAGTACTTGTGTAGCACCATTCAGCTGAGGCTCCTTTATTAAATCATTGTTCAGCAGTCCATTTGTTCTGGTGCAAGAGCCAGTGTCTTCACTGCTACGGTAATAAACCTGGAGTGTCTAAGAAATGCATGGTGCCCATGATGTTTGTGAGTAGTTTTCCAACCCAAGTGTCAATGACTGGTTAGATTCTTTCAGTTTTGCCCTCTAATCATGACTCACAGGCCAAAAATGTATGTCTGCTGAGGGGTTTACTTTTGAGTGTAGAATCATAGAATCAATTGGGTTAGAAAAGACCTCTGAGACCATGAAGTCCAACCCTTGGTCCAACTCCAGTCCCTTTACCAGATCATGGCACTCAGTGCCACATCCAATCTCAGTTTAAAAACCTCCAGGAATGGTGAATCCACCACCTCTCTGGGCAGCCCATTCCAATGCCTGATTACTCTCTCTGGAAAGAATTGTTTTCTGATCTCCAACTTAAATTTCCCCTGGCAGAGCTTAAGCCCATGCCCCCTTGTCCTATTGCTGAGTGCCTGGGAGAAGAGACCAACCCCCACCTGGCTAGAACTTCCCTTCAGGTAGTTATAGACAGTGATGAGGTCACCTCTGAGCCTCCTCTTCTCCAGGCTAAACACCCCCAGCTCCCTCAGCCTCTCCCCATAGGACTTGTGCTCCAGTCCCTTCACCAGCCTTGTTGCTCTTCTCTGGACCCGCTCCAGCCCCTCAATATCTTTCCTGAACTGAGGGCCCCAAACTGAACACAATACTCAAGGTGTGGCCTCACCAACGCAGACTACAGTGGAAGGTAGAAGGGGGAATTTACCTTATTTTCCGCTGTTTTTAGGAATATGATGGAAATGGGCTTTTCATTTGGGGAAAAATAGATACAAAAAGCTTGGCTATATGCCTTCCCAGGAATTCAGGGTTTTCTGGCATGGCAGAACCATATGAATTTTGTGAAGGGAGTAGGTCAGATGGTGGAGCATGGTTTTTAAGGGCTTATGTACTGGTATGAGTAGGTGTGTGTTGTAACAAATCTCTCAGCTTTAAGTCACTGCTTGTGTGAATGTTTACACTGGCAGTGAGCAGTAATATTAATGTTTGCATTTACAATTTTTAAGCACAAGAGAGTAAAGAGAAACTGACTTTGTTTATTCATGTTGGTATTCAAAAGTCCCCTGTAGATCCTCGGGTCACTGCCCATTGGGGCACATGATGTAGGAACCAACAGGGGAAGGCACTGTGTGCTGTGAGTGTGAGCATGTGCTAGTACTGCAGCTTGTGGGAGCACATGGAAATCAGCTGCAGCGTGTTGCTGGGCTTGGGGTATAGCTGGTCAGGGACTGGCACACAGGGCTGTGACAGTGTTGGTGGCTGTCTCTGCTTACAGCCCTTCTCATTGTTGGAAGGAAACAGACTGGATGATAGAAAGCAGTCATTTCTTTTCTGCTTCTCATCCTGATGGAATAAATGAGAGTTTGTGAAAGGGGTGTGCTGCCTGCATTTGTGTTTCTGAGCACAGCCTAGATAGGCCTTTTCCCCTGCTAAGTCTTGAGAACATCACACCAGTTTTGTATCTATCTACATGGCCGTGTAAGCGTCTTGAGTATTGTGTTCAGTTCTGGGCCCCTCAGTTCAGGAAAGATATTGAGGGGCTGGAGCGGGTCCAGAGAAGAGCAACAAGGCTGGTGAAGGGACTGGAGCACAAGTCCTATGGGGAGAGGGTGAGGAAGCTGGGGTTGTTTAGCCTGGAGAAGAGGAGGCTCAGAGGTGACCTCATCACTGTCTATAACTACCTGAAGGGAAGTTCTAGCCAGGTGGGGGTTGGTCTCTTCTCCCAGGCACTCAGCAATAGGACAAGGGGGCATGGGCTCAAGCTCTGCCAGGGGAAATTTAAGTTGGAGATCAGAAAACAATTCTTTCCAGAGAGAGTAATCAGGCATTGGAAAAGGCTGCCCAGAGAGGTGGTGGATTCCCCATCCCTGGAGGTTTTTAAACTGAGATTGGACGTGGCACTGAGTGCCATGATCTGGTAAATGGACTGGAGTTGGAGCAAGGGTTGGACTTGATGATCTCGGAGGTCTTTTCCAACCCAATTGATTCTATGGTTCTATAGGTAGATTCGTGCCTTTTAGGATAAAGCAAAGAAACGAGAACCAAGCAACAGCATTGCACAGCTGATGATCTGGGCTAGTCAGGCACAGTGCACTATGTCTCATTAAGCACTTTGTAATTTCTGTATCTGAGACCAAATCATGATTCTTCCAGTGTGAACATGGACATTCCAACTCCCGAAAAAGGTTCTTCCCTGCTGCCTTCATTCATGTGATTTTTCTGATACCCATGATGAAGTCTTTTGTTTTCATTCAGCTCAGTTATACAAGTAATCTCAAGTAAAATGATGAAGACATACAGTACAATATTGCTTTCCAACTTTTGCTCCACATGGATTTTCTGCTACAAATCTATTATTAGTATTGGTGGGAATTTGCAGTGACACATAAATGTTCCTGAAATTTGAATAATTCATGTTTTCCATTTGAATTGTTAAAAAATGTCTACATTCTGGTTTTACTCTCTGGAAAAAAAAGTTCAGTGTATATACTCTTGGTTTTTAGTCTTCATCTCCTACTGCCTCTGAGTGAGAAATACGACAGTGATACTCCAGAACTCCCTTGAGTTATCCCCATTTCTGGCCAAAGGAAGGCAAACCAGGACAGTTCTCTTTCTCTGTCTCACTGTTGTTGTAACTATTGGTCAGAGAAATTCTTCAGTGGAAAGCACAAATAAACTAAGTAAGTGTGTCCAAAAAGCTTTCCTTTTGACATCCTCTGCATAGATGTTTTTGTATTTATAAACATCATTGCCAACAGGTGGTAATGGGTATGAGGAACTGCAAAAATGGGGTAATGAAAGATTGATTTTCAACAGAAAGAACTTGGCTGATAAGGGGTAGGAGGCAATAACTCCCTGCCAGTGGAGGCCCCAGCTTGATTCTGTGCACTGCTTGTGTCACAATGATGTTCCTGGCTGGAGCAGCACAAACTTCTACTCAGGCACTGGCACCATCTGCCAGCCCGGAACAAACCTGTAGTGTGCAGCTCAGTGAGGTGTTTTAGGGGGCATCATTCTCTGGATAATATTCCCCTGTTGAAATGCAAACAACATATTAGTTACTCTGTTTTCATTTTCTGGTGCGTTTTCCTTGCCATTTCCATAAAACTGGTCGTTATTGAACATGGTTGAAATAAAGAAATGTTTTTGTTTTGTCAGCAGAGCTCTAGAGGTGAGTTGTGGATTAGGTGATATCTTTCTTCCAGTCAACAAATTGTGTTGGGCCACAGGGGCCATGGTAGTGGATGAAATCATAATCCGCTCCATACTTGGGTAATTTTTTTTTTGTTGGTGTTCTGGAAGTTCCATGGTTGGTAGGTGTAGGTTTTTTGAGTATGTGGATTTTGCCATGCTTCTGTTTTTTAAGAGGATAAGGTTATTTACATTTCTACTCCACTAAAATAATTATAATTCAGTATTTTTAAAGGAGATTTTTTTAAACATCAGCTCACATTTTTTTTAATAAGATTTCTTTGGAATCAAAATTTAGTTGTCTTGCAGAGTGTTCCTTTCTTTTTCTTGAGTTTTGGTGGTGTGGTTTTTTTGTGGTTTTGATTTGGTGTGGGTTTTGGTGGTTGTTGGTTTGGGGTTTTTTGGTGGGTTTGTGGGTTTTTTGTTTGTTTTGGTTTGGTTTTGTTTTGTTTTAAATTAAATACCACTGTCGAGGTGCCCTATCACATATACAACATATGAGCGAGATTAATGTGCAAGATGCATCCTTCAGCTTCTGCTGAATTCAGTATGGAGTGTATATGCATCTCCAAGGATCAAAACTGGACCCTATTTGTTTCTCCAGGATGATGATGGAGTGTTAAAAAGGCATGTGCTTTGCCTTTGAAGGGGCAATTGGACATCTAGAGATTTTGTTGAGCAGTTAACACTGCCTCTTTCATTTTTGCCTTGCTGTAGCAGGATTTTTATATGCATTTTAACAGTTATTTAAGAGTCCCCATATGCTTAGAAAGGAATCTGAATATATGTGCCTTTTTTAAAGCTGCATCATAACTAGGTTATTCCATCAATACAGTACAATGACTGGGAGCTGCAGTTGGAACAATATGTAAAAATACAGCTTGTAAAAGATTTCCTTTATTAACTGTCATCATCCACAGAATATATGTTCAAATAAACGTTGTGTAATAACTAAATTTGAGATTAATAGGCCCCTTAAGAAACAGCGAAGTCATTCAGGATAGTCAGTGAAAAATAGCCTGTAAGACTGTAACATGCACATATTGTCCTGCTTACATGCTCTCTCTGGTGTCATTCCCATTTATCAATGTCGGCAGGCTCTGTTCTCATTAAAACACTCTTGCACAAAAGCAACTTAATTTTCTTAAGAGAAGAGGACACCTGATTCAATTTAGTGCTCAAAACCAGGAACTTGAATATATATTTTTTTTCTGTCTGAACTCAGATGAATAGTTATGAACAGCAACACAGATTAAACCTTATTAGGTGTATTTATATTCTGTTTGCAGTAACTGTGTGGTGGCAAATAGCTTTCTACAGAGCTGTAACATCTTATTATTGGGAACAGCAGTTAAGACATGAGCTGTGGTAGCACTCACATGAGATTTTATTTTTAAATAGGAGATTGAAGGAGTTGTTTAAAGGGACTGCCAAGTCATTCAAGCTGCTTCTGATGTCCTGCCTTCTTCCACCTTCTCGAACTACACTGATCTCTTTGGGTAGATAAGATTTTCTTTTCTGTACTGTTTAGTCAAACCGTTTCCATCACTTTATTCAGGTTTGTTTTTTCTTTCTTTTTTTTCTTTATTTTTTTTCCTTCTCCCTGTCAAATAGGAGATGCAGTTGCATTAAACTTTGCAGTAATAGCGTGGACACTGTAAAACGTTACACTACTACACTTTGTTCTCTGTCCTCTACTGGATAATCCTGCTGTAAAACTACTGGAGTCCTTGTCTCTCTCCAGTTCTTCTCTGCTCTTCTGGGGTTTTCTTTCTTTTTCAATGTACCATGTGTGTTTAACAGATAGTGTCATGCCTGGTGCTCGAGCTGCCTGTCCCACCAGTGTGTGGTGTTTCCCACCAGTGCTGAGGTTTTAACTGCAGGGAACTGCAGACATTCACAGAGCCCTTTGTGTGATGCCCAGGCTGCATCCTTCCAAGACATTGTGAGGCTCTTTAGTGTCATTACTGTGCACCTGTGGCCTTGGCCCTGGAATGGCCTTTGCGTAGAGCAGGGACAGCGCAGGGACAGCTCAGGGCCAGGCATGTCCTCGTCAGTGTCTGTAGCTTGTGCCTGGGGGTAAGTGTAGGCCTAAGTACAGTTAGCAAGGTTGTCTCCCTAAAGGCTGCCACATGACACTCGAGAACCAAATGTTTTAGTGGTAAAACAATATATACATGTTGGCAAAAAAGTCTTTTACCTTTTTATATGGTCCCCACACAAATCTGTGAGGCACTGTTGGTTCCCTATACTCTTCAGCAGAGGAAATTCCAGTTGGGTTGTGCATAACATTTGAATCCTGCCCATAATGATAAAATGTTGAGGTTTGACCCAAGTGTTCCAAATGCTGCCAGTCTATCTTTAATGTAGGCAGGCACATTGTTATCAAAAGACAGGTAGTCTAATTAATTTCAAGATAGTCGAGTTTGATACCAAAATTAAAGGCAATGAAACAGAGTTCAGAATGTATTCTGTGTTTAATGCTGTTGAAACCTAGACATGCTTGTTTGATTTGCTGCTCAGCCACATGTGCTTGAAAGCTGTGTGTACTTGCTGCTGCATTTGGGTACCCACCTGAGGGGAACTGCTCAGCCCCTTGGTTGTGGCTTTGCCCTTCTTCCATCTTTTACTGGCCTTTTTCCTCTGAGGACTGTCTTGCATCTTTTTCACTGTCACTGTTACAAATTTTAACAGTGTTTTCTGTACATCTGTATTCCAGGATAAGGCGAGAGATAGGGCTGAGGCTTTGTGCTGGACTCAGGTGAGAGAAGAGGAAAGTTTCTGCTGAGTAGGTGCCCTTCAGAAGTGGTCTGATCACTTCCCACTTGGAAGTGCTCCAGGCCAGTCAATCCTCCCTGGAAATGCAGACCATGAGAACGTTCTCTCAAGCCCAGTGCTATTGACTGAAGTTGTACCTACTAGTAAGAAGTGAGTTTGTTGTTTAGTGGAGCTAGTGTGTACTATTGTAAGCTCAAGTGGAACTGTACATACTCTTATGTTAAGAGTAATGAGTTGATATAAGCTTGAATAATTTGTCTGGTTGTTAGTACTGCTGCTTTTGAACGTGATCTGACCTTACATTTCAATACATGGCTACACATTTACCTTTTGAAAGGATCTTACCATTTTATTTGTAAAGAACTCTCCCCTCCTATTAATGTTAACTGCAGTGAACAGTGTGCAAACACATGGAAATCTGAACTTGGAGTATTATCAAGACACGTAAATTTTTCATTGTTTCCTTTAAGCTAACTGCAGATAGCCTACTAAAGCACCAAAAGAGCAAATACTAAAAAAAGGTTATATAATAAGTGACTAATAAATGTTTCAAACAGAAAATTAAGAGCCTGGCTGTATTATGTGTCAGCACTAATGTTTATTTGTATCATCTCTCTAAGGATTTCAGAGTGCTTTTTAAGGAGTGAATTAATTTTGACAATGCCCTGTGAGGTATGTATCCCTCTTGATTAGAAGGGAGTTGGAAGCACAAAAGTGTTTAAATTCTACAGGGCCGTGCTACTAGGTATGTTTAAGCACAAATTGGAGCAGTTGGTTCAGTTTACTACCAGTTTGTTTAAGCTGAATAGAATCACAAGTATAAGCCCCTGGTTTGTGATTATGAGAAAACTTTACTTCTAAGTTTATTTTGCAGAGGAAATGTTTATAAAGAAAACTGCAGATAGAGTAATTGGCATGTGCAAGTCCTCTCTCACCAAGGCAGATAATCTGAATGATTATTGCTTAATTTGCCGTCTTCCTTATTTTTTTCTTTCTTTTCTTTTGCCTGTAATGAGCTTTTAATCATCTGCTGCGAATAATTTCGGACACTTTGGAGAAAGGTTATTAAAAATTGCAAATTAGTGTACTCCTGAGCCAGTCATTAACTTTTGCACATGACTGGCTGAATAACTGAAGCATAGATTTTTGTCCAAGATTGTTTTCTTAGTACCTGTTACATGCTTGAGAATATTTTAAAAATCCAGAAATTTTTCCAGATGGATCAGGAAGGAAGAAAAAGAAGTTTGATGATGGCCAAAATGTCACCATCTAGTATTACCAGCATAGAACCATCTACTATCTCTCCTTAACCCCTTTCCAGGTACAGAAGTTCACCTGGAAGAGGAATTGCAGCCTGTTTTAAGTCAAGAAATGTCATGTCTCTAGATGGACCTCAAATCAGGACTGGTACTTGTGCTCTCCATTTGAGTGGGTGGGTGTGATGTGTCTCTGCCTTGCCACATGAAAGGACCAGCTGCACAGTTTTAAATATAAGTAGAAAATCCTAATTTCATTCCCACTTGTTGAAGAATTGTTGTTTATATACTCACTTTTCCTTTCAGCTATGATCTCTGGCAAGAGAAGCTGTTTGGAATTGTGCCTCTTTTTTTATGTTCAAAAAAGAAATGCTGATGAGAAAGAGGTGTTAAAATATGTTACCATAGTTTACAACTGTCAACTCTAATGTTTTATTTAGCTGTATCTATTCAGACGCTCCCTCTGCAGCAGGGAGTGCCATATGCCATTGTCCCTGTTAGTGAGCAAGTCAGCAAAGGTTTCCCAGGCTGCATTTGTTTTTGTATTTGGGCCACCAAGGAGCTGTGGTCCAGTGCCATCTTTTATTGATAGGGCCAGCAGAGGAGGAATCTAATGAAATTATCAAAGCTTTGAATTAATTATGAACTTGAATAAGAAAGCTGAGCTCTCTAGAGCCAAGGACCTCATTACCCATTCATTTTCATTGCATCCTCTTATGGAGCAGAAGGCAGGTTCAGCTACGGCTCCTACCCTGTTTTTTGGACTTTATTCAAACTTGCTAAACTCACTGGCATCCACTTGTTATTAATCTGTGGCTGGAAGTGTCCAGGGTGATTAATTTGACTCTGCTCGAAGTCGGCACGTAAATGGTACTTTTCCCTGCTCTCGTTCCTCTTGCCTTTGCTGTGTGGCTTTTCATCATCAGACTGGCTGCCATACAAGAGTTTCTGTTCTTTCATGGTAATTGGGGAAAGCTATGCAAGACTCAAGTTTTAACTTCCTGCAATTTAATGAATTCATATTGAGAAATAATACTGCTACCTTACGTATTTCCTGGATATTTAGGTAAGCACAAACACTGATAAAGTCATTATGAAAATTGCTTATTTTCTTGTTTTAAAAGACTATGATGCAAAAAGTCTTGACATTTTGGCCTCAGAAATATGGGGTCATTGTTGTTGTGGGTTTTTTGATTGGGTTGGTTTGTTGTTTCTATTTTAACGGTGTTGGTCAAACTACAGAAACTTCTCTATCTGTCAATATTTTACTATGATGAACTATCAAATTAGTTTGCTTATCTGATTAACATTTCATTAAAATTGTTAAAAGTGTATGAAAATGCAGCATTACAGTTAAACCAGATTATTTTAATTATTAGGTCAGTATATAAGAATGTTCCTGGTAAATTAGAGCAAAAGCAGTGAGACCAAGGTTCTGTGTAATATTCTTAGTTCTTGTGGATGTTCCCCCTCAGTCTATCAGCAAGGGTTTTCTCCTCGTGCTTTTGTCTGTTTCAGCACATTATTTATGAATGCATAAACAAGAACCTATCAGTCTTCATAAGTTATAGGCCACTGGCAATTTTTTAAGCAGTGGCTAACTGCCTAATGGTCTCTGTGTATGTGTATTTGGAGAATCTAATAGCTTGTTGGGCAGGGGAATAACATTTTGTTCTTGTACTGTAGCTATTTTACCATTGGTGATATTTATCTTTTTTTTTTCTCTTCAGGCAGCTGCTATATTTAATTCTGCTTTTGGAAGTTTTTTGGTAAGTAATACAGTATTTCCAGCAAATGCTTTAATAGTCTTATTTTTAACAGTATCATTGATGTCTTTGTATTTTTCACATTATTTTTGGTGGAATTCTGCCATTCAGATGGCAAAAAAATTTGAAACTTCTTTTATGTCACCATGCCATTAAATACAGATATTAACATTTCTTTTCCTTTTTGTTAAACTCTTGAGAAAAGTAGTGAATAAATTGTCTCTACTCATGGTAAATTAATAATGTGTAAACACATCTTAATTTTCTCCTTAATGGGTTAACAGTATCTATTATTATGTAGATGTTTCAGACATGGGCATCAATATATTGATTTTTCTAATAAGGCCCATCAAATACTCATTATTTTCTATCAAGAGGCCGTGGATTTTGAAAAGAAAACATGACCCAGCTGATCAGAGAGTAGATGCTAATTTACTCAGTGACTTGTCATTTGTTTAGCATATTTTACTGTCAGTGGAGCCCCTCCATGTCTCTGAGGAGCCACTCCATGTCACTAAAATATCTAGATATGGGAAAGCAATCAATCCAGCTGGAAATATAACTGTTTCTTTAAAAAGCAAAAGCAGTATTTGTGGTCCTCATGGTCTACAAACATTTGTGAAGGACACTGTAAAGAACAGTAAATATATTTATGAAGAAAGGAAGAACAGATTTCTTTTATTGATGTGTTGTTTAGAGAGATACTCATGCATATTAAATAAAAGATTATATGTTGGCAAGCTGCTGTGACTGATTGTTGTATTTAGGTAGCTAATAATTGAATTTGTTCTTATTTACTAAAATTTACGCATGTTTAGAAGTGTCTATGATTCCAGTCTTGTGTCTCCAGAAGGAGGATTGTGATGTATAAAATGAATAATGGCAACAGAATTCAGATTAGGAAATAAAGATCAAAACTGAAAATACAAAACAACTCCTTTTTATGTTCTTTTTTTTTAATGAAGAGCTGGCATTTAGGAGTTTAAGTATAAAAAGCTGTACTGTCGAGAGAGAGTCACGTGGCATTTTGAAGTTGTGCATTGCACTGCTGGTTTTTTGAGGGGCCAGGTTAAAGTTAGGAGGGTGGATGTCAGTTTTTTGGTCTGGATGACAGTTCACATTTTTAAGATACCCATTCCCAAGTACTTGTCCTTTTTGTCACCTGTCATGTCCTCCTCCAATGAGAAAAAGGTGCTTTCTGCCTCAAACTGTGGAATCCCAGTATTGGAGCAGCTCTCAGGTCTGTCTGTGTGTGTGATATTTTCTCTTGTTGCTTGGCACAAGCTCCATTTCTCTGCTATCCTTGACTCTCAGTTCAAGAGGTTCCTGTGAATACCCAAAGGCTCAGGTCAGCTGATATCAGGAGATGTCTTTTGACTTCAAATAAGAATTTTAGGCTCCACTGCACCTGACTACGACTGTCTCCTAGTAAAGCGACAGATGTATTTTTAATTTCTGCTGCTTCTTTTTAGCTCTTCAAACAAATATCAGCTAAAGAAGCTGAGCTATTTTGTGTGTTCCTGTAATACTCCTAATTTTGGTTTTGATATTAGTTCATGATCTTTGGAAAGTTCTGCTTACATGTAATTACCTCATTTCACTTTTTATTCACTTCAGATCTTTGTGGAAATCTTGGAGCAGCAATACAGTAAACATTCTTCTTAAAGAAAATCCCAGGAAAGACTTTTCTAAAATATGAAATATCAGCTAGAAAAAACCCACAGTTACCAGCTGATTTTTTTTTCTAATTACTGATTTTTTTAAAACAAAATTGTATAGACACTGGCTGCTATTGAGTTACAAATATGTACACACACTTAAACGTTTATTGTGATATTCTAGTTTGAAATCATGGCTATGTAGGAAATACATATTTATTACAGAAAGCAAATCACAATTATGTTTACTGAAAGCTTTGCTTTTACAGACTTTTTCAGCCATGAAAGGATAAACCTTATGCCTGAAAATGCAGTGGGGTGATGGTAAGCCAGAGACTATAATAAGTAGTCAGAGTTGTTTACCAGTTTCACAGTGGTGTAGATCTACATGGCCTTTGTGTGTCTCCAGATGTGGTCACTTACTTTGTAAGTTTTATGCTGAAAAGCTGGCAAAGCATTAAATATATGTGTGTGTGTGTTTTTGACTTTGAAGTCAAAACTGTTCTATAAAATGTAAAAATAATTGGCCTGTTTCTGAGAAAATAATGGAAGGTCCCAGTGGTGCTGGTGCTGTTGGAGATCCATCAGTTTATATTGGTACCTGACTTTGGTTGACCACCTACAGCCAAACCCATATTTCCTTATGTTCTTAATTCATGATGAATTTAAATCACATTTTCTTGCTTACAGTAGTGTCTGATGATGACCTGTGTGTGGATAGGCTGAGATGTAGTTATAGAGCTTTGCCACCATAACTTTATCTTACACGTGTCCTGGAGATAATTTGGAAGGCTGATTTAAAAGGGCTGAAAGACCATGCTGTGCTGTTTACTCTGCCTCCCCCCACACCTTTTCTTTCCCCCCTTAAGATTAGGAAACAGTCCTTGAGAAGTTAAACTAAGTTGTAGAACTAAATGTCTGCAGGAAAAGACTCAACATAATGTTAGAATGATGCAGAGATGAGCTTATTCAGGTGAAATGGAACACATTGTGATATGCAAAATGGAGAAATGCCAAATATGTCTCAATGAGCAGAAATACATTTAGATGAAGGATCTGGAGGTGTTTTCACCAGTAAAGAGATTTACAAAAATACCAACCAACTGCAAAGTAATTCCTTTTAAACTTCACCAAAGCCCATATTCCTATAAATATGCAGACAAAACAATGTGTGGAATGATACTGTACATATTTACATTATTTTATTGACTTAGCTTAATAATGTCCCAGGTCTAATTAAAACACAATGTTTGAAAGAACTGATTATTACAGAAAAGTGTTTTTATATAGCTAGATTAGTAATAGCTAAGGATAGATGAATTCAATTTACATAAATTTCAGCCAAGAGAATATTTAGACTCATACCACAGAGGATTGCTTCGAGTTGGGTAGTTAATATCATTATCTCCTCCCCTCGTTTAAAGAGTTTGGTTTACAATAATTGTGTAACATAATAAGTGATTTCGGTTTTTCCTCTTAATGGGGTTTTAATAAAATCTGACAACATTTTACTAATACTGGATGGCTGGTTATCATAGGATTGCACACAAATGCATGCTGAGATCCTCTGAGACAGAAAGCACTGAGGTAGCTGCTTCCATTTGTAGGAGAGGTTGCTTTTGCACCTAAAGGCTAAAGAAATTACCTGGGATGTTAAGCTTGGGTCTGCTGAGATTCTTAATATTGTGTGAATTATCCTGCTTCCTGAGCATTTCTATTCTTCTTCTAAAAGATGAAAACAAATGCTTGTTATTGTCCAAAGCACAGAGCAATAAGCAGGAGACTGCAAACCGTGCTGTGCTGGTGGTTGTTTCACGGTGTTTGTCTGAGTGGCAGCAAGTTTGACTTTATTCACCAAGGCATAACCTGTCATTGAGGCTGTTCTTACACTGAAGTGGAGATGTGCTCAGTTGAGCCTTACCTTCAGTTTGCAGTGACAGTATAATGCCAGTTGCATGGAAGAAGGAGAGGGCCTAAAGTCCAGAACAGTATGTCCTCACTAAATGCTCTGCACTGTTAGACTTGTCTGATCTCTTTCTACCTCTCATTAATCTCCTTTTCCCTCGAGACAGTGGGCTTGGAAGCCCATGAGAATATCCAGCTTGTGATGTTGAGTCACTGTTGTCTGATTCTTCGGTGCCTTGGGGTTATGAACACTTAAGTGTGAAAGGACCAGCCATCAGCTTCACCTTAAACAAAGAACTGTAACCAAGATCTGAAGGTCTGTGGTGACAGGAAACCAAGAGGAAAAAAGAGGATTCAGGGGACTCTACTCTGGTGACCATTGCACTCCTGAGCAAAGAGCACAAAGGGACACTGAAAAATCAGAGTCTTGGTTGAGACTTCCCCCAGTGCTGTCTTGGATTAGCTTTGCTTTCTCTGTTGAAATATATTAGATGAAATAAGGCACATGTCCAGGCTGTGTAACTCAGTCAGAAGGAGGAAACCTATTTCAGGTGCCCATCATTCCAATAATCTCCTTTGTCCAGACTAAGTACGTATATTTTTGTTCTTTTATCTGACCATCTTTCAGAGTGGAGAGAGCTGATTCAGGCTATTAAAAAAACTTAGATAATTTTTGCAGCAGCCATGTGGCTAATCAAATCAAGGCTAGAGTTTTTCTTTACATTCTCTTCCAAATGAAAGCTATAGGTAGCAGAGAATGGGAATGTTCACTTCTTACACATACACAAAGCTTAGTCAGTTAATGAAAATGTATGGAATTCTTATCTAGCCTGCTTTAGCAGGCATAATGATTTACACAGCCTGACAGCACTGGTGCAGCAAGTAAATGCATTAGTCATAGTGTCCATTTTTCTTGCAAATTTGTGACACAGATTTAATTATGGGAATGACCAGCAACTTACAAATCTAATTTTGGTAGGCTGAGCCAACTTTTTTATTTTAATAACAATGGATTTTTTAGCAATGATTTCATTACTATTTAAAGAAATCCAACCATATGGAAATAGCCAATTGGCTGAATTTATTTACTTGATTTTACCTTAGTGGATAATGAAAGGTTTAGATTTATTTGATTTTTTTATTCCAACTTTTTTATGTTATGTATTTCTAGGGTAAATATCCTTATCTGGCTTAATTATTTCTAGCACCAACATTGTAAATATTTTTTCTAAAATCAGGTAAATGTTTGTATACCCTTTTTTCCCCCTTAACTGTGTCTTTGCAGTATGAAAAGGGGCAGAACAGTCATCTGGGATTCCCTTTTTACTGTGCTAGCTGTTTGCAAGAAAATCTTGCCAGGAAGTCTGTTCACAACAGGTGCTGAATTCCAGATTCAGTCTTGTTTAATTTCAAAATAGAGCTGCTTTACGGTGTGCCACAGCACTCTTGGAAGTGTCTCCTCTTCCTCTGTGAAGCAGTACAGTGGTGCTGCTGGTCTGTGCTCTGAATTTGATTTGAGAGAGTAGCTCATTTGGTTAAAACCTGGTTGTAATAACGCCAAGGCTGTGGGTTCAATCCCCTGTGTGGGCCATTGACTTAAGAGTTGGACTCGATGATTCTTGTGGGTCCCTTTCAACTCAGAATAGTCTGTGATTCTTTGAGGAGTTCTCAAAGTCCTGAGCAGGTTCTCCCTGTTCATCAGCCACTTGGGAAGCCACATCATCCTTGAAGGATGGATCTTTTCATGGCTGAAAGGGAATGGTAGATCTCAGCAGAGCAAGCCTTTGGACCAGATACTGTGAACCTGACAGGAAGAGTTCATGTTCCATGGAATTTAACTAATCTTGGGAGACACTTGTGTTGCCTTACTGTATCTTTTCTTATTTTGTGGCTGGTGCTTGGTTCTCTCATCATTGCTTAACATCCGCGTTTTGATTTCTGCAGCTCAGTCTGAAATCTCAATCCAAGTTTGGGCATCCTTGCCTGTTTTTGGCTTTCCCAAGTAACTTTTCAAAACACGTTGGCCTTCTCTTACTGTGTGCATGTGTAGCCTACTCCGTGTAGTATCTGAGTTTGAGTTAGTTTGTACTAACTTGGTACGAGCAAGGCAGAGTAACAATCTCACTGTGAAAGACACCCCTTAGCATGGGCTTAAACAAAGAGCCTTGACCAAGATGATGATTTTTGGGGCTGCCTAGGCATGTGCACCTTTCCTAATATTTATTCACTGATCTTCTCTCTTTCTTTAAGCCAAACTGACAAGAGTGGGTGTCAGTTGGAAGGAGATGCAGAATTTTTTACAAAATAAACAAAACCCTGCTGGTGTATGAGTAATGCTGAACTCCTTTAAAAAAACCCAACCAAACTGAGTAAGTGTAACAATGTGGTACTCAGAGAAGTAAATGAGATCTTGCTCTCAAGGGATTGAGAGAAATCAGGTGGGGGATAACTGGAAATTTGAGTATTGTAACACCTCCGTTGTGGTCTCTCTGACATAGTTACTTGAAAAGACCAACTAAGTCAGTAGGGATTGACATGGTCAGCCAGGGTAGACTGAGAGGCAGTTAACAAATAACAGCCCTGCTGTTGGTTATCTTTGAAATGCTAGGCAGAAGCAGAGTAGGTAACAGTGACCAGGAGGAAAGAACATGTGCTGTCAAGTTCTCAAAAAAGTGTCCTCTAGAAGACCAGTGATTAGTCCCGTTTTTTTTCAGTGGCTGAGAGGAAAATGCATTGAAATCTACATAATAACAAAAATGAAACCATTAGCTGTTGACTGTATATAAATTATGTGGGCTGTAGTGGGGCTTAGGGCTTTCTTAGTTTTCCCATTAGGTTTTGCTGCTGATCATTGAATTCATCTTGCTTGGTTTTACAGGACTCGAGCAGCCAGTTCTGCCAAAAAAAGTTTGTTTAAAGGTAGCAGTAAGTAGGCCATTAAATGTAGCTCTTTGTATTATCTTTGCAGCCCAAAAATAATTAAATGCTACCTTTCTAAAGGTAAATATATTTTGGTATTCTGCTTTTTCCACTTACCCATATGACAATTAGCAGTAAGGAGAATGTTTTTCTTGCACCTCCTTTTTGGGTCAGCAACTCCATCCAGTTCTCTTGCTTGGCATGGTACTTGGTGGCAGCTCTTGAGAAAGTACATTGGATCCTGCCCCATCGCTGCTGCTCTTGTGGATTGACAGGCTCTTAGTGCAAGAAAGAGCTGAGAATACATGTGCCAGCAACGTTTCTAGAGTTAGTAAAAAAGCATCAAAAGTGGAAGTTGCTGGAGAAAATGCAGAGGCAGAATTCAGGGTGTTTGTTGCAATTTGAAAAGACAGTGTGAGAATTGAAGCAGTTTTATTCTTCCAGTCCAATTGTCACTTATGAACTGGAAAGTACAAATGAGTGAAGTTTCAGGAGCTAAGAAGGGGCATTCAAAGTACCTTAAATCTTATGATCTGGCATCTTTCTTCAGATCACAGTGTGGGGAATCTGGAAATGAAAGTGACTATGGTACAGTCATCTCTTTTGTTAATGGAGATTGAATACTGGAAATTTATAAAAAGCTCATTCCATTTTAAATGAAAGCTAATGAATTACAGAATCAAAAGAGTGTGTTTTGTTGGGGACTGTTATTTGGAGAACATCTAGAGAAGGAAATATATGTATTTAATATTATATAATCAGATGATTTGTTGGATTAGTATGTAAATCAATTCTGTGCTGGTACAGAGTTTTAGCATAAAATCAGTTTGTTGTCTAAGATTACTTATGTCATAATTACCAAAATTTGTCATTGTCCTCTTTACTGTGAAAATACAGCATGTTTGTCAAAAGAATATACTTGTTTTGGGCTATTTTTTTTCCTGGTTGTGCTTTCTGTCGTTAATGGTCAGGACTTTAAAAAAACCCCAAACAATTGCCCCAGGGTGGAACTTGTGTGCAGATGGTAAACTTGAAAAGTTCTGATACTGGTTTGTGATGTTTTCTTGTCTTCTGTTTTGCAACACTGTCCTGTGTTTTCACTCCAAAACAAAGTGACATTGACAGGAAGAAAAATCATTTGTTCTGTTATAAAGTGAGGTCAAGATGTCTGACTTCTAGTTAGGTCACTGAACTTTGCATGGTGTCATTCACTTGAAATTGGTGTAAGAAAAGGTTTTCACTGAAAAGCTGCTTTATTTAGTTTTGACAAATACCTGGAGAAATATTTGTGTGCTTTGGTAAAAAAGGTGAAAATTTATGCTACAATATTTTGAACGATTTCTTTGTAAAACAAGATTTAAAATTCTTGCAAAGACTTAGTTTTGTCTGTGGAAACCAAATGTCTGAATTTATTAGTTCTTTATTAAGTAGGTTGGTGCATGAAAAAGAAATTGAGGAGGGAGGCAGTATAAAAGCCAATTTGTTTTTTATTTTGCCCTCTCTGTAGTGTCTTGTAATACTAGAAGAAGCATTCCTCTGCATTCCTCTAGGGCTGTGGTTGTACACAAACATGTAGTCGTTTGACCTGATTTAAGGGTAAATGTTCCCTGCAGACAGATTTGGAAATGCACAAACTATATAATTTTCTCCCTCACTTCTAAAAAATTCATCAAAAGGAAATGAAAATGGTTTTAGAATCTACTGGTAATATTCTCCTGCAAAGTTTTAGCTTCTGATTGAAATGGAGTGATGTTCTTTCCTCAGTGCTGCAGCTCTTAGTCACCTGCACAAGAAAAGTGTGTGTTGGGGTGAGAGGGATGGAGAGGAATCATCCCCTCCTTGGGACAGGGATATTTAAGCCCCTGCCTTCTGCTTGATTAGCACTTTGAGCTAGTGCTGCCGCAAGGAGGAGTTGTTTCCCCCAGAGGCTGTGTGTGTGTGTGTTATAAAATACAGGCTGATGTGCTGAGGAGTAATCCATTATGGAGCGTGGAGTTCTTTCTGCTTCTGTATCCACCAGATGTGGATTCAGCAGCAGCAAGAGTTGAATTCCAGCACACAGTGTGCATGTTTTGTGACAGCCTTTTACAAACATCAATACCACTGCTGTACTGTTCTGTACAAATCTTCTTTTAAATCAAGTTGCCTCTTTGGGAGAGCCAAAACACCCTAAACACATTAATTTATTAAGCTTCTTGATTTTTGCCCAGAACAGGTTAAAGCTCTGCCTGGATTTTTTTCCTGCAGTTCTTCTTTACCTGACCTAACAATGCCTGTTCAAAACTCAGCAGTCCATGACTTGGCAATCCTCAGTCTCTAGGGGTGAAAACAAGAGGGATGTCATTATTACTCTAAGTTGAGGGGCTGGAAATCATTCCCCTTGCTTGTCAGGGTGACAAATACTGTCTTCATGGAAGTGCCAGAGGTTAGGTCAAAAGCTTTCATGAAGTCTTTGCAAGTAAGGTATAGTTATAAAACTGGAGTTTCCTTTGGAAATTTGTGTTTGTTATTTATTGTTGACCTTTTAAAAATCAGTTTTGGGAAATTGTCATGACCCTTCAGTATGAGGCAGAAGTAGTTCAGGAGTTCTTTTTAATAGCTGTACTTGTGTTGTTGCTTCATCATTATTTTGCTTTGTATTCTTTCTGGGCAACCCTCAGCTTTCATCCTTAATGGCACTAATTTGGAAAGCCCAGTTATTGTGACAGAGAGAGGGAAATGTTTTAATTTATGATCTCCCGTTACCTGGCTTTTTATCTGTTCTGTCAGTGGCACAGATTCTTCATTTTAATTTTGTGTCAAAACAAATTAAAAAAAACCAGAAAAGCACTCTGAAATCGCAGCCCAACAAAACCCAGACTGTCTTGGAGATAATTCCTTGAGGCTCAGGCTTGCTTGTACAGGTTTATCACCTTTCTGCCATGACATGTGAACAGGTGCATCTCTCAGCATCGTATTTCCTCCACCTTCATTCCAATTCTCCACCCACCTACCCCTGGTTACTCCCCTGCAATAAGTAAATTGTTTATTTGTTGCTTCTAATTTCTAAAAATGATTCCTTTCACAAAATTCCTTTCCTAAAATATTTTCTGAAGGTACCTTCTTGGTCAACTCCAGTGTAAGGTCTTGCTTCAAGAACATTTCGTTATGTGATGTTGTTTCCCTGATAGCTGCTGGATGATTGTCGTGATCTGTGAGAAACTCACTATGCTGCACAAAGTGAGGTCACACCTTGCAAAGACTGTTGTATGTGAGCTCTGACAGGGTGAAACATTTGAAAATCGGCAATTTTTTACTTCCCAATAAAAAGAATTATTTTTACTTGTATCTAAATTGGGTGACCATGTCAAATACAAAATTTTATATGTTAATATATGAAGATGAGATGTTCATATTATCTTCTGTCCAGTGTACTGAAAGCTCAGCATTGGTCACTTCCATTGGATATCTTTATTCTTCTAGTGTTTAAGTTGACTGAGACTGTGCATGACTGGAGCAGCTTTTTGCCTGACATAAACCACTGGATGAAAGGTGCCTGTGGTTTCACCTTCTCTGCGTATCTTTAGACACCACCTTGTGCTGTGGGATGATACAGGTGGTAGTTGATGCCCACCTGAGTGGAAAAGTCATTCCAACAACTTCGTCCTGGTGCATTTGAGACAAATGCTAATAGCCTGAAAATGCACATCTTGCAATGCCTCATTGCTTAACTGTGGTCCACTTGCTTTCCCACATTTTTACTCCTGTATGGAAAGTGAATGTTAACTATTTGAAGGAGAAATATATTACATAGGATTAGATAACATGAATAATGTGAAAGCCAGGGGTTCTAAAAAACTCAAACCTTTTAATAAAATGGGATGTCAAATATATGAGCATGTCTTTCAAGCAATGATCAAAAAACATGTGAAAAGTTTCATATCCTCTTAAAAGTCAAATAATTATCCACCATCATAAAATTTTTTTGTTAGATGGACACTACAAAGATGAAAGAAAATCTTACACTGCACTTCACAGCTGCCTGAAGCAGGTGTTAGAAATGCAGATTAAGTGTACTGACTAAAGACTATATAAATTTGAAGTGAAAATGCCACTGGTCTACTTGCAGTGCCCCGCACATGTAAAGTTTCAGATAGTTAAATATTAATTTTATTGTGTGAGATAGTGCAGCAGTTAGGGAGAAGGTCGTTGTGCATTTATGATTTTTTTTTCCCTCCTGTAATCTCTTTTATGGTACGTGATGAGCGTCTGACAGAATTTCCTTCATTGTGTGAGTTTTGCTGTGGAAAGGGAATATGTAACACAGGTAGATATATCCACAATGGAAATTTACTTCCCAGTTAGATGTTTTACAGAGATGTGCAGTGCACACACACAATTGTGGGTAAATAAAGTTTCTATAAAGGAAGGGAGCCAGTGTTGGTAGTGTTGCTGTACAAATAAGCTCAACATGAGCCAACAATGTGCCCAGGTGGCCAAGAAGGCCAATGAGATCCTGTCCTGTATAAAATATAGCATGGCCAGCAGGACCAGGGCAGTGATCCTTCCCCTGTACTCTGTGTTGGTGAGGCCACACCTTGAGTATTGTGTTCAGTTCTGGGCCCCTCAGTTCAGGAAAGATATTGAGGGGCTGGAGTGGGTCCAGAGAAGAGCAACAAGGCTGGTGAAGGGACTGGAGCACAAGTCCTGTGGGGAGAGGCTGAGGGAGCTGGGGTTGTTTAGCCTGGAGAAGAGGAGGCTCAGAGGTGACCTCATCACTGTCTGTAACTACCTGAAGGGAAGTTCTGGCCAGGTGGGGGTTGGTCTCTTCTCCCAGGCACTCAGCAATAGGACAAGGGGGCACGGGCTCAAGCTCTGCCAGGGGAAATTTAAGTTGGAGATCAGAAAACAATTCTTTCCAGAGAGAGTAATCAGGCGTTGGAATGGGCTGCCCAGAGAGGTGGTGGATTCACCATCCCTGGAGGTTTTTAAACTGAGATTGGCCATGGCACTGAGTGCCATAATCTGGTAAATGGACTGGAGTTGCAGCAAGGGTTGGACTTGATGATCTCGGAGGTCTTTTCCAACCCAATCAATTGTATGATTCTATTCTAAATCCACAGGCACTGAGACATCTGTGGCTGGCCCTTCAGCACTCTCCTGTCAAAGTGGTGTGAGGTGCTAATTTACGGGTCAGTCTTTTCTGGATTTCTTAGGCTTTGTGTGGATATTATGCTCCATGATGTACAGGTCTCTGACTTGTGTGGGTGATGTGAAGCTTTGGAAGAAGGCACTGGGAGAGGGGTGAGCGTGTTTTCTTCCCACAGCTCAGTAACCTGCTAATAAATTGTACTAGCCTGTGAATTTAATTTTGTCATGACTTATCTGGTGCCCGGAGCTAGTAATCAATCTGTAGGAGGTCTAATTCTCAGATAAATTAGAATTGGAAGTGGATTGGAAGGTAGAGTCTCTTAAAGAAAGTGAGGAGCACTACCTAGTCCCTTGCTCAGCATAAGGCAGTCACTGTTCTCACTTGGGACTGTTGTTAGAATAGAGTGGTGAAATGTCCACAAAAGCCCCATATCTGGCTGGTGGAGGAGACAGTAACAGGGGCATGGTGCTGTCCTCCATCAACCAGAATGACTGCAAGGGATGGATAGCTTTTCCAGGATTTTTTCTTAGTAAGTAGTCCCTGGATCTGCTAGCTCTAAAATATGTTGTTGTATGAGTACTTCCTTCTTTTTTTTTCTTTTGCATAAACAGTATTGTTTTTTCCATCAGCTCCTATTATATAGGCAGCATTTCTGTTAGTGGAGGAACTAGTCCATGGTCTGTAAATATTCTGTATCTGGCTGTGAAAGCTTGGCTGTAATAAGTGGAACAGATATTTAAGTGTCCAATGCATCCTGGGAAATAAATGGCATGCAGTTAGCAAACCAGTTTTTTGGAATTTGAAAGGCCTACAAATGACTCTGTTTTGCATGCCTCTACTTTATTTTTTTTCCCATAAGAACAAGTAAATCCCAGATGCTTCACTGTTTTCCATGCACCTCTACCCATAGGCACTTAACTGAGCTCAATTTATCTCTTATTTCTGATAGCCAGTGCTTAGAGACACACACTTTCGTTCCTTCAGTGACATTATATCTTTCCCTGTGCTACAGAACATTATGTCTTTCCCTGTGCTACAGAACTGAGTTTCCTACAGTGGGTGCAAAATCATGTGAAGTTGTATAAGGTCTCCAGAAAGGCCACTTGGTGAGTTCATAATACAGATAATGCACTAACTACAATAAACCAGTTAGCAAAATAAGTGTCATTTTTACTCTAGCCTTGACTCGTGTTTCAGTAAGGTTTTTCTGGTCCCTGACTTTGAGAAACAGCTTCTATCCCTCTTCCTTACTTTGCAGGCCAATTAATGTAGAACAGATTCATTTTATAGACTGTGTAGTGTCCCCAGCAAAAAACTGTTACATGAACTCATGCATAAAATATATTTACTACTATTGCTTTCCATATTTTTAGTAGGTAGTTAAAATACAAGCTAAGAGCATCACTGTAGCACAAGCAGCTTGCAAAATAATAAAATCTAGATGAGGCCTAATATTTATAGAGTACTGCCTTATTGCTTAGCTTAGTCACTCAGTTAATAAAAGTATAAGAATGGTTTTGCTGCATGCTTTTTTTCCCTCTCCCCTACTCACCCTTCTTGTTACAGTGTGGCTTCCCAGCAAAGCTGGCCTGTCTGCCATTTTGTCTTCCAGTTCCAAAATCTGATCAATGTCTTCAAGCCTGAGAGCTAAACCAGAATTTTATCATTACTATCTCAGCTGGCTTATCCTGAAGCAGAGTTAGTGGAGAGCTGTTCTTCCCCTCACTCACAAAGGTCTGTCAAAATGGGATATGTCACTCCAAAGACATTTGGAAAAATGTGTTATGAGAGTCCTCCTACATCAAGCTGTGGCATAATTATTGCACCATAAGTGCTTGCAAAGCATTATGCTGGTTCCTTTTTTATTTTTCAATCTGATTTCTCTTAACTCTTGGGATTAAAATTGTTATGCTAATTCAGGCAACTGCACAGTCCAGTGCCAGCTGAACTTGTATTGAGAATATCCCAAGCCAATGTTATCAAATATTATACAGAAAACTATACAGTCTGTAATATATGGGAAGAGGTATAATTTGTTTTATTTGCTGTTTGAATTATTTTATAAGCTGTTAAAAATCCTCTGCAGTCTCTTGCAGTTGTTGTGCTTTCTTTTAGGAGCAGGAAAGGTCACTGCTGATAGAAAAACCACTGTGATTTTATCACTCTGTTTCATAAAGCTGTTCAAACACCCTGGAGTAGTGAGGTACAGATTTTAAGACTTCTAGGTGTGTGTTTTTCTGCAGGGATAGTTACTGTCCCTAGGCTATCCAGTTAATTTTTTTTGCTATGTCCCTGGTGCATGGATTTCCTAAAGCCCTGTCAGAGTAAGAAGTTTCTTCCTCTTTGGAGAACTACCAAGGTGAAGGTCCATCAGTCATGAGAGTTCAGTCAAGCACTGACATGTCCAGGCAGATTAAAAAGAGGTTTGTGACAGAGCTGGGGTTTGGGACAGGAGAGCTCTGGAGAGCAAGAGATCTAAATTAAGATGATACACTAGATAAGTAAGAGAGTGTGGGCAGATCTCTGGGGAGTGCCTGGATTGTGCTGCCTTCTGTGCAGAGGGGAGAACAGCAAGTTTTGGCACAGGCTATACTGGGGTTGTCCTGAGGCAGCCCCTGCCTGGGAGCTCCTGTTTCGGCAGGAAGGTGCACATACCACAACTGTCCTGGATGTTCCCCCTGCACAAGTGCTGGGCATCCTCTGCCCATCTGTTGTTCTCGCTCCCAGAGTTTCTTCTCATCACAAAATACGGGAGGCTTCATCCAAATAGTCATTTAAGAACTAGCACTAACATAACATGTTTATGCTGAGGTGGGAACATGGCTCTTCAGGGTGTTAACTTCAGGTAACAGCTGCCTTTGTGATACATTTCCCAATTACATTTTCCAGATTCATTCTGTTCACAAATATCCCAGTAGAAAAATAATTGGGTTATGACATTATATAAAGAAGTTCTCGAACTGAACTCAGAGTTCAGTTTTCATGAATAATCAGGCAATAATCTTGTAGAGGTTTTGGGTGCTATCCTCTAGGTTTTACAGGGAATATCATAAGCCATGGTGAAAAGCTAATCAGCTGGGCAAGATGCCTTGTGCCACTAAGATTCTTTCCAATCACCTATATATAATTTCAATGAATATTTAGCAAATTAAAGAGCTATTCTAAGGTGTTTTCATGAATTTATAAGTACTACATTAGCTTCCCTCATGCTTGAGCTGTGTAGGGGAGCGTTTGTCCTTCTGCCACCCAGGAGCTATGGTGCAGATTAGGCTGTGCATGCCTGGCATAGTGAAGGTGCAGTGTGGGTGGGTGCATTAAAAGCATGTGGACAGAAATTTTTTGGACATCTTTTGTGAAAATGTTATTTTAAGAATTAAGGCTTGGTTATAAAAGGAAATTTTTTTGTCTCATTTTTTTTTTGAATTCTGAGCTTACTTTAGCTCTAGAACAAAAGTGTGGAATATCACTGTGCTATATTAGAACACAAATACATTTGTCACAGTGTGAATGTGTCCATACCTTAGAGTAACCTTGAATTAGCTATTGCAGAAATGCCTGCATTTACTCTGTGTTACACAAATACCATGAGTGTCTCAAAAGCATGTGTTTTTTCTGTGCTTTCCATTGACATGTGCCAAAGGGGATTTTTCACTGTGATTCAGTAGTTGTGCACGTGACTGTTTTAACTACAAAACTGTTGGATTTGCACTTGAGAGTATAAATATTTGAGTGAAACATAGAGCTGTATCTGCTTAGGCATAATCTCATACAGTATCTGTGCTGGCAGAGCATCTTGCATAGACAGCATTCCTATCAGGGGCTGCCTTGCTGACTTCCTATTCCATTTTATAATGTGTTGAACACCACTGCTCATGCTCCAATAAAGGAGAGAGGGAGAGAAGAAACCTTTTCAGTATAATTCTTATGATAATATCTTTCTAGAGCCTGGGATTTTTTTTATTAGAAATTCTCAGAGGTTTTGTTGTGTAAATCATAGGAGAAACATTCCTGAAGTCCTTAAGAAAGAACTGTTCTTTTCCCCTGTATCATGATAAATGTAGCAATTGTGTGTGTATACTGGAATAGATCATATTGAACATCCCCTGAGCTCCGTTTGCAGACAAGTCCTATCTCCACCATGACAAAATTCCCATAAGAGTTTAAATTATTAATGCCCTGGAATCTGCGGGGTTCAGCAGATATGTTCAGCGTTATTGATGGCAAACTTTATCCCTTTATTCCTGAGACACATAATGAAATAGGGAGTCCCTCAAATAACTGCATTTCGTGTTTAGGCTAATTTTGTAGAGGCCAGTGGGCTTTGCCTTAATGTGTGTAAATACAATTTTTATGTTTTACAGGAGATTGTGTGGTAGCTGGGAATGAGATTGATTTGGCACTAATTTATGAATCCTTCTAGCATTCTCTGTGTGCTGCACCCTGTGTGGGCAAGATGCTCTAATTACACTTACTCTATATAATGAGAGCTTTTAATGACAATTACTGATTGTAGTTACGGATGTTTAGGGACCATTTTTTCTAGCTTAAGATGATGTATTGACTTTTATAAGAGAAGACTTTTATTTTCACTTTGTGCAGTATTTCTCCTTCTTCCCCCCAGCCTTCACAACTGATAGGCTGACTGGTGAAGCTGCTGAAGTATTGCCACAGAGAATTTTTGTTCAGTTAATTTTGCTTCAGGAGTTACCATTTTTCACTCTTTTTTATTTCTGAATTCAAATCAGCACATTCACATGTTCTTTTCCATAGCAATTTAGTATTTGGAGTGATGTTATACAAGTTGCATTTGTTTTAGATAACAAGATAAAACTCCGCTTCGCTCTGAATATTTCACTGCCATGTTAAGCAAACCCATTTTCAAAAGCTTCATTTTCTCTTAATGTACTGGTATAAATGACATTTTAATGTGAGGGTGTCAGTTTTAAATAGGAGTAGGTTTTATCTTTGTTCCAGATTTCAATTAAATTAATTTTTGTGAAAAACAGTGATTCCATTTGCAGTCCCAGATTGCAAAGTTGCTTTGCATAGAGTCTACTCACTTTTTTTAAGGAAAGCTGAGAGTGTGCTTCTCATTGACTGTTGTCTTGAAATATAAATAAAGATTTGGGCAGCTTCCAGTTTAGCGGTCACTTGAGAAAGCGAGATATCAATAATTGAAAGAACAGTTTAACACTTGTGAGGAAGAGAGCGTTTAAAGATTTTGACTGGTTGGTTGGGTTTTTGCCCTTTCACTTTCATTTGCTAGTTTTTTGGGAGCATAGGGATGTCTTTCATTGCTTCGGTGCCTGCTGCTGGCAGTCTGGATTTGATATGGGAATTGAAGTCTTCTTGTACTCCAGGGAAGCTAAAGGAGAGAACAAATTACCCGTTGTCCTTAGTGGTGCTGATGGCTGTTCATTCCCACACAGCTTGTTGTGCCTTCTGTTGTCCTAACACAGCTGGCAGTGGGACTAGGCTGGAAAATGGACCTGGTCATAGAATCATCATAGAATCGATTGGGTTGGAAAAGACCTCCGAGATCGTCAAGTCCAACCCTTGCTCCAACTCCAGTCCATTTACCAGATAATGGCACTCAGTGCCACATCCAAGCTCAGTTTAAAAACCTCCAGGGATGGGGAATCCACCACCTCTCTGGGCAGCCCATTCCAATGCCTGATTACTCTCTCTGGAAAGAATTGTTTCCTGATCTCTAACTTCAATTTCCCCTGACAGAGTTTGAGCCCGTGCCCCCTTGTCCTATTGCTGAGTGCCTGGGAGAAGAGACCAACCCCCACCTGGCCAGAACTTCCCTTCAGGTAGTTACAGACAGTGATGAGGTCCCCTCTAAGCCTCCTCCAGGCTGAACACCCCAGCTCCCTCAGCCTCTCCCCACAGGGCTTGTGCTCCAGTCCCTTCACCAGCCTTGTTGCTCTTCTCTGGACCCGCTCCAGCCCCTCAATATCTTTCCTGAACGGAGGGGCCCAGAACTGAACACAATACTCAAGGTGTGGCCTCACCAATGCAGAGTACAGGGGAAGGATCACTTCCCTGGTGCTGCTGGCCACGCTATTTTTGATACAGGACTGGTCTGAGTATCATCCTTTCCATGTTTGCATGGCTTTCTTGTGCTTTGTTCTGTTTTAAATCCTGACCATGGCAGTAGTCTAGTTTATTGTACCAGTGTCGTAGTGAGAAGATGGTATTCCAGGATGTGGGAACAGAAAAAAAAGGTTAGATGAAGAGAAAAAAGAATGGCAGCTTCTGGAATTAATTTATAGGTGAAGACAGAACTTATGTAAGCAACCCATAAGAAAGATTGTCAGTGTACTTTCTGTGGTCTGCAAACAGTGAGGCCTTAAGTCTGACCTCAGTATTTTACAAATAATATTTATATGTACTTCACATTTATTTGCTAATTCTGCTCAAATGGTAACAATAGGCTTTCATGAAGCCAGTTCAGGTCTTCAGTAGAAGGAACCAATTGTTCTAGTGTGGGATATGGTTTTCAGAAGGAGTTTGTGAAGTTAGAGTCTTAATCTGTCACTGTTATCACAATTGATCAATGCTTTCTGAAAGTATTGAGTAAACACAGGGGCTTTATGACTGAAGTATTGGAGACACTGGTGTCTGTTAATTGAGTTCATACTTTTGGACTTCATTGGATAACCAGAAGTGCACAGATAATAACTGATACAACCAGCTGGGTTAAACAGAAAACAACGGTTGTCTCCTAGATCTGGTAATAGACAAGCAAGAATGCCATTTCCCTTTGTTCTGGGGTTGGTTCATAAGCACTTGTGTGACAGTGCTTTGCTGTACAGGCTGTTTGACCTGTGCCCAGGACTAAAATGGAGCAGATCTCGGTTGTGGTCACCAGAAGCAAACACCAGCCTGCCATTATTGGATCCAGTCTCCGAATCCCACAACCTTACACAGGTGTAGGCCGTGATTAGTTTTGCTTCCTAGCAGAGGACATCTCAGATACACATTGATCTTCTTAAGTGGAGGAAACCTGGGCCATGGAACCAGGATCTTAGTCCAGAGAACAGCAATACACAACATGGGTGGCAGAGAAGGATGTGAGTGGCGCACACAAGGTCAAGTGCAGGGAGGCACAACATCATAAGAGCTGTCTGGGAAAAGCGACAACTCCCACTTTCTGTCTCCCAGTAACACTCGCTATCAGTTGGAATTGCAAGAACCTCAGATAAAAATAGGAAAGGAACAGAACTGGACTGCTTACTTTCTGAGCAGACTTGTATCTCTGCAAGCAAGCTTAGCCTCTGGTGTCAAAAGTGGAAATGTAGCCTGAGAGAACAAGGATGTCGGCTCAGGCTTAGCCAGCCTGTTCTGTATGGTGATTATTTTTAGTCTATCTCTCACACACACTTCTTCCCCTCATCTAGTGATGAGTCAAGGCTTTAATTTTCTAATTACCCTTAGCAGGAACCACTCATCAGGAAAGCATAGAATCATGCATTCCAGAAAATTAATTTCTTTTTCACAAGTCTTGTGCAGCAAGAGTTACCCCTGGAAAAATCACAGACTGATTTCTTTGTTCTTCTGTCATTGCTTTTGTGACTCTTGCATTTGTGCCAAGCCATCTTTCCTGTTCTCGTGGTTCAGCGGCCATATTTTTGGCATTGTGTGACTTCTCTTTCTCACAAAAGAACCAACCCTTTCAGAACTGGTTCCCAAGTCTCTTTATGTGCTGTAAATGGGGTGGTGATTGCAGCTCCCAGCCTATGTATTGTCATTTCCAGTATTCTCTTCCTGAGTCTCCCACATCTATGTAATTCAAAGGCCTCTCCACAATTAGTGAAAAATATGCTGTTGTACTGGAGAGGAGACCTTCTGCACTGGTGTGTCATTTGTTCTGTGGCCACACTTTCCACCTGGTGTCAGGCCTGTAGCACAGGGAGGTTTATTGTTGTGTTGGCAGAAGGTGTTGGGGGTCACAGTAGCACTGTGGATCATGAATCAAAGCTTATCCCTAATGGACAGGACAAAAAAGGTGTATCACAAGGACTACAGAGCCATGGTAAGAATTATTGTGTAGGACAGCATAGTATTTTAGAGAAAATACATTTTTGAAGTTTATATGCTTGGACTGTTACTTATTTTCTTGGTTCACAGATGTTTTTCCTCTTAAGGACCTTTGAAAATACATCTGAGAAAGTAAAACTGAGGGTGAAAAGTATGCAGGGATTTGCTCTGTGACCACAGAGAAACACTTTCAAATAAGTTTTAAGTGGAGTTAGATGTCATTACCTGCTGGAAATGACATCTTGGATGTCTAATGTCTTCTTTAGAACCTTTCCCTATAACTGTGGAGTGATCAAAAGTTGGTTTTGTCTAACAAAGATACAGTAGCCTTTTCAGGAAACATGTTGTTGTGGAGGTTTGAGGGTATATCCTTTGCTTATTAGTATAACAGGAGTCTGTTAGGTCAGATATTGCTGGGTTTTATGGCACCTGCCACAGTAAGATCTTTCTCTGGGGTCCTGCAGAAGACTTAAGTGGTGCATGTTTTATTTTGTACAGCCCTGAACAATGATAAAATGTCTGGCAGAGAAGTGTTTCATGGGATGCTTTGGATAGTCAAACCAGAGTCACTTTAAGGTGAATTTGAGATCATTAGAAGCTTTCAGTAGGTCATTCTACATTCTACACAAGTGAAAAAAACCTCAAGCAGGTCAAACCCCAAACCTGACCTTTTAGGAGAAATGTTATGATTTTTGAACTAACCTTGTTTGGGGGAAAAAATGGGGCAGGAGAATGGATTCCAAAGTGGCATTTGGCAATACTGTGTATTTCAGTGAGGACATCCGAGCGGCTCACGGTTCATTGCTGACGCCTGACAACACTGAAGATCCTTAAACTTCTTTCTTTGTTTGCTCCGCTGCTTTGATAGAGCAAGTAACGTTCCTTTAAATGCTGCAATTGTGTGGGATTATACTACATGCCACAAATACAGGATATATTTTCCTAAATGTTTTTCTTGGTGTGCTTCAACTTAACCTGTTTTTGAGGGTTCTTTGGTAGACAGAGGCAGGCTGCTCAGAATGACAAATGTTCTTGTCCAGTAAATGTCAGTTTTTTTACAGACACCTTTGAGGTTTTTGCAGCACTTTCAGAAGGGAAGTGTGATCCAGCAAAATAGAATTTTTTTTTATTCTTTTTCTTTCTTTATTAATCTGAGGTGCAATTCCTCACTGATGTCTCTGGTGTCAGTCAGTTTAAGAGGTGACAACCCTGCTTTCTGCTCCTCTCATGCTGCAAAAAAAGGTGCCAACATTTTGGTTTCTTGGGCTGTGTTTCAGACCAGAACAGGGAAATGAACTGAGTTTTAAAAGAAAAATCAGGGGTTTATTTCCCCAACTTGATTGTGGTCTCTGGTCTTCTGTAGAAACAGTTCCATGTATGCCTCAAGAAGAGGAGATGGTTAACTGGCGAAAGGAGAGAACGCTAAGGATAACAGGTTTTGCTAGGGAAGACTGAAGTGAAGCTGTGGCTTGTGTAAACTTAAAAGGTAGAATTCTCCCCTCATGAAAATCAATGGAAAAGGCTGTTCTGGTGTCAAAGTGCAAGGTTTCTTTACTTAATGTCTTTCTACAAAACAGAAGAATTTGAAGGAGCAGTTGCTTTTTTTGTGCAGTTGTTCTTTTGGGCTTCTTTTGGTGTTTTGAAGTTTATCTTGTCAAGTATTGAAGTGCTCCAAGCTATAGTCCAAAAAAAACCAATCAAAGATGCTTCATATTGCTCTCTTGTTGACCTTATCTCTCTCTGCAACTGCCTGAAAAGAGACTGGAGCAAGGTGGGGGTTGGTCTCTTCTCCCAGGTAGCGAGCGACAGGATGAGAAAAAACGGTCTCAAGTTGCATCAGGGGAATTTTAGATTGGGTATTAGGAAGAAATTTCTTCATGGTGGTTGGGCATTGGAACAGGCTGCCAAAGGAAGTGGTGGAGTCACCATGCCTGGAGGTATTTAAAAGATGTGTAGATGTGGCACCTGAGAACATGGTTTAGTGGTGGACTTGGCAGTGCTGAGTTAACGGTTGGACTCAATGATCTCAAAGGTCTTTTCCAAACTAAATGATTCTATGATACTTGCGATGTGGGTGTCATTAGAAAAGTGAACAAAAGCTTGCTAGAGTATCCCAGTCAGATGGAATCTGAACTCTTTTGCATCTTGTATAAGAAGTCAGAGGAGAAATGCCCTTTGTGGGTACCAGTGATGTATCAGTTGAGTGTGGGGCTACACTGCTCCAGAGGAGACCTCTTGTCTATCTTATCTGCTGCTTAATGAAGCAAAGTGGAGGAATCCCCAGTCCTTATTGATCTACATACAGGTCTTCTTATGCCCCCAAAAGTGGACAAAGAAACAGTGTTTTCTGTATTTTTAAATGTTTATATGAACTGTGGCATACATATAACACAGAGGAGTGTTCTTTGTTTCTTCTTCCAGTAACCAGTTTTATCAAATGCCACCTCTTGCCTTCCTGCTGATCAAGCAGTAGCAATCAGCACAAAACCAATATTTTGTATTTAATGCTTCTTTTTAATTCAGTGTTTTTGTCAGCCTGTTACACATAATTTTATGAAAATTGCTTTGAATGCTCTGGGTGTGCTCTCTGCAAAGTCTTGTCTTGTGCTCTGCCTCGATACCTTGTGCTTGAACTCACTGTGGAAATATCTCCTTTGTCCATTCTTTTCCAGAGCACATAGGTAGGTGTGCTTGTTCACTTTGGGCCGTCACTGTGTCTTGGTTTGAGATAAGCAACTGCCAACCCCCCCAAGCACAGAGAGAAAAGCCTCCCTCCTAACACCAGGGAAAGGGAGGAAAAGAGAGGAGAAAGAAAAAAACCACTTCAAACTGCATTTATACTAAATCTACATGTATTTTTCACAGAAAGAAAGAGACAATTAGAAGAGAGTACAAATATACACTCACACAAGTCTACAACAACAAGTTCCCCACCTCAACTTCTTAACGAACACACAAATTCTACTGTCTTAACTACACATTACTTAAGAAGAAGCTTATTCCCCAGGGAGACAAACCCAAGCAGAAAGGAGAGACCCAGAACAACACAATTTACTTTCCTGAGATACCCTGTGAGCCAGTGGTGGGCCTGGTCCTCTCCATCCCCCCTGGGACAGCATCGTGAGTCCTCCCAAGAGGAGGGCTGAGAAGCGACTGCCTTAACCACTCCCACACTGGTTCCTACTTCCCTGGAGATGATGTCATAATGTGGTATGGAATACAAAATTACTGGCTAGAAGAGGTCAGCTGTTAGCTCAGCCCAGCTCAAGTCAGCTGACAGCTTCGGCCTAGTCCAAACTTCAGAGCCCAAATTTAGGCCCACCTTGGTGAACCCATAACATTCTGTTAACTTCTGTGACTCTTGAGGGATTTTTGTTAAAAATCCAGATTAAAAAAAAAAGCAGGGGGATGGGGACACCAAGGAAACCAGACAAACCCCATCATATATCTATTTGTCTCTTTGCTTCCTTTTCTGTCCTCTGGGATTTTTTAATGTGTGTCTCATAAGTCAGGTTATAGACTTTTGGAGGAAGAGATTGCCTGATAAATACATACAGTTCACTGCACATTGGGTCATCTAACCATTTAGTGCTATAGTAAAACAAATAATGTAAATAACTCTGTTCTAGTGCTGAGAATCCCCTGTTAATTTGTAGGGGAGAACTTATATCTTCCTTTTTCAGGTTTTGTTTCTCCTGTACGTGTGTATGGAGGTTGCATACAGATGAAATAGGAGACTGATTAACTGGCAGAGTAGAAAAATCAGTGCAAACAGTGACTCTGGCAGTTTGACAACCATTTGCATACTAAACTGAGCAAAAAAGAGAGGTGCTCTTTAGTCTGTTTCAGTCACAGCAGCCTAATGAATTGTCCATAGCTATGTAAGTTATTAAACATAATTCGTGCTTGAGATTTTTTTGAAAGAGTTTATTGTGTTGCATTTAAAGATAATCTGTTGGTACTTCAGTACAAAAATGAGGATTTATGTTTTCACTGTACTGTTGAGTAATTTGAGCTTGTGCCACTTTTTTTAAACTTACTTGGATAATACTCCTATCTGGCATTTCATTATACCAATAATATTTGAGGAGGGTGAGTGTTAAAATTGTGTACAAGAAGACCATTTAAGAATCCTTATTCATTCATTTCATTAACATTTAGCTGCCTGTGTTCTCTCCATATGCAATCAAGGCAACATTTAAGAAAATACTGTGTTCAAATATGCCATTTCACAGAAGAAAGACAAAGTTTGCCAGGGTAAAGGGCGAGGTCATCAATTTGTATTCACTGAATGTGTCATATATTGCATAAAGAGGACTTGATCAAACCTTTTTAATGTTCTTCGTTGAAAAGGTTGAAAGGAATACTACTCTAATTGTCTACATTGTATTGGCACAAGAAGGACAGATTGCTACCAGAGAGCTCTTCATAGGTTTGCCCTTCAAAGGGTTGCAAGTGTGTGATAAGTGAGATCCTGTTCTGGAACGGGAATGCCTCGATACCAGTAAGACAAATGCACATACATCCATCTGCAGAATTTCACCTAATCCAGATGCCCTAATGTAGAACTCATTGATACCACAATTCATTTACTGGAGTTGTTTGGATTTAAAAAAAAAAACCCAAGAATTTATTATTCCCTTTAATTTTAAGACTAAACATGTCCCAGGATGGGCATAAACAAACTAAATGTACAGATGAACATGTGCTTTGTATCTTGTTGACCATTGATGGTCAGACGGCTTCAAAATACACTTTTTATCATGTCTCATTCCCAAGCCAATTTCAAAAATTATGGCAGTTCATGTTTTTTGCTTTTTATATACACATTAATGGGGTAGTTAGCTTTTCAGGCCAACTGGAACAGGATGCTATGTTTATATTAATGAATTTTCTCTTTCAAAGTTTTCCACACTTCTTTATGAAAGTGAATTTGCCTTTATTGGGCACATGTCCTGCTCACCTGAGTTTCTGTAGAATTTTGCAGTGCCTGAAAACCTTTCCCTGTTGAACACCTTATTATTCCATTGGGGATCAGATTTTGTTCAACCATTTATTTTTATCTGTCCTCTTTGTCCAAAAGAACAACTATCGTGTTGCTGGAGAATCTGATGCATTTTGCTAGCAAGCCTGTAATAGTGGAGTGCATAATTTGGCAAGAGCTTGGGGCTATTCTCCCAGTTGTTGGACATTTTACATCCCTCAGCCACCAGCGGCACATCTTGATTCATTAGAGCACAGGGAAGGGGTGGGCTTTGTGTCCTCCGTAGCGGGGGGAATGTTTGCTCCATGCTCGTTGCGAGGCCTGTGCTGCAACACACCAAGGCAGAGGATCCGCAGAAAGCATCCAATTGTGAGCAGAGACAGCAGATCTTAAATAATAGTCACACTGACCAGAGGCTGTAGCTGCAGGTGTGCTCACAGAGGCTTGTGCTGCGGAAGGATTTATTTCTAGATTCTGTGCCTGAGTCTCACTCAGAACAGAACTTCAGTGGGAAGTGAGATTTTGTGCCACACTGGCCTTTCAGCCTATTTTTTTGAACCTGCTGTTCTTTCACAGTTCTATCTGCAGGCTATTAGGGAGCTTTCTGTTGGATCCATTAGTCTTCAAGGACTTAATTAAATTGTACACTGTAATTAATCTGTCTTCTTAATTTCCAAAGTTCTCCTAGTCTGTAGGTTAGAAAACAGCAGGGAGAGGATCTGTGGTTACTCAGTTGTATTATGAGTCTGGGTGGAAAGGAATATTTTTTTTAATGAAAATAAGTTTATACATGGATAGATGGGACTGTATTGCAGCAAACATAAAATCTGCCATACTGGAACAGATTGAATATTCCTTTTCTATCAGTGGCCAAGGGCAGAGAGTTAAGGAACACTGGTTTAAAGTTCAGGGCATTCATATATGTCACTTTCCCCCTGAAAGTTCTTATACCCTCCAGCTCTCTATTTCCCAAACTGGTTAAAACTTCTGCATATGTAATAAATTTCAACAGATTTATCTTTTGGGGGTTTTCTTTTCAACCCAGGGATGTGCATTCAGTTGTAAAAGAAAAATAATTTTAAGGAAAGAAATGTCTGCAATGAGGATTCTTCTGTTAACTTTAACCAGAAGTTTCTGCCATTTCTTCATGCTGCTTCATTGCTACTGTGGGTATTTTATTGAAATAGTAGGGCACTGGTGTCTCAGTGGATCACGCACTGAATGGAAAACAGATAACTCTTTGAATGCCAATTTTTGGAAATAAAGAAATACTACCTACAGGGCAAAGGCACAGCTATAATAGCTCAATGGAAAGGGGCATCAGAAAAACTTGCATTTGTTTGCTTCTTGGTTAGGACTGTCATTCACTGGGGACATCATTCACTTCAGGAGACTAGTCTAAAGTTTGGCTTTTGGGATAAGGAACAAACAGGAACTGTTTGGGTAAAGCCTGCTATTTGTAATCTGACCTTACTCTGCCTTTTCTCTTTGTTGTTTTATATATATGCCTTCTGATAATTTCAGCTGTATATCTTGATTTTTCAAACAAAACCTCTGTGCAAAAGAGTATCTTTGAGTAGTCAAAAGCATGTAATTTCAATAACTTTGACTCTTTCAAATCAAAGTTAACTAGTTGAGAGATGATTTTATTTTAATAGCCACATCCTTTAATTGCATTACTTCTCACATTATTCATGCTGGGAAGATGCCTTTAAGTTTCATCTTTATTTAGTCTTTCTGGGGCACTGTGAGCAATCTGAGATAATATAGTTGGTTTTATTGGGGTTTTTCTGATCTAGTAATCACTAAAAGAAGTAAGCCATAATTAAACACGGTGCCTGTGAAAGTCGTTGCTGATCCTTTGAGTCTATGCTCACTATTTTGAGCATGTGCATCCTAACAGGACTTGTATCTTTTGTGATCTGAGAGGAGTGAGGGGTTAGAATGATGAACTATTGAAAAAAAGCCTCACACCAACGTAAAGTTTGTTTAGTCTGAACAATCTGTGGTTCAACTGCAACTATTTTTTATTTATATATTTCCTTTGTGTTGTTGTATAGTGAGCTCAATTTTCATAATATTACCTTATGTTAGACCTTGAAAGTCTGTAGGTGTGTATGCAGATGTAGAATAGGGCAGTGCGTGGAGGGAGGAAGCTTTTCAGTGTTTTGCTGGTGTTGGCTGGCTCTGATTCATGTGTTACAAACCTGTGTGTAATCCTGAGATCCCTGCAGATTAGGGGCAGTGTGTCACTGATAGGCAGTGCCAGGGTCAGGAAATACGGGCCAAGCCCATAGTATGATACCAGGACAGTGGTTTGGTCTGGAAGAGTAGGTACCTGCCATCTGAGCAGTCAGGCTAAGAACTGGGATAGAATAGAATTGCAAAATCATAGAATTGATTGGGTTGGAAAAGACCTCCGAGATCATCAAGTCCAACCCTTGGTCCAATTCCAGTCCGTTTACCAGATCATGGCACTCAGTGCCACATCCAATCTCAGTTTATAAACCTCCAGGGATGGTGAATCCACCCCCTCTCTGGGCAGCCCATTCCAATGCCTGTAAAGAGATAAAGGGGTGTCCAAGCATCAGAGTTGAGCTGTGACTGCAGGGCCTCAAAGCTCATATGAGGGGAGTCTTTTTTCTGAAGAAGGGACAGGACTGGAAGTCCCATTCCTGGCTATGGGTGTCCAAATCCATAAGCCAGAGGTACTCTGTGTTCTGCTTCCTGCTGTCTGCAGGCTGGTGCCCATGGTAGCTGGGAATAAATTATTCAGCTTATACAGGTCAAACACAAACGATTTTGAACTCTGCATGTGGAACACTTCTGTTTCTTTCCCTTTTCCTTCCTTTGAGCAAGGCAAGGTTGCATCAAGTTCCCTGTCTGTGCTTTCACTGTCCATGTGCAGTGGAAAGTGTTGGCAAAGTGCACTGTAATAAAGATAAGCTGCTTTCTCCCTTTCTACACCTCAAGTCCAGGTGGGTAAATCTCTAATGCAAACATGAGCTGCAGAAGCTGAGGAACAGCAGCTGTTCCTGAATAGAATGTTGAGATAAGCTGGGAACTAACTAAACCTGAGCTTCTTTCTGTGGCCACACTTGACAGCAGAGTTTAGAAAGCATATGAAGAAAATACAGCTTCTGCTTGCAAATTCAAATTACTTAATACATGAAAGGATATGAAAAGCAAAAACCTTAATTATGTTGTTATTCAAGATGTATAATCAGATAATGAAAAGTGATATTTATACTGTGTCTGCAGACCTACCACTGTTTTCTTCCCTAGCCCTCTATAATTTTAAGGTAGCAACACAGCAAGTAGCATCCTGATTTGACCTTATGTGCCTCACTGTTCAGCTCAGTGGTTTCCCTGCAGAAACAGAAACTGACACTGCCTCACTCGAATTTTCTTCAATCAATATAGTGTGGCACACTACAAATTATCCAGTAGAATAGTATTAAAAAACCCTTATCTATTGATAACAGTTGGCTAGAGAAATAGGGTTTTATTTAAGAGCTTTCAAAGTATTTTTTTACTAGTGAAATGGGACTTTATTAAATAAATTATGTATTGTGTTACTTTTAAATGCAGGCGTTCTTTTCAGCTGGTTTTAGCAATGTAGAATTCCTCTGTATTAGCCTGTAGAGTAAATGAGTGTTCCTGTACACCTCAGGGGTAGCTATATAACAATATTTATGCATATATTTCTGTAACTTTTAGAACAAACCCTCAGAGGTTATGTGTTGTGTGAGTGCAAGTCTACAGCAGCAAACCTGTTAATTTGCCTGACTAGAAATATTAACCATACTATATCAAATAACTGCCAGTAACAATTCCCCACCATTCCCTGTGACTTCATTTTAATTGATTTTTTTAAACTTCCAGCTTCTGAGATTTCGTTTACTCTGACAGAATGTTTATTAAATGTGTAAAAAGAAAATTGTTTTGTAAATTGTTTGTGAGAGTGTTTTTATCTCCCATAAATTGGTGGCTCATTTAACGTTTTTCACCTACCTTTGTTTTCCACCCCTGTGCTCTGCCTCATTTGTTTCCTTATTGGATTTGGTGATTAAATACTGATCAGCTGCTGGCCTGATCAGCTGTGCGTGTTGCTTTCTTTTAAACATTGCTCATATACACCCTGAGGACAGGGTTACATACACAGTTATAAACAGAGTGGGGGATGCTTAGTGGTACCGTTTGCTCTGTTTTACAAATGACAGTGAGCTCGACAATGGGTGTTTGTTAAACTGGTCACTGCAATAGACCTCTGTGTTCAGCAGAAATTTGTGACACCCAACTGTCCAAAAGGACTGTCAGTTGGTTGCTTTCCTTTGCAGAGCTGGAGTTTGTGTTCAGGCCTCTGACATGGAACAGAGAATTGGTAATGCTTTTATGAGTTTTTTTTTTTCTGTTGTGTTCTCTTTTTTTTTTTTTTTAGTTTAAGATACCATATTTTTGTTCATAATACTGTGCAGTCTCTTGTGTGTTGCTGTGAAGATTCATGCAGGAACATGGAATTTAGATATGAATCTAAGTGATGGTTTTGTCTTTAAAAAGCAGGGGGAACAGGCAAGTGCTATCTCTGAATGATAAGAAAAGATCAGGATAGTAAGGGAAATCCTCAAAGGATTTAGACTGTACTTCAACTGAAATACCAGTTTGTTTGCTGGCAGTTATCAAAACATATTATTTCTGCTTAAAATAATTATTTTTGAGTCACTAAATCCTATGAAATCACTGGAAGTTTAACAGGAACAAAAGGGATCTTAAAAACTGGTATTGTGTACTGTGAATTTGTAACTTTTGATACACTGGTGCAGCTGGTCATTGGGCTGACTTCAGCACTTCATGGTTCAAATACAGTCCTTGTCCAAGTCCCTTGGAATCAATGCATCTATATTGCATCTAAAGCTGGGCCATCACAACTCTGAAACATGTATTTTCATTTGCTTGCCCATAGCTTTATACAAATGGTCCCTACTGACTCCAGTGAGAGCCTCAAATAGTAATTCCAGGCCAAAATTTGGCTTTTAATTGTTTTCTTCTCTTTCAGAAGTTCATTTAAAATGAGCTGAACAGTTCTATAAAGTGTTGGTTCTTCCAGGGACAATTTAAATCCCTTTGTTGCTGACTTGGGGACAGCTGGTCTGATAACAGAAAGCTGTTTTGCTGTCAAGATTTCAATAGTAGTTCTTGATACACTGAGACTTTTTGCAGATATTTGCAGCATGTGAGGTAATGAATATTATTTCAGGAATACAGTTGTCTGTTACAGTGTGCATTAGCAGCTTTTTTATGCTTTTTAAAGTCATGGCAGGTAAACTTTTCAAAATATCTGATTTTATTTCAATGGGACTTTCACTTTTAAGCTCCTTATTCTATTTCTAAGTTTGTTTGTTTGTTTTTCAGTGTTTCTAGGCACCTCTGTCTGTCCTTAGTGACTTGAGTAGCTTCAAAAATTCCCGTTGATGGGAGTTACACATCTAAGCCACTTGATAATCTAAGGAGCAAAGTGTGCATCGTTTCACTTCATTTTGAAATGCTTGGATTTGTGGCAGATGTTCAAAGGCATTGCCTGGCTTTTGCTTCCAACGAGTAATGAATTTGTTTTATTGTTTCTGTAATGTAAGATCAGATTCCAGAACATGGTATCTAGCCTTTGGAACATGACGTGATGAGAAAGTAAACACAGACCTGGCTCTTCTTAGTTCAGATGGCAGCAGCTGTGGGTATGCAGAACAGAGAAATATTAGGCACCTCTGTCATTCCAGTGACATCATTTGGTGGCTGCAGACTTGCTCACATATGGAAAAATTATAAGATTTTTATCAAATGCATCTTCAGATTCAGGAAACTCAATTCCACTCTGGTAGCACTGTGGGCACTTGTTATGGCTCTACCATTTGCTCATATTTGGTAATTTTCTTCTTCTGTTTTTTTTTTTTTAATTTAGACTTTGCTTATGCTGTTATGTTTAGCAAATGCCCAAATTCCAGGAATCTGGGCCATATTTGTCTGAAGATCTGTGGGTGCATGTAGCTTGCATAACGTACCTGGGATGCAGCAGAACACAAACCCCACGTGCCAGATGTTCCCAGGCTGTGCACAATCAGCACTCCTGCATGCCCTGGCTGTGTCACACCAGGCTCATCCAGCCTGGTGTCCTGGTTGCCCGTTCATTCTGACCCAGGTAAAACAGGTGAATTCAAACAGGATTGAAAACTTCATGACTTCAACTTTACCGTTGGACTCTGTGATCTTGAAGTTTTTTCCAGCCTAAATGATTCTGTGGTACAGGGTTGTCCTGTGTGCTGAGGGGAGAACCATTTATATCATCTGACTTCAGAACCCAAGTTAGAGCTCTGGTGGACATTAAATACAAACCTTCCTAACCTATATTTTTTAATTATGTGAAGGGGTCAAATATCTTCCCTGCCAACACACAGCGTTAAATAGAGTGGGATCTACCATAACATACCTGAAGGGAAGTTCTAGCCAGGTGGGGGTTGGTCTCTTCTCCCAGGCACTCAGCAATAGGACAAGGGGGCACAGGCTCAAGCTCTGCCAGGGGAAATTTAAGTTGGAGATCAGAAAAAACAATCTTTCCAGAGAGAGTAATCAGGCATTGGAATGGGCTGCCCAGAGAGGTGGTGGATTCCCCATCCCTGGAGGTTTTTAAACTGAGATTGGCCGTGGCACTGAGTGCCATGATCTGGTAAAGGGACTGGAGTTGGACCAAGGGTTGGACTTGATGATCTTGGAGGTTTCTTCCAACCCAATTGATTCTATGATAAATTGATAGTCTTTTTTCTTGCACAATTATAAATGAAGTTGTAGAAAAAGGCTCCAATTAATTTGTATATTTTCTGTAGTTTGAGCGGCTTTTCAGATTTTGCTGCATTCGTGGTTTATCAGCCGAGTTGTGTTCGATAGTTATTTCCTGAAAATTGTTTCCTGCTTTTTGTTTGACTGGGAAAAAATACTAGCCATGGTAACCACAATAAACATGTTTGTGTAGGAAATGGCAAAACTTACACTGAATGGGGCCTGTGTCATCAGCTGTCAGGGCTGCAGAAGATAAGTAGTTAACTGAGTAAGTAGTGTGTAACATTACCACTGACTGAACATTTCTTACCATTAAGCCTTCAAACTCTCATTCAGCTGTCAACACATGGGCACTTTCTGGAGCCAAATTCTCTCACGCTGTGCACTGCCTGCAGCTCGCCTGAAGCTCAACTTTGACTAAAAGTGTTGATTTCGCTTCTTTCAGCCTTGTTCTCATTTAACGTTCAAACCTGCTTAGAGTCTGCCTTTCATTGTGTAAAGTACACATGCATGTATCATCCCTCGCACACCTCTGATGTGAAGTTAAGGCGCTCAAAAGATATGCTCGTAAGCTTAATGAATAATTGATCAGAAAGGAGTCTGGCAGTGTTAATTGGGAGGTGCAGCTGAGTGAATGCCAAAACAAAAGCTCTTCTAAATGTTTCCGAAAACCTTGTAAAGTCTTTAGCATCGAGCAACAGGGTCAGTGCACTGAAGTGGAATTTAAAGGAGGTTCTTGAATGTAATGGATTGTGACTTCCCTTTGTCATGTGCCTCAGTGCATCATTGATTGAGCACTCATTTGTTAAATCAGCTGTATTTTTTGCCATTTGTCAGAGTATAGACACTTACTGCAGCCTTTTTCCTTCTAAACACGAGTTTCTTGTCTTAATAAATCACAGGTGTAAATTAGTTTTTATCTAAGGTGATCAATTTTTCAAGCAGAAAGGTGTGTGAAGATGGTCACAGGGAAACACATTGTGAGCTTTTATTTTCTTAACTACTAGAAGAAAAGATCAGGGCTACATTTTAGCTGAAACATCGATAATTCATGTCTTTAAATTCAGCTCCCAGCAAAATGCTCAGAAATGATTTTTATTTGGAAAGCTCTAAATGGTGTGCATTGAGAGAGTAGTTCAGGGTTACTGGTGTTCATTGAGTTCTCTAAGAAATGAGCAAAGGAAACCTGAGGGTTAAGGAACAAGCAGTGTACTGTGTGTTTGCAGCAATGAGAGATGCTCTCTGATTACTGGAAAGACTAATTACCTGGAGTATGCAGGAGCACTGTAGGTGCTGCGCATACCTGATTAGAGTTCTGACAGCAGGGCAGAAGAAAGAAGACCTTGAGAATGTGCCAAATTTATCCCTTTATGTAAGCAGATGCTATTACCCTTGGAAGAGAATAGTCACTTACCCAGAATGGTTATTGCTACTAATAATAAGTGTTCTATGGATGGGTCATCAACTTCTGACAAATGTACTCCTATGGTATTTCATACAGCAATTACTTGTCAAATCTGGAAATGTTCATCTTTGTGCCCTCTGCTTGCTGGATAAATGACCAAATGAGATTTATTTGCCAATTGTCTGAGCAAATTGCCAGTAGTTGTGAGGAACTGAAGACAAGCTACTGTTTGTAGTCTTTTCCATGTTGATACTACTGTTGGAGTTAGAAGGTATTTCTTGGTCTCAGCATTAAGTGAGAGTTCTTGAAAAAATCCATATATGACAAAAAAGGTGCAGAGAGTCTTCATGTCCTGCTGAGGCATAGGCTGGAGTGTTAAGTATGCATGGAATTCAACTCTTTGAAGGATTATACTTTTAGTCTTTTTGGAAGATGTTTTCAGGAGAGGAGAAAAAGAAGCAGAGGAATGGAAAGAGCGTTAAGAAGACTAGGGAAGAGAATAGCCAGTCATGTTGACAAAAGTAAAGCTTCTCAATAGCTTAGAGTTTAGCACCATCCTTGCCTAGGTGTAATTAGAGTGAAGAAGGATGGAGAAGCAACAATCATCTTGTACCACATCCTTTTTTAAACAAACCTTTCTGCAAGGTGCAGAATGCCTTCTTGCTTTGGGAGGAACTGTAAATACTCATCACCATCAGGCTTGGGTCCACCTTGCAGCAGCATTGTAGATTTGCCACAGATTTGCTGGTGAGCAGAATGACAGTGTATTGTCCTGTATCATGGTGAATCCTGGTAAGAAATCAAATTGTGACCATGTTTTGGTAAACATGTTTTGCTGGCAAGTACACTGCAGTGACACCTGATAACATTGCCCTCCCCCAGCAGAGCCCTTGCTCCTAAAACAGCTCCTCCACAGGTAGTGGAGTAACTTAAGCAGCTATTCTCACTTTTGTCACTGTCAGTCACTGGGGACAGTTTCCTTTCTTCTCTCTCTGGCTCCCTAGGCTCTATCAAAAGTGTGAATGTGAAACAAAACAAAATAAAGCTTCAGTCCACATCTTTGCTCAGCCTTTACATGTACGTTTTCCTGTTTTGAGTTCTTTTAAACTGCAGCTATCAGAAAGAATAAAATAGTGCATCAACTAGTAGAGTACTGAAGTGATCATCCAAGCAATTTACTTCTCCCTGAAGCCAGACAGCCAAAGCTTTTTATTACTGACTGACTGAACTTCCTGTGTCTGTCTGTCTAGGTTGCTAGGCCACCTTGTTGTCATGATTTGTGATGTTAAAAGGCTTCTGATTGTAGGGAAACCAGAAATGCTAATTTAAATATAATATTGACACTAAAAAACCCTCTTACATAAGATATATAAAAAATGCAGTTTTGTGTCTTTTGTGTGTGTAAAGGTCTTGTAGGCAGGCATCTGACAAGCAATCCTGATCATGTATTGAATTTCATGTAGCTTCTCACCAAAACAATGTGTTTAAAATTGGTTTTTTAAGTCTTTAGATAACTTGCGGCTTGGGAACAAGCATCCCAAGTTATTGTTTCTTTTAGCCTACAGGATGGTTGTTTTTGCTCTGTGTATAATCTAGGCTGATATCCTTTTTATCTGGTCCAGAAATGAGGGGGATGATGGCATTGTTGCCTTTTTGTCACAGGGCCTTGATTTGCCCATTGTGGTGTTGTGCAAACCTGCATTAAGTGCGTTTGCCTTGTGTGAAACTGCTTTGCAAAAGAAATGGTTGGTGTAATTGTAAATAAGCAAAACAGTTATTTTTCACTCTTTTACCTGTGTGAGAGTATGCAGTAAAACTTCAGGGGAAAACCCCCAGGAAATGGTGTGTTTTTCATGTGGAAATTACACTTCAAATGAAATGGGCTGATAATAAACTGCTAGTGAGTAAACTAGTGAGTAAGGATTTGCTCTCTGAAGAAACATACTTTTCATACCTAGGCAGGCAGGAGGTGGTGTGTTTCTCCTTTGTGAGCTGAACCTGTATTTAAAACCAAGATGAGGCTATTTAACCCTCCCGTGCTATGGGTGTTGAAGCTGCTCTCTAAAGGATAACTATTAGTTCTAATAATTAACAGCTAATACTGAGCTGGATGATGGGTTGGTTTTTGTGATTTTTGCAATTATGTGTAATGCTAATTATTAGGCTGCATGTTATTGATTTGTGTTAGATCAGTGAGGCAAACAGTGCATCTGAGAACTACTTTGAAAATCAGGTTAGCTGTTAACATTAGGATGCATTAAGTCTTGGTGCTTTCTCTGCAATTCCCATGTTCAGGGTAGGGGCAGCACACAATTTGGTGGTTCTGCAGCTTCTGTGGAGAAGTCCTGTCTGCCATCCACCAGGTGAATGAGTTTAGGAAAAGTGTTAGACACACAGAGTAGACACAAACAAATCTCTTGTTGGCTGGAGAATCCTAGAAACCCTTAGTAAAAATCCAAAGGCCTTAGGGGTATGTTTTGTGCCTTCAGCTAACGAGTTTCTGTGAGTGTGTGTGGCATGGCATTTAGCTGAGTAATTACAAGGGATTTCACTGTTAAAAGGAATGTGTTCTGTTTGAGAAAAATTCTGGATTCAGAGGACTGGGGCCTTTGTAAATTTAAATATGCAAATGGTCTAATCCCATACTGTGAACTTCCATCCTTGCAGTGCTTCCCTGGGAAAAAGCTGGGGCAAAGCCTGAGGAGGAGTCAGAAAGAAGCAAACTCTGGAGTTTTGGGTTCCCTGAGAACAGAGTAGACTGAAGACTCTTGCTGTGAGAAGGGCAAAATAGAACTCGTGGATAACATCTTTTAGTTGTTCTCTTGTTTTATCTCATGAAAAATAGGAAACACCTTCTGAATTAACTCTGCCTTGACATTTGAGCTCTTGGGACCTGAAATCAAAAGAAGCCATTCTTGTGGGGGGTGGGAGGGAAATATTTTCTCTTCATTTGGTTCCATTCTCACATAGCAGCTCCCTTTCACATACCAGCCTAGGCAGTCTCTGCTCGACTAGGACTGTTTTGTTTTCAGAAACAATTTTCCCCCTCTGGAAATATTCTGTTATGTTACGGAATCAAAGCCCCACATTTCAGGCCAGATGATTTAAATGCAAAACCAGTATTCATATAAGACAAGGGAAAAGCAGACTCCTTCTGATGGCAATTTAGAGCAGCATAACCCATATAGCAAATTGAAATACAAAGCCAAGTTTTGTTTGCTGCTCCCCTCTCCTTTTCTTTTTAATTTTCCCATTTTTTGTGGTTTTGTTTTGTTTTGGGTTTTTTCCTAAAGCACTTAGTTCTTCAGGATGCCTCTGCCTGGGTTTTTACACTTCTGCAATTTACCTGCTCTGGTATGCCCAGAGTGTACCGAGGTTCCCATTCCCAGCTAAACTGCGCCATGCCATCCTTGTAAGGAGATGTCCCACAAAAAGCTTCAGTGCTCAAGCTCACAGCAGTGCCCTCCTCACCGTCCTGGGTGATGTGACAGCTCTAGGTTGCCAGAGAGCCTTCCCAGGTGGCACTGCTGGCTGCTGGCAAGGCAGGTGGTCGATGTGAACCAGGCAGTGTGGATTTGTGGAGCTGAGTTTCAGGGAGGTGCATTTTCCTCAGACCTGCCATGTCAACAGCAGTGTAGGCAGAGCTCTTTTGATGTCACAGCACGGTGGATTCAGCCAGTTCCCTGCGTGCTTCAAAGTGATTGTCAGTGGCTTCAGCAGGTGGAGTGAGCGGCTGAGGATGCTGTGCTGAGGGACAGGCTGTGCCGAGCCCAGGTGGGCATCTGAGACTCCAGCAATAGTAAGATTATCAACAAATGCACCATTCTTTTGTCTTGAATGTGAGATCCATATTTCTCGAATAACATACCAAAAAACAAAAACATCTTTGAAGCAGATGGTTTAAAAAATATATATATTAGAGGATATTCCATGGGTCATACGGGATTGGTAACAAGAATGGGGTTTTGGCCCATTCTACCACATATGAAGAAATCCTTGCGTTTTCTTGTTGCAGATGTGCATATTCAGCACATTCAAATGTGTGTTAAGTAGATTGTGTACTCCATGGGGATATTCAAAACAAGGCAGAAGTTTTGTGCTGCCAACCCTGTTTTTGAGGAGGAGGCTGGAGGAGGGGTGTGTGAGCACTTGCAAAACCACAAACAACACAGCAGTAGGAGAAAAGAAGTTTTTACTGACTGTACAGAATTCGCAAAATGGAAGATATTCAGAGTAGTCATGCCGAAATATATATGGAGTTAAAATTGAGAAGCAACTTTATCTATAAAATAATTTTGGAATTCTTTAAGCATGTTTAAGTTTCTTTTGTAAGCAAATGATTTCATTTAATCAGTTAAACAGAATCACATTTCTGTGGTTTGGAGTTTTTTTAACTTCAATCTGCTAGAGTGTGTACCTGTGATTTTTGAGGCTGTTATTTTATTATCTGCCACAGAAAGGTGGTTTATGGTCCTTTTTCCTTATTCACAGTCATTAATAACATATTCAACTCATGAACGTTCAGCGATTTATGCACAGTTGAGTTCAGCTGAATACTGTAATATCCCACTCTAAACATTAAAAACAGTTATCACAAGTTAACATTAGGTCAGAACACAGGGTAGGCCATTTAAATTGTATTATTGATTGCTGCTTTGTGAAGATTTTCCTCAGTTGTGTTTAAACCATGTGCTTTTATTTGCTGCTGCCTTCTAGAAAAGAAGGCCTGGCAACATAATTTGAATTGAGATGTCTTGCTTTTGCTGCCCAGTTGGAAGCTCGTGCTTATCTAGTTTCATTTAATATACAAATTATCTCAAATTATCTTCTTCCAGGCTTTTTGAAGACAAGGTCATATCATCAATTGCATCTTCTAAAGTGGAAAATACTCATTTAATACTGAAGTTCCTGTGAAAGTTAATGTTTTTATTAATTAAATATATTAATGCAGGACTTATTCTGGGATTTATGCACATGAAGAAAGTAAGAAACATTTGAGTTTAGACCTGGGTTTTCAATCAGTTTAGTTTGTGTGTGTCCTGTAGACGTTTTGTAGTCTGCCACCCACCCTCCCGAGGGGGTGGATTGGTATTGTACCAGCTGGTGTTTTCTGTTTGTAAAATGTGAGATAATCGTTCCTGTAAGACTCCAGCCTTAATGTCTGTAGAAATATATTTGGGAACATTGAAAAGAAATAATAGATACAAGAATCACCTTTTTTTTAATAATGCTGTTGCTTTCATTGACTATGTGTATAAATGTGTCTGCATGCATTAAAGCTTGTTCCTCAAGATAAAATTTTATTTGAGACTGAACTTGCTGGATTCCTGGAAAACAAATCCTTTTCTCTCCCTGTCTGTAAACCTGTATTTGACTCCTCTTGAATATGTATTCATTATCTTAAAATAGACACAACCTCTCCTCCCTGGGCTCAGAATCAACATTATTGTTGAATTCCCAGGCCTAGGAGAATACTGGTTGCATTGCCAGAAAATAATTTTCCATTCTGTATGGTGGAAGAAACTGGCCAATTAGCACAAAAACAGTTAATCGTATTACCCTTTTAAAAATACATCTTTGTTTTTCCCTTCCTGGATTTGCAAAAGAAGACACAATCAAATGGCAAACCTGTGTTTTTGTTCCTTTTCAAAAATCCCTGACAAGCCCATGACACAGGCTACTGCTGTAGCTGTACATTTCTATTCATTATTGATGACTTGGGGCCAGGCAGGCAGCACAGAACACAGGCAATATAGATTACCATACTGGGGGCTGGGTTTGGGTCTGTGTGTACACATGTGCCTCTGTGCGTTTGGGTTGGGTTTGGCCTTGTACTGTAACAACTCAGATCACTTAGACTAAAGATAAAAAAAGAATGCATGAGTGAGCTCATTCTGAAACTAATTATTAATAGCTTAACTTTGCAGGGGACTTGGAAATGATCCTGAAGAATCCTGGGGAACTTGGAGGGCTTTTCTCACCTTACAGAGTGCAGTTAGCACCTTGGCTGATGAGACTTCTTCCTGACAAAATCAATGTAAACTGTCTAATTTATAACAATAGCTATCGTTGGGCTATGCTGTTGATTTGATTTGGGGTGGAGGGGATACTATCTCATTTCATGGATACCCCAGACCAAACCCACAGTTTGGGTGCGTGTGAGAATTGTGCCAGCACTTTGGTGATATCAGTGGTATTTCTGAATATCAAATCACCAAGAGATCTTTGCAATGCTAAGGAAGTGTCTTACTACTACTGATACATAATTAATCCTTGTAGGCTTTTATTGTCACGACACTCCCACCCATTATCTAAAGTTTTTATTTTCTTGTGTATGTCAAAGAGGGGTCATACAGTATTTTATACTTGCACTGTTTGAGATTCTTGGCTTGAAAAAGAAGGGGGGAGACAGCAGTTTATTTAAACAGAGTGTTTATGTTAACAAAATGTATCTTACTTTGGTTCATATATTGATGGTGTCATTATACAGAAACTGTTCTACTTAAATAGTTTTCCATTGCATGGAAAGCTGTAGAAAGAAGTAAGTAGAATCAATTTTGATAAGTGCTTGTAACTGCTGATTTCTGTAGAGTTTCTGCTAGCTTTTATCTCAGGTTTCTGTAATTTTTCCTGTGTGGTTCTGTTTTCTTTCACACAACTGATCAGCATGGCAGGAAAAGTTAATTCACAGCTCAGTTAATTCAGAGCTTATTGTGTTAAATTGTTTTTAAAACATTGAATGGAATAAAATAGTGAATGCCATGGGGTGGTTAAGTCCAGCTCCCAAGGAAGGACAGAAAAGGCTTGTAGGGATCTTTCTCTGTTGGATCTCTGACTTCAGACTCTTTTACATGCAGAACCCTTTTAAAAAGTAAGACTGTTGTGGAGCATAAGAACTGCGTTCTCTTGCTTTGGGAAGGAGAGGCAAGAAGAGTGGAAGAAGAGGTACTCCAAAAATCAGTGTCAGTCTAAGCAGAATGTTTGCTTGGTGTACTCCTCCGATTTCTGTGATCCTGGTTTCTCTTGTTGCGACTTAGTACTGTGTAATGTGTCTCAAAATACGCAATGAACTATCTGGCTAATTGAACAATACAACTTGGGTTTTAGGAGGTTGTTTTCCCTGGAAGGTCCCACAGCACCATCTAGTGTGCCATGCTGTCCTAGTGCCACAAGGATCTGTGGGGGCAGAGGTGCTGAGGCTGGCACGCTTTGCTGCAAATGGCTTCTTAGTAATTTAAATTAGGAGTTGCTGATTACTTGGCAGACAGCCAAGTACAGGACAAATTTAGATATTTTTAACTTTCTTCTGAAAGAAAACAGACTTAAAAGTTAGGTGGGAAAATAACTTGTAAAACATGCATGTTACTGCATTTGTTTTCTATGTACAAAACAGAGGGGAAATTGTGGTACATCCTAAACACTGCACTAACATACCTTGCACTTAACATACACCCCAACACGTTAACAAAGTTTATTGTATCCTTATTACATATTAAACTCTTTTTAAAGAAAGGGCCATGCCTACGCCTGCAGACACTGCAATCCTCCAAGTGATGTGCCTTCCTTCCTCAGACCCACTGAGGTCGTGCTGTAAGGTGTGGGAACCTCCTTGCTTTGTAGAAATTACTGGGTTGTGTCCAAGGGATTTTTGCAAAGATAAGAGAATCACTTAGAAAAGTGTATGGGTGTGGGTTGTTGCAAAGTTCCCTTCTGCCTTGTATGCCTTCTCTAGCAAAAGCTACCTAACACCGGTGGATAAACTGTGCTGACACACAGAATTAGTGATCTTGCTCTCTGCTGACACTGCTTGAAAATTAAATTTGAATAGGAACAGACAGTGGTCTACTGAGCTGGAATTAGGAAAGTATTTGCATATGAGGAAGTTTTAAAAGGTTCCCTTGGGGTGGGAGGTAGAGGGAAGGAAACAGGTCTTTGAGGCCAGGAATGATGGTCAGCAAAAGCCGCTGAGGAGGAAATGGGAAGAGGAAAATGTAGCTCCAACAGACTCTGCAGTATCATTGAATGCACTGGAGATGTTAACAAGACATCTGAGTTGAATGCGTTTCACAAAAGACAAGTTGCAGTAAGGTGTTCCGAGTTTGGTGAACATGGCTCGATCCCATTCCAGATGTGTGAGCAAAGGTCCACCAGAATTTCCTTGGGTCACACACAGCAGCTGTTGCAGTGGTGAGAGGCTGCAGCACTTGGGAAGCACAGCCAAAAGCAGTGCCCTCAGCACCTTTTGTAGGAGTTGTTCCGCACTCTGCCAGCCAGCTCCCATCTCACTGATGGTTTCAGGATATTTGATGGAAGCGTTCATTTGCGACTCAGACTTCTATTATATTCTGTGCATCATTCCAGGTACTATTCTTGTATCATCTGCAAAGCACCAAGAAGTTTTATAGTTGCTTTAAACTTTGGGATCCTTACTACTGTTGCTGTGTAAGAAGCAAATTTCTAATGTGATGAAGATGCCCTCTGCTGGGAAACCAGGCAAACTGGGCTTCCATCGTTTCACCTTTCTAAAACACTCTTTTCTTACTCTTGGCTTCACTCTCACTCTGATATCAGAAACTCACCCCTCAATCTTACTGAAAAAAAAATGCTTTCTCTTTTTGGTTTTATTCTTTACACTCCACCTGTGACAAGTGTAGTAGTGTTACTGCCAGTAGTTCAGATCACTGTATTTCTTGTTTCTCTGTTCTGTTTTGTTGATACAAACCAATTCTGGCTGCTTGCATTCCTTTAGATTTAATTTTTTCATGCTTGCATAAAATGTATGCAAGAGAAACACCTGCAAGTAGTAATTATTAATAAATAGTGGAGTAGTAATTATTAATAAATAGTGGAAATGCCTTTGATTTCTACTATTACCCGATGCTAATAAGCTTTTTAATATTATCTCAGTTTTCTTTTTTTTTAAATTAATGTCCCTTCCCAGAGTAGAGACCTCTGGGGTGACACAACATAACAAAGGTGGTACAATATCTGGAACAATTCACAAAACTCTATGCATTGTCTCACAGCTGATAGGAAATTGGTTTATTTTGACCCTCTGATAAATCAAAAGCCATTTTGACATAGTGCTTCTAATTTTACAGTTTTGTTATTAAAATCCAATATTCACCTAATTGGATGAGTTGCAGCTATTGCTGTGGTATCTATTTATAATTATAGTTGAATTACAGTGATGTAGAATTCCATTTTTGATTTTCTTTTCTGGTTCATTCTCTTGGTGTTGTACAATGTTTATCTCTTTAACAAAATTGTGTAAACTTAACATCATGCTCTTTTCAATGTCTTTTCAGCTTTTCCTAGTATTTATTATGGGGAGGATGGGTGTATTTAGAATCTTAAACATCAATTCATAAGCCTTTGTTCCTTCTAGCTTTCAGAACAGTCATGTGATATAAAACAGGACAATAAAGACACAAGTTGCGTATTTTATTTGAAGTCGTGCAGTTATATAAGGCTCCTCAGAACCAACAATGTTATTGGAGTAGCTGACAGAAAAGGGATGTATAGGAGGAGTTTTACACTTGAAATTATTTTGAAAATAATTAAATTGGAAAAAAAAAGGCAAGTGATTATTTGGCACCAGGAGCTTCTTTGATGTCCATGGGGAAGCAGCACAGGGACACTGAAAGTTGCATCATGGGGCAATGACTGAAATTACAAGCACAGCAGAAAATTCTGACTTAATCTCTGAGATTGCAAGAGATAAAACCAACCATTTATGTCATTTATGCAAACATGAAGTTTGAAGGGGAGGGGGAAAACATGTATATTTTATTGTGGAAATCAATTTCAACATCTTATTCAACAAAAATTTGTCATCTCTGCTATCATTTTTAAGTAGGTCAAATTAATAACATAGTTTGTATAGCCATGCTTACAAAAATATCAAAAATATTAAAAGCTGTTTAAAGAACCCACAAAAAGATTGTCTCAGGGATCCAACTACTACGGCACTGAAATATTTTTTTAATAATTTGTTCCAGTCTTGAAATCATCATGTTCAAATGGTTTAGCACTTGAAAACTGAGATATGCAAAATTCACAATTGCTTCTGTAACCCTGTTAGTGGGCCCTTTACTATTTCACTCCATCTACATTCAGAGCCTACTGGTGGTTTCACAAGAACTTGACTCGCCGCATCCTGAATTCTAGTGGGTTTGCCCTTCTGCTTTGGAATCAAGTGTGAATATTTAGCATAGGGGCTTTTATCTTGTTCTGTGGTGTCTGTCAAGAGGTTCTGCATAGCTCCAAAGTCACGTGGGGACAGGTGGGAAAAGGGAGAAGGCAACTAATTTCTGAGGACTTGGGTATGTGAAAGCCGTATTTCAGAAGGAGTCATTCTGTATATGGTGCTAAAATTGACATTACTGCAAAGTAGTTCAATATAGGGCTATACTTCAAATCAGTTTATTCAGGAAGATGGATAATGTGGCATCATGGCTAATAAGCAATGTTTAATCAGGCATCATGCCATGAAGAAGAATTGTGGAGCTGTGACCCCTCTGAGGGTGAGGACAGTGAGAGTCTTGTGCTCCTTCATTTGAATAGACCTAGAGCTGGCTTTGAGTGCTGCCATGGTCTTTGCAATCTCCATCATGTTCTTGGAAACACTGAACAATAGCTTTGTGACCTTTAGGAGTGCCCACTTTTTTCCCTTTTGGATAGTACCAGATTCTTTGAGAACATCCATTTGTGTGTATTCTGTCAGAACTTTGGTACGAGCTCTTAGTGGTCACAAACATACCCAATTCAGACCTGGAAGCACTTTTCCAGAGGCAGGGTTCCCTTTCTGCAATGTAAAACATTATAAAGTTGTCTGCAAACTTCTTAAAAATAAAATGAAAAAAAATTAAAAACACAATTCTAAGCACAAAATCAAGGAAAAAAAATACATAAGAAATAGAAATAAGATATATTTTGAGGTAAAGTCTCTCATATTGTAATCATAAAAACTACAAGTTTGTGTTTGCGATTCTTGTTTGTTTGAAGGTGAGATGGGGAGTGCAGGCCGAGGTTTTCTTGGTTGCCCTTTCTTTTTCAAAAAGGTCCAGCAACTTTTGAAATAAAACTCAGGAAAAATACTGCTGTACCCTGACAAAGATTGAGTTTGTTTTCACTTATGCATGTCTTCTGATGAAATTATCCAGTTCAGAGACATTTTTCTTGCACCTTACCCTATCAGTAGGAATGGAATTGCTGCCAGGTAACTTTTTACCACTCTTTGTTGAGCTTATAACTCTGCTTCTTTCAATCTTGCTCTGATAAAGCATTCAAGAACATCTGTAGCAATAAGCATGGGTAGATAATTGATTTCAGAAAACACACATTTGTTCAGAACCTTCATTCAAAACCTCATCTTGTTTTCTTTTTAGCCCTACTTTTTAAGACAAATCAGTTGTGACTTTGGTTAAGGTTTTTCTCACTGATAATTGCCACAAATGTGTCATACTGATGACCTGTAAGAATGAAGAAAAATTGCATGGGAAATTTGTGGGTAAAGGAAACGAAGGAAAGTTCACATGTATTTCATGCCTCATTACAGTAATCCCTACTTGTCTTCTACCATGTGTGCCTCTGGATCTGTGCCCACCTTCCTCTTCCTATTTGCATAATTTCGTTTTTAATTATTTGCCATCATAGTTTCAAATTCATTATGTGACTTCCCCTTGCTGTCTGATTTGGCAGCCAATTCCGTGTCTTGATTCTATACGTTTTTTGGAGAATAGACACCTCTTAGTATCTGCTCTATGACAATGTTATACTGGATGAAACATACAGAAAACCTCTTAACATCTTTATCTATAAGGCAAACAATTAAATGGATCTCCAAGTACATCCCTGCCATTAATATGTATGTTTATGTATGTGCTTGCACACACAAACCTGTATTTAAACTCTCTTAATTAAGATAGGTTTTATTATCTTTACTGTAAAGAGAGATGTGTTCACAGGTATCTGACTATTCAGATTCCTATGTTGTATCAGTGTCTCTGGTCAGGCTGAGATTTTTTTCTGCCCTTTCCACTAAAATCATTGAAATATATTCAGTCAGTCTTTCACATCAGAGGTGTAAATGGATTTCTTAAAAGTTTTTCTGCAGATAGCAACCAGCAGTCACTTTACAACTTCGACTCCATTGTGGGCAGCAGTCGGAAGGCTTAACACTCCACCCGAACTTTGAAGATGCTAAAACTGTGTAACGACCTTGCATTCTCAAGGGCAGATGCTCAGCTTTTGCTGGAAGTGCTAATCTACAATCTGTTTATCTCCATACACTGTGTGTTTGACAGCGCTTGCCTGGAAAGCAAGGCAGGGAAAAGCGCTGTCAAATTTAGTTACTTTTTCATCTCTGATGGTGTTGGTGTCCAATGGACTTACAGAGGATAATCTTAATTTTAATTCTTAGGTTCCTCTGTGCTTCTCAGCCTCTCCTAGTCTTAGAAAGCAGCTACACTGTCAGGATGTGCTCATCTTTGTGAGGCCTCTGCTGGAGCATGAGCTGAACTATGTGGAGTTACTGTTTTCTTCCACCTTTTCTTTATTCTTAGTGAATCAGACTTTGATTTTAACTTCGAAATGTAAGTTGTCACCTGTATTTTCTGTCAGTAGGCTTTAGGATCCAAGTGTTCTGTTTATTATTCTTTAGTAGGTGTGAATTGAGATGCATCACATAATGCTTATGAGGCTACTGTGGACCATGTTTCTAATAAGAGGTAATATGTTGTAGCAAAGTGGTGTGTGCAGGGAAAGGTAATGCCTTTTGTTAGACCATGGTATGTTAACCCTTCTTCAAATCTGGGGCAGAAACCTGCAGGGAAGGGCTTCTGCACATAAAAGCTTGTCAGTGTTTTTGGGTAACATGTAAATGGGCTTTACATTACCGAATTTGTTCTTTACCAGCTCCATCAGCCAGTTGGGTAACAGAGGTTCTCACCCCTCATAAATCTTGCCTTGCTTGCACCCGTAACCCATCACAGTCACCACAGCACTACTGACTGAAAAAAACCCTTTGGTTTTGATGTAATCCCTGTGGTTTTTCAAACTGGCACTCCTTATCAAAATAAAGCATTAACATCAAATTACTGTGATTCAGCAACAGCATCTATTTTTTAATATGAACTTGTCTGTTCTGTCAGGTAATTGTTTAGCTTCCCAGGGAATTGTGTATGTGTTGCAAATGGGAAAGTTCAACCTTGTAAATCCTTCTGTGGTGAGGCAACAGGAAACTCGGTTCTGATTACTAGGATCACCAGGTTTAATAGCAAAATTTAGCAACAAATTGCTAGAATTGACCTTTTGAGTGCTAGATTTGCAACATGCTCAGTCAGGAATCTCTTTATGATGTATAGCAGTATTGTCTTCCTCTCCACTTACAGAATTACAGCGTGTTACTGTCACAGAGGTGCCAATTCCTTTTGTGACACAAGGCCTGAAATAGCAGTGGCAGTTGCCCATTGTGTTAATACCACCAACTTCTAAAGTAAATATATAGCAAATGACAGCTCCCATCCTAAAGAATAAGGACACCATCTTTATTTATCAACAAAATAAAGGGCAAAGTTGGGTTAGTTTGGTTTTTTACCTTTGATTTTTTTGGTAATGTATAAAAGTGCACTGGTATATGAAGCACATATGAGATTACTGATGGTGCTGTATCAATGAGTTCCTTCAGATTTAGAGGAGAGCTGGCAATGTGCTCTCTTCTCCCTGCTCTCAATGCTCAGCTGGAGTATGAAATGCTTCTGGTGTACCACCTCCCGCTCCATCCACGCTCCTTTTCAATCATGCAGAGGCTTGAAGGTGGAATCCTCCTGCCATGGCTTCTGCCATCCCAAAATTAAGGGAATACTCAGGCACTTGGTAATATGTGAGGTGTACAGTGTAGTTGTCAGTAGGGAAAGGGGAACATGGGGAAAGTCTGGAGTGCTTCTGGTGTATCACCTCCCGCTCCATCCACACTCCTTTGCAATCATGCAGAGGCTTGAAGGTGGAATCCTCCTGCCATGGCTTCTGCCATCCCAAAATTAAGGGAATACTCAGGCACTTGGTAATATGTGAGGTGTACAGTGTAGTTGTCAGTAGGGAAAGGGGAACATGGGGAAAGTCTGGAATGCTTCTGGTGTATCACCTCCCGCTCCATCCACACTCCTTTGCAATCATGCAGAGGCTTGAAGGTGGAATCCTCCTGCCATGGCTTCTGCCATCCCAAAATTAAGGGAATACTCAGGCACTTGGTAATATGTGAGGTGTACAGTGTAGTTGTCAGTAGGGAAAGGGGAACATGGGGAAAGTCTGGCTCCTGGATTCTTAGCAGCCTATAAAGGCTGGAGTTTGGTCGTTCTGATGAAGTGACTGTGTTGTACCTTCACTATACAGATCTTACTGTTAATTCTCTGTTCTAAGCATCGTAGATGCTGCTGTACACAAGTGTCAGTTCAGTTCTTGGTGCCTCCTCCCCTCCTCAACTTTTGTTTCTTCCTCTCTGGCTGATATTCTTAAACACCTATATTTCTTCATATCTGTTATCTGCATTTTGGTCTAGAGCTCCTGTAAACAGTGAGTGACTCCCTGAAGCAATTCTTCCTGCTTTTACTTCTCTTTTTAGTCTCTTATGAGCTATCTCAGTTGTGACATTTGTAAAAAGATAAATTATTATGGATAGCTAGGCTGTGGGGCAGTCAGATATGGAATACATTATTTATTTCAAAATACATTTTTAAATTCTGCAGAGCCTTCAAGTTGCACAGCTTAACTGTTGCCTCCTTGATCTTTCCTGTCTGCTATAATTTGTGGCATTTATTTGTTGCATTTTGTTTTAGGAACACAATAGGAACTCTCTGTGGCTAATGCTCTGTCCAGATCCATGATTTTTTGTGAACCCAGAAAGCAAATACAAAACTAGTTGTTTAAGGTTTTTCTTAATACTAGCTTTCAAAATATTGAAGTAAAGTTGTGTTGCTCAAGGTTAAATGAAAAGAAAGGGACAACTGCCTTTTTTGTTCAATTGTTTTTAACTTGCAGCTAAAAAAAATATGAAATAAGCACCCTTTTAGATGAAGTTTTGGACCTTGGTCCTTGGAAAATAAAGTTTATGAATAGCTGAAAAACTAGCTATTCTTGAGACCTATCTGGAGGATGAATAGAGAAGTTCCAAGCCTAGAGAAATTCTAGCAAGCTCTGTCAATTAGCATGCATTAAATGATAGAATCGTTTTATTGAGCAGTAATAAAATATTGAAGTCAGATGGAAGGATGATGGGGAATTGCTATTTGCAGCTATGAAAGTGATGCATGTCATGTCAACTCCCAACCCAAACAACTCACTCTAAGATTTGCCCTCTTGAAACTTAAAATCCTCTATTTTGTCCAATCATCAGCTTTAAACCTGTTCCTTGTCAGTGAAGACAACAAATCTTTTTGCTTGTGTCTGCCTGGGGGATGTGAAAAGCTGAGGTGGTCCTGTGTGATTAAATTAGATGAAAGACTTGCCTTCTACCAGTGAGACATGAAGTCTAATCAAGTGAAATGAGTTTTGAGATCTCAGCTCATTTCCTTGGGGAATATCTGCTTACATTACACAGTCACGACACCTAATTCATCACAGTTGCTGCAGCTTTTGCTCAGAAGAGGACCTGGGACTGGGTGGCAGGGGACTTGATCACAAGGCTCCCCCTAAGGAGGAGCTGCTCAGTGAAGTTAAGATACAGCACAGTGAGTGGAGAGCTTTAATATGCTTTTTCAAAGTAAATGATCTATATTTCTGTATACAAGATCTTTTAGAACAGAGGGGCTTAGGTGTAAAATGGGGAAAACTAGAGGTAAAAAGAGGCACTTTGTACTGAGTGTAGTTTATAAAATGATTGGCGTACAAATGTTAAAGAACCTGCACAGTGAAGAGCAAAGTTGAGCTTCTTGTTACTTAATTTCTATTATGTTGAATGATGTATGTGTGTTTCTGCACACTAAGGTACAAGGAAGTAAAGACTATTCTGCTTCCCTGGCTAACTGACTGTTTTTGTTTGTTTCTTACAGGGCATTGTTATAACTCCACTTCTGCTTTTGCTTTTTGTAAGTATTGTGATTTTAATATGTCTTCCTTCTGGATAATCTTGCACCTATTAAACAGTATATTTAAGACAGAAATTCACGTGATTTTCACTCTGCTTAATTAATGAAGAAGATTTTTCTGGTCAGTATTTGAAATAAGCTGCCTCCCAGGAAGGTCATCAAATGAATGCAAACACTACCTGCACCTGCCTGTTGTTCTTGCAGAATTGCAAAACCCGTGTTATTATCAGGCTGGATAAAATCAAATGCTTCACAGATAGGATGATGACTTGGTTAGGAGATCTCTTGAAGAGCTTTCACATGCAGGAACTGGACAACAGGATGACAGGCCAATTGGAAAAACACTGTTCAGATAATCGGAGACTTGTCTTTGAACAACTAAGCCCATGGGTATTTTTGTGGTAGAGGTTAGCAAAACAAATTACTGGAGCCCCTGTGTATCACCAAACATGATGCTGCTTCATTCCTGTTAGTTCAAGATTTCTTTTTCAATTGTTAGTCCTCAATCAGGGCCTTGGATCCTTACAGTTCATGGTAGGAGAAAAGGCAGAAAACCAAGTTTTATCATCATGTTTTTAAAGGAATGGATATTAGTCAGCATACAAGGAAGAGCCTTTTATGGATGGGTAGTGGTGCTTTAGTAAATCCCTTGTCACTTAGGAAGTCTTGGTGCTTGAGGATTTGCTGGCACAAATAGTGTGGTGTGGTGCAAGTTGCTGAGGACTGGCTTTGTGAAGAGCGGGGAAAATAAGCTGAAGCACTTAAAGGATTTCAGGAGAGGTATACATTGTTTGTTATGTTTGTCTTACTAATGGCTTTGTATGTAAGCCAGCACACTGCAGAGCGGGAGAAACAATTTGTAAGTGGCATGCAAATGTTGCACTGTTTATGGTGGGGATGCTTAAACAGCATATGTACTGTATACAAATACAGCAATATAAACTGGGATAAATAGTACTGTGAGAGTGGCTGTAACATTAACAACTACTGCCTCAGTAAAACTGTGTGGGAAGATTTTTATTTTACTACAGCACATTGTGATTCATCTGAAGTAGCTGCATTTACATACAAACTGTGTTGTATACATCGATACACACCAGCAAAGCTTTCTGAGCTGGGACCACAGAGTTTCAGTAGGTTGAAAAATATAACTGCTCTTTTAAAAAAGGAGTGTTTTGTTGTTCTTGCTCTGGATATGTTGATTGTGGATGGGCTGCCTCACTGTTTTACAATCCTCTTCCACAGGCACTCATCCAGAGACCTGTGCCTTTGTTTGTAAGGGACTGAAACTTCAGCTGTTTTTGGGTTTGCTCACTGGCAGCTTTCACCCTGCTGAGTTTTAGTAGGCAAAAGGGATATTTTGTGTAGAAATGGAAATGTTAAGGAAAGATCTGCATATCTCTTCAAACAAGATAAAGATCATTCCTTTGGTGTCTTTATAGACAGATAATAAAATACCCTGTCCCATAAATTGCAGTTTTCACCATAACTTCTCAGAAGAGGTGGTAAAACTTCATTTGTGTAAGAAGAGGAAGGCAAAGCATATGTCTCTATTCTTCCTACCAGCCCTGGAGGCATTTGTACCAGAAGTGTGTAAAATGCACAATAACTGTTGGGCGGTTTGTAACATGACTCGGGAGTTGTTCTTCTGGAGGAAGATGTGCACATGAATTATTTTTTCATCAGAGTGATAAACAAACTAGTCTGGGGATGAGGGGAGTTACAAAAACTGTATTTTTTTGTCACAAGGCCCAAAACTCAAGCACTTCTCTCTTGCGGTTTATGAATATTTAAAACTTCTTGAGGTCTTTGCTGAGGATTTCAGACATGAAGAGCAGCATCCAGGTCAGCTGAACAGCACATTTTGCTTAAGTGAGATCTGCCTTCTCTGAAGGTTCAGTTTATCCAGTAATAAGTATTTAGGGTAGCAAACCAAACATGCAATGATGCACTGTTCCTGTACCCTGACAGTCTGTGACTGGACTGCTGAAACCTTTCCTTTCTTATGAACCTCTCTAGTTTCCTTGAGGCACCTGGCCTGGTTAACATGTAGTGATTCAAGCACACAGTTCACAGGCTTCTGTTTTCTTGCTTGCAACCTGCAGCTCGATCATTCATGTAGTACTGTGGAATGACATTGGCTAATTGTATTGTATGGCCAGGCTTCACGAACGAAGATTTGGGAAGGGCTCTCCCCACATGCATAGTGGATTTTTTTGGTGAGGAACAGTGTGCACAGAACTGGCCCCGTCCTTTAACTCCTCAGGTCCATTTGCCATGGCCGAGCGAGCCTGGACAGTGACAGCGAAGTCCTCGGGACTGTCACAGCAGCCGGTACTAACCGGGGCTGACCCTGCTGAGCATCCGAGATCTGATGGGATGGGATGGCAGGGAGGCATTGAACTGCCCGGGGATGGTCCCCACTGAGACTCAAACTCACAACCTCGGGATTCAGTGTCCAGAGTGCTCTCCTTTACACCACGGGACCGCCCATACATGGGCTAATAATTCCTTGATTATCTTTTCTGGGCCATTCATCAGTTTAGTCATGCAACTTGGCCTTAGTACTTAATTAATAAAAGGTGGAATTTTCAAGTTTCAAAATAAAACTTCCATTTACCTCAACAATGACTGAGCTGGGCTTCTGAATACTATTCATGGACCTTTGAAGTCAATGTCACAATGAATTTTAATTCCTCAGTCTGGTACTCCCTGGCATTAACTCTTCTACAGAGTCATGCTATGGTAGTCTGAATGCTATATTGCAATACTGATCATATTTGTTAGTCTCCCAGTCTACAGTACATAAAATAACCCTAGTGCTGCCAGAAATAAAATGCTTTGTTGTCTATTAGCTTGTTTTTGTTACATAGCTTGACCTGCCATAGCAGTTATCATTTATATTTTGCCCTATGTGCACCAGAGAATATAATTTCTGAACTACCTTTTGTGTTCGTAAGTGCCTAATAATGTAAATGTAAACTCTCTAAACAACATTGATAAAGGCATATTGAAGCTATAATAAATAATGCATTTAATACAAATAGTTTATTATCTTAAATGAATGGTGTTGAACATAAGATCATCAGTTACATTTCTGAAAAGGGTATTTCTACTTGGGAACTTCTGGTGTAAAGCTCACTGAAAATTAACATTCAGAGAGGTTCTGATTAATTTAATGAAACCTTAAATACCTGTGCATAGCATTACTGGACTATATCCTTGTGAGGATGCTTAGCTAAACGTTGTAAAGAACAGCTGACTTTGCCACAGATACCTCTGATTAACATTTTGCCTAATACGAAGCTATTGAATCTGCTTCCAGCGACATTAATGATCAGTGTCATCTTCCTCATGTTCACCTCTATTATTAACAGTTAATATGTCACAGTCCCTGCAAAGATATTACAAATGGGCAATGTCCCATAAACTGTATATAAGTGATTAGAGTTCATATATATGGTGAGGAGGAGAATTGAAGCAAAGTGCTGTAAGTTACAGCAGTTTCAAGTTAGCAGGAGGTTGTGCTGATCACATTTCTTAGCAAAATTCTGCAATGTTTCAGTAATGATGGTTAGCAGGCTGTGTACCAAAGCAGTCACAGAAGGATGCTCTCTGTCTTCCTCTTGGCAGGTTTTCTATTTAGCTGAAGCCATAGGTAAAACATGGACCATGAAATGGTGTAAAGCAGAGAAGTAAGTTTAATTTTCTGAAAGGCATCTGTGAAAATAAACCTCACCAATTAGAATTAGTGTAGACCAAATTTTGCTTTGAAAATATCTATATTGCTATCAATAAATAATTACTACAAATTGGTTAAGTAATGACCAGGGAAGTAAGGCACTTGGGTATGACTGTCCATCTTTACTTATCATATGACTTGTTCTCTGTGTTCAGTGTAGTTATTTCCTTCAGTATTTGTAGTAACATTATATGATTCCTAATAACAGTTTATGATTGAAATTCTTAAGTATGCTGCTTTTGGGCCCATTAACATTATTAAAAGACAGTTAAACAAAAGGTGTCTTCATACTGTGAAGGTAATAGTGCTGTAATCTCTTTGATAACCTCCAGATGCCAACTCCTTTTTAAGACATCTCTTTTGATATACGCGATTTCAGGAGCACTGAACTCTGCAACAGTTGTAGCTGTGTCATCTCACATATATGCCCTTAGATTGTAACTTTAGTAGTGGAGAAAACAGGAACATGTATGAATGGAGGTTTCTGTTCATTGAGGGGTTTCACGTGCCTTTGTATTGCATGGGATGGAGGCTAGCCTCGAGCCTCAGCAAGGCAATGTCTCATGGATTTGTTTTGGAAACAGGATGAGTGCAGATATTGTACCAACATGTAAGAGAGTGATGAGAATGAAGAGACGTTACCTTTCTTGTGTGAATGTGGCTTGTTGCTTTACAGCCACGTTGGGATAGTTTCCCTGTCTGTCCTTAAAGTTGGCCAAGCACATGGACTGGCAGCTTTACAAGCCACACAGGCTTACCATTTTATTGATTGTAATGAGTATCAAAACATAAGCAGTGAATCATCTGCACGTGTTGGAGCCAGATGTGATGCTGTGTGTTTTATGGCACAGGATCCCAGTTCTGCCACCTTCTTGCTATTACCCTTACTGATGAGATTCAGTGCCTGATAGGTGGGGTTTCCTCAGTTGCTGGTTAGCTATCAAAGTAGCAGAAGTCCAGGTGTGTGATCTATGTATTTTTATTGAAAGGCATCAAAGAATGTTAGAGATAAGTCAGTGTGTATGGCCAGACTTTGCCAATGAAGACTTGGAAGGGCTCTCCCCACGTGGGTGTGCCCTTGCAGCCTGCGCAGGGGATTTTTTAGGTGAGGCACAGCATGCGCAGAACTGGCCCCACAGTTTAAGTCCTGAGGTCCATTTGCCACGGCCGAGTGAGCTTGGACAGTGACACTGAAGTCCTCGGGACTGTCACAGCACCCGGTACTAACCGGGGCTGACCCTGCTGAGCATCCGAGATCTGATGGGATGGGATGACAGGGAGGCATTGAACTGCCAGGGGACGGCCCCCACTGAGACTCGAACTCAGAACCTTGGGATTCAGTGTCCAGAGTGCTCTCCTTTACACGACAGGGCCACCCACAGATAAGTCAGTATTTTACATATTTATGTACATTCTTCAGAAACATGCCAGTAATGTGGAGTGTTAAAGAGCCCATGCAAAATTCATATGTATTTTTAAAAATACTCTTGGCAAAATCTCCATGTAACTGTCAGGCATTACTCTCCTGTCAGCTGTTTTACCAATGAAGACTACCATGACATTTGTGTCAAAACGGAATCTTCCCAAGGCTTTATCAGCTTCTTTCTGCTCTTGGTTTATTCAGTGATGTTTTCTGATACCCTCTCAAATTCCTGAATTTTGTAGTGGGTATTTTTGTGTTGGCATTGTAGTGGTGATGCTCTAAGTACTACCAAGTAGCACTGCTGAAAGAATTCAGTAGGCAAGTGAAGGAAATTCAGTGCAAGTATCACAGAGAAAAGTGAAATAAAGTGAGTGGTGAACAAGGACGTGAGTGAAACAGAAGCTGATAGAAATACTGAAAAGCTTTCCCCTATGCTCACAATCTTTGAATTAAAATGTGGGTTTAAAAGTTGTTGATACTTCTCAAATTTTTGCCAAGTCTTCTCCAGTCCCACATAATTCAGATTAATCTGTTTATTGAAAGGCACTAGTAGTACTTTTTTGTTTTCAAACTGGATTTCTACACACTCTACCTTGTTTCTCCTCTCAAGCACTTGGTAAATGAGAGTTGATACCAGTCAAATGAATCGTTAAATATGCAAATATTTCAGTAGCTGAAAAGCCTTAGAAGTTGATAAGGAAGTTGCAGCTAATGGATTTCAGTGGTATGTGACAAAAGGCTGATTACAGTGAGGGGGGAGGGAGGGGAAGCAGCACAGTGCATTAGCTGTTAACAGATCAGCTCATTCATGTGGAAGATTCAAAATGCGTCATTATTTTTACCTGATTATTTACCTCACAGTTTCCTTTCTTCTTTAATCTTTAGGGAATAAAATTCTCTGATCTGATCCAAAATTTTTACAATTAGCCAGAATGACTGCTGTGAAATATTTGCTTAATAATTCTGTTCCTTCTTTCGCATTTACCTTTTATAGCTTTGTTATTTAAATTGGAAACAAATAACAGAATAATAGGGACCTTCTCCGTTCCTCACACACACACAAAATACAGCCAATCTGCCTCTTCCATGCTGTGCAATTCACTCAAAACTGAACATTAACCAACTTAAAAGTATGGATTTTTGTTCTCTCTCCCTCCTTGCAATACTAAAAATATGTGATCAACATAAAACAAATTTCCAGTAAGTATTGGTGGAAGGTGTTTTATCCATTTTTCTTTGCTGTCAATATTATCATATACCTGAATAGTACTTCTCTGAAATTTATCACTTTGTCTCAGACTTTCACTCTCCCAGTCTGTCATTTAGTCTGAAGAAGCCATGCATTTCTAATCTTAAATATGTAAATTCAAAAAAGAAATTAATAAAACAAGTCCCTTGTTCTAAGGTATTTCGTGCACCTGCTCCAGTTTGAATTCCTTCTTCAGCCTAGATAACGTGAATCCTGCACAGCTGCACAAGGTTCTTCACAAGGTCTTATCCAGGCCCTGTGCAATGTCACAAGTATCCTCTACCTCGACTGTTGTATCACTTCTAGTACATCACAGCTGTCTTTTTCATGTATAAATAATATTTGTGGTTATTAATTACTCTGTATTTATTAATCTATGTTTTTTCTGTTAATCACCTCCTTATCTGAAGCAGAATTTTTGGAAACTAGTCCTTAAGTTCCAACTGTCCAAGGATATTAATCATCTAATTCCCATTTTGGTATTTTGGGTTGTAAACTTGATCTTCTTTCTTTGTGTTAGCCCTCAAGATCAGTGTACCACAGTAAAGTGGGAGAGTAACTCTGATGTATTTCAGGTGAAGAATACCTATGGTTATTTTTATAGCTCTATAAAAGGCTTTAAAATCAAGAGGTGTGTTTGGATTGCCTTGGTATTTAATGTGTCGTAGGGGAGCCCAGACAGCATCAGGCATCTGTGATGACTTTAGCAAGGGAACCCCACAATATACAGTCTCCTTGCCCAAGTCAGGGGAGAAAAAATCAGATTGTCAGCTTTTCCTCTTCCATACTCCTGATTATGAAACTTTGATTTTTTTTATTTTTTTTTAATTTGGAAACAGAACTGGAGGGTATATGTAGAGAGACAGATTCTTTTATATTTGTGCCAAATCAACTCCCACAGCCACACAAGCATATAGGATACACAAGGATTTGCAGAATATACTTAGTTCTTTCGCAGAGCTAGGGACTTGGGTTTAATTTTTAAGAATAACAATGAAAGGTCTATTTGCTGATATACATGGCTGGCAAACCATGGGATATGATCTCTGTTGTCCCATAGCCCCTTTCTGAGGGAAGGCACAACCTGTAGTTTTAAAGAGGCATAATAAAAAATGCTTTATTTTATAATTTCAACACAAACTGTAGAAACTCCTTTCTCAGTGATATGTTTCCCCTTCCCTCTCCACCCATTTGAGGTGAACTGTTTCAGTGCCAATGGCTCTTGGTCAGTGGTTGGGATGGCGACTCTCGATGGACATGTTTTACACGCTTCTCTCCCTTACCAAGATATCAGAGTGCTCTGCATGTTAATGCCTTTAAAACAGTGGGGTAGGAAGAGCAGCTCAGTGACCTGTGAGTTATGTATGAACTGCTGGAAAATGTTATGTAGGAGTGACTATTTCATCTCTTTTGACCTCGTACTTGAAATTGGGCACTGTGGAACTCATAGAAGTACATTAGTGCTCTTCCAACTGCTCCCAACTTCCCAGAGCCTCAGCATCATTACTGAACATGGCAGTGTATTCACTGCAAAGCATTTCCATTTGCCACATACCTAGGTTACTGGGGACAATGTGCATATTTCTCTGTCTTAAAACAGCATGCTGCAATGGCTGGGTCAGGATCAGGGTTCTGGAAAGAATGCAAAGCAAGGGAAGTCTTAGTTCAGGTGGTCACTCTTGTTCATTGTTTTTCATTATTAAACTGGATCCTATCCAAGTATTTTCCAAAAGTGTATCGCATTCTGTGTCCTTTTTGTAGTGGGTCTGCCATCCACAAAAGGATGTAAAAGTATTAGGGCATGGAGTGAACTGGACAGGCCTCTAAGGCAGCTGGATCTGGATTGGATGGGAGTAACCAGAAGCAGTGTAGCACTGAATGCCAAATTTCAATGTGAATGTCAGAGTAGCCAGACCTGAAGGTGGAAGATAAAAGCTTAAATTGAACATCTCACATAAGAGAGCAGGCAGTGCCTCTCCCCATTGCTCCTGCCCTGTTTCCCCCTGCCTCCCTTCCCCCTGTGTGCTCAGCAGCTGGCGAAGCTGAAGCGGCTGATGGCGTGTGAGGAGCACAGACACACAACCTGAGGAAGCACGTTAATTGCAGGAGAGCACTGGAAGAGGAAAAGCTACCCCCAAAGGACAACTGCCTCCAAAGTGGGCTCAATGTGTCACTGGGCTGTAATTTGGTGCGACTGGTAGGACGTGTTCCTTCTGAGGCAGTGGCAGTGTGGATGTGGGAACATCTCATGTGAAACCTGCTTGGTCAGCCAGAAACATTAGAACAGAGCATCTGTCTTATGGAGATGGGATTGTCTCGGTTTTATGCAAGGAAGATTGGGTTTTGCTCTTTATTTTTTACCATAGCCAATTAAATACAGCCTTTAAGTTAAGGGTTAGCCAATGTTTTATCACAAACTTGTAGTGAAACCCACTAAATAATTTGTCAGGGGTTTTTTTTCTCTTGAGAAGGTCTAGGACAATTAGTAAGAGTGCTGCAGGTTCAGGTTTGAAGTACTGGATGGTAATAGAATTGTTTGGGAAGATTTGCCTGCAATTCTCTTTCTGCTTGTCTGAGTTGTCCTGTTGAAATCACTCTGATTATTTAAGTGAGAAGTGCCTTTCCCCAAGCAAGAATTTTTAGGGTCTTTTTGAATAGTGAGTCTATTAAAGCAGGGCTGGCTTATTAATAAAACTTTAACTGAAATGCTGCTATCCAGAATAGTGTGTTCTGATCCCTTTATAATATCAAACTTCTTTTTAAAAAATGTTCTAAGATAAGCATAGACAATATGGAGGCATGGAAATTTGTGATTCCTTTTTAATTAAACGATGCATTTTATCTTTCATAAGTCATTCCAGTCAGGTATTTGTTGAGGGTTTTTTTCAGCTATAGATCAGCAGTTTGATTCTATGATGTTTTTCCTCCAACTCTTATAGAACTTCTGTTGGCCAGTGAAAAAAGGTTCATTTTTAGACATGGGGATTATTATAACAAGGGTGGCAGCCAAATACAATCAGCGATTTTAACATAATGCTAATTTTGGTGCAATGCAGATTTAGGTGGTGGGGTTTTTTTAAAAAAAAATATCTCATGAGAGCAAATGGAGCACAGAATATACCTTAATACAGTTAAAACCTGAGCACTGGAACAGGCTCCGTAGGAAAGTGGTCACAACACCAAGCCTGACAGTTAAAGATGCATTTTGTACAGTGCTCTCAGGCACATGGTGTGACTCTTGTGTGTCCTGTGCAGGGCCAGGAGCTGGACTTAATGATCCTGATGGGTCCTTCCAACTCACCATACTCTATGATTCTGTGAAAATAATTTTTATTCTTTCAGACAGAATGTTTGCATTTGTAAATGGGTAGGAAGGTTTCATTAACATTCTATCAAGCTTTTTGTTTCCTCATTGCTCACTTTGCTTTCTCAAAATGGATGTGACAAATATATCCAAAGAGTGTGTTGAGAGGAAGTCTGAAACTTAGGCAATGTCTGAGAGTCCATGGGACACTTAGGGTTGTGAGCCTGGTGATTTTGGATGCTACAGATGTTGAGAAGATCCTGGTCAAATTGGGCTTCCATTAGCTGTGTATCCTTTAACATTTTTGATTCCTCATGGTTAGCCACTCAGTGTCCAGGGTCTGGGTTAAAAAGTTTTTTTCTTCTGTGTCATTCAGAAGCTCCTGCCTTTTCTTCAGGCTTTATCTTATCTCCTGTGTCTCTCCCAGGGAACAGGTTAGGGTTAAGTTAATACAAGTGTTGATAGACATCATTTAACAGGTTCTGATAAAAACCAGTCCACTGAAGTTATTGTGAAAATACACAGAAGGGAGACAAAGTTGAGAAGTCTGTTTGAAGGAGGAATGTCAGTGCCACAGGTGGGGCAGGGAGGTCTAAGGCACAGCAGTGCATGAGGGGAGGGCAGAGCAAACCCACTGCTCTGACCCTCTGTGCCCAGGGGAGCTATAGCAGAGTGTAAGGACCTCCCAGGGACCCCAGAAAAAAGCTAGATCCATTCTGTTCTGCACAAAGTAATGGCAGGTGCTGCAGACTGTCAGAAGAATACGATTCTCAAGTATCAGCTGAAATAGGATCAAAATTATATAGATGATCATAGGATCATGCAGGGGAGGATTTGTATTGCAAGCCGGAAAACTTGACTTTTTTCTACAAACAGGAGAGGGTTTTTCCTTACAAACCAGATGTTGCTGAAGAACTATTTTCCTCTGGGCAAAAGGAAGGTTGAATAATTTTTTTTTTAGTTATTAATGATGACATTTTGGACTGATATGTGGATTTCTCTTTCACTTAAGATATAGTTAGAGTGAGAGAATTTCCTGACACATCTGCCTTTTCATGGCCAGATGACAATGACATGAGCCTGAATGGGTGAGGTGGAGTTGGCAGCATGAAGAATCATAGGCTGATATCCTGATAGAGAGAAGGGGTTTTTTTAATAAAATAATTTTACTTTTCTTGGGTAAATTGGTTTAGCATTCCAGAATAGTACCTTTAAATGAGTTTCTTATTATGTAAAAATCACAACAAAACAAAACCCCACACCCAAAACAGAACATATCCTTTTGTATATATCAAGTGCTTAAAAAACTCCACAGCAGTTTGAAGACACTACATTTGAAGTAGTATTAAAAAAAGCTGGCAGGACTATGCCTTTCCAGCAATGTGTTATGTCGTTGAACACTTTTTCATTGTTGACTTAAAAAACTGATTATGCATCCACTGAGCATAAAATTTAAAAGTCATGAGTAAAGTCCAATCAATGTTTTTATAGAAATGCACAGGAGCCACTGCCAAGTGTCACAGTTTTGTGAAGCTGCACAGAGCAGACTGGTATTGTACAGACTACAGACTGCATGGTTAGATTCACTCCTCTGTGGCCCAGGCAGATTTTAAAGTTTAAAAATCTCCACTTTCACTTGAAAAGACTTCCTTGAACACACAGTAAGTAATGCTTTTAGCTCCTCAGCACATAACAAAGATTAAGTCCAAATACAGTTTGAAAAAATATGAACCTTTTAAAATTTCAGAAGCTCCTTACAAGAATTAAAACAAGGAGATCATGAGTGCTGTGATGGAGTTCTGTGCTTTCTGCAAGGAATCACACTGGAGAATGTGGCTGCACTCCTGACTTTGGGTACTCGTGTGGGTGATCTGAGTCTTCCCCTGCAAGTTTTTACTTCTCCCTATTGACTTCATGGAAAATTTAGGTTCCTTAGTCTCAGTGCTCTCACTTGCACCTTACTTGCAGACCAAAATTCTCAGCTGTGACATTGTCTTCAGGTCCCCTCCAACAGCCTTCTGTGCCCACATTTTTAAAATTGGAGGTGATGAAATGCTGTAATTTATTAAGTGTCCAGACTGAGTTTTACCAGATGTTCCCAGTTAAGTTAGCACAGAGGAAACAGCCATATCCTGTACCTTCCTCCCAGTGCTCTCTGCCTAGAGTGTGTTCAAAGGCATGTTCACAGATTTCCCAAGCAGTCCTTACACAAGGAGATCACTCCAAAAGGGGTATGTACAGCTGGTGTTTTCTCATCAGATTATTTTCTGTAGGTAAAGGTTGCAGATGTATATTTCTGCAAAAAAGTACAATAGTTCAGTATATGATATCTCTGATTTTTCTGTTTTGTTGAATTTATGGAGAAACTTGTTTTATGCCAAACTCACTTCTATGGCCATATGTGGATTTTTCAAGGCAGAGTCATAGAAAATTACAAGATTGCATGATCACCTTGTTTGGTCATGCCTGCACACAGCTTTAAAAGGAAAATAAATGTCAAAAGTATAATGTAATCAGAGTGTAATTTATGAGAATGATGTAGTGAGAAATCAGGATGTTTAGGAAATCAGGATAATTTAGATGGAGCTGAAAAGATTCTGAATTTTTCATCGTTTTGAGGATCTCTAAAGTGAAGTGCAACATATGAAATAATGTAGATCTGTGAAATCCTCAGTGTTGTGTCTTTTACCTCACCATGAAGCAAATGGTTGTCTGTGGAAGCTCTGACAATGCTATTGTCATCTTAATGCATATTCTTAATGCATACTCTATTGATGTTAAAGAGATAATAAATTACATTAAATGTAGCTTTTCAGTGACTTAGCCTAAAGCAAGGCCCATCAGAATGTAAAACATACTACATGTTTTTCTAAGCATTCTGAAGTAGGTTGTGAAAATCCCACTGACTTGTGTGTTCATGTTTTCTACCTGCATCTTAAGAAAATACTTTTGGTATTTAGAGTTGTAATTAAAAAGTTCACCTATTTGAAGACTCAGCCTGTCACAGTTCGGTTGTCCTAATGAGAGAATGTTATAGACTTTCAGTAGACCTCTTTTTTGACATTGAAATAAAACGTGAATGTCTATATTATTTTCATTTATTTATTGAAATAACTACCTCAATTTTTGTTGCTGCATACTTGTATAAATGGTTAAGTGAGTTGAGCTAACAGTTTAGTTAGGAATATTCACTCTGTCTCTTTAGATTATCATCCTACAAATGCTTATATAATTTACTTGGCATATATGTGTAGCAGGTTTTCCATGAAATTAATATTGATGGAAATATTACCTACAGTTATAAAATAATCAATCAGAGAGTTTGGTTTAGTTTTGTTCTTGTGCTTTATTGTGACTTAATAATTAAACATGTGTGCACCTACATCCAAGTTAGGACACACACTTCACAGTTTTTATGTGTAAAATAAAATGCATACCAATCTGTGAAATCTGTGTATGAAATTTGCAAATTCTAAGAAAAAGTTTAATGTTAATATTGTATTTTTGTTTTGTAGCTTGGATCGTCCTCCTCTGTGCCTTTTACATCTATATTCTCGCAGCTGTTTATGACTGTTGTAGTCCCTCTTATTATTGGACAGGTATGTCTTTTAAATATACATTCTTATTTAAAAGAATAAGATAAAGAGAGCTATTTTAAAGACAGACTGGCAGCCTGATAAGCTGCCACATAGGAACAGCCTCAGGATAGTGAAGTCTAATATCAGAGAAAAGATGCTCCAGTGCTCCCTGGAGCCAAATTGATCTTTGTTGAGATTGAGCATCTGTCCCTCACCACCACAAACATACACTGCTGCCTTTCGAGGAGGGAGTTTGTGAACATAAAGTGGGAAAAATGGCAGCCCAGGCTGTGAGAAACTCCAGCCCCATACAAATGAGCTTTGAGAATACTATATAGTTCTTTTGGCATGTGCCCTTTGTCTGGGTGATGGAGGAAGTTCTGCCTGTGTAGTATCTACGAGTAATTATGGGAATAAAAAATTCTCAGAGTTAATAAACATATAAAGGCTAAGCAGTCAGAAGTTAAGAAATCATAAAACTAAGGCAGCTGTAGCCATTTTGCATATGCTTTAAAATAAGGGGTTTAGTTGCACAATTGCAAACTATTCTTTCTGCATGACTCCTCTGTCATGTTGCACTGGTTGAAGGATATTTGTGGAATGAGCAGTTGTTCAGTGTTTAATTTTATACTCATTGTGTTGTAACACAAAGCCTTATTTTTCATGGCATATGCTAGAGAATTTCCATTGGATGCAAAAAAACTGATTGCTTGTGTAGGGTTTTCTGTGACCTTTGTAGTGTCTGTTTTTTCACAGATTATTTTTTCTCCCATGTCACAATAGTAAGACCAAAGTTTATTACAAGTTTCCACTGTCCTTGGATACTAAAACACCTTCTAATTCTTGCATGCTTGTAGGTATTCGTTGTTCTCAGACATGGAAAATGCACAAAGGGAGTATCAGTGGTATTTACAGTTCATTCTAAGATCCAGTTTAACTCTGAGTTCAGCTGCAACTTTCTGAATTTTGTCAGCTTAAAGCAGCTTTGAAATGGAAAGCATGGTTCCAAATGTAGTCAAATGACAGTGGAGTCTAAAAAGGAGCACTCTGGACAAGGTTAAGAATATCTGTCATTGCCTGTGCTATACAGAACAGTCAGTCTTGTATCAAACCATAATTACACATTTCAAAACTGGCATGTGCTGTAATTCACCAAATTCCTATCGAAGTTCATTTCTTTTGATCAAAAAACCCCACGGAAGTCTAGTAAGACAATAAGCACGATAAACATGGCAGTGGTCACCAGCATGAATACCTCTGTAACCTGGCTGTAACCACATCATGTGGAAAATGGACATCAGTTCTGTGTTCCTGGTGGCAGCTGAATTGCTCGTATGCTTTGAATTAAATGCCTACGAGTCTCTTTTTGAATTAGGACAAGAGGTTGCTGATGAGCCTACCTGTGTATCACATACTTACCTCATCGAAATCAAGTGTCCACCAAAAGCAAACAAGCAAAACCATTCGAATCCTCTTGTCCTGAAAGGTCCAAAAACTGGAAGCCATTAGTTGGAAGGCTTAGTTGGAAATGTCTGGGAAACAAATAGCATGGCAGCAGATCTAACAATAAATTAATGTATAGTGATGGAGTGTCAGCCTGTGTACTGCAAAGCAATAAGCCTGAAGATGATGGTAGATTGCTGGACAAAATTTCAAGAGGACTTTCATGTGTATATATAATAGAATGCCATATTGGGTAGATGTTACAAGAAATTGATATGTGAGCTGACTGATGGAGTTGGGTGTTCTTTCAACTGTACGAAATGATAAGGCTAAGTATCATGAACTGAGCAGTAGGCATATGAAATAAGTGCTCTGTATGATCATAAGTTCAAAATCAGAATTGTGATGAGACTTCAATGAGAAGGGGGTTGATTTAGGAGTTCTGATTAAGACTGAAAGAAAAAACAGAGAATCTTAAAGCTCGTGTAATTCAATGACAAATTAAGTGTTTGGATTTTTATAAATACACTTCAACAAGAAGTAGGAGGATTCTTTTTGAAAAGTGTTTGAAGCCATTTCTGAAAATGAGCAGTCAACAGGAATAGCTCACACCCCTGTAAGCATAAAGACTTTGTTTCTAAAGTTATTGCACTTGACTATATCTCTTCAGAGGGTATGAAAGAGAGGAAATGGTAATGACAGCTACCGATCAGAAATGCCAGGGGTGGTTTACATTGATTGTCTTGATACGGTAGAGCTGCGCGAAGGTAAACCAACCTGCCCAGATAGGAAGAGGAGTCATTTTTGGAGGTAGATATCCAAAAGTAAGAGGCAGTAGAAAGGGGAAAAATAATAGGCAAGAAAAGGACTGATACCAGAAGATCCAGTGATAGGTCTGCTTGCCCTTCATCTGAAAGTGGCATGAATCTGTTCCGAGTAAATGGGAAGTTCTGCCCTTGGTTCACAGAGCACTGCTCAGTCATTCCTGAACTCTTGCATAGTTCCTGTGGCCCAGGAGTCCAGTGCTGCTTTGTGGGTTGCAGGTTGCTCACGCTGGGATTCCAGATATGCTAGGAGCAATTCATGAATGGCAGTTCCAGCAATTACTTCTAATTTATCATTTGCTGCCCACAATGTCAGTCCATTACCACGCACAGTCATACTGTTCAGCAGCAAAGTCGGTGTTGAGCTTACCAGGTAGCCAAGGGCTTGACTGTGAGAAAAAAAGAAGCTTGAAAGCTGCCTGCTTGGAGGATTGCCTCTCTTCAGCCCTCCTAACTCCTCTGTGATCAGGGGAGGCTTTATGCTGGAACCACAGCAGTGTAAAACAGAGAAGACTGCTTAAAGGAAGCATTCTCCGAGGGCTTTCTTTTCCTTTAAAAAAATCTTGCCTCTGGGAAAACCTGTGTTGCCTAAATGCTCATTTCCTGAGCAGGCTGCAGAGCTGGCTGTTTGAGCAGCCCCTGGGATAGAAGCAAAGCGGATGAGAAGGTGCTTTTAGATTTTTGTTTGGGGTTTTTTGTTTGCTTTATGGCAAAATGTATCAAGAGTTTGGGTTTCTTGGCTGACTTGTCAGCATTTTTAATGATGGCTGGGACAAAGAAGTCACAATAGTGTAATTGATGCTTATTTTCTACTATTTCTTGAACAATTTTTTTCAGCATTGCAAGACTACTATTGAGAGGAGTCAAAGATGCTTTTCTAGCTTCTGACAGGGATGTGTGAGAGGCTGCAGGTACAGGCTCTGCTCGGGTGGTGGCTGCCATTTGTTAGGGAAAGAAAGAACTGTTAAAGGAGGAGGAAGGTATTATGTCATCAGAGAGACACCGAGTCTTACGGATAGCAGTGACTGATGGATGGCCTTCAATAAGGAGAATTGCTCTGTTCTTTGTCAGAGATGTGAAGGTTGTCTAAACTTAAAAAGTGTTGTAGCCTGTGTCCTCTGTGTCTACAGATGTGTTTTGCTAATTGACAGTATGATGTTACTCAAATCAGTATTGATAGTATAATATTGCATTTGTATTTATAGAGTAACGAATAACACCTCTCTGACAAGAGGTCTCAAAAAGAGACATAATCTATAGTATTTTATGAAGATCTAATTTTCTATAAGCCTTGAAGATCTGTAGTGGGTAAGAGCATGTTATTTGTGCATCACTCTTGTATACCTCTAAGGGGAATTTGAGAATACTTGTTATATGATAAACATGGTAATAGATATTTCATGGAAAAGATTTTTGAATTTGCTCTGGCAGCTTGAAGTTGTGATTATTTTTTATCTGGGTAGCAAAGTCCTGGTAAAGATTGCTGCTCTTGAGCTGTTGTGGTTTTGCTAAAATCACTGTTTCCCTGTCTATAGATGTTGGTAATACTTTTAGCCAGCAAAATGTAAGGGTTTGAGAAATGTCTAAGCAGTTTCTTCTTGACCAGTTGTGTGCTTTAGCTGAAAACTGTTGTTTCTTGGCTTATTTTTGTCTTCTGAAGTGACAGATAACAGGAACAGTGAAGCCCACTGCAAGGTTTCCTTTCCCCTTTTTGCAGACTTTCTCCATTCCCTACACCTAAGTGCTTATGACAGACTTTTATTTTATGTTTTATATTAAAGAGCGATTTATGATTAAATGTTAATGAAATAGAATTTTCACTGTGCTTTCATTATATTCTACTAGTTTGAACATTTTTCAAAGCAGCACACCAAAACCCACTGTTTTCTATGAATAAATAATAAAAAGCTTGTCTGTACATTATCATTCATGCATTCTCTAGTTGCCCCATTGGTAATTTGTCTGCCAGCATAAAGTGGGCACTTCACATTAAACAGACCTTAACTAAAGCTAAAATTAATGTTACGAATCTGTGTAGTTCTTCTTCCCAAATCTACAAAATGAAAGCCAGTTGTACAGAAATCCTTACTGAATCTGGTCACACAAAAATCTGGATATCCTACAAGTAAAGGATTTTAAGTGCCTTCTGCATCATTGCCCAAAATGTTCCAGAGAAACCCTATCATCATGTGAGAGGTGTGCTTATAAACACGAGTCTAAAAGGGTGCTATGTTGCAATACAAGTTGTCAGTGAAACTGAAACTAAAAAGCTTAGTAAGGTATTTATTTTTAAAGACTATGAAATGGAAAGGAAAAGGTAGGTGGCAGTTTATAGGGAGTAGAAGGTACTATTTAACTAAGCCTATTGCTGGTTTATAGTGGTGGGGGAAACAACAGTTAATGAAACTGTTATCAAAAAGGGAACAGTGTCAGATCTTTTTGTTCATGTAAATTAGATCCATGTGGAAGTACCCCTGCTTTCTCTTCAAAGTCCAGGTGAGCTGCAGGGAGCAGTGGTACCCTGGGAGATGAGTTCTTCTAGGAGCTTGTTGCAGAAGACTGAGAAGGCAGATAAACAGCCTTCAGACCTCAGTTCCCTCCCCTCTGATACTGACTCAGGGAGCAGAACCTGATCTCCATGGAATACAAAACAGGAAGAAAACATGTACTGCTGCTGCAGGCACCCTTTACATTTTTGCCATGTCGCACCTGTTCATAGGGGTTTAAAGCAGCACTTTTAAATTACCCTAAAACGTGAAAGTTAATTTTGAAAATGGCCTCATGTGGTTTTTATAAAGCTTGCTTTAAAGGCATATATGTGTCAGGAACTATCTCTTGGGGGTAAACTGACTGACATAATGGAGTAGGATAGCTTTTAGGGGACTTTGGTAAGCTGAGGGAAGAAAACAAGATGCTTGTAAAAAAAAAAGGCTTTTTTCCATCCTGTCTTCAGAACAGAATCATTAGACTGCATACTCCATAGGACAAGGATAGATTTGACATTTATTGATGTCCTAGAAGGTATAGAAAAGGGGGTGAACCATGACAAAGTTTGCAGCTTTATAGCAGTACTCAGGCACAGGCAGGAATTCATGCCTTCACACAGGTACAGTCCCTCTAAAATTATCAGTACTGGAATCTGGCTGAAGTGATACAAGTTCTGCTTTGGAAGAGTGTTGGTGCATTTGAACTGCAGTGCAGACCTTGTAATGTGGAGGGTGGCTGTGCTGTACAGAAATCTGTGAAAGCTGTTCCATCTTATCATCATACTTCATTTATACAACCCAGTTAATCTCCCTTCAGTTCCAGTATCTGATTCTTTCTACTGGTTTCCACAGTCGCTGTCATCTTAGTTGATTTTATTTCCAATTTTCCCACCTTTCGTGTCTTCTAGGCTTTGCTGGCATAGTTGCCAATATTCCATGCAGTCATCTTCCTTGCTTTGCCATCACTATACAAGAAGAGATATTGAAAATTATTGTGCTGTTGAAAATATACAATCTGACTCAAAGATTTTCAAAAGGAAATTCTGTATTTTGGGGTTTATTTCAAAAGTCCACTGCTGTAAGTTGTAATAATATTGAGAATGAGTCAGCAATCTTACCTTAGAAAACAAAATAAGTAAAGCAACTGCTGCATTTAGGTATGGTGATAATCCAGCATGGATTCAGTGTGTTTTATTGTGTGTTTCAACAAAAGAAAAAATGACTTGAGTTTCTTTGTTGAAATGGTGAAGCCCTGGGTGATGTTCCCAGGTATTTAGAAGTACACACCAATGCGTAACAAACAAAAGGAGTAGAAATGCACTACAAACATTATAAATTCTGTTAAAGATTAAATCAGTCCAAATGAGTGGATAAAATCAGGAAGAATCTCCTTTATGTAATGATGTAAATACCAAGAGACACTCTTGTGTGTATAAAGGAAACAGAAAATGTGACTTCCTAACCATTTCCTCCAGTTTGGATTTGGTTTTTGTTTTTTTATTTAATTTCATGGGTTTAAAATAATTTAAAAAATCAAGTTCAAGATCTAGATAATTTTTAAAAGATGTACTCTATTATGAATGTCAGAAATTATTTCATTCCATATAAGAGAGGGAGCTCCTTACCCTCTTTAGTTCAATTAATAATGAACATTAATGAATTATGTTGTTTATTGCATTTTTTATTTTGTATGTCCAGCACTTGAGCAGACAGGTGGAAACAGTCTGGCTGTATTTTACTGACAGATTTCTCTGGGTATGAAGCACGACTGTTATGAGGACCCAATTAGATAAGTGAATTGTTTTTCTGTAATATATCTTCTGCTATTTTCATGTTTGTTCTTATAACAGATGAGCATTGTTTACCTGTCTTCCTGGAACAGCAGATCATGTTTCTTTGTACAAGGAATTAAGAGAATTAAGCATATGAGCAGTAAGCCCCTTTGCTTAGGGAGGCTGGTGTTTAGACAAGGAGGTTATGGCAGGATACAGAGCAGTCTGGAGACAAAATACTGTAGATGTAACTATTCTGGTAGAAGAACTAAATTGAAATGGGGACACTACTGCTAATTCATGTGTAATTACATTTCTTTGTTGTTAAAAATTAAATCACGGGCAACAGGAAAGTTTGAGCCTGAAACTGTGTTTTGAAGCAAATTCGAGCTGATGCCTTTCCAAAACCTTTGGAGGTTGCCAGAACATAGTTACTAGGAGGTGTTGCCTGATGGACATATTTATCTTCTTTTATTGTCTAACTTTTCTGTGAGTTTATCAGCATCTTTCATCATGTAGGTTGTTTATAAAATATCCCCTCCTTTTCCACCCTTCTCTCACGCTCTTCTCTCCACTAAACTGCAGTTTGAGGGAAGGATCACCATGCCCTGTTCTTTCCTGAGCAACCTCTGGGTCAGTCCTTGCCTCCTCTTTGGGGCTGGCATTTGAATCTGCACAAAAATCTTTACAGTTCATCATACCCACTGTGATCAGTACTGTAGGACCAGAAGCTCACAGCCCTCCTCAAAGAAATAATTCTGCAGGAGCCTCTGTGTGGATATGGATTGGAAGGACTTCGTACCTTAAAAACTGTGCATCGATCTGCAGCATGAGAGCAGCCTGCAGCATTTCCCCCTGGAGGACATTTTTAAATGCTTTTATGTTTCACATAGTGATTATTCATAGAAGGGGGCGGTCCTGTGGTGTAAAGGAGAGCACTCTGGACTCTGAATCCCAAGGTCATGAGTTCGAGTCTCAGTAGGGACTGTCCCCTGGCAGTTCAATGCCTCCCTGCCATCCCATCCTGTCAGATCTTGGATGCTCAGCAGGGTCAGCCCCGGTTAGTACCGGGTGCTGTGACAGTCCTGAGGACTTCAGTGTCACTGTCCAAGCTCGCTTGGCCATGGCAGATGGACCTTGGGACTTAAATGGTGGGGCCAGTTCTGTGCATGCTGTGCCTCACCTAAAAAATCCACTGTGCAGGCTGGAAGGGCACACCCACATGGGGAGAGCCCTTCCCAAATCTGCGTTCTCGAAGTCTGGCCATACATACATACATATTCATAGAAGGGTAGAATGGTTTGGGTTGGAATAGACGTTAAAGCTCACTGAGTTCCCATCCCTCTGCTGTGGGCAGGGATGCCACCCACTAGACTAGCATGCTCCCTTGAACACTTCCAGGATGGGGCATCCACAACTTCTCTGGGAAACCTGTTCCAGTGTCTCACTACCCTCAGAGTAAAGAACATTATTCCAGAGGCACTCCTAGTGCTGTTGTTCGTCTCAGCCTTGCCCAGCAGTGGGTGCGTCTTGGAGCTGGCTGGCACTGACTCCATCAGACATAAGGGAAGCTTCTGGCACCTCACAGGAGCCATTCCTGTTGTCCCCTGCTACCAAAACCTTGCCACACAAGCATAATACACCCTCTTTTTGGTCTTCTCCATCAGTGTGATGCATCTAGTCTGGATGCCGGTTGTTTGCACTTCTACTCTGGGCTCTTACGTTCATCCTTCCATTATTCAGATGTTTTATCTGCCTGTGTCTCCGGTGCTTTTCCCTCCCTTGTACTGGTGTGTACCTCAAACACTGGTCTGGCACCTGAGTCTGACATCCTTTGTACAGGCCTTAACATCCAAATGACTGCTCTAGCTTTTGCTTTCATAGCTCAGCCCAGGCTCTGAGTGTGTGTTTGTCTTTATTGTATTTGTGGGATTTATAGTTATTTCACTACATTTTTTTTTTAGTTCTGTGATTACCCTGAAAAGTTATAGAATTGGGTTAAGAATTAAAAAGCTTTCAAAGCATCCTTGTCCTGAAGCAACTCTGCTGGGCATGAATAACAAATGGATTGTTTTTCAGTCAAAATGAATCAGCTGACATGAGCTTCTGTAAGGTCACAGTTCTCCCCTCAAGTTATACAAGAATTTAGGTTACCTCAAATCAGGGATTATAGACCTCTGAAATTACAGATCCTGTTGAACCTTGTGTGAAGATCAAAATGTATGGGATTCTGTGTTAGATAGGATGTACTTTGTCTGTGGTTTGGATGCATTTAGCATGACACTGGGTTGATTAGATGATTTCCTGGAGCTGCAATTTAGTTCTTCAGGGTCTGACTATGTGATTTTTTAAAAAAAAATAGGATGTGCAATAAGAAGCTATACTGGTATTTATCATTGTTGATGCACAGTAATTCCAGACTGGAGGTAGATATTTAAAGAAGATATCGATAAGATTCTGATCTTTATTATTTAAATGTTTTTCTTTCCCTTATATATTAATCCATGATAATTATATGTATAATGTTATTTTCATGTGTGTTATTATTAGACCTTGTACAGGCACAAGGTTATAGTTTTCATAATAAATACCTCAAAGTTGTACCGTGGCATAATGAGCCATCACTTTTCTTTCAGTATAAATCTTCTGGAAGGACTGTAAATTAATAGGTGGTCTTAAGTAGCTTTTCTTTTTCCTCAATGTGACGATTTAAAGGATAATAGGAATTTTTTTTTACTTTCTTTAAAAAAGCACTCACTTTAGAAGTGAAAGACTTTCCTTTTTGCTTCTGATGATTTCAGAGTCCCAAATCTGCTCAGATTAGACCAATCTGGACTTCCAATTTGATGTCTTTGACACTGCTCGTTGCATGTCTTCACTCAGCTTTTTTGCCTCTCTTTAATCAATGTAGTGTCTTATTCCTACCCAGTGGCTTGCAGGAGAAGGCTGAAGGAGCTCCATTGAACTCTCTCAGAAGTTTGGCCTTATATTTTGAGTTATGTTCTCTAACATCTGGCCAGTGTGAAATTTTAAAGTTCAGTGTTTTCACTGGGGTGTTGAGCATTCCCTTAGCCGGTTTCCTGCAAATCTATTATTTTTCACCAGCAGGAAGCTGAGGAGTGCTGAGAGGTAAGTGCTGGTCTGCAGCCTGCTTGGATTTGCATCAACCCCATGTGCCAATTTTTAGTGTGTGCCCTGTGATCGATGAAGTCTATTTGCTGTGGTGTCTGGGATAGCTGCTTCCAGGACTTACCTTCCGAGAGCCTTGCAAACAGGCTGGGAAGGCAGTGAGGAAAAATGACAGCCATGAGGTCAATCCCACAGCTTTGGCAGCCAGTGTGTGTGAAAGGGTCCTGTGGCAGCAGTGGTGATGATGCTTTAATTAATCTTGAATACCTCTAAGATGCTCTGGATCGTTAAACTGGTGGTTGTGATGTTTGTTAATGGTACTGCCAAGGGAAGATAACAGGACACCTTTGGAGCCTGTGGTAGAACTGCTTCAGGATCTTGTGCTATTATTTCTGAAACAGAGAACATCAGGAGGTCTCAGGAGAAATTAGGCAAGATAATGTGATTGTTGAAAAATTAACACAAGTTGCAGCTGCATGATAAAAGCTTTAAAAAGTTTTTTCAAACCATATAAAGTAAACAGAAAAACTAAAAGCAACTCCCCAGGCAGGACTGAAATAGATGCATTGTATCTGCTGAGGCTTAGTGCTGTGTTATTCAGCATAATTTGAAAGTTGAAGTTACTTTAAAATTTATAGTGGTTTCTAAAAAATTCTTGAAAAACAGCTTCATATTCTGTTTCCTGAAAGTGCAAAAGTTCCGCTAAGTACAGTAGGTTTCCTTGTTTTCATGTGTTAATTCTGGTATTCTAAAAGTGTGCAAATGGCATTTGTCTTGGATTTACAAAAACTCTAGATATTCAGAGTTTGAATTATTTAAACTCCCACAACACATGCACTTTTGCTTTTCAAGCTTGAGTTATAATTTAATTAAAAACTTCTGGTGCATCGCTAGCTATTTAAATATTAAAATGTTCCATGGATCACTTTCGATTATCTACCGTCATGAAATTCCTGAAGATGTCAGATTTTTAAGATTCCCAAAGTTGCACTTGGAATTGTCTGTTGATGCAGAGGGGACTGTGATAATTACATACATCCATTAGTATCAGCAGAGGAGATAAACTTTGGGGAGGCTTAATGGGCATGTCTCAGTGACAGCTAGCAAAGAACATTTGGCATGATTAAGGATGGATTTGAATGTACTTGAAAATATACTCTCATTATGGACGCCCAGTGGAAGTTGCACTACAAATGTTAAATTCCCCAGAAGAAGAGTTGTGTGGCAGGGAAGCTTTGAAATCCACTGTGGCCGTCATCCAAATTACTCTCTTCTCTTTGTGTCTTTCCGCTGTCAGATTCACTTTGTGATGCCCAACTTGGCTCCCTACATCTCTGAAAAGAGGCAACCTGTTGGTTTCTGTGTTTCAGATTGTCCGGAGATACATCAAGGACTGGCTGGAAAGGAAGAAGCCTCCATTTGGTGCCATCAGCAGCTGTGTGCTCCTGATGATCATCTACACAACGTTCTGCGATACTTTTGCCAATCCAAATATCGACTTGGATAAATTTAGCTTGATTATCATAGTGTTCATAAGTAAGTTCAGCCTTAAAGCACCTCTTCTCTCTGTGTTTCAGGTGTGTAATGAGCTGTATGTACTGGTGGAGCTGTGGGGATAATGGCATAGGACTAGAGCTTGCACTTCTAAAGCATCTAGTAAACCAGCTTACCAGAATTCTGAGGGGCTGGATGCTTTTATGGGATGTAGTAAGCATTTAGAGAAGGATGAACCCTGCTATTTAAGTGTGCCTGAGGTTGCCCAGTGGCCCTTCCTTTCTAAAGGGGCAAAGTATTATTTTACAAGCATTTATTGCTGTCCTGCTTTGGCTCCTTTGTTATTAAACAGCCTTAAATGCACAGCTGTTGCAATCCAAACAGAAAGGAAATATTTGGGTTTGAGCTGTTAGTCTGCAGCACTATTATAGTTTTTAAACAGCTTTTAAATATTCTAACAGTTTTTAAATAAATCTAGAAACTGGCTGAGAGTCTGAATGTGTTGATATGCTTCTGTTTCTGTGGATGAACTCATTCCTTACAGAGTTTGTTTTAGAAGCACTCTAGTCATTCAGCCTGAAATAACATCCACATGAGAATAGCCTGCTGGTATCCTTGGCATCAGTTAAAAATACACTTGCAGATCACCACCTCCCAGGGAAAGGCACTGGTGTACAGGCACTGTCTCCTCTCCCAGCAGGGAATTCCCATCTCACTTTAGACTGTCCAGAGACAGGAGTTTCAATTTGCATGGAGAAGAGGTAACTATAGTATCCTTCAGTACAAATCACATCTCATACACTTGAACTATGAGATTTCAAGAAATCACTGCACCACCTACCTTGAAGTGTGTGTGTTTGCACATGCTTCTGCTTAATAAAAATAATGTATTTTCTACAAATCCAACCTCCACAGAAGGCAGTAGGTAATTTACCCCTGCCCTTTGTGCATCAGCTCTTAACTCTATCCTAATTGTGGCATTTTATTGGATTATAAAACACTGTAAATGTGTAAAATAAGACATGGAATGTAAATGATACATAAATTCTTTATTCTGAAAGCAAAGAAGTAGGAAGCATTGCTATGGAGCTTTTTTCCCAAAATGGGTGAAATACTACTTTGCTCAGGCATCTGAGAAGAACCACATCCCAGATGCACTTAAATCAGTGCAGAGTTGTCAGCAACAAAGAATAACATGGAAATTTTCAACTCTGACTTAACATGCAGAGAAACTCAGAGTGAAATAATTTTATATTGCTGTGCTGACCACTAGTTTGAAAGAAAAGGTTATTTTTTAGTTAAAAAGTCATGTTCTTTCTTGAACAATTGGTGTAGAGTGCTTGCTTCTGTTGCCCTCTTTGGTCTTTATTTCTCTTTCAGAAAGACAGCTCTGCACTTGTGCCATGTGTAATTACATGTACCATTTGCCATATAATGCACTGAAAATTACTGTGTATGCATTTACATTGCCAATGTGCATAACTGGAATTTCTTAGTGAGAATATTAGCATAAGCATTGTAACAGCTTCAAACATATTAGGCAACTTTTTTTTCCTAAAATATTTATTAAACCAATAACTGAGGAAGTTTGGAGGTGGATATGCATGTTGTATTCTAGAAGAAGTTTCTGTATCATCCCTGGATGGGTTGGCTGGATGCAGGTATTATGTTACACCATGAAGTGAAATTAGCATGAGGAGTTTGAGATGAAACTGCATATTTTAGTCTGCTGATTAATATTTTTGTGTAAGTTTTATGGTAATATGCACAAGGCAAAATAGGCACAAGGAATAATTGGTAGCAAAACGTGTTTATTGCTTTACAAAATTATATGTATTAAGGGACTTGTTTTTTCTGTGCTTATTAAACTAATGTACTTAGTTGCAAAAAAATTGTAATTCAGGAACAATGGATTGCTTCCTTAGTTCATGAAGAAAGAATTAAGTGCATGCTGAGGTGACATTTATACATTCTGGGAAATGTATGTAAGAGAATAGAAAATGTCACTGGTAATAGCTAATATCCCTGCCACGTTCCCCAGTTGTAAACTGGGGTCAAAATCAAATGTGTTGTCTTGACTTGCACTTCCCCACTGGGACATGTTTGCCTTATTGCATTCCTGAGTTTTGCTTGGGAAAGGGAGAGGACCCACCCCAGATCCTGCTGCGAGAAAAAGCCCTTCCCTGTAACCCACAAACACCAGAAAAGGGCTGTGCAGGTCACAGGGTTTCTCCTGCAGCTCTGTGGGGAGTTCCTGGGCTCGGTCTCTGCAGTCCCAGCTGCACAACGGGGAAGCCACCAGCTTCTCCCCATGTCTCCACTGTCCAAGGGCAGGCTCTGTGCATCCCACAGCCCCTGGGGGTGTCAGCAGAGCTGGCAGAGAGGAGAGTCCCCCCAGGGCACACGAAACCATCCACACTTTACAAAGCTGACTGAGCTTGCTTTGTCTGCTGTGTGCTGCCCAGTTCAGGAGTTAGCCTTTGTCTCAGAGAGGATTAAAACATCTGTGATGATCTTCTCTTCCTCTCCCCGTGAATGATCATAATTAATATACCCATGGTTGAGAGTATTTATTTTGATTGTGATTTCACACTGTACTTCCTCCTGTAAAATGGAAAGTCTAAATACCCAGCAACCAAAGCATGTCTGACAGATTTTATGTTGTCAACCCATTAAACAAAGCTAGTGCAAAGGATGTGCAGCATTGCACTGGTGACCTTTCCTGCCATTCACTGTGTCCAGAAATGCTTGATTCAGAAGAGTTAGCCCAGGAAGAACTTGTGCAGCCACATTAGCTCTGGCTTTCCTGGATGTAATGATGCATGTTGTTCTTCCAGGCAGTCTTTAAAGATTGTCCATCACTGGATTTCTCTGGACTAGACTTGGTCCAGCCTAGCTTCTGACCTGTACTATGGGGACAAAAGGCATATGCACAGCAATTGCAATTGTGCTCTAATTTTAACTTGTTTCTCTTTCAGTATTTTCCATTCAGATGAGCTTCATGGTTTTGACTTTCCTCTTCTCCACAAGGTAATCGAATGAGCTGAATGACAACCTCTGAATATTTGTTTTGTGTGATATCTTTAGTTTGGGTGTTATAGTCTATACAAATGTGTAAAGAAGGCAGGTTTGTGAGGAGGGGGTGACCTCATTTTGGTATTTCATATTGTCCTTACTGCATTTTCTCTGTTAGAGTTTCATAGGCTGAGAGAGCAGGACCTGAATTCTGTCCTTTCTCGTGTGTTAATTACAGAGTTGTTAAATCTCAATCAATCACTGCTATACCTCATCCACTGAAAAAAATAGATTTGCACAGATGTCACTGAAGGTATAATTTGCCCTGCAGACATGCTGATGACATATGAGAGAGAGAACTCAGTTTGACTTTTTACATCTCAAGATGCATTTGCTGGCCTGGCAATTCACTCTTTTCTGTATATGTCAAATTTGTTCCATTTATGTGGTGATTCCTGAGCTAATGTTTGGTAGAGCTTTTTTCTTTTTAAATATCAACTAGGAGGGACTGTTGTACATTCACTTCTCAAAAAGTAGTACTGTGAGAATGGTATTACCAGTGTCTCAGTGTATCACTTGAGCTGGTTGGAGTCTCCACTGTTGTCCTCTTACTTAGTTTTACTGGAGTATTTGTCTTAGTAGCACTCTGCTGAATGAAAGGGCCATAATCCAGACATATGCTTTATATATATATTATACAATATCTGTAAAGGAGAATCACAAATAAGACTGTGATGTCTTACTGCTACTTGGGCTTTTTTAGTGCCACAAGAAAATTTTTCTGTGACAAGATCATATCCTGGCCTTCAAAAGCACTTTTAAATAAGCTTTGAACTGCTAGACATAATCTGGGGGGAAGTTATGTCCCAACTGTGAAATCTGAAGTGCCATAAGTAGTAATCAACTCAGTAGGGGGGATATTTAGGATCTCATAAAATTACTCCTTATGTGGACCAAAGAGTGATCCATTGGCCAGTCATATATATCTCTCTCTCTGTGTCATTTTCATACCCTTCCTGGCCTTAGTCCCAGTGTTTAAACTCTTAGGATGCAGTTTTATTCTGATGTAGAAGCTAACTCCATATTCTAAGCAGTGCTCATAGTGTAGACTCCATATACTATCTAAACTGATATTTTTATTAATATTACATACAAGGAAAAGAAATTGTAGGTCATTCTCTTTTTTTTTTTTTGTTTACAGAGGCAAGCTGGTCACTGCTGTGATACAGCATGACCTTGGCTGGAAGAAAGTTGTGTCTTACATACCATGTGTTCAAAATCCCTTTCCCTCACATGGGAGCATATTCATTAGGGAGTTTGCCACAACCAAGAAACAATTCTGCTTTAAAAAAATAAATCAGACTCTTTATTTATAGGTAGAATTATTTCTGTCACTAGACCTGATCAAAGTGATGTGAACGTGTATCTAGATCCTCAAAGTAATATATTTGATTGATGTTGTTTTAAGAAGGATTTTGTTATCAGAGGTTAATAAAACTTTTTTTATTTTCTAGGAATAACTCTACTTTCACACCAGCAGACACAGTGGCTATCGTTTTCTGTTCCACACACAAATCCCTCACCCTGGGTAAGTCAGGAGATAAGCTTGTGACCAAAATAGCAGTAACATTCATACCTTGCTTTGTTGAGAAAAATAGGGTTTTAGTCACTGCTTTTTCTGCTTAAATGGTTTTAGTTTTAATGTGACAAGTAACGCTACCAGTATGATACTGATAGGATAATATTATTGCACAGATAACACAAATGCTTATTACAAGGCAGAAGACACAGTCTCCTCTGCTGAGATTTTAGTGGTTATAGACTAAGACCATCTTATTTGTGGAAGCTGGATTTTTCTTTCTGTTCTTATTCTGTTCTGTTGTCTAACTCAATATTGATAAAAGTTCAGATTTGATACTGAAAAGATTGTAAGGTGTATCTGCCCACTTTCACAATAAAATCTTACGCCTAAAATCTGGGATGTACAAGTGAATATCAAAGGATACAGTGTATTCAGAAATCACAAACAGACAATACTCTTGCTTAACATGAGCAAAATATGTGTCTAAGTCTGCAGATATTTTGGATAGTTATATTTCTTAGAACTCATTTATCATAACGTCCTTGAGATTTTGACACTTATGACCCCTTAGTGATAATAAGATGTTCTGATGGATATTCACAAAATACTGTTAAATCAGATACACTTACAGCCACTTGCTCCTGGTGCATCCATTATGTTCAGTCAGTGAAACAACTAGAATATTTTCAAAATATGAAAACAAACATTTAGTGAAGCATATATGACTGAATATATTCCTTTTCAAGACTGTATCTGTCAAAGACAAATAAGCTAGTGTAAATAACAAAGGTAAGAATTCACCTGATACAGAGGAAGAACAAGCTGGGACTTAGCTGAGTTGTTTTCCAAGCCAGTTCAATACAGCAAAACTCACCTCAGGGTTCTTTGCTTCAGCCAGGCCTGTGCTGCAGAACTGTTAGCAAGTGTCCTTCAAAGTCTGTGGGAAGTGAAGGAGTTCCTGGAAGACAAATAAAACATAATGCCTCTTTTTCACAATGGAAACAACGAGGAGATGAGGAATTATAGATCAGTGAGTTTAACTTCATTTTGTGGAAAACTGCTGAAACAAATACTTAAATAAGTTATTTTAACAGTGTAGGAAGAACAAGGAAATGAGTAACAGCCCTGTACCTTTCTCAAATACATATCATACTAAACTAACCTAGTTTCTCTTCACACAAGGTCCTGTGGGTTGCAGAGACGTAGCAAAAGTTGTATGGCTTGAGAGTGTTACAGCTTTTGACATTTGCACCGTGTTTTGGGCTCTACAATTCAATAATTATATGGACTAACTGGAAAGAGATCAGAGGAGAGTGCCATTAATGACTAGACCTCAAAAATGTGAGCCCAGAGGAAGACTGAAAAAATTTGGATTGTTGAGAGAAGACAGCTGAAAATACAGTAGTGCTATTCGAATGCATTAAAGGTTAATGCAAAGAAGGAATAAAGTAACTGTCACAGTGGACTTGGTAAGGGGAAGGACTTTGTTACAATGATGATGATTTAAGTTAACCATCAGGGAAACCTGTCTAATGCAAAACAGTTTAGATTTGGACCATGTTGCCTATTGATGTTTTCAATCTCCTATCATTGTAGACAAGCCTCAGATGGAAATTAAATAGAGTCGATCTTGCCTTGAAGCAGAATGTAGATTAAATGACATGAGGTTTTTTCACCAAACTGAAGCTTCTACTAATAAGTGAGCTTGTATTAAGGACATTACACTTGTCTTTGTAGAAAACCACTGCACATGTAAGTCCTAACATGCTTCTATGCTTGGTGTTTAGAGGTGTATATAAACTTAGACACTACTGTGATACTGTAGAATTAAAACTGGAGAAGCCAGTTGTGTTCAACAGCACCAATGTATAAGTTTCCCTTTCCCTCTCCAGTGGAAATAGTTTTATATATGCAGCTTGCCATGACATTAAGAAAATAAGCTCAAAGCCTTTTATAAATATTTAAGTCCTGAAGGGGCTTTCCATCACCCAGGAACAAAAGAAGACTGTTCATTTCTTTTACTCACTCTACCAAACATCCTCATGCAGCCTGTCTTGACCTGGACTCTATGCACAGAGCTGAGTCAACTCTCTTTTTTTCTGCTGCTGCACTCTCCATTTCATATTTTATTTTCTCCTTTAGAAGAATTTAGTTTGAGGTTTGTAGCTCCCTTGACTTTTTGGCTCACATTTTCCCAATTCTGAGTTACTGCTCTGGCTAGCATAGCCCCTTGAGTCAGGTTTTGTATTTTGCAGCTTTCTATGCCCAGGTACACCAGCAAAAATACTTTGGCCACCTTGACTTCAAGGACTCGCAGCTTCTCCCCAGCCATACATACTTTTTTCCCTAATACAGATGTCTTGTGACTATGTTGAAATGAAGCAGGTAGGTGGTGGAGCGCAGTACTGTGGGGCTGTTTCTTGGCTACAGACTTTTCTGTTTGCCAGCTTCAGGACACGCTGCTATACAGTCATCCTGAAGAGGGATGGGGAAATGCTCAGTCCCTGGGAGCCCATCCTTGGTAAGCCTGAGGTCCCTGGCACTCCTGTGTGCACTCCTACACTGTATGTGTGTGTTGCATAGTTGTGCCTGCTGTGTGTCAAGTTCAAGCTGGCTGGTTTGAGGACCTTTGATACTTTACTCTTGTGTTAGCACCAGTTCCAGATAAGTTAGAGCAGTATAAAAACACATTTCTGTGAAAATAAGGAGGATCAGGTTTTACAAAGCTGCAGAGTGATGAGATGTGCCCCGAGCTGATGATGTGAACAGGAATGTTAACCAGAGCAGGCAGCATTTTTAACTTCACTGAAGGTGGAAGCAGGGTAGATCTGATTTGTTTTTAAGCATTAGCCATTTCTGAATGACACTTGAATTTTTCCACAGAACACTCTTGTCCACCCTGATCTTAGCAGCAACAAGACAGACATAGGCATTTTGGCCCTTACCCTTTTGTTGTTCTGGCACATTTCTGCTTGTCCCTAGTGTAGTATAAACCATGTAACGAGAGTTCTTCACTTAGAGTGGTGAGAGCTTTTCCTCTGCCTCTGTCATTACAACGCCTGAAAGCACAAACGCGGCTCAGGGTCTCATTTGACATCCGTGGTGGTGCTCTGCTTTGTTTGTCTTCAACATTCTAGTGGCAGTCTCTAAATGACCCCCCAACACTTGTTCTTTCGCTTTGAAACTGATTTCTCTCAGCTTGGCAGGTGAAACTCCAAATAGGTATGTCTGGCCCATTCCCTGGAGAGCTCAGAATGGCACCGACTAAAGTGGGAGAAGAGCTGACAGCTTTAAAGCTTTAGAAGTGGTAATAGGAGAGCCATGAGAAGACTTTTGTAAGTCACTTTCTCCCTCACCATATTATGAAACCAGCTAATTCCCATGCAGTGCATGCTCATGAGGCCAACTGCCACTTCCACTGTTGAATCCCTGAATAAGCACTTGCTCTGCACGGAGATGAGTGCTGTTCCCATATGCTGGGTTTTATTTTGTAGACAGAAGAGTTGACACACTTTTTGTCTCAAAGATCAGAGTGCAGGGCGTGTTTGTGTAAGGACAAATTACACTGGGTAGGTGCCTCTGTGTTTCTTAGTTAAGAACACAAGCTATATTTCTGCATAGAGGTGGGTACTTTGGCAGGTTTATCAATATAGGGCATCACATGTGCAGAAAAAATAATGTTTGTTTGTATTTCACCTAATGAGTGAAGCAGGATATAAACATACAAGGAGCAAAGATAAATACAGAATTCACAATGCCCTCTGGCATTTTCGCCCACACTTTGTTCTCTTTCTCCCCTCCCTGCTCACATGTATGCACAGTACATGTGAGCACACAGATATGCAGACAGTTGATGCATGGCTTTTATTAGTGCATTTGCCATTGATTGATTAGTACTTAGTATTAGTACTTCTTCTATTGATTGATTGCAGATGAAGTGACTATTTGACCTTTAATTATGAGCCTTGCTATTGAAAATGACATTGAGCTATGGCTTCACATAATCCATCTGGAAAGCCCGACATGATGCCATTCCCTGGAGTTCATTCAGTGAGAAGAGAAGAGGCCTCAAGGAAGTGCAAAGCTATCACTGTGGCTCATTTAAAAAAATACTGCAGTTGTTGCTTGCACTTACACAAAAGTTGCAGCCAAATATGGAACGTTGTTTTATTTTTTCAGAGAGTGAATTACTAGCTAGAAATTACAACTCCAAAAAGTAAAATGCAGGATTGTCAAAAATACATTCATTTTAATTCTTGGTATTTACTATGCAAAATTATTTTACCAGCAGATATCAGAGTACTGCTACCTATTTTGGCTACAAGAGCAGATATTAATATGATAGGTATGATGAGCAGCAGATCAGCAAAACAAAACAAAGCAATAAAAATAACACCACCTTGTAATAAAATCAGGGTATTGTTTGTGATGGAGATTGTATTTTTCCTCATTTGGATTTAGCAATGTAGCAGTTCTTTCACCCTGGACTTCTGAAAGTAAGGCAATCAAAGTTTCTAGTCTACAAAATACTTTCAGGAAAGAATAGAGTTTATTTTAGAAATAAAACCGAAAGCACTACTTTCTTTTGTATTGTTTTAATTTAATTCAGATTGATTTTTAAATACTCAGCTTGTTACTGCACGAGTAGACAATTGACAGTATTTGAATAACTCTTAAAAGCCTGGTGTAGTGCACAAGTAGGGTCAGAGACAACTCGGTTGTCTGCGAGGGGCTCATCCAGGCTGTTGTTTAACCAGCCCATGCCTTCCCCTGAGCTCCAGCTGCACAGTGTGACAGTGCATCGTGCTCACTTACAGCTCCAAGCTGCTCACAGCTACCTAGAGTTTGCGCCTGCTTTCTACAGATAGCTCCTCATAAGATTTTTCAGGATAAATAATATACTGAAATGCTGTACTAATGAAGTGCAGACTCTTATTGTGTAATGATAATCACCTTTCTCCTTTAAATACAAAATGCCAAAATGTTCTAAATTTTGTTAAGATAAAAGGTGGATAATGCTGATTTTAAAAAGGAGGCATCTGTTAATAATTATGTAATAGAAAGTGAGATGGCAAAGTTGAGTGCATTGTCCTAAGTGAGTATTGAGGCTATTCTGTGGCATTTTTGAAATGTGATAGTTTTTCTCTGCTCCTAGCAAAGAATTGTCCTCTGAGGCGGTTATTCATCAAGGTACTAATTGTCACTAGCTGTAAAATGGTGAATAATTCCTCTGACTTACATAAAGATCTAGAAAATAGTCCTAATTAATTTCTCTCTGAAGTTTTCAAGAGCAAGACTTTTAATGCTGTCTCTTACTTTAAAAGTTTTCCTAGGATTGTTGAACAGGAGATGTTACTGCTGGCATCCGGTTGTCTTTCTTGGTGTTGTTAGTGCTTGAATTTGCATATTATATATTTTACAGACTTTCAATCTCATTGCTTCCCCAGATGTATGATAGGGTGATGTAGCAGAAATTGTCTGGCTACTCCTCTGCCTAGAATTGGTAGGTGCTGTCCCTTGGGGCAGAAGCAAAGCTGATGGAAGGAATATGCTTCAAAGAAGAAATGTCTTCTGAAGGCCGTGTCTGGACCCCTCACCAATGCCAGAGTTGGGAAAAATTCTCTCATTCCTGCTTCTGAGATCTCTCAGAAGTGGGTTCAGTGACTGCTAGAACCTTTCATAAGTTTTGATACAGGGATTATTTGGACCAAAATGAAGGCCTTTTTCCCATCACTTCAGTCTTTGCCCAGCATTTGTTTTTAAGGAGCAGCAACTGATTGGCTGGGCCAGTCAGCTCTGTCTCTGGAAAATAGGAACCAAGGGATTTGTGTGACATGAGATGTACACTGGGGAGAGCAGAAGCACCTGGATCTACTTCTCTCATTTTAGCATCTTTCTTTTGCAGGCCAGCTTGAGGGCAGATGGATCACATTTCCTAGCTCAGCAGTCTTCTAGAACCAACATTTAGTTCTTACCAAACAGTATTATTAGTCAGGTTATTACCAAGTAATTGGCATGTATTCTTTCTCAGTAGACCCCAAAGAATGCCTGGGAAATGCTGTTACCTATTTCCAATACAGCTGCAAAACTGTAGTTATATATAACCTATATAAGATGTTATGTAGATATGTTTATATAGATACATATCAGAGTATTAGCAAACTGAAATACAGACAGAGGATTTCTGTAACTTGGGATAGGATGAGTGTTCTGCACAGACAGATCTCCCCCGAGCTGAAATGCCATCTTTCATGTCTAAGCATTTCTGTAACTGACTCCACTGTAATCATCCAGCACTTACTTGAGGGGGCTGTTTTCACAAGAAGTCAGACTGACTCTTTTGAGCAGGCTGGGGTTGCTGGGATAGTCCATGCCAGAGCATCTCTTTTGTTTTTCTTATTACTCACAGGTGGCTGGCCATGCAGCCTGTTTGCCTCCCCCATCCCATGCCATCCCATTCCTAGGGGCTGTGCTTCCAGGAGGGAACTGTGCTGGCACAAGCCAGCCTGAACGTAGAAAATGGCATAGTTCAGGGAGTTACAGTGGCATAGGACACTTATTTGGTTTCTAACCACTAGTATCACAGTCTGGTATATCTAATCTGTTGCAGTTTACTCAATTTTGACCTCTCTGTGATTCCAGAAGGGGAAATACTGGAGTAAATCAAGGAATCTCCTTTCCTTTCTGACCTGAAACGTATGTTTCTTGGATTAGACTTAGAATGCGGCAAGAAATGCTGTACCTGTTCCCAGGGCTTCCTTTTCATCTGTATAGGTTTTTTATTAATATTTAGAAAGTTTGCCTCCAGCAGTACTAAAATGTGCATCAGAGGACAACAGTTGTTTACTGTGTTTGAACTGAAGAATCTCACCCAGGAGATCTCATTCACTTGAAGTTTACATCTCTCAATCTCGACTTGCAGAAAGAGATCGATGAATAACAATTGTCATTTCAGAGTTGCACCTCTCCAATTATTTATTTGGTTGTGTGTCTTTCCAGATGTACATGTAATTGGATCAGACACTAAAAACCAGATTGCAGGTTTTTAATGACAGCAAGCTCATACCTCTTTATAATGAAATAAAAAAGTAAACACACATATCCATCTGTAAAATGATAATGACACAGGAGCTCTCCCTCCCCACCAAAACCAGTTAAAGTTAATTTATCTACTTTAAGAAACTACATTATATTCGACAGACAGCTGACAGGTTACCCTTGGGAAGATCCATGTTTGGACATGACTCAAGATTTATTTTTTTTTTTACCTCAAGCTGGGAAAGGCTACAAGTGCCACCCATACTAAAGCTGGCGAGTATTGAAGATGATGCTGAGTCTCCCTGAGAGAGCTGCATCTACATTTGCTGCTCTCAGTGCACCTTCTGGCAGACAATCTGAGCTGCTGACTTCAGACACTTCCAAAGCAGTGGGTGCAAAGATGTGAAAAATCAACAGCAGCCGCAAAATTTAGAAATCTCCTGTTGCAAGACAGTTTGTGAGTCTGGAAGAGGGATCCACATCTAAAAGCTGCCATGACCACTGCAAGCACGTGAGTCCACAGAGTTTTAGAATAGGAAACAGTATCCCTTATTATTTTTAGGCAGGGAGGTGTTTCCCCAAAATGCCTTCCCAAATGGAGCATTAAGCTTTTCTGGCCTTATACTTTCTTTTCTTGGCCACAGAAATCAGATGATGAAGAAAGTAAAAATTATGCTATTCCTAACAAATACTTTTTTCTTTATGAAAAGAAAAGTTTTCTTGGCTTACCATTTTTAATGAATTTTTGTGTCATGTTTTCCTTTGCATCAAGGTTTCAGGTAGAAAAAAGATTTTTAAAAAGTCTAATTAAAAGGTAGTATGAAACAGGTTGAAACATAATTCTTTCCTGCTTACAAATACAATAAGAACAACTATAAAGCATGTTTTTAATGGCTTTTTTAATAATACGTGTAAATAAAATCCACATCATCAAAACTTTAATGCTGAGAAATCTTAGCATCAATGTATGTGGAGAGGGCAGTAACATTCAAGGAAATAATCAAATTAATCTTATCTCAACTTTGCGTTTTTAGGCCACCTGTCAATCTTTGTTTGGAATTCCTTTCATTACTAGGTCTGACCTATTAAACCTTCAAAAAGTGTTGGCTACAAGAATTACAGAGAAGGGAAGGGAGTGTTTAAATTCTGTTCATTTAAACTTTGATAGTGAATTTGTAATTTACCTTGAGCAGATGATGTGTATGAAGAATGAGCTGATATCCAAGCAGTAAAAAAAGCACTGAAGTGCTTTGAGTATCAGCTTACAACGTTGCTGTGCCCACATTGTGGTGCCAAATTAAGGATAAGTCACATATAAAATACTACATACAGTGGTTCAAATCATTCTTGAATTCCCTGTTAACTAATTACTACTACCATATTGCCAGACAGGTGGAGGTGTTTGTAGTCTGAGGCAGTGGTCTTCAGTTGTTGGTGTTAAATGTTTCATTGTTAGCAGCTGGTAAGATTGCCTATGCTGTTCATGAAACATCACTTCTAATCTGAATGCACTCGTTGAAAATCCAGGAATAGACAAACTGTACTTTCTTTCTCTTCCTCCCATTTTTTCCAGTTTTATTTACTTAAAACTTTGATGGTATCAAGATGTGCTGTTCCCTAGTAATTGAACTTAGATTACACTTGAATTACTGATTTCTGTGTTGAGTGTAGTAAGCCAGTTACCTGAAGAAAAAGAATTGGTGAAAGCATTCAAAGCATATTAGATTTTCTTTTTAATTATTATTCTACCTAGAGTTATAGCAAAAGAAATATCTTCTTTATCATTAATTGCTTTTCCTCCTTCTCCTTCTTAACTTTAGACCAGTCTAGTTTCTTAACATAGTAGAAATTCTTGCATCCCAGCATAACTGTACGGCCAGTGTGTCATCACATCACTGATTCAGTGCAGAGCCTTCCCAATAATTCTAGTCTTGCAAAAGAGGTAAATAATTTAATGTAATGCAAGGGCATGTTGCATATTCAGATAAATCATTATTCTTTCCAAGAAGAGGGATGAAGGTGAAAATGCTTTTGAAGATTAGAGTCCATGCAGCCCTCCGAACTGAACTGAGACAGCCTCCATTTTGCAGTTTGCCCCTGAATTTCTTCCAGGCTCCCTTAACATCTCACAGTGCCTTGTGAATTCTTCCCCTCAGATATTTGTTTTTACCACTTTGTGAGCCTATTTTTTGTCACTGACCTGAAATATGAAAATGTCTTTATTCCCTGAAAATGTTTTAAGCACAAGTCTTCCTACAGCATGTATGTGGGCAAAAGACACAATTCTCTCTCCAGTGTAATGTGATTTCCTATTACACTGGAAGGTACTTTCTTTGGCTGAAATGGGAATACTCAGCAGCAAACAAATATTTGTGTTGTTGTGTGTTATCAAATATTGTTCAGCCATTCCCATACCTGAGAGAAACTGATCCTGAGGGAAGAGCATTTAACTGGAGTTCAGGGCATGCTTTTGGGAGGGTATGGATGGAGAAAAAGAATCCTTAACCAGTTAATTTGTCAAAAGCGTCTTCTGTTGTGATCTCAGTATGTTGTAAGAGAGTCTGAATAGGGGCAAGAAACATTGTCTATCCCTAATTATCCTTCACAGTGTATGAACTTCTGGCTTCTCAAAACTAACCATAGTAATGATTTGTCTGGGAAGAAACAGGAAAACCCTTAAAGTTTTAAAATGAGATTAGGAAAAACTTGTCATTCTGATAGCTCTCTGTGTGAACAACATTTTTCTAATCCTCTGTACTGGACTTTGCCTGAATCTCACCACCCTTTTCTGCCAGGCAGTCACTGGACTGCATGCAGTGCTGTTCTGAAACTTGGCAGTAACATTTCAGGTCATTTGGCGCTGTATTTGCAGTGGAAATTCAGAACCCCTTGCTCTGACAGCTTAGGAGTGGTTTAATGCAATATATGCCCCTCTTCACAGGCCTCTTCTCAGCTGAAAAAAGAAATAGCTATTTGACCAATAATGTTCTCTTCACATCAATCCCTGAGAGGATCCTTCAGAAGGAGAGTAGCGTGGAGAGCATCTGAGAAGCTGCCATCATGCACTTGATTCATTTTGAGTATTGCACTCGAAGATTGTGGCAATTGAGAGTTCTGAAATGCATAGATGAGTAGAAGGGAGAGGTGAAAATCCAGAGGCTAAGGCTTTTCTTCCAAGTATTCCCACTGCCTCTCTGCGAGGGTTCTTTGGGATTCTGATTCCTGAATGCCTGATGGTTCCACAGCCCTAGTGAATGACCTCTTTGCTTTGCCCCAAATCTCTTTTCCTGAGAAGAAATGCTGCAGCATTTTGTGATGTGGAATGTGTGTCAATAATGTAAGCAGTAAAGTTTTAGGATAGATTGTTTGTTATGAAAACACTGAAGGGAAAAAACCTATAGAGTGAAGTACGTAAGTAAAGCATCTGGCAATAATTCTGCTTTGGGTGCAAGAGATAATGGCCTGTGTTTCAGTGGTAATAAAAATGTTCTATTAAGTTCTCTGTACCCACTGCAATGTGATAGAAAACAGCAAATAATGAAACACTGCTTTAAGGGGAGCTTACACATCCAGTGAGCATAAAATAAACATATTAGAATAGAAAAAACCCTGATTTCCAGTACTTATTGTTTTATCACTTCCATCATGGGTATAGGATAAAAGAAAACTCTTACTTGCTTGTTAGAGGAAGAAAGCTCCTACTTGAAGTTCTTACTTGGCAGATGTCAGTTGAAAGCTCTGCTTAGGAATATGCTGCAATGTCAAACTCTGTTGGGTAATTTTAGACAAATGTGTCATGTGTGACATGGAAATATGGCATGCTGTACATTAGTGATTTCCCAAGTGTTTGGATCAGGTAGTAATGTGCTGAGAAAGTGCTCTTTATCTCTCCACACTGTGTACTTGTATAGCAGTGGGGAAAGGCTTTTGGTAGAAATTACTTTAGTCAGAAAAAGAATCCATTTACAATATGTGCCTTCTAACATCTTTCAGACAATGCATTGTATTAAAGAGGCATTTTTTGATTAATGTTTTATAAACATTTTTCAGCATGACAGCTTAAAGTCCCTGTAAAATTGTAAATGCGTGCATAGTGCTCACTTCCATAAAGTCAAATGCCATCTCATAAAGTCTAGTTGGATCCTGTCAGTGACAGTGACACAGAATCAGTACCTTGGAGCATTAAAATTAATTTGCTTCATTTATATTACTGCAGTGATAGCTAGATGAAAAGAGTCCTATATTTAAATTATCTTAAAAATACCTTCAAATCTTTTAGGGTTTTTTTATTATTATTATTTTACAGTTAACTAAATGTAGTGAAGTGCAGCATAATATTTTCATGGGCCTTTTAAGAAGGTGACTACAAAATATGAAAGTAGCAAAGGGGAAGGGGGCAGCTATGGGAGGCTATTCAGTGTGCAAAGCTGGAGGAAGGTTTAAATAGCTCTCAGTTGTGAAGGCTACTAAAGAAACAGTGGCCTTTGGCCAGGGCTGATACACCACGGCCTTGAAGCCAACTGGAATACCCTGGAGCAGTGGAGAGCAAAGAGGGCTTTCCTGGACCCACTGTAACACCAGTCCTCTCACTCTTCCTTGCCCTGGTTGGAGGTCATGGGTAAACAGTATTTCTCTTGCTGATTGTTCCTCAGGTTTGCAAAGCGCTTATGTGAAAAAGAGAGCTGAGTGAGGGCACAAACAGGGAGAAAAATGAAATGTACTCCATATCACAGGCCTGTCTTCTTCTCTGGGCTGCAGTGGGACTGTGATGTCAGTGCCCACTGCCCTTAGAGGAGCTTAGTGGTTTTAGTGGAAGTACCCAAAATTTACAGTGCTACCATGAGCAGAATCAAAGGCCTTGGGAAACAAACCCAAGGAGGCCAGAAGTGAGGGGGTGGAGAAGAGGAGGGAAAAGGAGGAAGGGAGAATACAAATACAAAAAGAGCAAGGAGGAAGGTGGGAACATTCACTGGTAGGAAAACATAGCCAGGCTAAAGGGAAGAGGGAAATTTGTGTTAAAAATTATCTTGTTTGGAAGGGCTATCTGTAGATTGATCTCTGTGCTTCCTCCCTTCTGCTTCATCTCTCTAGTCCTGGTCAGGTGAGGTGGTGCTTTCTCATCCAGCTGGATACAACATTTCTTCTTTCTTTGGAGGAGGATGGGATACAACCCCCACTCGTGCCTGTCATGCATTTGGTCAGCTCTGATCCAGGAGCTGGACACACACTCATGCAATAAAGTTCTTTAAAATATTTCAGAAACTCAATAGCTTGTTAAACCCCTACTTTGAGCAAAGCCACCCAAATTGGCACCAAACCACAGGAGAGAACCTTGTCACTTGGATCTCATGATATGTAGTGAGTGAGGGTCTTTGCAAGTAGCTGTCAAACTCCATTGGCTCTGAAAGCAATATGCTAGACAAGATGAGGGAAGGAGCAGTGGACAGACCAAAATAACATTTTTGCTTAGCACCTTCATTCCTTGCTATCCATCTGAAAGATATACACAAATTTCATTTTCTTTATTAGATAATGTTACTGATGCAAGCATTTGTGACTGTGCTGTGGATCTCTGTCATGAAATATTTTCTGAGAGTTGCAGACTGGCAGAGTTGGAATTACAAAAAATCAGAAAGTGTATAAAAAGGCAGCAGGGCTTTTATTTTTTTATTCCATTGAACTATTTGTTAGGTGCAAAAATTATTATTTCTTTTTTTCACCAACAGGAACTTTAATTGCACATTAGTAGCTTACAGGAACCTATTGTTGTGACATGTATTTAAACAAGCTGTGAATTAAGAACCTCTTTCCACCCAGTGATCTAATTATACTGTCACACTAATTATAGTATTTTGTATTTATATTTGACAACTTTAATTTTCTTTTCCTAGTTTACTGAAATAGCTTTCCTCTAGAGAATTTACCTTTTAGGCTGGAATTTCTTTTCTTTCAGAAAATGTGCAGTAATCTAAAGCACATCTCAGTCACTTTGGGTCCGTTCTGTTCCTGTCTCTGCTGTTAGTTTTCTGTGTGTTCTTAGGCTGGTTATTTTAGTGTTTCTGGTTCTCTGTAGGAGTCCTGCTCAGCTTACTAAAGTGTTTTTGGATCTGTGGATGAAATTGCACTACCAAAACACCAGGTACTGTCTTACACACATAAATATGGCAAGTTCATAGCTTGGGACTCTAGTCTATTTTTCTGAGATTAGAGAATAGGAAAAGACCCACAAGGGTCAAGTTGAGACTTGGAAACAAGCAATGAAACTTTTATCTGTTTACAAAAACAGTATGATGGGCATATGAAGTAAATTACATATCTTAGTATAATGAAAATGCCCATTTAATTTCTATCCATATACTATCTATTCCCAAGCCCCAGAAATTACTGTTAATAGTCAGCAGGCCTGTGGTGTGATAGGTCCTTGGTGTTGTTTTGAAGATAATTATAATACTCAAATTAAGCATGCAAGCTGTTATTTATTTGATTTGATTATTCCCTGGAAATATCCACATAAATAAAGGGTACTAGCAGGGGAATGAGATTTTTAGCGGTGCAATGTGATGAACCTAATAAAAATAATTACAAGAAGTGGTGCTGTGGAAACACTGAAGATTTCAGCAAGCCTAGTCAGGTGTCAGCAATAGTGGGGCACTGGTAAAGTTGTGACATTCAACAAATATGCTGTTTGCTCACATGGGGAAGAGGCAACTTTTGTTGAGGGAAACATGAAAGGGCGTTAAGAATGGGAATTTATCCAAGATATAAAGAAAGTTTACATAAACATGGCAACTTTGCCTGATCTGAAACATCTTCTGATGGGGAAATAGAAGGGGCATGTGGCACAAGTGTAGCTCTTTGTCATTGCTAAGAAAGGAGACAAGACCAGGCCAGGCTGGATGGGGATTTGAGCAACCTCGTCTAGTGGAAGGTTGTCCCCTTGGCAGGGGGATGATCTGTAAGGTCCATTCCAATATAAACCATTCTGTCATCTATGGGACACTCAGGTGAGCTCTGTGAAAACTGTGTGTAATCTGCTTTGCTGCATGGTTAATGTTGGTGGAAGATTCCTAAGATGAGGGAGAAAATAAGTTGTGTTCTCAGGAGGCTCCCAAAGAATTCCAGCTGCTCTGGTTGGTGATGATACAAATACCTGGTCAGGCAAGACAAAGCCAGTGGCAGGTTTTGCCCACACCTGCACTTTGTGGAGCATGATAGCGAAGTTCCAGGATTTAAATAGATAATTTTGAACAACAACATGCTCAAAGTAAACATAATCAGTTTCATTAGTGCAAAACTGAATGAAATTTAATTTTACTTGTCATATCAAGATTGTGCATGGAGATGTCTAAAAAAAATTAGCACTGTTGAGTGCACATTCAAGGTCTGAGTAAAAATGGCCCATCCCATCTAGGAACTTCTGTATTCCAGCTCTGCCTAGCTCTTCATAGGCATGACCACTTCTTACTGCTCACTCAGTTCACTAAACCTTTTCTCCCTCATGCTCATCTCTTCTGAAACACATAGATAGAGTAGTTTTGTTCCCTTACAAGTGAGCCCTCACCAGCAGAATACTTGACTCTCTGCCTGGACTGCAGGAACCAAAGTAGAGAAGGTTGTCCTTTGGGTGCTCACCAGCTGGCAGGGAGTGTATCAGGAAAACACAGCCCTCCTCCAGTGGTGACCAGACTGAATGAAGGTCACAAGCAGGAGTTGGGCAGGTTGGATGGAGGACAATCATGCAAACACAAAGCAGCTCAGTGAGAGGAAATAGTAAATCAGCAGCACAGAACTATGCTCAGCAACTGAACAGTCATGCAATAGCAGAATGCATTGTATATTAAGCCTTCAGCAGCAGTTTGACAACTATTATCGTAATTAGAAAAGATTTTTTTCCCTACTCCTCCCTTTCTGCCATAGAACTTTCTCTGCTGTGTATTGCTGGTTTGGATTGGAGTTTTTAATATATAAAACTTTTGAGTCTTCATTTTGTTTCTTTTGGGTTTCTTTCTTATTTTGGTGAAATGTCAATGTAACATCAAATGCTTTGCTTTTATCTGGAGCATAAAGTCTGAGGTGAGAGCGTCTCTCCTGTTTTTCTGCCTGCAGGGATTCCCATGCTGAAGATAGTATTTGCAGGTTATGAGCACCTGTCCTTAATTTCTGTCCCCTTGCTCATCTATCATCCTGCTCAGATCCTTCTTGGCAGCCTGTTGGTACCAACAATAAAATCGTGGATGGTTTCTAGGCAAAAGGTAAGAGTTGCTGGATTTGATTTATAATGGAAAGTCTGCTGTGAGGAAAAAAAAAAACCTAAACACATATCCTAAACTCCTCAGGTTCCTTCTTGGTGATCCTATGGTAGGAATTTTTCTGTTTCTTTGCTTCTGTTATGACAGTGATAGTCAGAGCAGTATGAAATTAAAAGTGCTGAACTTTATACCCTTTGGAAAGGGGTCTGAAAAGACTGAAAAAGTTCAAAGCTTGAAGTTAGACCTCTACAGTTAATTCAAATTAAAAATTCATTCAAATTATGAATGTAGAGTACATCCCATAAAAATAGATCCATCTTTAGCTAATCATCACAGCTTTGGATCTCATTTATGAAGGAGAAGTGACAGTGATGTGTCTGCTGGCATGGGAGCTGGGGATATCAGATAAAATGAGGGCACTTTCTGAACTGGATTGGAGCAGGATGAAAACTGTTATATTTTTTCTACTTGGAAAAAATAGCAGGAAGTCAACAGCAGTCTGGTGCATCATATTTCATGCCAAAATTATGGCATGAGATAGATTGTAGGATTATAGACAGTAACCTAGAGAGTTTGGCATCAACATCACTGACTCAAATTATGCTGATTTCAGTGCAAATTGAAGGTACTGACACCCTTTCAGTGATTTATATTAAATAATTATAGTGGTTTTAGTTGGGTTCTCAGAACAGCAGTAACCTCCTTGCAAAAAGCTAGTCCAGGAAATAGATTTTAATGCTGTCTTTTAATGTTCTGAGATAATAAAGATCAAGATGTTGTGGCAACTGAAGCAGCCTCAACAGCCATTTTTGGTGATGCTTCATAGTGTGGGAAGCCCAGCTCCACCAGTGCCCTGTATTCTCCACTTAGGAGTGTAGGAATTTTATTTATAACTCTCATATTTCCAGTTTTCAGCAAAACCCAACAGGTTGTCATTTTACTAGATTCACTCCACTATAGTAACCTTGCTAACCTGAATGCTAAAATTCTAAAAATCGGTGATCTTCATGTGCTACCTGAACTCTAAAAAGCAGAAAAACTCCCTGTTTTCAGGAACTGAGTTCAGAAATCAGACCTTTTTAAGATATCTTAGCCTCTGAAAATGGAAATTTGAGAGTCAGATGTCATCTATCCAATAGTCTGAAAGTCATGGTTTTTCTTTTAATCAGAGATTAGCAAGACACATTACAGGTTGTATAACCAAAATTCCGTGCAATTCCTGCAGAAAGATAGCCTAAAGTTAATTTAGTGTGAGAACAATCCCTGGAATGCTGACTTCTCTTCAGCATGTCACTGCTCTCTGCTGCCAACACCAGGAGTGCAGCTGGAGCTCATCCAGACCTCGCTGATCCTCAGGGTAGTAATGGCCTTTAGGGGCTGCTGTCAGCTGCTGCAAGTTAAAACAGCCTTTAAACAGAGCATCAGAACAGTCAAGCAGCACTGGAGAGATTTACAGTTCACCAGCACTAGTTTCTTATTCATTAAGCATCAAATAAACCTCCTGTGCTAATCAGACTGTAATGCTATTGTAGAACCACTTTGGGGGATTATTGTTCTGTAGAAGCAGTTTCTTCAGTTGGTCTTCTGTATTATTCACAAATGTTATTTTAATTACTCTTTGAAAAAAAAGTCAATGAGGTTGGGTCTGGTACATTTGCAATAAGTATAATAGAAGTGAATGTTTTGACTGGATAATGGTCTCCCGCTTTGAAAATAAACATGTCATCATCACCCTTGATGTTTATTTTCTACAAACACCTTGGCTTCGTTTTGGCATCTCTCTTGCAGGGGGAGACGGTTATCCAGTCACAGTACTCAGCTGCAGTGACATTCTTACTTAATTATGATAGTACATGTGATCTGGTTGTATGAAATTGAATTTAAATATTTAGAGGTTCATCTACACTAAGGTATTTCTAGTTTGTAAATACGGCAGCAGAATCTGCCAAACTACAAAGTTAAAAAATTGTTTCCCCAAACAAAATGTGGAATGATGTCTCTCTCCAAAGTCTCTTGCTGAATAATACCCAAAAGCCTAATCGCAAACAGGCTAGATTTAACAATAGTTAAATGCTGGTGTTTCTGAGGGGAATAGAGCCTATTTATTTTTAAAGATTTTTTTAAGGATTTACATTTGTGCTGGAGTGATTTTCAAGCAGTGCTTACAAGCTTTAAATGTACAATATTAAAGGTTAATATCTACAATAAGAAGCCCCATCAGATACCTCTCAGACTGAAAATTGCTTGTTTCAGCCGACTGGCTGCAAATGAGAATTCTCACCCTCAACAGGAAAATGCCACTCTGTCAGGGCTCTTCACCCAAAAGACTTAAGGAAAATGGAGGCCCAAATTTGGGGATTTTGCAAATTTCACTAATTTCCCTCTCAGGCCAATTTGTCCTGCACCAGAGAGCACTGAGCCTTTTTGTTGCAGAGCACACCAGCAGTTGGCATCCTCCACAGCGAGCACCTCGGTACTCAGGAGCAGCTGAAACCATAACACCTTTTAAGCCTGTCTCATTTCCCACCTAAGTTAGAGAGGCTGCTTCCTCCAGACTGGGAGCATGATCACCCATCATTGAGTTGAACTTCTGTCACACCCTGAATAAATAACTCAACTACCATAGTTGGCCAACTCTGCAGGGAAAACAGAGCTGGCCCCTGCCATCAAACAAAGGCCTGGGGTTTCTCTCTCCTTCAGCAGCAGTAGACTAGAGCTGCAAAAACGCCAGGTGTCCACTGGCATAAGGTCACTTCTGGACTGATGGACCTTGGCTTATTCTTACTTTTCTCAGGAAGGAAGGTATAAATATCAAGGTCCATGACATCCACCACTGCAGCAGTGACTGTCATTTCAGCAGGCTTCAAGCTATGTGGAAGGAAGCCAGGGAACACAAAGGTCTTGGCAGAAATTTTCTTCACAGACTTTCTCTAAGTGGGTCAGAAGCTCTTCTATCTGCGCCACAAGTGGTTTGAGTGGGGTCCAAATAGTTGCTTTCTGAAAGGTATCTGAGACCCACCTGCACTTCCATCACTGTCACTAGAGCCATAGTGCTTGTGGTTCCTCTATAAGGCTGTCTGTGTGTGTGGAGATTGTGATGGGCTATCAGAGGCACAAACATCACTGCAGAACCCAGACTGGCCTGGCAGCTCCGCACTGACTCCTCTCTCAGCCTCACAGAAGCGCACACAGCATTTTCTTGTCCCTTATAAATGAAAAGCTTCTCTTATGCTGTTGGTTGTCTTTTAAAAACACAAAATGACTGTTTTGTTTCCTCTTCACAGGCACTGAAGTTAACCAGGCAGCCCAAAGCACCCGTGAAGGTATAATTGTGGAGGTGGCCTGTGTCACAGTGAATGTATATATGTACTATACTGTACACGCGGACAATTGAGACAACTGGGTTTTGTGAATGTTGCTTCAGTGCATATTTTATTTTTATATCTATCTATATATATATATATATAAAAAGATACCTGGTAAGTGCCTTACAGATGCATTTTTGGCAAAAGCATTGTTTCCAGAAGCCACTTTGTTGGTTACTGCAAGAGGTTGTACAGTATTTTGGAGTCCTTTAGTTTTTTATTTTTCTAACCACGTGAATGGTCATGACTGACAGCTGTTTCTTCCATTGCCCCTGCTTTGAAGCCAGGGTGCACCAGCTGTAAGTCTCTGTTTTAAACTAGCCAAAATGACCAGAAGCCTATCCCACTGCTGGCTTACCCTGGGGAAGAGCTTTCTGAAGATGTTTTTCTGAGACTGACTTGAATTTCTGTGTGACTCTGTTACACACTCTAGTCATATGACTGTGACATGCCTTTTTCTTCTGAGTTTGTGTATACTCAGCATGGGGCCATCCATTAGATAGAAGCTGAGAAGCATGAATCATTTGCATTTGTTGACACAGTTGTCTAGACATTCCTTCAAAGTTAATGGTTTCTCAAGAAAATTCTTTCCATTGTATGATATTGTGCCATTGTATATCTTAAATGCCTCATAAGCTTCTTCAAAGAAATGGTCTGGTGCTTGGGTTATGAGTGAAGTATTTGTGTTTGCAGGTAGGAGATCTTTTTATAATTTACCCCTGAAGAACACAAATTTTTTGTTTCCTTTTTTTTTTCTTTTTCTTCCCCTGGTGCAATGCACAGAGACCTGCAGTGACAGAATTTAGGATGCTAATATTGAAACGGAGCCTTTATGTAGTAAGCCAAGCTGGTTTTTTTATTACTGCATGGGTAATGAATAATACTTTTTGAGGACAAGAAAATTGACAATTGCAGTTTGGATTTTTTTCCTAATTGAAAGGATCCTTAGGGTAATAGAAATGCTATCTTAGCTCATTTGACAATCAGCTACAACTTTTTAAAAAATAATATTACTCTTTTTAATAAATTGATATAACAAAAGAATATAAAATACTATTTATATGAGAAGTTGAAGAGAAAGGAATGCAGGCATGTATTTAAACATGTAGCCAGCAATGCATCTTGTCTGGGAGATTAAGATTTCAGAAATGTGCATAGTCCAGACTGGGAGGCATAACCATCTGCAAAAACTATGCTGGCAATTGTGCATTAAAATATTAAAAGGAATTAAAGAAATAGGTCAAACTTGGATCATTACAACAGCAGAAGTTTCACGTGTGTCATGGTTAACATTGCAGCTAATGGTGCGACTGAGTGCAGACACCTCAGAGCAGATCTTCAGCAAATGTAAGTTATAGCTCTGAGATGGCTGTAGCCGTTTGCACAAACTAAAGATCTTGTCTGTGACTGTAGGCATGTGAAATTCATATCCTTTTGCCTTAGTGAAAACAATGTGCTTGGTTTACCTAGTCTGTTATTTCTAGTCCGTTATTCCTGTGAAGAACAGGGAAGTAACCTGGTACCGATCGTCAGTGCTGTACCTGAGGTCAGTCTCTGTTGCTGTCTGTCTGAGGAACCACGGGGGGCTGACAGCATAACCTTGTCCAGAATTGTCATCACCAATAAAATAACCATGTGATGAAGGTGTGGGAGGTGGTAAAATTCAGAATTCTTTCATTCCCTGGAGGGGGGCTGAGTTCTCCCTATTGAGCAGGTGAGAGGGCTGAGGGACAGTGTTCAGCGCCGTGTCCCCCAGGGCTGTGCTCTGTACTCACTGGCCACTGATGGGAAGGGCAGTGAGCCCATGGATACAGTGTCTAGTGCTGTGTCCCCCAGGGCTGTGCTCCCTGCTCACTGGCCACTGCTGCAAAGGGCAGTGAGCCCATGGATCTGGTCACTGCATGCCTAGATAGCACAGGCAGATCCACCTGTGAGGAACTGAAGAGAATAGCATGCATGTTCTCGGGCCAAATTCAAGGTTCCCCTTCCTTAAGCATGCTAAGTAGTAACTGGCTCCACGTGGGAAAAATTCCCTTGGGTTTAAACACTCTGCTTGCAGCAGGGAACTTCTTCCAGACTCAGGACAGTTTCCTTTTGTTCTGTTTTCGTAAACCTGAATTTCCAGAGTATATAAAGACTTGATCCTGATCCCACTGAAATTGTTGACTCTTTCTGTTGGTTTTGAATGGCAAAACAAGAGGCCCAGAAAGAGTGCTCACTTTTTCAAAATATCTAGGAAGAGTTCAAGCAGCCAGTACCTGACTGTGGTTGTGTCAATGCTAAATAGTCAGAACACTGCAGGTACCCTTACTGAGCTACCTCTGCGTACTGAATCTCTGACTTTCAGTACAGCCAACAACTTGCTTATTTTCCACTGAACACATCCTTTGTTTTTTGTTGATTCTTTTTTCCACATTTGAGAATATTTCAAACTGGTTTATGATGTAGCTTTGTTAGAGTCTTTGCAAAGTCCTTGTTGATTGCTTGGAGCAGCCTAAATATTGTGTATGAGTGTTGGAGGTGTTGGTCTAAAGGGAATATAAAGCAAAACTGAAATACGTATTTTAAATCCATACTTAATGAAACTTGATTATGTACATCAATTTTGTTATGTTTAAAGACTGTTAAGATGTTTGTTTTATGAATTGTTATATATATCTTTAATAAACAGAATGAGTTTGAATTTAATTTTGTTATAGGAAAATAAGATAAAATTACTTATCCTCTAGGTCAAATTTTACCTCTGTTATCTATGTTTTATTCATTTGTGGGTGAGCTTTTAAGCTGTTTGGTTGTTTAAAAAAAATGCATGAGCTGTGTGGAAATATTTTATGAACTAAACTTGGGGATAAAAAGTCCTCAGAATACTGCCAATTGTCATCAACTGAAAATTAATTCATCGAATCCAAACAATTTTTCAGTAAAGAGTTGAAATCAACTTCTTGGCTTTAAATTTAGCCTGATATTAAACATAATCAGACAAAACTGATTGCAAATGAGAACTTTGCCCATGTTAAAACGTAAGGATTTTGTTGATCATCAACACTTCTTATTTCTGCATCTCTATAATCCCATCTAGTGATAACAGAGGTAAAAAATGCCCAGACAATAAAACAGCACTTCAGAGGTCACGGGGAGTGTTAGCACTTCATGTTGAGTTACTCAAATATGTTATTTCCCTTTTGTGCACTAAATGAAAAAGCTTTGATGGCTCCAGTAATTTATCTTATCAAGATAAATAATTTTTAATGTAGTTAAAATCAAAAGCCTGGCTGTGTTTTTTCTTATGGATCCTTTAGGAACTTGGTGTAAGTTACATGACAGAAAGGCAATCTCAGCAGAAGATGCACAGTTGTGCTTGTTCACAGAGCAGAAGGAGAGTAATCCAGCAGCTTGGTTTTACAGAAGTAGTCCCCTATGTTACTCTGGCAGTCAGGGAAAAAGGAGCTGTTAGTTTTATTTGTGTATGGTTTTCTGTGGAAATATCTTGACAGCAGGAGGTTAGAAGGTAAGATGAAATATGGTCTGTCTGCAAGCACATTGATTTATGTGCAAGTGCATACGTGCATAAGAGATGAGCAGTTATATATGTAGAAATGACTAGAAAGGACCAAGTCCCTGGTATACATTTTTTGTGCAAAACTGCATATGGAGAAAGAGCTACTTTTTTTGATGTTATTCTGCCATTAAAAATGAAATTTCAGACACTGAATTGTGTTTTGTATTGAATCATAATCTCATACAGAGCCTTTACAGCAGACAATCGCAGCTTTGTATTGTAAACTGTAGACTATTTTGCACTTAAATAGATGTTGATGCATTTGGGAATTACAACTCAGTAAAGGGCTAAATCATAGTTATAATCCAAATGCATTTTTATTACTATTATTATAAAGTGCCAGAAACACAGGCAGTCCCTCGCAAACATGTTAAATAGACAAGAGACTAAATTCTGCCCTTGGTTACACTTGCACATCTCCAGTGCAAGGTTGTTAAGCTGCAGAGCAGTCTCCCCAGGGAAGCCGTTTGAAGAGCCCTGCCATTGTTCTAACAAAGCTCGGGGATAATGTAGCACATGATAAGAGTAAATGAAGTGTTTTACTCTAGATTTGGTGGCCTGCCCTTCCCAGCATCTTGCAAACCGAATCCCTATTTTCGACTCCCTATTTCTGTGGGTAGCCCCACTCTCACAAACCAGAACTTAGAGCATTCTGTCAGGACAGTGTCATAAGAGGGACATTGTCTCTCCTCTGCCATTTTCTTGCTTCAGCCAGGTTATCCCTTATGATCATTAGACTGTGCCTTCTTTGAGGAGGCATTTTGATGTAAACTCTTCAAAGTTTGTGTGTATGGTTCCTGTAAAATTCTCATTCAACAGAGAGCACTCTGTGGGATGGTCATTTAAGTAATCTCCTGGAGTCACATGGACAAGGACTTTCCAACTGCTTTAGCTGTGCAGAACTGGAGAAGGCAGTGATGGGAAATGCAGGTGCAAGGCATTGCCCCAGGCAGGTCTGCCTCATGCTGGAATCTAGAGCTGCAGCAGAGGTCATGGAAGCAGCCTCGGAATTGTTCTCTTGACAGAAAGGTGGAGGGAGAGATCTTCAGAGAAGTGAAATCAAATTTGTTAGTGATCAAAAGGACAAGAGAGATGCATGTATTGGAAACAACTGGTGCCAATGAGGCCTCTCAGCCGCTTCCCTAAGCCAATTGCAGTCTCAGTGGAGTATCAGCTTCTCAGTCCACCAAATTGCAGTAATCAAGTCTGGAGCTGATGGGAGCATGAGTCACCACATAATTTTCTCATCAGTGGAGGCCAAGTTTTCAAAATATTTTTAGATGCATTTCCACAGAGATTTCTGCCAGCCAGTGACCTATAGAGTGACAAGAAAATGAGCAATAGCTGCTGCTGAATCAGCCTCTGCTCCTGCCACCTACTGTACTGACCACAGTTTGGAGCAGGGAGGGCAGGTAAATCAAAGGCCTTCAGAATTGTTAAGCAGAAAAGATCAGCCCTGCTGAGCTGATCTCAACACCTGGATTTGTTGAGTAACAAAATAAACTGAACTCCTGGGCTGTCTGGTAAGTTCAAATGAACTCTGACTGTCTTGCTTGCCCAGACCAGAAACAGGCATGAGATTAGAAATTGATTGTGATCCCTGCTCAGAGACTGCCAATACCCAACAGCTGCAGCCACACTGAAGAGGCCGTGCATCTCCTGAGGATCCCGTGCTGCTGCGTATTTATTGTCCACTCTACCTGTGTTCAAAATTGCCACCTGGCACAACTGTTTTTCACCCAGTTAAGAAGAAGGAAAAAAGCCTCTGGGTGTTATTCAGTGGGTGTGCTCCATCTAGTATAATACTCACAAAATCAGAGGCTTGCAGATGCCAGCCTGCTGGTGTTGGTTCATCTCTGTGAGAGAAAACTTAATATTTGTGGTCAGTTTTCTTATGACGGGATTCCAAATTCTAAGGGAAATCAGCTGCCTTAAAAGGGAAGAAAATGGGCTTTCTTGAAGGAAAGACAATTTCAGTGATAGGATTAAAAAAATTACAGAGGTCATGTGAGGGCTTGCCTTTTGCCAAAATAAATGCAGGAAATAAAATTTGTGAGTCCTGTGACAATAATTGGGTATGAAATTCTATTGACAAAAGCTTTTGCAGTTCTGTGCTCCCTCTGCTTCTTAGCATTGTGGCTCCTTCCCTGTTGGTGTCCTTTGTCTGTTGAACAGCCCATACCCAAGATGTTACAAATTTAGGTTATTTCCTGGTGCCTTCTCTGTGTAGTTTTGCCACTTCTTGTCAACACTGATTAGATTGGTGATAAAATACCTGGTTTCTCTATCTTCAATATAAATCTCCCCCTCCTTTTTTCTTTCATTTCTCCCAGTTATCTGTCCCTAACTGAACCTCCTGGTGTCTCACCAAGATGATGCTCTATCTGCTCTCCAAGCTCTTAGAGACTCCATCCTTAGCCAAGAAACCAGGGCAGCTTTCCAAGATGCTGCCTGGGGAAGCAGAACTCAGCTTTTTGTGCTGACACTGAAGAACTTTATCCATGCAAATTATGATTCTTGTATTCTTCATCAGGACTCACAGCTGGCCTGCAGCTCACTGCTGTATCCACTATAGTCACTGTCAGTCCTTTGGGCAATCCCAAACTGCTGTTGATACATTTTGCCAAGTTCTCCAACAAATTCTTGCTTGCTCTGTTTCATAATACTGCTTTAAATTAGAGACACTTTGGGAAAACCTCTGTTTTTCTGTATAAAAATTGCAAAAAAAATATTTTTGATCTATTTTAGTCACTGTCTGAAAAAATTAACTGTAGTTTCCAAATAGTGGCTCAGGACTAAAAAAGATGCATGTACACGATTTGCCTCACACATTCACTCTGCCCCTTCCCCAAACCAGGCAGTCTTTCAGGTACCTCAAGGAGAGTTGCCTAAAGCCCTTTTTAGAAAACAGCAACAACACCTGTTTAGGTCCAATTCCCTGATAAATAAAATATATCCCTGAGGCATAATAGCATACTAAAACTAAGAATATGACACAATTTTAGCCAGCTATATGGTAACTGTGTTGGATGCAGCTCTCGGAGTGTTAATGTGAGAAGCCTGTTCTTTGCAGTGAGCGCCGCTCACGGATCTCTCTGCCCGAGCCGGAGCCGAACCCATCCCCACAGCAGCACAAACAGCGAGAGGCCAGCAGGGCCGTGCCCTGTGCTCACAGACCCCCTGCTCTCTGGCTCTCCAAATGTACAAACACAGTGGGATTGTGGTACGTGAGCTTTGGTGTGAGTCAGGGGGACAGAACAGAAGTGTTGCTGCGGTCTGTGGAGCCTGACTGTGCCGTGTTTCTGTTCAGGTAACACATATTTGATATATGAAACATTAATGTGGAGCCTCTCTCGTTATAAAGGGCCTAAAGATCTGTGTGTGTGTGTGTGTATATATATATATATACACATCACATACTATCACATACCAATGTTCCCAAATACTCTCATTTTAAGTATCGGAACATGGTTCGAAAACAAGAAAAATCTTTCTGATATCAGTTTTGTGAAAGATTTTTTAGGTAGTAGGGTTTTTTTAAAGCAGAGGTTCACAGTACATATAGAAAAACTCTTTTGCGTGTTTAACACTATGTATGTTTAACCATTATCTTTCATAGTCTATAATTTAATATTTTACAAATATTTTGGAATGTATTTTGCTTATCTATCACTGTGCTTTCAACAGCAAACTCCCTCTGCTAACTCATCCCATTTGAATTTTTAGCTTTGGTGTATGCATAGATATGCATCAGTGTATTGCAAGCAGCAGCTTTCTATGTGTAAAATATAAATTTAGTGAGAAATTTCAATATTTTCCAATACTAGGGAAAATAAAATTTAGACTGTTAAGATGGCACAGTGGTATTCTTTGAATAGCTGCTGCTTTGAATATACTTGAAATTTTTTGCAGAAGCCTCAGTTTAGGAGTTTATTGTCTTAGTAACAAAATACTTGCTCTGAACAATCCCAGAAGCATAATACATTAGCAAAAGGAAAACAGTATTTATAGCCAATAATTCAGCTTTTATAAATTATGACTGTAAAGAAAGAGAAAAGGGTTCCTTTTCAAAACGTGCTGCCAGATTCTGGTTTCAGCAATGCTGAGTAAGGTAAGTAATGTTCTTTTGATTAACAGTCAAGCCTTGAGTGGTTTTCATTTAAAGAAGACTTTATTAAGCTTTTTTCTCAAATTCATCTTTTTTGTTCTGTTTTAAACAGACTTCCATTTGAAGAAAACTCTCCACGATTTTTTAGCCTACATTAAATCCCCACTGACAAACAGATAGAAATATTATTAATTTGCTCCAGAAAGATCTAATAGGATTTGCCAAATAAATCATGCAAATCACTAAGTGTGCTATTCATCTCCTCTGCAGATTATTGCTTAAAAGCCATGATAGTTGTCCTTTAAAAATCAAAAGTCAAATCAGCCCTTTGACTTGAAGTGAAAAATTTGGACTGATGGTTCTCTTGGGCTTTACTGTTTTTTGGGTCTTTTGCAGTTTGGAAAATGAGAGAGCTGGTGAGCATGGATTCCTGGATTCTTAGCCTGCAGGAAACTCAGCCATATGTGGAGACTGGAGGTAACTGGTGTGTGTTTATGAATGGTTCAGTTATTTATCTCTGCCCAGTATTGTGGAGCACCCCAAGTCTTCTGAGGAACCAGAAGCCACCAGCAGAGTGGAACTCCTTCACATCACCTTTGTCTGTCTGTGTCAGGGCCCAGGTCCTGAAGTATTCAAGTATCTTCCACTGTTTCAGTTCCTTCTGTTTTGGAAGGAGTAGATACTTCATGTTGCACTTGTCTTTCAAGAGTACATTGTAGGTAATTATGTGATAACTTATTAGTGTTTTGTTGATTTGAGCTTAGTTGGTACAGACACTTGTGATTCCGCAACACACTCTACATCATCTCTTTGATGTTTTCCTAATTAATTGAAGAGTCTGATCATCCACTTCCAACTAGTTTTTAAGTACCCTCAATTATTTTTTTTGTTTGAGAATTGATTTAGAGTTGAAACATGTCTCCACTAATTGCAAGACAATATCACAAAACTGTATGAATTAACAAGTATTAATATGTATTTAGCATCTATCCTAGATACCAATGTTTATACACAGAGGATGCTGATACAGGCTGAAGTTAGATAGAAGACAGCAACAATGTAGTTTAGCCAGAGTCTGTATTTTGCTAGTAAAATTCAAATCAGCACAAGGCATATATCCCATTCAGACTGGCTGTTCAGCACCTTCGCTGATAGCAGGACTTTCTAGATGACCTTTATGCCAGTAGAGGTTGTGGTTCTAGCTGATACTACTCAACTAACATTCAGTGTGAGGTATTTCTCCAAATGCTTTAACTGCTGAATCCATATTAAAAAAAAAAAAAAGAGAAAAAAAAAGGACCACATACGTTTACTTTCTCCTGCTTGTCATTAAATGATGCATTATAAATTTGCCAAGTCATGCAAACCAGCACCACTTCATATTCTGGGGACACCATAAATTTTAATAGGAAAAAAATCTGCTTAGAAAAGTCAGAGCTGTTTGAACATTAAGTGGTGTTATCTTTCAGTATCTTCCATCCATGATGTTTAGCTACCTCTAATATCAAAGACCCAGCTGTACAGGCACCAGAAAACAAACAACCACCACCAACAAAAAAACTGGGAGGGGAGAGGAGGAGGGAAGAAATCCATATGTGGCCTTTGCTGGTTTAAAGACCTACTTAGAATATTGTGCTTTCATAAATGATTGTGTCTCTCCCTTTTAAAATGCATTGAGCTCTTATTTTTATGTGGATGGGTATTACAACACCAGATATTCAATGTCTCACTGAGAATAAAGGAAATACCATTCAGGCAAGTTAGACCAATGCAAATGCAAACCTTTTGCCAACTCCTTGAGAGAGATTGACAATCTGAAGAAGTGTAAACCCATGGGGCTTACATTTCTCAAAATAAGAAGTCATGGCAGATGCTCAGCTGGCACTGACACATCAGGTAACCATCACTCTGGGAGGACAGATGCTTTCAGAAAACTGGGCACTTCTAAAAAGTTTGAAAAGAAAGCACTCAAACACTGAGATGTCCAAAAATTAATTGCATTTGCAACTACAGATTTTGCCTCTTTCTCAAGTCTCTCATTCTTTCTTCTTTGTATCATTTCTTCCTTGCTCTGTTTGAAACCAGAATAAAGGTTGAGACTAGAATAATGGGTATATTCACATATTAGTTCTATATGTCCGTATCAGTCAGCAGGTTAATTTTTAGATGCCACTTCAAGAACACCTTTTGTTTCGTTGGTTGGTTAAAGATCCTCAGGAGGTTTTCAGAATCTACATTTACACATAGCAGAGACACTGTGAGTGGAAAATGCAACTTTGATTCTGCCCTACTGTTCTGGCCACATACCAAAATGCTTCATTTTGCTCTGGTGAGAGAGGCAGTAGTGAAGAGCAAAGATGCTTTGCAGTGAAGAAAGCTGTAACTCTGTTTCTGGTCCACATCTTTAAACATTGGGTCTTGTTATTTTCTTGTTATTTTCAGGAAGGATAAAAGATGACTGTAGGAGGACTGAGAGCCCTGGGTCACTGGAGCTGAATGGGCATTAACAGTGGCCAAGAACATCCTGGATGATGGAAAGAGAGGATTTTTGCACCGTATCTTTTTGCAAATTTTGCCTTGCTTTGTACTTTCCAGCAGCAGAGTGAGTCTTATGCAGATAGTTCATTGAAAAGCCTATGATGATTTGCCTCAACTTGCATAGTCTCCAAAATTCAAACTATAAATTAGATAGGAAGTAGGATGGAACTAAGCTATCAAGAGTTTGTGCTGTCTTCCAAGAGCTCTGTTGGAAGGCACATTGAAGGAGCTGGGAAAGCGATCTTTGAGTTTTCATACTCTAACCCTACTGTACTGAAGAGCAGGGATTGCAAGTGGTCATAGTCACAGGGACAGTATTACCAGTCTGTGGGACAGCACTGCAGACTGAAAAGTGCAACAAGCTGTTGAAATTTCTGAGAAACCTGTAAGCAAGCAGCTTGGGTATCAGAAGCACCCTGGTGTGGCTGCCTAGAGCTCAGTGCAGCCTGATTTCATCTGTTTGATTATGTGCAGCAGGCATGGAAAGCAAAGCTAGATTTTGTCAGATGTATCTCAATGCCTCTTAATCAGTGTTTTCTGTATGCCTTGTTCTTTGTGAGCAGTACTTAGCAGCTGATAATCCTTAGAGAGAGTGCTGACTGCAGCTGAGAATCCTAGAGAGCAGTGGCACAGGTCTCCTCCATTTTAGATACTTGGGCCCAAATCCCACACACGCATAACCAAATTAACTTATACTGAGGTACTACATGATAGGACAAGTCAGTCAGATTTTCATACTTTAAAGAATAAAGGCAAAATTGTGCATCTTGTTGGCAAACGGATCTGCGCTTCCCTGTGCCCCAGAACCTGCACACCCTCATCCTGCCTGCAGCAGTACCTGCAAGAAAGCTGGAGGGGGACTTTTTAAAAGGGCAAGTAGTGATAGGACAAGGGAGAATGGCTTTAAAGTGAAAGAGGGTAGGTTTAGATTAAATATTAGAAAGAAATTCTTTACTGTGAGGGTGGTGAGGCACTAGAACAGCTAGCCCAGAGAAGTCATGGAAGCCCATTCCTGGCAGTGTTCAAGGCCAGGTTGGATGTGGCTTTGAGCAACCTGGTCTAGTGGAAGGGGTTCCTGCCCATGGCAGGGGGTGAGACTGGATGATTGCTAAGGTCCTGTTCTATGATTCTGTGTTGCGAGGCCCCAGTGCCCAGGACACGGAACCTGCCACTCTGTGACATCAGCCCCGGGGCTGCGGCACCACCAGGCACTGCATTGGTGCTGTGCTGATGCGAGGAGCCCTCACCCGTAGCAGCTGGCACATGCTGCTGGCAGCCATGCCCTTGCTCTGCCTCCTTGTCCTGCTGGCCACGCCTGCGCTGGGCTCGTGGAACACCTGCGGGTAAGCGGTGGGTGTTTCCTGGAGTGGGCCCCTCGTCCCCTTTGGCCACACCACAGCTTCCCAAACCCCATGGGGGAACCTCAGTTCCTTGCCAGCCCACAGGTGCTGGGGTGGACAGACAGACAGACAGCCCAACAGCCCACAGCTTTCCCTGGGCTGCTGTCCATGCAATGGCTGCCAGGGAGGGCAGGTGGCTGAGCTTCAGCCTGAGCAGCAGCAACCCACGGAGCAGGACATAATGACTTTCTGCTTACAGAGGGACCTGTGGGCGCCAGCCCATGACTTCCAGTGATGACCAAGGCAAGACACGTGTTGTGGGTGGCACAAGTGCCCAGGCAGGGGCCTGGCCCTGGCTCGTCAGCATCCAGGATCCTGAGACACCAGGCACAGGGCATCTGTGCGGAGGGTCCCTCATCAGCACACAGTGGGTCCTCACAGCAGCCCACTGCTTCGTCGATGCCAGGTAAGGAGGACCAAGTAACAGGGATATCCCCATAACACCAGCAGGTGCCCTGTTGGCAGCACCACGTGCTTCTCCCATCTCATTTCCTTGCTTTGCACCCAGTGCCTGGGCACCATAGACCCCAGCTGAGAGATTGCTCAGGAAAAGACTGGGCTCATGCCACTGCTTCCTAGCAGCCTCCAGCTGACATTCCCAAAGCCAAAGACATGATAGAGCAGTCACAGCCTCCGTCGTGCTGCTTTCCTCTCTGCCTTGAGAAGCAGAAGCCTGTCAGCTGCTGGGCTGCCACACCTCAAGGCTCTGCTCCCTCTCACCCCTTTTCCATTGCCTCCCAGGAACATCAGCGATTGGCGCGTGGTGATCGGGGCCACCCAGCTGACTGAGCCGGGCGCCGGGACCGAAGTGCGCCAGATCAAGCAGCTGGTGGTCCACGAGAATTACAGCTCTGCCGACCAGAGCAATGACATCGCCCTGCTGCAACTGGACCAGCCCGTGGAGTGCAACCTCTACGTCCAGCTGGGCTGTGTGCCCAATGCCACGGTGGACGTGCCAGAGCTGGACATCTGCTACGTTGCTGGCTGGGGAGCCACCACTGCGAGAGGTGGGTCCCCAAAAAGGGAGGGCAGGCTCGGCACACTGGGGAGACGAGCTGGCCTTCCTGACAGCAGAGGGCAAACCCAGAGTCAGGCTGCCTATCCCTAAAGGCAGACAGAAGGGACACAGTGTTCCAATGCCTCTCCAGAGGCCTCAGGGAGGGGTTCACCCACAGACAGAGGGGAACTGGCAGCGAGCTGCTGGATGATCATTCCTTTCTGTGGTCACAGCTCAAAAAACAAGCGATGTCCTGCAGGAGGCCCAGGTCAACCTCATCAATGTTGAGCTCTGTAACAGCACTGATTGGTACGCAGGGGATGTCCACACCCACAACTTGTGTGCTGGCTATCCAGAGGGAGGCATTGACACCTGCCAGGTAGGAGCATGTGATGAGCCACTCAGCCCCCAGCAGCACAGGCAGCCCCATCACTGCCCAAACACAGCCTGGTGCAGGCTTTGCCTGGCCAGTCAGTCACTCTCCCAGCCCTGGTTCCCTACTGCTGCTGGAGCTTTCCTCCTTTTCCCCATTTGTGGGGCCTTGCCCGGTGCCCTCTTTGTCCCAGAGGCCTGGCACTCTGCCCAGAAAGCCCAGCCAATGCCCTTGGCAGCCCAGAGGTCCAGATGCTGACCCCGGAACATCTGTGCTCTGCACCTCCAGGATCACTGTACAAAGATGAGAGCCCAACCTCACAGGCCCTCAGCGCCACTCCCAGCCAAGGTTCTGGAGGCTCCAGCACCTGAAGCAGAGCCTTTCTGTGCTGGGAATATAGCTCTGGCAGGGGCTCTTAGAGAGGAGACAGCACTAGTGCTGACAAGGGCCTCCCAGCACCACCTTAATCCTTTTTGCTCCACTGCAGGGTGACAGTGGTGGTCCTCTCATGTGCAAAGACAATGACACTGACTACTTTTGGGTTGTTGGAGTGACCAGCTGGGGAAAAGGCTGTGCAAGAGCAAAACGGCCTGGAATCTATACCTCCACTCAGTACTTCTATGATTGGATCTTGGCCCAGATGGGCCTGCTCCCACAAGCAGAAGCTCCTACATCACAGACATGGGATTATTTTCCAACTACTGCACAAGCCTGGGGTCATTTTCCGACTGCTCCGCGACCCACTCAGAACCCATGGCCAAGACCACCTGCCACTCAGAATCCATGGCCAAGACCACCTGCCACTCAGAATCCGTGGCCAAGACCACCCGCCACTCAGAATCCATGGCCAAGACCACCTGCCACTCAGAATCCGTGGCCAAGACCCACTGCCACCCAGAAGCCATGGACAAGGCCCACTGTCACCCAGCAGCCATGGACGAGACCACCCACCACTCAGAAGCCATGGACAAATCCACCCACCACTCAGAAGCCAAGGCCACCACCAACACCAGTGGACAAGTCCTGCCCATTTCCAGTCAAGAAGCTGGTGAAATTCTTCACTCAGATGGAGAAACTCCTGAAGGCCCTACAGAAAAAACCAGCTTGAGCAGCAGAATTAAAAGGATTCAGTTAAGGCTGCATGGGACCATGACCCTTTCTGCCAGGGCAATGCCTGCTGTTCCAAAGGCAGCCTTGGTGCCAAAGGCCTGCTCTGTCCTGCCCTCACTGCTGCTCTGCATGTACACAAATGCTAACATTGACTTAGTTGCTGAAATAAAGTTACCTAGTTTCACACTTAACCATGTTTTCAGTCCAATTTGGTCTCCTGGGCAAGGCAAGGACTTCCTTGCCCAAAACCTTCAAATGAGGCTCCAAGCAGACCAGCTGGGCACAAAGAGTCACTCCAAAAGGCTGGAACTGTGCCTGGTCAGAAGGGAGAGGGTGCTCACAGCCACCATGGAATGGAGAAGACTGGCAAATCAAGGCTAGGAAGAGGACAGGAAAAAACAATGCCACTCGCAGACACCTTGAGGGGGATACATTAAGGCACAGGAGCTGGTGACTAGGGCCTGGCATAAGCCTTAGCTAATAGAACAGGCCTGGGAAACTCCCGAGTATGGCAAGCAAAATTGCTGACTGTCACAAAGAGACACGAGCTACAGTGCCCTAAGGAAGAGCCAGATTTCACAGGTAGCAAAGGGAACCACGCTTCACAGATACTTGAAGGAAGAGTTGGGGTCATTTTGGGGAGCAGGACCAGCAGGACCCAGGAAACCACACCAGTAAAGCCATGGAAGGACAAGGTGAGCTACCTGACAGCACCTGCAACACCAAATCTGTTCACTGGTGGGGCAAACCTTGGGCTGGGGCGGAAATAGCAGAGGTTGGTCCCATTTGGGAGAAGACAAGGGAGGAGAAAGCCAAGAGTCTAGGAGGATGAAGGGGATGTATAAACATGGCAAATGGAGAGAAAGGCGCATAAAGGAACCAGTCACACAGACACAAGCTGCTGCTTGGTTTGCTTGTTTGACTGAGCCCTGTACCTGATCACCACAACACGAGAAGGAAGATACTTCACCCTAGGCTTCCTGCAGCAGAATCTCTGAGGTCCAATTCCTGGTGAATGGCATGTGGGGCTGAGAGCAGAAGCATCCTTCTCTGTCTACAGCTTCCTATTGCTGTCTTTGGCCACGCATTCTGGGTGCCACAACTGCCCCTGTCAGTGTGGGCCTGGAGCAGCAATAGATCTCACAGAGAGCCTGCCAGAGGGGGTTGCTGTGGCTGATGTGGCCAGCATGGACTGCGCTGCATCTGCCTTTCCCTGTGCTTTGCACAGGAAGGATGCTGCTGTTTCGGAACACTTGGCTTACTGGGCTTGCACTTCACTGCTCATCTTCCACAGCTGTAACCAGATGGGCTCCTCCACACCCAGACACACACACACACACACACATGCTACCTGCAAGAGCCATGTGCTCTGGTGTGTGTTTTTTGGGAAGAAGCTGCTGGCAAATGGCTGCAGAGAGCAGGGTGGCAGGGAACTTTCCAAAGAGGCAGTGATGCAACAAAGAGTGTTGTCCTGTGAGCTGTTAGCAGGCAGTGCACACCTTCATCCCACATAGAAAGGGGCTACAAGAAAGCTGAAGAGGGACTTTTTACAAGGGCAAGCACTGATAGGACAAGGGAGAATGGCTTTAAAGTGATAGCAGGTTTAGAATTTATATTAGGAAGAAATTCTTCTCAAGCAACGGAACTCAGTGGCTTCAAAGCTGCACTCAAACCAAATGTCAGAACCATCTCCTCCTCAGAGATGGAAAAAGCCTGTCACGGTCATTACTGTGACACAAGCACCGACCAGCAGCCTCCAACTGCACTTTCAAATGCCAAGTGACAGGCAGATGTTTCCACTAAGAAATACAGCCCTCTCAGAACCTCTGGTTGCATCACCCACCAGGACAGCATTGCCTCAGCCTACTCTGGCCAGAGCTTTGACCTGCAGGAGTCACTTGAGCTCAGCCAGGCTCTGCACATCGCCCTGACGGTGGGACCCAGACAGACCACGTGGCACTGCTGAGACTGAAGAGGGGTTTGCCTTTTTCCTGGCATAAATGTCTTTGTTAGGAGAAGGGGACATTCGACAACTTACCCCCTGACTATTGTTTTCTCAGCAGCACTTGGGTAGTGGATTTTTAAAGAGGAAAAAAAGAAGAAAAAAATCCCCGACAAAACAACAAACAATCAGAAAGCAGATTGCACTTGGAAATGTAAAACAAGACTTGGTGAAACTAATAACAGCTTGATAATTAAGATGAACTATAAACCATATAACTTGAAATTTCACTGACAAATCGCACAGGACTATAAACGCAGTTAACATCCAGGTGGATGATGCAGAATCTTTTACCCGCTTGCAGATGGACTCGGGTCGCACCTGCCCTGCCGCTCCCCTGGGAGGATGTGGGTCCGGAGCGGTCGGGCGGGCTCGGACCGCCCCCATCCCGAGCGCTCCCAACCCGAGCGCGCCCGGCCCGGCCTGCGCTCCATCGCCGGGACAACGCTGCCCCCTGGCGCTGCCCTTCGGGAATGCCGCGGGATGCCTTTGGCTTTGCCGTGCCGCCCGCCTGGATCTGCCCGGGAACGCAGTTACAGCGCGGTTCCTGCCCGGTGCAGATTCCTGCCCCCAGGCAGGGGCTGCCTCCGGTCACCCGCCTGACATGTCGCGTTGGTGCGCTGCCTTGGACACTGGGAATTACTGGTGACACCTCGCTTGACTGGGTTAAATACTTTTTTCCACTTTGGGCAGTGTGTTTGCACAGGAAAGATCAGCAAGTCACATCTGCTGCCGTTCCCTCCGCTCGAGCTGCCTGATGTCCTTGGTACCTGCCGGCAGTTCTTAATGTACATCAACATGCACTGATATACAGCCAGACTGATCTTTGACTCGCCTCTGAAACAGCGGCACATTTTCTCGACAACAAATTATACTTTGACATTAGAAGGTGGCAATCTGTAATGGATATTGCAATCTGAAGATTGAAAGAGACTATCTGTGATCTTTGTCCTCAGCCGAGTAAGCGGGAGTCTCTCTTCCCTCCTACACGTTATTTGATTGTGGGACATAACCTTGGGATGTACTAATAATCATTAGTCAGAGCTGATGTATCCGTTACAGGCCTGCCCTGCCTGGGAAGGGAGATGTTGTCTGGAACAGCAGTAAATCAGCAAAACATGCACTTAAATATACAGTAAAATGTGGTTTGAGACACCGTCCTTCATACATCATATAACAAAATGCTTTATTGAGAGAGTCACATATGCACTAATGAGGAAAGAGGGCTGCTGACACAAGACCTGCAAAGGGGAAGAGACTCGGTGGCAGGAGGGAACCAGGAGGGATCCCTGAGCAGCTCCTGGTCCAAGGGCAGTTGAGACTCACCAAGTCCTCCTCTGCCATCCCATAGTCGATGTGGTGCCTTGGAAGAGCTGGCAGGAAAGAGGGGAAGGGAGCCCTGCAAAGCTGTCCAGAGATAATAGCCTTGAGACTGTGTCTAGGGTAGTGGAGGGGTCCAGCTTGCCAGGAAGAGTGAGGGGTTTTTTCTGCTGCTCACCAGCTTTGCAGGTCAGGTCACTACTTTGTCATTTGTTTTTGCTGCTAAGCAGCTCTTTTTTGCAGCTGAATGTTGCAGGAACTGTTAGAGCATCTCCTTTTTGACAGGCATTTTCATTGTTATTTAAATCCAAGTGAATAAATAACACATGCACCCATAGCTCTACCAAGGAACTGGCTGAAGCAGGGGGAAACCCTCAGAGGTGAGGGAAAGGACAAATCCTCACCCCTGAGGAAGGCATGAGCTCCCCAGGCTCAGTTTGCTGGGGCACATGCTGAAAGTTTTACTCTCTGGGTTCCTGGTTTTGCTGCTTTGTCTCCCTTGGTTTGTGTGGTCTTAAGCAGTTGCAGAAACTGTGCCAGAAGGGCTGGCCAAGCCACCCAGCCGGATCTCTGCAATGCCTGGGGCTGGTCCCGCCCTGCTCTGCCAAGAGCCTGAGCTCACACATCCCTGCTGAGCAGGACAGCTGGGCCCGCTGGGCCCACAGGGCCCTGGTCTTCTCCTGTCAGTCCTGTCACCCATATTTGAGTAGACCAAATCAGTGTATATTTGGCTTTTTTTTCTTATTAGTGACAATTCAACCAATGCAGAAAATGTCCACAGTGACTTACTCAAGCTCTGGGCCAACTACATTGCTTAATGCAACCTCTCCACATGACATTTAGTGCCCCTACTGTGTTGGAGGGCTGCTCTACTCTGCCAGCTACTGTCAGGGTGGGCATCTTTAATGGGGCAGGTGCAGCACTGAATGAGGCAACATCTTCTCTAACACAGAGGAGAAGGGGAACAGATTTGTGGATGGGCCTGAGGATGGGGAAAACGTGACTGCTTTCAGATACCATGGAAAAGCAGTAGGAATCAGTGATGGTGTCATGTGCTCAATGTGCAGGACTGATGGCTTAGAGGCAATAGTTTACATTTTTTGTGCAGCAGAGGGAAAGCAGGAGTCACAGTGACACGGGATGGGAAAATGAATATGCAAGTAAGGGTGTGAGGAATGGGCAAGTTACTTCTTATTTTAATTTTTTTAGGGTTAGGATAGCTCAAGCATTGTAATGGCATCAATAAGATACATTTAAGGCATAGACATTCTCACTGCCAACACTTTGAAGCCTGTTTGGCTGGTGGGGATATAGGCTGTAGATAGGTGTTCATTAGCTGCTTTCCACACCCTTGGTCAGTAATTCTGACCCCCCAAACCTTGTCACTTGGCTGAGGGATGGCAGCCTGGCATGGGCCACAGACATGGACTGAGATCCCCAGTTCCAGCAGCACACGTGTGACCAACAGAGTCATGCACCTAGAGAGGGAAACAAGGCAAGTCTTTCACTTGTCTCTCCAGTAAGTATTAGAATAGTTTGTGCCTTTCTTTTCCTAATTTTGTCATTTTTTTCTCTGAAGTCCATTCCAAGTGTGAGCACATATTAATTTCCATATAAAGCAGGTCACTTAAGAATGGGGGTTGTGAATGGTTTGCCTTTTAATAAATTAATCAGTGCCTATGTTTTTATCAGCCTTAAGAAGAGATAAAAAGTCTGTTCCTCTTGTCATGGCAACTACAATAAACGAAACATCATTCAGAAGTCAAGAAAAAAACACAAGCACTTTAGGTCTCAGCCAAGTCTGCAAAGTAGCAGAACTCATTACTAATTCAAAGGAGCTGTGTCCCTCAGAGCTCACCATTACTGGTTTTATTAATAATAATACTGGAGCAGCATAAATTTAACAGAAGGCAGAGTTTGGCAGAAGGCAGCCTGGTGTTGAAGTGCCACTATCCTAATCAAACATCTCTATGAGGCCTTCACTTGCTGGGGTCAGCCTGTCAAGAGGCAGTGCTGGGTTGTGGGGAAAGAGCTGGAGAGGGGAAGGTTATGGTTTTATAGCTATAGCAGTCTGGTAACATTAAACCTAGAGAGACAGTGGAAGGGCCATAGGTATTTGTAATTTATTCATAAACAGCTATGCCATCATAAGAAACTTTTTAAAATAATATGTGATAGTTCTTAAAATATTTAAGAGTTTGTTGACCTATTTTCTCACTTAATTAGGATTTTTTTTTTGCTGCATTAACAATGACTTGAATGCCGTCTGCTTTAGTTGCTACACAGTTCAGCTACTCTGGGTTACAGAAACATGATTTCTTTCTAAGGCACATGACACAGGAGAGGAATGCTATTATAAATGTCTGGACTTGTACTTAAAAACCTGTAGACTCACTAGTAGGTAAGGCATAAACTCAACTTAAAGAATATAAAATCATTCACCTAGCATCCTTTTGAGACCTAAAACAAATGTCTTTTCAATTACAGCACTACCCTTGGTTTTTCTGCAGCAGAAGGGCCATGGTGCAGTCACCCTTCTCTTCAGAGTACAATGGTTAAAACCATCAAGCTCATTTTTGCAAGCTGCATTTGTGAGTACACTTCTTTTCTTACTCATTTATTTTGCCCGGGGTTCACTGGGCCTAGAAGTTAACTTGACAGAAATTTGGCCATATGTGCAGCACAGAACATCATGTCACTGGTGACAGTACTGTAGTATGGTCAGAAACCATCTCTTTCTGAACACTAATAGGGTACTATTAGCTAAAGGTGCACTGTGTCCATCACACTGAGGTTGGAATAGAGAAATCATCTGTGTCCCACCTGTCTTCTCTGAAGTCAACAACCATTAAGGGAGGGTCTGAGAGCAGGGCTTTGGCTGACTATCCAGCCTGAAGATGTTCAACTAGCTGGAGGCAGCCACAGCATCCTCTTGACAGAGGGGGAAGTTGCCACGAGGAGGGCTGTGTGAGCCATCAGGGTCCTGTCATTATCTGCTTAGGTCAGGGAGTTTGCTGTGGGCTGTGCATGAAGGTGCTGCACCAAAATGTGACCCCCATTTCACAGTTTGAGGACCATCAGAGCTGATCCACCCTAGAAAAGGACACCAGAAGGGCTGATTCTTTCTCTCTGAAAGGCTCTAAAATATATGTCTCAAGAGGATCATTACCAGGACTATTTCTGACTCTTTTAAAGCTGCAGTAAAATAAACCTTTACTCTTGCTGTCATCACCTCTTTCTTAGAAGGTGTCCAGGATCGTGATGTTTTCCAAGGGCCGTTTTAGTGGCATCCTGCAGAAAGCCACATGGTCGGAGAAAAGTTTGTACAAACTCTCAGAGGACAAGGATGCTGTTAACTTCCCCTGCAGTCTTTGCTGGGGATCAACAGAGTGACCTGGGAAGGGTATTTCTCAGTCTGTGTTTCTGCACAGTGTTACTGAGCTGACTCAAAGTAAAAGACTCAGTAAATGCTGACTGTCAGGCTGCAACAAGCTTCCTCATCAGGTGTAAATGGACAGGAAAGATTTTCTTCCATTTGCACCTGATGAGAAGGCATGTTTCTGCCCCAAAAGCTGGTGTCACTCTCTGTTTCACTCCCATGGATCAATTCAGTGTTCTTCAGATCAATGTTCTCCACTAATGAGTTACTGCTTTTTATTTTCAAATTCAGACTTAAAATCTACCTGCAAATATTGTGTCATCCAAGCAATACCAAGTGCACTGAATCAAACCTGTAAGCTCCTAAATGAGGATGGTTGGGTTTATATCATGGATTTTTAGTTCCTAGAAAGAAATTTAACACTAGAAACTTTTTCTGAGATTAAACAGGAATCAATACCACAGTGCAGAGGAAGAATTTCTATTTTTTGCTACACCCTTAAGGCAACAGAGGAAATGTGTGTCATAGTTGCAGTGACAGCTAATGAGCAGATATACAATATTAATTGCAGTGAGTGTAGCACACTGAGCAATCTATCAACTTCTATTTTCTCAGCTGTAGCTCAGGTACTTTTGACTAACACCTCTGTCTGAACTGGCTGCTTTGAGTTTGTTTACCTATGTAGCAGCACACAGAGGAACTAAACCAGCCCTTCCTACAGCCTGTGCTCTGCAGCCCAGGCTGTTTTCACCCATCCGGCTGCTTTTGGCGTTGCAGATGTTCAGATGATTGTCTTCTTCCCCCTGCTCGAGGGGCTGACCCAGTTGTACTCAGCCTGCACCAGCACGAAGCTGTTCTCGCGAACCTTTTGGAAGAGCACGCCCTCACCGTTTTCCCTGGCGGTGCTGCCGGGGCCTGGCTCATCAAAGGACACCTCTGTCCGCTTGTGGCAGTGCTGGGCACAGACACAGCGCGTGGCAGCTGCCAGTGCCAGGCCCAGCACCACGGTGCACACCAGGAGGATGCCCAGCTGGGCTGCAAGGAGTCGGCTTCCTCTGCCAGGCTTCTCTCCTTTCCCAGGAACAGCAGATTTGGGAGCTGGTCTGGTCACCCATGGCAGGGCATTCCCACCTGCTTCCTCCTCCTTCTCTTTCTCACCCCGAGTGCCTGTCTCCTCTGGCTGCAGTGCCAGCTCTCCTTCTGCCATTTGCCTTGAAGCCAAGGATGAATTACCAGCAGCGTTGGCATCCCCAAACCAGGCTGTGGTTGCAGCTGTGTCACCCAGGTCAGTGTGTACGTGCAGGGCAGAGGGAGATGCTGTCACGTGCAGGGAGTCTTTCGAGATGGCCCCACTCTCTGTACTGGCCTTTGAAAGCAAACCACACCAAAATGTTCAGTGAGGGAGGAGAAAGGGGGACGATTAAGTTCTCACTAAATACATCATTGTACAGTTCAACTCTGTTTCTGACACTGGTGTGTCCCTCTGGCCTTGAAAAAGTAACCTTCTCCATTCCCTGGTTACTCAGTAGCTTTTAGAAAATGAGGCAGAAACAACTCTGCTCCATCTGTATCAGAATTGCCATGGGAGGGACAAAGCACTGGAGTTGGTTCCAAGATCAAAGGCAGAGTTGGTTGAAGGGGCAAAGATGAGTGGCACAGGTGAAGAGGAAGGTCACTGCTTTGCCTGAGTAACGCTCTGCAGTTCCCGTTGCTGTGGTGGTATTTTTCACAGCCACAGTTATCACAGAAAAAAAAAATCACTTTAATAAACACTTCCCACGTTGAATGATGCCAGGGTCATGCTGAAAGAGCAGGTGTGATCTTCCCAGCCAAGCTTCATGTTCAGAGTCACATGGGCCTACTGGGATTCACTATCACCCTTCTGAGGCTGTGGATTGAGCCATGGAGTGAAGGGACACAGAAGACTTGGCAAGGCCTTTGACATCAGTGGTTTTGGGGCAGTCACATACAACCTGTGAACTCTTCCCAAAGCCTGCCTTACTTTCTTAGTGTACAGAGCCAGTTTGAAATCTTTTGCCTCTCTGTGTTGCTTAACCAACCATTTTAGTGGCAACGACTGTTGTTGCCTGCTCTTGTTTCTAGGGCCTGTCTGGTTCCATGCACCTTATTTTATCTGTTACAAAATGACAGCTGGTCCATGCCAGGTCTGCAACCCAGGCTTTGCTGCAGGTGTTATCCAAGACTGACTGGGAAACAATCATACAATTTAGGAGGCTCCCAGTGAATTTTTCTATTCCCACTGTGCATCTGAACCCCCATCCAAAACCTGCAAAATGTATTGGAATTTTTTCTTTGGCTCCACTGAGGTTTGGATCTGACCCTCAGTAGCTGGCATCTCTCCAGCCTGTCCAGCCCAGCAGGCTTTTTCACACATCCATTAATTACACCAGAGAGGCTCTCACCCTCTACCATCATTAGTGATTTCTAAAGCTTCCTGGGAAGGCAGTGTGACAGAAGCACAAAGCTGAGGCAGCAGCCCTGGCAAGCTGTGAAGCAAAGTAGTGGAGGGTCAGAGCATCTTTTGTGGAAGAGACAGTTTCTGAAGGTGCTAGTAAAATACAGTAGTAAATAGAAGACTTTCCGTGGCTGAACTGCAAACTAGCTGGCTGGCAAAGTTAATACTGCATGTGTATGGATCACTTGCCCTCAAAAATGCAACTGTAAGGACATACCGTAGGATTTGGGACTTTGGGATAGAAAATGGATTTGCTTCTCAAGTCCTTGCCCTATCTCATTTCATTTCTCCTTTCTTTTCATACTCCTTCCTTCTATTCTTGTCTAGTTTCTCAGTATTTTTTATTATGCTCTTCTGGTCTTGCCTTGTGCAATAACTTTTCCTTTCCTTTGTTCCCATCTTCTACCATTTCTCCACTTCTCTCCATGGCTATTCCAGATGCTCAATGGGCACATCTTCCTTTACTTGTTCTCTGTCCTCCAGTCCTTCCTAAATATTTTTGCCTTATTCTCTGCACTGTGTCCCCTTCCTCTTTTATCTTCCATGAGATTATCTCTCTTCCTCCTGCAGCATCCTGCAACCCACATCTAGTTCTTTATTTTCTTTGTATTTTTCTTCTCTCCATCCCCTGCGTACTGGACTTCTCCTGTTAACACTGTACCTTGTGTCTCTCAGCTCTCTCTACTTTCCAGCTTCTCCAGAGTTCCCATCTGAGCATTCTCTCCTCCACAGCCTTGGTATTCTCCAGTTTCTCTCCCTCCTATGTTCTCCACTTCATTCCTCAGATGCCCTCCTGGTTCCCACATCTCCTCCCACGTGTACAGCTGCCCCACTCCCCTGAAGACTCATTCCCTCCACCCCTTCCCGGGCTTCCTGTCCTGAGATCACCCCTTCCTGAAAGGTGCTGTCATTCTGCCTGCCAGCTCCCGCTCTTCCAGCTGTGCAACCCGTGCCTGTGGCTGGCCATCCTCCATCTGTCCAGCCTCAGAAAGCACTGAGCTTCTTTGGCCATCCCTGGGAAAAATGAAGTCTTTCACCTCTGGCGAGTTTCTTGGGTGGCACTTATCCAGCACCCCAGCAAGGAACATCTCAGCCTTCCACAGGGACAAAACACACATTGCCAGCCCAGTAACACCCAGCAGTCATATTTACATACAGGAAAGCTGTTTTAGATTGTTTTTACACTGGAACTCAAAATAAAAACAAAACTAAAAAGAGATATAAAAACTTATTTCCAGTTAAAGTAAAAAAACCCCAAACTTTTAACAGTCTCAATATAGTTTAGCCACTTGGCTATGTGGGCTGCTTGGTGCTGTGAGTAGAGAGGTTCTATCCTCATCTTCTCTTAGACCTTTGTGTCCTTACAGGAGCTGTCCTCCCCAGCCCCACTGCTTACCTGGCTGTCGTCTGTACACATCAAACACAGGTGTGGGGTGGCAGCACTGGCATTGCTTCCTGCTCTAAGATATGGACAGAGGAAAGGCAGGTTAGCAAGTGAGACTTGTTGCTGTGGCTCACATGGGAATCCCTATTTCTCACACCACCAAGAAGTGCACCGCTCCTTAGAGTGTTTTTGGAACACAGGCAGTCAATGCAGGCCATACAGGCTGTATTGCTAATAATGCCTGATCATTTATTCCTATCCCCATCATTTTCACCCACAGGATGAAAGGTTGCATGAAAGCTTCTGCAGCCCAAACCCTCTAAGACTTCTGAGCAATCTCAAGCCCAGATTTCATAATTGCTTTCCATCCTTTTTCTCTTCTCCCTGCCGATGGAGAAATAGGTCTGCTAAGTTCACTGTTTCACTGAACATCTGCATGCACTTCTATAAAAATATTGTAACAGTCAATAGTTTTTATCACATTTTTCCACCATGTGGCCAGTCCTCCACTGGGCTGAGCAGTGCAGTGTTGGGTTCTTAGGAGTTTTGGATTTCCTCCCTGGCACTGTCTGTCATGTGCAATCCTCAAAGGATTATGTCTCAAAATCTCAGCAAGCAAACACCCTCTCACCTGTACCTCAGGTGCAGACACCTTTCTACAACACCCTTGTTCATCTGCAGGGAAACTAGTGCTATTTTCCTTCCCTGTAAGGACTGAAGAATATCTCTTCCCGCAACGTAGTTTACCCATTGGTGCTGAAGCTGGAGGCATTGTCCGGGGAGAGGAGAGCTTGCAAGGCATCCACCATGCCAGCTTCTTGGGTGGGAAAGGGTGGCTCCAGCCCCCGACCTCTGGACCCGATGCTCCCATTAAACACAGCCCGTGAAGTCCGGGCCGACTGCCTTGGCTCAGCAATGGGATGGGCATCTGACCCGACACCAAAACCTGGTTCCGGTGCTGATGTTGCCACGATGCCACTGGGGCTGACAGAGAGTGCCAGGGCATGCAGAGGGGACACTGCGGGAGAGGTGGGACCTTGTCCAACAGGGAGACAAAACAAAAAGCAGAGAGAGAGAAGTCCATTGTCTTTGGTTTGTTTATTTCAAATCCTACTCAGAGCCAACATTTGCCAGGAAGGTTCGTAATAGTGACTCTTTTATTTACATGTCCCTTAGTTTTATGAGGAACCCAGATGGAAATTAAAGCAGCAAAGCTCACTGCCTGTGTTATGGTCAAGTGAAATAATTAAAACTCAGTCTTGGAGCTGTGCTGAAAATGCTGAGAAACTAATCTAGTTTGGATATATGTAAATTCTTAGCACATCTTACTGACCAAAGGCACATAAATACAACTAAATATATACCGGAAGGGCAATAATCACATTTAGAGACAAATGCATTCCTCAACATTGCTAATTGCACCTCCTTGTCTTCAAGAGCGGAGTATGTTGTATTTTAGGGTTTGCATTGAATCATAAGATCTGGTGACACTGTTAAATTGTCTGTACCCCGCTTGGAACTGGCTCTATCACCTCAAGTGCTGGCCCCTACCTCACTTCAAGAAGCTCACCATGGCCATCACTGATCTCTCCAAAGACCACAGGAGTTAAACGGGTCCCCACAGCTGCTTTGGGTCACTTGTGTTCAACACTTGCCCAGAATAAGCTGTAAAGCCACTCTGAGGAAGAAACCCCATACCTTTGCTCACTGTACCTGTGGGGTGTGGGTCAGCTGGTCCCTGCGAGAGCGTGGGGTCTGCCGTGTCAGGCTTCTTGCTGCTGCCAGCAAACGTCTCATTTTGCCCTTCCTGAGCCACAACAGCAGATTCAATCTTTGCCCAGTAAACAAAGTATGACTGGACTATGGAGATGCTGTTAAAACATAATTAGCCATGAATTTACTGGCTCTGTAGCATTAATAAAACATCTGACTTTTTAGCTAATCACAAAGACTGCTTTAATCTGAAGAGAGAAGCAATGCAAAAGTATTTTGAAGGATTAACCTGTCATGCATTTTCTATTACAAATACAAGATACCAGGTCCTATAAGAAAGATTTGGGGTGAAGAATTACCACTCATAATTAAGATCAGCCAAAAAATGTGTGGGAACTTCAATAAGAAAACTCTATTACATTCACTGTGTTGATAGAAGTACATTTGTAAAACTTGGACTTATAATCTTCTGTAGGCAGGGAAACAACAGTGGTATTTACTAATTAAAACAAGTCAATGTAACTTGTACAAACAGCAGAATAGGTAAGGGTGAAAAACGTCTCCCTTCTCAGCCCTCTGATTATTTGAGCCTGTCTAATCCTCTGCTTTTTGTCAGGTGCCAAAACTGCACTGGCCAACCTTTAACTGTTCACCCAGAGAGCCTTATTTAAGCTGGAGATATTGGGAGAATTTCAGCTCAGATTGCTCAGCTGCTTCTGAGAGTTAGCTAAGTGGAAACCAGCCTCAGTTTTCCTGTGCCAGATGACTCTTACAAGGTATTTTTAAGCCTAATGAGGAGTTTTTCCAGATGCCGTGATAGACCAAAAAGGGAGAGGCTATCAGAAGTCATCTTGGAGGGTCAAAAGCCAGAAGGGGAAGGAAGTATCTAAGCAGGTAGCTAGGACTAGGTGTTGCTGGAATTTGTTTGGGTTTATTTGGTTGCTTAGGCTTTCTGTGACTTTAATAGTATTTTCTGATCTAAAACAATGGCCAAAAATTAGAAGCAATATTTCTGTTTCAATGAATTTTTATTGAATCATGATAAGACACAAGCCACAGCACTGACCAGGTTGCTTATGTTTTGGGAAGCAGCCAAAGATCAGGCCAAACAGCTTCTAAGTGGTTTTGTAAAGTCAAAAAATACCAGTGTAATCTCTTTCAAAATGAAAAGTCATTGTGCTTTATCTAAGACCATTAGTTAGAAGATTTTTAATTTCATTCCAAATCAGAACCAAACTACTTGAACAGTTTGAGACTTTGGTGCAAAACAGAGATGTCAAGTTTTGACATAGTGCTCACTCTCTTTCTACTGTGAATAATTCTATTTACATTTTACTTTTTTTTTAAACTACTAATGCTTAATTATTTTTAAGAGGTCATATACAAGATTATCCTGTAGGCAGGGAAGTGCTATGGGCTGTTACTTACAAAGACAGGCAAACATGATCACAGTTCCATTTTTATGCCTTTATATTTCTATTTCCTAAATGCCTAGGCTGTCATCTTTCAGTGTATTTATTCTGAGAAAATAGTGACCACATAAATAAAAAGCAGCACTACCCAGCAGATATTAATGGTGATTTATGTACCATCTGGGATACTGTTGCAGCATTTGGTAAGTATTTAGCTATACTGGGTTCAAGATACATTAACCACTTGGCTGGACAAGTGCAATGGAAAAATAAAGCCAAGCCTTTAAACTGAGAAGACTCAAATTCTGGTTAGGAACTAGCATGTCCTTACAAAAACTTGATGTCTCCAATGGGTTGGTCTGGTGCTTTCCATACAAAGGACAGGTTTCTCTTCAGGGACTTGTCTGAGTGGGTGACAGTGTCCCCATCTTCAAAACAAGTCAGCAGCTTGGAACCAGAAGGCATGAAAATGAATGTGCCAGCAATTTCATTATTAGACACTCTGCGAGCTTGAAGCATAAAGCCCATGTAATCCCGGGTGCTCCTCACTGTCACTGGAAGGCAAAACATAGGATGGAGAGGATTCGTTCTGTAGTTACGGAGTGAATTGTCTGCAATGGATTTTCAAGTGATAGCACTGAAACCAAAAGAAAACCTTGAGCAGCAACACTGGCACAGCCTCAGGAGCGGCAATGGTGGGGATGAGGCACACCACTAACTGTGCCTAAGAGTCAGGTGAGTCACCCAGACTCATTCATGTGTGGTGCAGAGGACCTGGGAAGGTCACTTTGCCCTCTGGAGGTGCCCCTCATGTGCTGTTGAATTTGATGAAGTCTGGTATGGCTGTGACACAGCTGAGATAAATAAATCTCCCCTGCCAAAGCACCCAAACCTACCAGCTGCCTCCAGCAAACAGTTGGTCTGCAACAAATGGTGAAAACCTGCAGTCAGCCATCACCTGAGAAACCTTAGACCAGGTGCTGCAAACAGAATTCCTCTGTAAATACATTCATTTCCTCATGATGAAAGAGGTGGTGTAGCTCACTCAGAACAGTTATCCCTCTTCCCAGACCTCACAAAGATTAATGCCATCACTTGAGATGAGTTCCTATGTATTTTTCAGACACAGGAATGAGAAGCTGTTCCTTACCTGGAACCTTGTCTCCTGGGAAGTAGAAGGACATGTTGGTGTGGACAGTGACGTAGTTGCTGTTGGGGCTGTGCAGCTGCACCCTGAGGTGCCTGGGCATCATGTCAGTGCAGGCAGAGAGGCTGGCGCCGTGTGAGAAGGCGGCTGCGTAGGAGACCAGGCACAGGGTGGTGCATGCCCAGCCAACAATGGCAGTGTGGGCTCTCCTGCCGTCCTCCATCCTACAGCAGCAAACAGTGTGGAGGTTCACTTCAAAGCAGTGGCTTCAGCAGCCTGTGAGCCCATCTGGTGCCATTGATTTAGCAGAGCTACCCTTCCCACGGGCTTTAAACAAGGGAGAATAAATTATCTCTGTGGCCCATGGAGGCACTTTGGGAATCCACAGCTTTCACATTCTGGAGTAATTGTTGAGGCTGGGAAGGAAGAAGCTCCACAAGAGGATGTATTTCATGTGAAGTTGGCCATGGAAGAAGCAGTTGGGGAGGATTTCATAGAATCATAGAATCGATTGGGCTGGAAAAGACCTCCGAGATCATCAAGTCCAACCCTTGGTCCAACTCCAGTCCATTTACCAGATCATGGCACTCAGTGATTTGCTCTAAAAAGTCTTGTGGGCTTTAGAAGGAGAAGGCAGCTCTGTATGGCCATGCTCAGCACCCTCCACAATTCCCAGTCTAAATGTACAGCCTGATCAATAGGGGAAACATCTACCATGCTCAGCACCCTCCACAATTCCCAGTCCAAATGTACAACCTGATCAATGGGGGAACATCTGCCCTTAGACCTGCAGAGTTACTGCAGACCCCATTGCATGTGGGGTTGGTGCCCAGAGCAGAGCCCCTCTCTGCCTGCTGTCTCAGAGCCATGTCACTGCAGTGACAGCACGTGGCTGCCCCACGCACTGGGCTGCTGGTGACCCTTGGACCCCTGTCTGGCCATCCAGCAGCACCTAGGCATGTCCCTCTCAGTCAGGGCTTGCTGTAGCTGACAACAAGGTAGTGATGCTGTCTTTGAAGTCAGAATTGGAATCCTGAGATAAATTGGTGGCTGTTTCAGCTATTGCCACAAATTCTCCTTATTTTAATACTAGCAAGCATTTTTTTTATTTGACACAGTTCAAGTTTAATATTTAGTATGCTGTGTCCCTAGTACTTCACAGCTTTGGTGGCTGGCACAAAACTCATTTCCAGATTAACTGGGGTATTGTCTTCTTCTGATTTTTCAAAATGCACTTTTGAAAGTGAAGCTAAAGGATGAGTGCAGGCTATTTATTGTAGTGGATATCATAAGGCAGGTGGTTCTGATTTTAATGCAGTGCTTTCTAACATCTTCTTTCCAACATGCAGCTTCTCCTGCCTTAAATGTCATGACACTTAGTCAATAGGCAGCTGTAAATGAATCAGAGGAAACCAGAGGCTGAGGAGGTCTATCTTACACCTCCCCCTCCAGCACTTTTGAAACTCACCAGCTGACTAACAAACCACCACTGCACATGAAACAGTTCGTGCCCAGACTGAAGCAGCAAGCAGATGGATGCAGTTTAACCTTCCACAGCCAAGCACCCTGCCACTCCAACCAGTTAAGTGCCAGAAGATGCTTGTGGAAGTCACAGAAGCCTTTGCTAACTATCCCAGCCCCTGCTGGACCAGCAGTAGGATGCCTCCCACTCCTGGAGCCAGCCTCTTCTCTGGGCACACATAAACCTCCCTTGCTAGATACGATTTCTCAGGGGAGCTTATGGAAGTACCCCAGAGCAGCATCTTTCCCTGGCATTTTTCCCAGGCCATGCCACTGTTCCCTATCCCCCCCTCCCCAAGCTGCCCTCCTGCAGTGCCCTGCTCCCCAGGGCTGCCCGGTGCCGCCATCGCTTACCTTGGGACACGGACGCTGCCGGGCTCGCTGCCACTGCTGCCCTCCCAGGCTGCCCGAGACCCATCCTTTCAGGGACCTTCTTCCCTTCCTCCTCTAATGGGAAGCGCAGCAGCTGTTACTGCTAATACCCACCACCCACAGCAGCTCTCTGCCAGTGCCCAAATCCTGCTTTAATCATATTAGTTTTTCTCTTCACATCCCACCCCTTTTTTTTTTCCAAATCTCCAAGTTTCTGCAATGAAAACAAAGGCAACTAGTGGGAGGCAGGGGCAACAGCAAGTCATGAGGTTTGTGGGGGACACCCTAGAATGTCTTTGCAGAAGTGCAGAGTAATTGGACTTTTGCTTCCCCGTTACCCTCCCCACACACACATTCCCCCTTCCATGTTGAAGCAAAGCCAAGCCACATCAGCTCCCTCCACAACCCCTGAGCAGTGTGCCCTCTCTCACACTTACAGGAGATTAATTTTGGCAGTAAAAGCCAAATTTTGTTAGGCTGGGAAGGCACATCCCATGTGCCAGCCCTTCCAGAAGGAGCCATCAGTATTCCACAAATCCCCCAAAGCCAGCACTGGGGACTAAACATCTGCTATATGTGACTGTCCTCCAGCACAAGATCTGTATTTAAGTCCAAACTCAGCCCTGCTCCTTGCTCGAGCTGTGCTGCAGCAGTGCTGGCAGTCAGTTGCAGAGCTGATCCTGTCCCTGGGCTTCCCAGCTCCTTGGATCCACCTCGTCACTGCGGACTGCTCTGGTGATAGGGACTCTCAGCCAACCCTGGCCACTGTCACCAGGCCCACCCTGCTCACTGACAGTGGTTCGTTGCTCACAACAGATGGAAATTACTGTCCAATTCATCATTAGAGCTGCCATCAGGAGATGCTAAACAAGCTCATGGCTCTGAGTAGGGCTGGATGAAGGGAGTAACAACCCCATCCACCTGCTGGCTTTCCTTCAGCTGACAAACCCTTAGGAGGCAGTGTCAGATGTCCCAGGCCTACTGGGAGCAGGGCTGGCCCTGTAGTTAGAGAAAGGTATTTAAGATGGATGGGTAAAAGTGCTTGGGTCCCTTTAGTCCTTCTCCTCCTCCTCTTCCTCCTCCTCCTCCTTGGATAAATATGTGTCTGATGGCTGAATGAGTTCATGCTGGTGCTTGGGCTGCTGTACCTGCAGGACACCACAAAACTCTGTCCTGTGCCATGACTAAAGGGATACACCAACACATAGATGACACCACTGGGGTTTGTTTCTGCAGCTCCAGCAGTGCCTTATAGCTAATCTTGCTTGGGGTCTGACCACCACTGTGGGAGTCTGTCTAGAGTGGCCATCCTGGTGACCTCTGCCTAGGGCACCCTCCAAAAGCTGGAGGCAAGTTTGCAGATGCTCCACTTACTAGTGCTGTTCCCATCAGCCTGCCCTGCTCTACAGCCTTCCTTCGGAAGTGACACAAGATGCTGGGCTGGCACTGAGGTCCTACTGCTCACAGCCCAGCTCTCAGCTGTTTAACAGGTTGGAAAGTACGGCAACTGGTGGTACTGGGCTGCCATCAGTCTCCTCTCCTCTGCATTTGAAAGAGGCCTTGAACTCACTGAGAAATGTCAAGACATAATATATGTCTTGTACTTTCCTTTTGTCAGCGGAAGCAGAGCATAGTTCAGGGAAGGGAGGAAAAGTTTGCATTAATGCTTCTATTCCAGTTTGTAATTGCCTGCATTTCATATACAGAAGAGAATACCTTTATGCTGTGACAATGACTAATCCTTTCCTGCAACCAGCTGGTCTTTTGTGGCTTTTCCTTACTAACTTATTCTTAAGCTAAGTCATCCCTTGCTTATAGTAAAGCAGTAGCTCTGGAGCTCTGACAGTCTGCAGGAGAAATGCCAAACATGTTACAGCCATTCTGGCACAGTGGACAGGTCTGAAAACAGTATTCCATATGAGTGTGGATCTTTGCATCACAGGACAGTGTTGGAGTTTTGCACTGTCTTCGTCAGCTGCTGTCCCAGATCCAGCACACATTTTCTTTATGCCAGCTCCAGTGAGGACCATTTATCCACTGCCTTCCACCTGAAAAGGGAGGAAAAGCAGCAAAGAGCAGACACTGAAATATCAGTGTTGGGTGTTCCCCGGAGTGCCACGCAAAGCTGTGGGGAGAAGGGAGAAGGGGCTCCAGGAAATGAGACCCAGATCCAACCCTTCTGTGGCAGCATAGGATGTACAGTAGTGCTGAAGTGTCTCTGCTCACTTCCAAGGCTGCAGCAGCCTCTGGCAGGACAGGACGTGCTGCTGTACACTGGTTTAGCAGCATCAGTCAGCAGAGCTGCACAACTGTGCCTGGTTAATTGCTGGGCTGCTCCGAAACACAGCCTTAGACAGCATTCATGCTCACTGCCTGCTCTCAAGCAGAGGAACTCAGTGGCTTCAAAGCTGCACTCAAACCAAATGTCAGAACCATCTCCTCCTCAGAGATGGAAAAAGCCTGTCACGGTCATTACTGTGACACAAGCACCGACCAGCAGCCTCCAACTGCACTTTCAAATGCCAAGTGACAGGCAGATGTTTCCACTAAGAAATACAGCCCTCTCAGAGCCTCTGGTTGCATCACCCACCAGGACAGCATTGCCTCAGCCTACTCTGGCCAGAGCTTTGACCTGCAGGAGTCACTTGAGCTCAGCCGGGCTCTGCACATCGCCCTGACGGTGGGACCCAGACAGACCACGTGGCACTGCTGAGACTGAAGAGGGGTTTGCCTTTTTCCTGGCATAAATGTCTTTGTTAGTAGGAAGCTGGCAAGAAGGGGATATTCAACAACTTACCTCCTATTGTTTTTTCAGCAGCATTTGTGTGGTGGATTCCTAGAAGGCAAAAAGAAACCCATACTTTGGATTTTAAAATAGCCCAGGGGAGACTGTGCTTGCTCTACAATAGCTTGGTAATTAAGACAGACTATAAAATGTATAACTTGAAATTTCATTGATGAAGTGCACAGAAGGATTATAAACCCACGAACATCCCAGGCTCTTTGATGCAGAAATTTTGTCATTCTTGCAGACTGCTTCGACATCTCCACATGAGCTGACACTCAACAGCAAGCTGGTTGCTTGACACGTTGAGAAATGCTTTGCTTCTGCTAGATTATAATAGTTTCAACAAGTTAGAAGTCCCTCCCAGTCACCTAGTGGCCACCTGAGTACTGTGAACAAAGTTTTAAGGGGCTTAGAGAAGAATGGGCAGGTTGATCAAGAAGAGAGCTTAAAGGTGGCAACAGCTGAGTCCAGATCACAAGGAACTGATGATTAAACGAACAAAGGTGACATCACTACCTTATTTAAGAATATTTCAAGTCATCTTTAAAACAAAGAGCAGGGGCCAACTTCAAGATGAGTGGTTAAAACCCCACAGTAGGAAAGTGGTAAAATCCCATGGTAGTCCCACAGGGAAAATGGAGAATGTCTACAAAGGGGCATCTCAGAGCTGACCTGGGCATGTCTGTGGCTCTGTATTTGGGAAAAACAGGGAAAAGGGGATGTTTTTCTGATATTAGTTTGGTGCAGAGTTGGCAGAAGTAGTGGCAGATTCTTCACCTTTTATTTGGATGACTATTGTTTCTGTTCCTCTATCACACTTAGTGAGTGTGAGAGAGATTAAAATGTTATTCCTGGGAATGAACTGATACATACACATGTATGCAACACATAATGTGAGACTCCCTCACAAATTCAGCCTAAAGAAAAACCAAGGTTGAGTAATTTCTTTTAAAAATAACCCTTTATTTGATAACTATTGCAATCTGAGCAGCTGTTCTGTGCTAGAGAAGGGGGTTGAGAAGAGCTGGGGAGAGAGAGAGAGTGAGAGAGAGAGAGAAAGAGAGAGAGAGAGAGAGATTGTGTGACTGAGTGTGTAGGGTACTTTCTGGATCTCAGTAATAAAGGCCTAGCAACAAATAGCTTAATGATTGCTTTAATAAGACAGAGTAAGATGATGAAAACAGACAGCAAGTAAAATGAGCATCCCTTCAGATGCTTGGCACCCCACATTCATGTAGCATCAGTCAGAGCCTAGATGGATTTTCCCCCAGTGTGTTGTGCAGAGCAGATGCAAACCTGTCCGTGGAAAGCTGCTCTTCCTTTTCATCACTTGAGCCATTTTATAATTTCTGTACAGCAGAACGACCCCTTGGAGACCTGGAAGCCAAGGCTGAACATGCAGCCCAGCTCAGCCCAGCCCATGGCTGCCGTGTGGATCACTGACTCCCAAACATACAAGGGTCCCTCGGGGAGGGTCAGTACAGCAGCTCAAGAAACACCCCTCCCATCTGTTTTCAGGCCTTGGAGAACAGTTTGGCACAGGAAACTGAGGCTTTGAAACTGCTGACTCCACAGCCTGCTTGTTTTCAGAACCCACATGGGGTTGGCGCTGGCCACGGGTGTGAGTTGGCATATGAAAGATCAGGCATTGCTTTGGTACCATCAGTCAAACGTTGGAAGGCTGTCACTTTGCAAACACTTTCATGGTTTCTTGCCTACCATGTACAATGCAACTGAAACCTGCAGATGTGGCTGTCAGAGCTGGAAAAGAGGCTTAGGAATGAACAGGCAAATCATACCCAGAAAGGTTCTGAGTAACTGTTTTGTCATAGTAACATCATGAAAGAGATAGAAAGAACTCGAATAATTATGTTCAGAGTGGATTGCATTAGATTCCTTTGGAACTAGGAACCAGGTGGCAACAAATTGGCAACAAATCAGTGTATACCTTTAAGGGAAAACCTTCCTACTATGCTTTGCTCCCTTTACATAGGGGCAGTTGAAGGCACTGGAAGAATCTGGCTTTTGGCTGTCTCATCACATAGTAAGTACTTACCTTCTTCTTCCAGACTTGCTTTCTTTAGTTTTTATGGGACACGTGCTGCTGGTTCCAGCCAGGCTTTTGTTTAAGTGGCTCAGTTTGTCTTTTCAAGTGCAAGAAACATATGCTGGATGTGGGGAAGTAGGAAATTTGCAGTTACTGCTCTTGTGTTTGCCTGTGAGCTGAGGATGCAGCTGAGGATGGGGTAGTGGTTGAATGGCATTTTCTTCATGGTGTGTCCTCACTGTATAAAAGTCTGTTTGATGATGCAGCCTTATTCTTTGAAATTCAGTCATTTTTCTTTGTTAGTTCTGGATTACTTAATTTTGGGCATATTCTTCTAAGAACAGTCAGTGATGGACAAATGCTTGCAAGTTGTTCAAGGAATGTTTCATTGTCAGTTCTGATCTAACTGATTTCCAAGCAAAGCTGTTTCATACACAGGTACTAGAGCAAGAGCATCACAGTGTGCTAACTGAGGTAACATGAACAATATGAGCACTAGTATCTCATACTGTCTGTTATGGAGGAAGATATATTGCTTTTGTAAGTGTGTGTTCCAATAAGATCAAGATCTTATAAATGAGATTATCAGGAGTTGGTGAAATATACATTCTACTTTGATGTTTATGTATATATATACACCCGTATTACATACATGCAATTATGGAAAGCATTCCATGTTGTCCCATTCTAAAAGCTGTTGATTTACTTCCAAATGAAGTGTTGTCCTACAGAATATGTAAGTCAAAATCTAAAAGATAAGTAGAATAAATCCAATGTGAATGCTTTATCCAACCAAAGTCAGACTACATCCAAACATTGGACTGCCTAATTAAAGTCAAGCTTAAATATCCACTAGATTTAAACACAGGGGTTAAAAACTGAATTAAAGGAGGTAAAATCATGTAAAATATATGATGGGCAGTGATTGTGAGAATTAAATGCTTAATTTCTTTTGCTGCTTTTGAAATTTAAATGTTAATTACAACAGCTGATCTTCAATGCAAATTTTCCTGTCTACCTCACATAGTAAATAGTGACTTCATGATCTAGAATACATTAAAAAAACCCTCAGCATGTCAGTTATAGAGTATTTTCTCTGTTTAGTATGTGATTAGACCATCAGAAGTAGAGATTATCCTGAAACACGTTCTATAGCCAGACTTGTAGAAACAGAACTGCAGTTAAAAATTAGCAATGCAAACTCTTCAGAGTAAATCAGAATCTGTGCAAAATGTATTGCTGTAGGTGGGCAGGTGTGCGTGGAGAGAGAAAGGTGGAGAAAGAAGTCTGGGGGCAGATGAACCCTGTATTAAAATCAAAAACCTCAACAAACCCAGACAGCCTCTAGGACTGAAAGTAGACAGTAAACTGCCAGTTACATATAGATGACAAAGCACATGAGAAATTGCATGTCCCACTTGGAGCTACACCTTCATTTTGAAAAAAGAAGTCACTTACAGAAGAGCAAGTTGGTGATTTGTCTTACATCCTGGACCTCTTTCAACCTTTGTCAGAAAATGATAAATTGTTGAAGCATATTGTACACTGGCAACTCTATTTGTGTGTTCTGTCATGGCTTCTGAAGTGCTTCAGGTGGAAAGGTTAACCACTGACTGCAAAATAATTTAGAATTATTTCCAGATCTTAAAAAACAGTAAAATTAAAAATTTGCAACCAATATTCTTTCCCTTTGATAACTGAGATGTTATTTCCTGCTTGCATTCATGCTACTGGTATCTAGGAAGAATGGGCAAATGTTATATTCACACGCTTCTGTTAATCCATCCACAACCAGATGTATTTCTGTTCCTGGAGGCATTATAAACTGTACAAAGAATAAAGCAGGACTTCAGAAAACTGGCTCACCAACCTCATCAAGAGGCACATTTCCCTAACTTAAAACTCTGTCATGAAGAACAAGAAATTCTGAGTATGTGGATGTTAAGTGCAGGAACACTCAGGTAAAGAAGCATCTTAACCTCTAGAGGCTTTTACCTTGGCTGACTGCATGTAAAAGGAGAAAATTATTTTATATATCGGAAAGAGTATCCATGTGAAATTGAGCTCTATTTACTCACTGTGCTTTGATTACCTGGGAACACTGCTGAAAAATATACACAAACATGTTCTGACTTCACTGTCTGCTCAGAGGTTTCCCCTCCCTAATGCACTGTTCATGCTGTAAGCTTAATGCATTTGTTCTCATTTCTGGCTATCACATAAAAAAAGAGAATATATAGATGGTACTAGGTTTGGAGGGGAGTGGATGGGAGAAAGTGAACTGTCTAAAGAGGATACATATGGCATGTTTACAAAGGCTTTTAGATTCCTAGTCTGTTTTCAGAGTAGCTTTAGGTATTAAAATTGCTTTTTACTGAGGAAGTCCATTGTGTTTGGTAGAGGAGCACGAAAAAAAGGTCACCCCAAGCAGAGGTAGGTGGGGGGTACCCAGGCTGGAGGTGAAGCAGCTACTTGCTGTACTGACACACCAACTGAGAGCTCTTCACCTCTAACTGACTTCCCCAGCTGGCACAGAGCTTTCTTTTCACCCTTAAGGCTTTTCTTCCATTTGACTCAATTCTCTCCCCACCCCTAACTGTTGAAGTGTCACTGTTACATCCCTTGATTCAATCCACAATTCAAGATTTCTTGGACAGCTGAACTTTTTACCCGCTGACTCTTACTGGACTGGCATTTAAAGCTGACCCTTTGTTTTCCAAAAGGGACCAAAAGGTCATTGTCACCAAAACATTAGCAGTTCTCTTCCCAACATCAGTCAAACTATTGTTTTGCCATCAATACAAGGCTGTGATTTGCAATTACTCCATGCCTGCTTACCTTCCAATCAGGACTTTTTTAACTGTTAGCATAATTAAAGGAGCTGTTGCTTTGAATTAGCCTTGTGGCACTACTACATGCTTCTTTTTTTATTTTTTCTGTACAGTGGAACAAAGCAAATCTTTGAAAAAAAAATAAGGAAGTTTACACTAGTTTACATTTATTAAAAAAAATATTTCAACACTTCTGTATTTCACCTGTGGATTATGAACTACAAATCAAATAGGGCTCATCACTTCAAAGAGGTTCACAAGTACAAAACATTCTTCTGGCATCTTCACATCCTCCTCTTCTGTGTGCTTATGTACAACACTGAAAAACAGAAAGTGGCACATAGAAGAGGGCCCTGGTGAATAATGTGCAGAAACCTGTTTACTTTAAATATCTTATTTCCATGGCTTGTAAATTGACACTGTAATGAATCCTGTTGAGCATGAACAAAGTCAGTAAAGTTCTGGTTTCCAAAAAATGCTATCAAACATTATGTATTACTTTGGTTCTGTATGTATTACATTCATAATACACTGCAGCAGATGGAGGCTGAACAGAGGAGTAACAAAGCCAGTACCTTGCAGTATTACCAAGGGGAGCATGACAGGGCTCCTAAGCAGCAGAATTACAGGTGTCAGATACTAATGCTGTGCTCTTTCAACAAAAGCTGTAAAGACCAAGCACTTAAGGCAAAGCTAATGATAAGCTCTGAAGCAGCAGATATCTTCCACCTGCATGGCTGGGGATATCCCCAGAACAGATCCATTCACCACATAAAATTATAGTGTACTCATAAACCTGGGATGTCTTCAGTTCTCTGTTCAGCCTGGTCTTCAGCCATCTGCCTCTCATCATTTGTTTTAACTTTCATAATTGGTTATTTCTTTAATTGATTCTCCAGCTGTAATGTCACTTTGCTCCTTGGCATAACAGTCCAAATGCCTTGCAAAGAGCACTTGGCCTCATTTCAAGGATTATTTCTCCACCCAAAATGCTCTTTTACACTGGTGCCACAACCTCTTTTTTTGTAACATGGAATTCAGTACTTGTTTCTTTTTATTCCCTCCCTCCTTGCTGACCTCCATTTTCTTCCCAAGTAACTTGGTCAAACTCTGCTTCATTTATTTACCTTCTCTGCAAGTCTCTTCACATCCGACTTGTGAATCTTTTCTATTTTTAGATTCTCTCCTCTCTGGCATGTCCTGTTATTACAGCCTAACTGATACCAGAGAGTCATTCCAGGAGCCTGGGATTGTCCTTGAAGTGCACTAAAATCCACCTACTGCACTGGGATATTCAAAACTCAACAGTAAAGCACGAGTGATTTTCTTGACTGGTGGCAAAACCTTTACTCAAAGATGAAAATAGCCTTCAGTACTAATGAGCAGCACTCATTCAGTTCTGGACACAACTGCCTCACCAGGAAATAGTAGTGTCACTGTAGTGTCTGCACTGTATCATAAATGTGTGCAGTAGCTTGTCTAGCAAAACACAAACTTTTGTGGTGCAACCTAAGCAAGCAGTAAGTGCAGAGTAAGCCTGTCAAATGACAGAAAATAAGCTCTGAGGAAGGCTAGAAAAGAGTGTGCTTCTCTAAGTGAACTTCAGGTTCAGAGGCAAAAAGGGCCACAGGAATACAGAAAAGCATAGACTTTGGGAAGTGAAATTGTAAAAAGTAATTAGGTCACGGTTTCAAAGAGGGCCTAAAACTAATATTCTTACAGGCAGCTTTCTTCTACCTCAGCCAGCCCTCAAATTCAGAAGGAAGTATCAAACCACAGTGTTTTAATGAGCCATAAGAGAAGGAGCAGGAATTACCATTATTTCCTCGGATAAATGCATCCCCATACTTGTTCTTTAATTGTCCATTTACATATTCTTCAGTCTGTTCCAGAGCTATATTCATATACCCATCCAGGCATGCCAGGACACCTGAAAAGTGACAGTTTAGGAGAACAGGCTTTAAACTTATTTTAAAATAAATGAAAATGCATGTGTTTGAATAGTGCAGGGGAAACCCCAAAATCTGTATCTTTGTAACAAACCCAAGCTTGGCCAATGTATTCTTCAAATGATTCAGCTGGGAGAGAAGAATCCCAGGCACTCCAGTAGCATCAATTGATGAAATTTTGGGGCTAAAAAAGCCATTAAGGCATGGCTTTCAAAAGATGGACAATTTTCACTTTATAAGTTTAAGGTGCTCCTTCTCAGTTGTGTTTTAAGCCACACACCTGAAGAGAACTTGTGACATTAAGAATAATGGATGAGGTAAGGACAAGACTGTAAATTGAGTTATCACTAAAACTTGTGAAGGACACAGCTGAAAAACAACTTTTTAATACAGGACACCATACACACATTTCAGATTTATCTTCATGCTTACAGATGTAGAAGAATGTTGGCTGCAGGTCTCTGTTTTGATGGAAACACAATTCTACCTTTTTTTTTGACAAAGAGCTTTCAAATGGCACTGAAATCTTCCCACGAATACAAAATTACACTTTTTAGGTAGTGCAACTGAAGAAAAAATCCCTGCAATATTAGATGTTCTTTCGATCAGGAAAATATGCATTTTGGTAACACTTATTTTAGACCAGTATTTATGTTCTCACTTCTCACAGCCCCTGTTGAAGGTTGTACCCTGTTCACACAGCACTTCCTAAGTGCTGACAGCATGGGGGCAATTTTTCATTCAAAATCCCTCTTTTTATGTCTACACCCAGAACCACGGCCATCCACAAATTTAACTCATCTCATCAACAGATTACTCATGTAAAGAACTGAGTATGAGGATTAACAGATGTATAGAACTGCTCAGAAAATGCAATCTGATTTGTTAATTGTGCACATACTTAATCCAGCTATTTACAAGTTGTTTTATATCCCTTTTACATGTGACTTTTCCTGACTTTATCCTTCAGCACAGATAATGCCACTAAAATTATTTTGTCCTCTGTTTGAAAAACACCTAGTTATTTACTTGGTAGTAAAACTTGAAATATAGTATATTGGCTGTATTTGGGGAGAGAGAAAACTCCAGTCTGAGAATCCTCCTCTAGGACACATTCTCATTTTTCGAAGTGTATCTTCCATATATTAAATAGGAATTCAAGGTTTTACTGCCACCTTCTCATGGTTTAAAGATTATTATTTTCCTCTCTGTTTTTCTTTCCTCTTTCCACAGACAAAGGAAAGTCTGACTGCTCATAAAGTATCACTAAATGCACCAAAAACACTAAATAAATGTCAAAACTCTTTTCCATTCCAGTAATCCTGAGTGCTCCATGCAACGACAGAAAATGAAAATGTTTGTCCAAAATTAAAATTGGACCATGTGGAATTACCTAAGCCACCACTCAGCAGGTCACAAATCCAGTGTTTTCAAACTGAAACATCCATGAACTAGGAACCATTCTCTTCCTCCTTTTCTTTATGCTTACTCTTAGGCCAGTAATGGCATGAAATATGACTGCCCATCCTGGCCAGCATTTTATCTGTTTTATCTGCATGTAGAGATGTTGTAATGTACAAATCCATATCTACACACAGGAATTGTACATTGATACACCACTGATTCCCTCCATAGGGCATGTGCAAGCACTTGGATTGAATCCAGGCATCCCACAGTTACACACCAACACCTGCACTGGGCCAGTACAGACATAAAATTAACAACACAGCCTGGGCACAAATCTAAACAGATCTGCAACAAAAGCCTGAGACGCTGTTTCTTAAATGTTTGGCTCTTCCAGGCATTGGTCACATTTCTGGAGAAAACCAAACTGCCTATTTTTTCAAAGGAAAACAGTATACAGATTTTCAACCACAAGATCCCATCAAGTTGGAAGGATGGAGAGCACAGGGAAGTAGGGAAGGGGTGTTCAAATAAGGGTGTTCAAGGAACTATGGCTCAATTCCTGGCAGGTCTGACCAGCTAAACTAGCTTTGTGGAGGGAAAAGTGGAGGAGTTAATTCATCTACAGCATTTACAAATAGATCTTACCAATGATCTCAAAGCAAACAGGAAGTGCATCAAAAACCCAAACCTGGTTTGGCCCTGCCTTGTGTGTACCTTCAGGTAAGTAACTTGCTTTAATTGACTTTAATGAGCTCTCTCAACCTTCTCCTGCAAGCAGTCATTTAGAGAGATGCAGCACAAATTTTAAGCCACCAACCCCACCTGAAGTGCTCAATGTGGTTCTCAAAGACATACGAGACACTGCAAACTTTGTCATCTGAGCGACACTGAAGAGAAACAGCACAGGAAAGGAGGTGCTGCTGCCTCTGTCAGGGAACAGTAACAACTGAGAGCTGTCATAACACAAAGGTTCCTTGTCACAGCACAAACAGCCTCTTCTCACGGTTGCCAGGCTAAGCCAATGGCAGCAAACCTACCTGAAGCAGGGATCTGTAGCAGAGCCATCATTTTTATGTTATGGCAGAATGAAATCTCTGAATGGTGCCCAACAGAAGTTTTAATTAAGTCTGGATATTACTAGAAAAATTTATCAGGTCCATAATGGGAGCAGGACCAGGAAATTTCACTGCACAGAAATTTTCCATGTACTAGTTTAAAACATCTGTAATTCTATATACAGTGCATGAAGAAGGGATACAGAGAGGCTGAAGAATTCTGGAATAAAACTGCTGGACTGTGTTAAAATGAAGAAGGCACATAGCAGCAAAAGCCACGGGAAGCTTTCTCCTGTACACCTGCAAGTCTTGGTCCAACACAGGTCTAGGCAGTTGTTTAACCAAGAATGTCAGTAGCTCTTTCATCCCTTGTGCAAGAGCCACCTTATGACTGACAGTACAGTTAACTGTGAAGCTTTTCTGGACCAATATCTACACTAGGAATTGGAGAACAGAAGAAAAGGGTATTTCCAGCAAGGGCTGCTATCAGAGCGCTGAAAGGGGCGGGGGCTGCTCGGCCATTTCAGGAGTTGTAGTTCCAGAAAACCTTTACAAATGTCAGTCTAGAAACTCAGAATCAGCCCAAGACTCCAGTTTAATAATCTGTGACTAATATTCAGCCCAAGACTCCAGTTTAATAAGCAGTAATGATTTAAATCAGTAATTTTAATCTCTAAATCCACCATTAATCTCCTTTTCATCAGTTTCTCCACAGCTGATTTTCTAATGTGGCCATTCTGAGATCTGTATTCACAAACTCCAAGATTCTGGATCACACTGCTTTGCTTTTCAAAATCAATGCATCTCCTCCAGCCTCCCCAGTCAACTCCTGTACTCACTGTGAGAGACAGACAGAACTTACCTCGATAATCAACTCCAGAATTTAATTTTACCACAACTGGCCTTCCAATGATTTGTTTTAGGAAGTCACTCGGGGTTTGCTTCCGTAGACTCATCCTGATCTTCTCTGGCAAGCTGAGAAGTTAAAACATTTGGCTGAGTAACACACTCCCATATTGGTTTAAATACCCTGTACAGACAGGCAGACCCCTGATTCTTAATACTTTCAGCAGGAAAGAATATCAAAGGAGATAAAAGCCAAATCTGAAGGGTGGAGGTAGAGAGACAGAGCTACTAAAGCCATTTCTGTAACTTCTGAAATTATTACTAAGAATCCTTGTTTGCCACACTGTGCATCTTTTAAGCTTCCAGCAGCACCAAAGGCCTTGTCATCTCTAACACATTTTGCTCAAATGATTTTACTTGATGATCTCAGAGGTCTCTTCCAACCCAAGTGATTCTATGATTCTAATTACTAGAGAGCTAAGCCATAATAAGTCAGGCACTCAGCAATAGGACAAGGGGGCACAGGCTCAAGCTCTGCCAGGGGAAATTTAAGTTGGAGATCAGAAAAAAAATCTTTCCAGAGAGAGTAATCAGGCATTGGAATGGGCTGCCCAGAGAGGTGGTGGATTCACCATCCCTGGAGGTTTTCAAACGCAGATTGGCCGTGGCACTGAGTGCCATGATCTGGTAAAGGGACTGGAGTTGGACCAAGGGTTGGACTTGATGATCTCGGAGGTCTTTTCCAACCCAATCCATTCTGTGATTCCATAATTAATGTCCTTAGGGGGTGGAGAGAGAAGTCAGTACCTGCTCTGTACACACAACCCTGCACTGGAACAACAAGAGCAGTTTTGACATCAGCTCACGAATACAAGTAAGGAATAACCTTGAAAGGACTCCTTTAAATGAATCAGTTAAAGCAGAATAAATCAAGGCTTGAGATTATATTACAGACACCTGAAACGATTTAAAACCCAGCGCACCCCATTTGATGCGAGACCCCACTCAGTCCCTATTCCCTCCACTTCTGCTCTGATGCCTCTTTGCCCAAGGAATAATTCCCTACATTTTAAACCCGTGGCAGAAAACGCCAGCTGCCTCCTGCGGCAAATCCCAGCCGTGAATCCAGGGATGGCTTTGCTTTCATAGACTCATAGAATCGACTGGGTTGGAAAAGACCTCCGAGATCATCAAGTCCAACCCTTGGTCCAACTCCAGTCCATTTACCAGATCATGGCACTCAGTGCCACGTCCAATCTCAGTTTAAAAACCTCCAGGGATGGGGAATCCGCCACCTCTCTGGGCAGCCCATTCCAATGCCTGATTACTCTCTCTGGAAAGAATTCTTTCCTGATATCCAACTTAAATTTCCCCTGGCAGAGCTTAAGCCTGTGCCCCTTGTCCTATTGCTGACTGCCATCGCCATCCCCATCCCCATCCCCGTCCCCGTCCCGCAACCCCTCACAGCGAGCACTTCCCGGGCCGCGCCCCCCCGCCTGGAGCCGCTGGAAGAGCCTCGCGCTCCCACTGCGAGCCGAGACAGACGCGGCTCCAGTAAAAACCCGTTGCAGGGAGAGCACAGCCCCGCATGGAGCCCCGCATGGAGCCCCGCACGGCCGGGCCGGGCCCGCACTCACCGCCCGGCGCTCCCGCCGCTTCTCCGGCGCTCGTGCCCCGCCCCGCTACGGCGCGCCGGGAGGGACAAGCCGCGTGGAACGCGCCTGGCGGGCGCCCCCGTGGAATTGGGGAGCGCTGGGAGCGCCTGTCCTGCCGGGCAGGGAGCTGTGAGGGGACAGAGCTGTTTTGTCGCGGGTTATGTGGCGCTCCATGCAACTTTATACGGATATGGCAAAAACCCCCAAACCAACCCAGAACCATCAATGAGGTTGGGAAAGACCTCTGAGGTCATCGTGTCCCACCTGTGCCCGAACAGGCACTGAGTGCCGCATCCTGTGTGTGTGTATGGCCAGACTTCGCGAACGAAGGTTTGCGAAGGGCTCTCCCCACATGGGTGTGCCCTTCCAGCCTGCACAGTGGATTTTTTAGGTGAGGCTCAGCGTGCACAGAACTGGCCCCACCGTTTCAGTCCTGAGGTCCCTCTGCCATGGCCGAGCGAGCTTGCACAGTGACAGGGAAGTCCTCGGGACTGTCACAGCCCCCGGTACTAACCGGGGCTGACCCTGCTGAGCATCCGAGATCTGACGGGATGGCATGGCAGGGAGGCATTGAACTGCCAGGGGACGGTCCTCACTGAGACTCGAACTCAGGACCTCGGGATTCGGAGTTGGAGTGGTCTCCTTTACACCACGGGACCGCCCCAGAATGCCACATCCAGCCCTGCCTTAAACCCCCCCAGGAACGGCAACTCCGCCATCCCCATGGGCAGCCCATTCCAGTGTCTGATCAGCCTGTTTTTGTGAAGAAATTCCTCCTGATGCCTGATGTGATCCAGTGCACAGTGGTATTGTACTCTGATGCAATCCTATAAATTCCCAAATGTCCCTGTCCCACGTGGGCCCCACACCTGGCAAGTGTCCCGGCCAGGACCAGGCGAGAAGGTGCTGCTGGGCTCTTACCAGAGGAATAAGTGAACTTAGAAACTAAGCTTGTTTTATTTTGCTGCTCAGCTCTTTTTAGAGGAATTAGTGAGCTTAGAAACAGATTTTTTTTTATTTTGCTGCTCAGCTCTTTTCAGAGGAATTAGTGAACTTAGAAACTACGATTTTTAAATTTGTTTTTCCAAATGTCAGCTGGGAAGAATGTGGCACAAGCAGCTGAACTCATCTTCTCCCCATCTTCTCACCTGTGTTTTCCTGTTTTCTTCCTTTCTGCCAGCTATTTTTTATTTTTTTAAGGGATGTGGGACTGTGACAGGAGTTAATCATCTGTGAAAGCTTCTGGGCCAGATGCTTTTTTCATTCTTCCATTATTGATTTAGTACCTTGCCAAAACTCCCAGTTCTCATGATATGAAGGAAACATACCATTTCTTTTCAGAATACAGGTTTGTATTCGTACTTCCTTTCCAAAGTTGTTTATCTTCTCTATTTAAACACGTGTCCAGGTATAATTTTTTCCCCAAAACTTGGACTGAAAGGCTTGAAGAGGCGAGGGCTGCAAGCCCAACCTCATTCACCTGCTGTCCCAGAGTTCAAGCACAGGCACGGGCAGGAAAGTTGGGCCACATTGTGCCCGTGTTTCCAGGCAACCGTCATGTTAATCAGGAGCATCCAACTGTGCTTGATTATATCTAGTACTTGAAGCAGAAAAGGAACATAAAATAGTTACCACAGGGAGCAGGCTTGCAAAGTTTTATTTGGCTGCCTGACTTCAGCATGTAATATTTTGATAAGGAAGTACTCTGGTTTTCATTGTTATTGGTCTCCAGTATAAAGGTTGGGCAAATAGAGTTTTCATGCCTGGGCTGGTAAATTTTCATGGCAATTTTGCAAATCCAAACAGGGATGTTTTATGTTTTGTGAGCCTTCCTTTTTGTTTTATTTCTTCTGAGTTTGTCTTCAGAGCTTGGTGTTATGTTGAGGTTTTTTTGCTTTGTTTTTTTTTTTTTTGTGTGTGTGTTGTTTTTCGTTGTTTTTGGTTTTGTTTGGTTTTTTCTTTGTATTTTTTGTTGTTGGTGGTATTTTTGTTGTTGTTTTGAGCTATTAGAACCTTATGAGTTGTTTTGCCTTCTGCTCAGTAGTCTGCTTTCTAGTTGACTGAGACATATCCTTAATTATGGTTTCTATGTGTGTGGATACTTTGATTGTTTGCTGTCAGTCAACACAATCCTTGTGCTTTCCTGCCTCATACCCTGTTAACCTCACAAACACAGCTAATATGAATCACTGACATTGAGGTGGGCAAATTTTGTATCCTTAGTTCCCCTTTTTCATAGTTTGAGACCAAGTCATGAAGCCAAATCTTGGGTAATTTTCCTTGTTGTGCTGTAGGTCTGTGCTGGTTTAAAGGTGACCCAGCAGGGGAAATTATAAGTCAGACCTAAAATTTAATAATAATATTACAATAACAACACTGACACACAAGGGAAATTGCTTTCAACTCACAAAACCCCAGCAGTATAACCCAGTGTCCTGGGGCACAAACCCAAGGGGGTTTGTTTGCCCTTGTGCTGAGACCCCTGTGGTTCCCCCAAGTCCAGAGCAAAAGGAAAAGAAAAACCTGTTGGTGCAGGCGAGGGCTGTGGTCTGGGCGAGAGCGGGGATCTCCTCCTGTCAAGGTCCTGCTGCTGCTCTGGATCCAACGATAGGTTCCTGAGGTCTTCTTACCCACCACTTATGTACCCTCAGGGAGCACTCAGTCCCTCCCCCTGGGCGGGGACTCACACAATGGGTGATTAACTCTGGGAGCCAGGGGGTGTTGAGCTGTTGATGGCCCATTAGTAGCTCCGCCCCCCTCAGGCTGGGTGTGAAGGTGATAATGGCTCCCTGGGCAGCTGCTGCTAATGGCCCATTGTCCTTGGGGAATGAATAGAGGGGGTAGAATACACAGCTTTGATCACCCCCACACAGGGTTAGCTGGTCCCTCCTGCTGAACTAGGACAAGGTCTCAAAGCAGTTTCATGTGCTGTTGCTGGAGGTAAATTAACCTTCCTGCAGTAGAATGATACAATCATAGAATAGAATCAGTAAGGTATATATTGCTGAGCACTGGTGGTAGCATGATTTGCCCCTGGGAAGACAATTCCCACCTTGTACATTCAGGAAGATTATGTCATCCCATCAGTTATTGGGCACCCTAAAGAATGTGTTGTTTCCTGAATCACAAAACCCCAGTGACCTCACTAAGGTGGTCTTCAAAGGATTTAAGTAATCCATATTCAGTGGGCTCCTTAAGGATTCCAAAGCTTCAAGAGTGAAAATAGAATTCAGGTATCATTGTCTAATTATTATCTGTTGTTTGTCTGTCATCTAGATGAAAAAGGATTTTGATCACAAATGTTGCATACCTGGCTATCAGCAGATTCTTTTAAATACTGTATTGCTTTATCTTTTCCTAGTGTACTGTGACAGAACTTTTTCAGCTGTGTAACTCATGGAAATCAGTGAGATACTGCCCTTGCATTTTAATCAAGATGAACTTGAAAGGTGAACGTTGTAAGTGGTAGAAATTATTTATAATTTGGTAATAAAAGTTTATGTCTGGCACTCCAGATTTCACACATCTGCTATGTGCTGGCCTTGAGATATAGAACAATTGCAATTGCCTTTACATTTGGCCTCAGATGAAAGGTCATAAATTACAATGATAGAGTTCGTAGCTGTTCCCAGCTCACAAAATTTCCATATTAACATCTTCACCTCAAATATAAACGGTTACAAAGTTACAAAGAAAAGAGTTGTGTTGGCCTTTGTCAACTGAACTTAATGATGGTAGTCAATGGATCATGTACTATTGCTAACTCTTAAACATAAAGCATTGTGGAATCCTTGTTCAGAGGACCTAATTAAAACTTTACAGTTAACTTTTAAAATAAAATGGGATTTGACAGTTTCTCTCTCTTATCAATGCAATAAAACCCACTTCAAAGTTAGGAAGGTTTTTCTCTGCCAGCTACTTGATATAAAACCATTTCCATAGAGTGAGGTGGCTGCAAAACACAGAATGGGTCAGAAGTGTCCAATTTTTCTATTTCTTGTGAATTGCACATTGTTTGTGTAAGTTAAATGCAGATGAAAAACAATCCAAATGACAAGAGTGTCTGTGGCAGATTTTGAATTCAGCCTAAAAAATCCCCAACTACAACCAATAGGTGAGGAAAAGCCACAATCTTTGAACAGTCCTCACCTGAAACTTGTTTCAGAGAGGACAAACCCATTCTGGACACAATCACAGCATACCCCAGGAATTTAACAATCAACTTCAGTGCCTTTTTCGACTAGAAATAAGGGTAAAAAGTCATTGAAAATGATGCAATAAAATAAGAGGTCAAGATTGAGTTTCAAATCCAGAGAAACTATTCTTCTTTAGAGCCTCTGAGAGTGAGGGAACAAAAGGGAATATCAGGCTCCTTGAAATACTGTCAAGAGGGAGAACTGTACAGTTCAAGCTTAGCACTGCTGTTGCCCTGAAGTAAATAAGCACAACAGTATGTTTCTGGTCTTTGAAAGGTGGAAAGAGAGATTGTGCCACCACTGAAGGCAGTAGAAGTTTTGCTAATTACTTTTCTGTACTACGAATGCCTCTTTGAGTTATTGAAAGTACACCTGAGGTCTCAAAACTAATCTATCTCTATTGCGTGGCACCAAAAATACAACTTTTTGACTGGCAGTTTTCACCACTTGGCTTTGGGGATCTCTCACTGATTGATGCCAGAGGCTGGACAATCGGCCCACCAGCCTGATTCAAAACTCCTCCCGTGGACTTAGGGTGTAACACTCAGGCTACTGCTCCTTTCTGTCCACTTTGGAACAAGAAAGGACTGTACATGCTATCCCATGGGATTTCGGAACCCTGTGACAGCAGGCCAGGCATGCCTGGCCTAGGGCTGTGTCTTGTCACTGTGTGCAGGGAATAGATCCATGCCAGGTGGGCACTTTGGCACAGGGCTGCTGAGGCTGACCTCAGAAGTTGTCATAGCCTCCATGCCCTCTGTCCCTTCCTTTTTCCTTCTGGAGCTGTGCTTTTTTGCTATGATTTGTGCTCTTAGAAGTCTTCTTCTGATGCTCTGCAGAGGAGGAACAGGACATTAAGGAATTGAAGGGTGCAGGAAGAAGCAACAGAAAGGAAGTACTGGGACAGGTCTCTCTTTCCTCCTCTGCAAACTTCCTGGTGAACAAGGAACTGTCAGAAGGTCCTCGGTGAGCTGGGGATAATAATGTCAGAACTCAGCCTGTGGCTTTCTCTCTGTCTCCTGGACTTTCAGTTCTGTACAAAAGAAAGGGAAGATCCTTAGAAACTTTCAGGGTTCACTTAACTCCCTCCAAGTTCCTGTGAGTACACGCTTGGCTTCCCTGAGGGATCAGCTCTTGAGTCTTAAGAGGTTTGGTATTCCCCTTTACATGCACTTGGGTGGGAGAGTCCAAGCCTTTCAGCCCTTTGAATGATAGTCTATCTCTGCCAATACAGCAAAGACCAAAGATGTTTCTCCCTGTAAATGAAGGCTTAGTTACCCAACGTTATTTTCCATGCCATGTTAAGATCATCAGAGCCATGATTTCCTGCCATGTTTTCACTTAAAAAGTTGTTACATTTTAAAGTTGAATCTTAATCAAGAAGTATGAGGTTTGTGCTACAGATTTTAGATAGAAGAACCTAACAAAATTCTGTCTTCTTCAAGTTCTTCTTCAAGCCTTTGATACTGTCTCCCATAATATACTCCTGAAAAAGCTGGTAGCCCATGGCCTGGACCCTCTCCTGGATTAAGAGCTGGCTGGAGAGTCGGGCCCAGAGAGTGCTGGTGAACGGAGCTGCATCCAGCTGGTGGCCGGTCACCAGTGGTGTTCCCCAGGGGTCTGTGTTGGGTCCAGTCCTGTTTAACATCTTTATTGATGATTTAGATGAGGGGATTGAGTCCATCATCAGCAAATTTGCTGATGACACCAAGTTGGGAGGAAGTGTCCACCTGCTGGAAGGCAGGAGGGCTCTGCAGAGGGATCTGGATAGACTTGAGAGATGGGCTGATTCCAATGGGATGAAGTTCAACAAGGCCAAGGGCCGGGTCCTGCACTTTGGCCACAACAACCCCCTGCAGCGCTACAGGCTGGGCACAGAGTGGCTGGAGAGCAGCCAGGCAGAAAGGGACCTGGGGTACTAATTGACAGGAAGCTCAACATGAGTCAACAGTGTGCACAGGTGGCCAAGAAGGCCAATGGGATCCTGTCCTGTATCAAAAATAGCGTGGCCAGCAGGCCCAGGGCAGTGATCCTTCCCCTGTACTCTGCATTGGTGAGGCCACACCTTGAGTACTGTGTTCAGTTCTGGGCCCCTCAGTTCAGAAGGGATATTGAGATGCTGGAGCAGGTCCAGAGAAGAGCAACAAGGCTGGTGAAGGGACTGGAGCTCAAGTCCTGTGGGGAGAGGCTGAGGGAGCTGGGGTTGTTTAGCCTGTAGAAGAGGAGGCTCAGAGGTGACCTCATCACTGTCTATAACTACCTGAAGGGAAGTTCTAGCCAGGTGGGGGCTGGTCTCTTCTCCCAGGCACTCAGCAATAGGACAAGGGGGCACGGGCTCAAGCTCTGTCAGGGGAAATTTAAGTTGGATATCAGAAAAAAATTTTTTACAGAGAGAGTAATCAGGCATTGGAATGGGCTGCCCGGAGAGGTGGTGGATTCACCATCCCTAGAGATTTTTAAACACAGATTGGACGTGGCACTGGGTGCCATGATCTAGTAAATGGACTGGAGTTGGACCAAGGGTTGGACTCGATGATCTTGGAGGTCTTTTCCAACCCAATCGATTCTATGATTCTATGATTCTATGATTCTTATACTGTGATCACCACCTTGGGATGTTCGTCTCCTCCTGTATGGATTAGGTGACATGATGACCTTTGTGTCTCCCTTTTTCTGTCCAGTTAAAGCACAGTTTGACAGATCCTGTCAAAATTGTGCTTTCTATTAAGTCTGGAACCTCCACTTGGTTGCTTTTCCCACCACTTAGCTAGATTTTTCCCTAAAATATGATGGAATTGGAACAAAGCCTTTTGTGCTTAAACTTTCTAAAATATTTACTTCAAAGTAAATACACATTCTTTACTTTTTCTGGTGTGGAATATCAATTCCAGAAGACATGTCAATGTAAACTTTTCCATAGCCAGTTCAGTGAAGTTAATTCAGTACTTCAGGCTGAAAATCCTGGTGTCAAGTGTAAGCAGACATGAACTGAAGGGGTTACTTTAAACTGACCTGCTGGTGTAAAGCAAGGTTAGTTCCCAGCTCCCCAGGAATGTTTCTGATGCAGACCTGGGGATATGAAGTAAACATGAGGCAGCTCTAATTCACAGCATGGTAAAAACAATCCATGCCATGTCCTGAAATTCCGTGAAGAAGGAAGATTAAAAAGTGTTCAGCAGCCTTTCTGTCCCTTTCTCTGACCCTTTCCACTTAAGGACCTACCTGTTACTCTAGGGAAGAAGTATCATCTGACTTCTAGGATAATTAGGTCTCTTCTTGGTAAGTGACTGGATCTGCCATCACCCAGCTTCTGTCCTCTCAACTCAATTTTTCCATTTATCTGACCCTCCACAAGTATTTCATATATGAAAGAAATTTGTTTGCCTCTTCTCAGAAAGATCTCAAGAGCCTTTCCTTGCGTTTCTGAAAGCAGTGGATTAAGGATCAATCCTAACATAAATTGAGTGTGGGGTTTTTTTTCCATCCACACATTTAAGTCTTCCAGAAATTTTAAGCCTTAAACCTGAGCCCAGCAGTGCCACTTCCCCATATGGAGCAACCAGCACAGTTTAAGTAATAGTTGTAATAGGAGCAAATTGAGTTTTATTGACACAGACCACAGCATATATAAAAAGTGTAGATAACTGGGAAATCCAGAGCATTTGCTGAAACATACCAAGAAAAAAGACTAGAAAATGAAAACATGAAAAAAAAGATCAAGGTCTCAAGCTCTGGACTTGCAAGCCTTTGGGTTTGTTGCTATGATATATTTGTCCAGTATGTAGAACCTTCTTAGACATTACTGAAATGCAATTAAAATTATAATCAAATGTTAGAAGGAAAATAAGTATACAAAGATAATGCAGTTTGTCTATGTGAGAAGCACCTTCTGGGGTATTAGGCAGACTGGAAGGCAGATGTGGAGGCTACCAAGTCCATGCTTACTGTGCTGATACACATGACCATTGTGTGAACACTGTAAAGAGGCAGAAAGGGTGTCTGTTGTAACTCAAAATACCTGGGTTCTCATATGCCTCTGCCAGAGGCCTCCAGGGTGACCTTGGGTGAATCACATCCTCAGTGGCTCAGTTCCCACAGCAATTTGATTAGATGGAAGCAGCTATTTTTATTAGTATAAATTATTTTCAAAGTGGAGGGAAAATAGGGAATATATATGCAGAAAAAAATCTCAAATACTCCTAGTTTCAGTGATATTAAATATTTAATCTACTGTTAATCCACAATGTGAAACAATTAAGTATTTAAAATAATGGAGATTATGGTATAATCACTGTGTTCTCTTTGTGGCTTTACTAATAGGAGAGCTCAATTTCTTTAGAAAAAAAATGCAATTTGATGTCAGTGTTACATCACAGAGCATTTGTGAGCTGGTATTTTCCAATGGGCCCCAATTTTTGGCCATTGACTAAAAAAAATCATTGTTTCTGAGACTGAGGGAATGAAATAGGATGTGATTCTTTTGTAATATAAAACCAAAAATGGATAAAGTGAAAAGGGAGGACTAGAAACTGTATGTATATGAAATAATCAGTTTTGCTAGGAATAGAACAAAGCATAAAGTTTCATATGAAGTCAAAAGTTAAAATTTTTAATGGAGTACATTATAGAGCTCTCTTCTCTTTTTAACTTTATTATAAATTCAGTGGATACACTAATGAAAATAAAGATGCTATCTATAAATATAGATGTGTCAATCTGGTGTGACTGCCTGTGACCCAGTCCCCAGAGCCTGCAGTTTCAGAGGTGGCATAACCTCAAACACAACACTCAGATCTGATTCCCTGGTGTTCACATGTGCAGGAAAATATTCCTGTATACTTTAGTTTTGTCTCCTTTTACAAGAAAAATTAATTCCTGCAAAAATGATGTAAAACAACACAGAGGGTTAGGTACTAACTCTCCCAGATTTGCAATAACAGGTAGGAAGGAATGATATCTTCTAGGAGAGAGGAATGATGCAGGACAACTGACTCACAGTTCCACAGTCTGGTTTACTCCTTTCAGGCAAAACTGCCATCTGTGCCATCAGTGCAGCTCCACTAGTCCTGGGAATTGTAGGAGCTTTAGGGCAAAACCAACACCCACCTTTTCTCACTCACCTAATTCTACTTCGAAGTTTTAAAGGCCAGTAAAGTGCCTGTAGCAATCCAGACCACCTGTCATTAAAAATCACCCCCTTGCTGCTGCTGCTGCACCTGCATGGGTGTTGGAAACAGTGGAGAATGCTAAGAAAGTGCTCGGATCAGACAAAGCTTGTGACTGTGGAACTGCAAAGGTTCAAAAGGCTCTTCTGAGCAGAAGACAGATGATGCAGAAGCCTGATAATTCCTTGCAGGCTTTTGTGGCTAGGAAGGTGTTGGCAACATTGCTGTAAAAATGGATTATAAATTCTTATGACTTGGATCATTAAAGAACTACAGCTCTCATTACTTTGCTCTGCTCTGTTCTACAGCAACAGAGGACTTCGCTCTACAAAGCAGAGAAAGAAAATCCCCTCTGCATTCAGGAGAAACTGGAAGGTGAAGAAGCAAGCTGTGTTCATACTGTGCATCACTTTTCTTCAGTTTCTTGTTTCATTTCACTTCCAGCTCCACTGAGCGACACGTTTTCTTGCACAATCCTCTGGTCTTGCCTCATCAGACCATATCCCAACCATGGCATCTGCTCAGCTTCGATATTTTTCTTATGCATTCACCTTCCTCATCCAAATAATTTTCTTTGGGTTTTTTCTGCTTTTTTGGGGAGGGTTTGGTTTTGTTTGGATTTTTTTTTCCCATGGCTTTTGCTTGGATGTAAGTCTACTTGGAACTGCTATTAGCAATTGATTTCACATAATGCACACAGGACAGCCTAAATATATATTTCTGTCTGTGGATATAGGGTTCAGTCATTAAAATCAATGCCTTGGAGATGAAAGGCTTCATCATCCGTAAATAACTCCCGAGATACTCATTTCAGCTGAAACAGAGTATCAACAACGGAGTATGTCATTTGGAAGATGAAATTGGACAATACCTGTGCTATGCCCATATGCTGAAGTTTCCTTAACTGGAGGAAATTCTAACGGAAATGGGCAATAGCAGTGGGTTAGTATTTTCACACAAAGTGGATAAGGAGATTGTTAGTTTTCTGTAATAAAGAAATGTCTGTGATAATTTTCACCCATTATTGAATAATGAATAATAAATGAATAATCACGTGCTGTGTAAACAGCCCAGGGTTCTACCAGCAAACAATGGAAATTTCCAGTTTAAAATGAGCAAGTCAAGTGTCGGACAGCCTGGTCCAGAGACAGAGGATCTGTTCTCAGTTCTGTTGCTGAGCTGGTCTCAGATGTTAAGACAGGTCATCTCACCTCTGTGTCTTACTTCCTTCTCTGTCAAACAGGAAGAACGATATATCCAAAGTGCTCTCAGATCAATGGATGAAAACTTTATGCAATAGCAAGGTATTATTAATATCATAATGATGCCATGAGAACAAAGGGTCAATAATTATTTGTATTTTTCCTGTTTAGGAGGTATTTATCTACTGACTATATTTTCTAAAGTCATGTGCACAACAACTGAATGTTGTCGCTTTCTTGCAGAACATACAAGTCTTTTTGTATCTATATGACATAAAGATGAAAAACAGGTTAAATTCTAGTATGTCATTTCTCTCAAGGCTGGAGGGCCAATGTCAAAGGGAAAAATCTAATGATTTACTGCATGAGCAAGTGCAAAATCTATGCATTAATAAATTCTACAGGACTGTATATTCATGCTTTACTGATATTATTTTTTAAGTTTGATTCTTTTTAGGAATTAAAATAACAAAATTGCTTTCAGAAATTGCCCCACATCAAGTAATCTGTGTTTAAGGAATCATGTATTTATTTTTAAAGTAATCTCATTACTACCAGACTACTTTTTCCTTTTGACAGTAGAGCAGAGTGCTTATCTTCCATATTTTCATAATGAAATCTCCCAAGCACAGGATGCTGTGGCAGATTTACAGCCTGTGAGCAGCAGAACTGACAGGCATTTTAATATGAAAGGAGATATGATGTCTTTAATGCACAGTGATGTCACTTCTAACAAGGTAGAAGCGTGCTTTTTTGCACTGCAATCACCATAAGAAGTGAAACCTGTCTGCTTCGGGAGTCACCTTTTAACCCACGAAAAGGTCACAAATAATAGAAAAGAGACAGGACTCTGCTTACTCAGGTGGAAGGGCACACTGATGTTGGAGGAGCAAGGCTGTTGTGGATGTGCATTATCTCCAGGAAGTTGAAGCTACAAATAGTCTAGCTAGAGCTAACCTTGAGAACAGAAAAGGGAAGGATAATGAAAATCCTTCAGGGAGTGTTAAACTGAAAGCTAGATTGCCTGTTGACCACCTTTTTTCCTTTTATCCAGCATTGATTGGACCTAATAACTGGAAAGTGATATTGACAGCAATAGAGTCCCCCATTAACTGGACACATGATTATTTCACTGAGAGAAAGGACAGGAACCCAGTACCAAAACCTAAGCGTTTCGTTCTGCTTTAGACCAGTGAATTTACTACTTTGTCTATGTCTCTTTGTCCTGTGATTTTAAAGGCTGATTTAAAATACACATTTTTAAGTCCTTTCTTAAATGCACTTCCAGCTCCTGACTCAAGGATTTTATCATGTCATTCTGAAGATGAACCATTCTTAAACATCATATATAAGAGTGTAAGATTAAAAAGGCCATGAAATAGCAAGAAATCTCAAAGTCCAACAAGTATGTTGTGTTAGCATTAGGCTGGTAACCTTGGCTAAAGACAGGAAATTAAAATACATGGTCATGTATATACTCAAGAGAGTTGCTTCCTCTAAACTAAAATTTCAGAAAATCAACTTTGGATATCATGTCTTTCAGTACTTTGGCAGTTTGATCTTGAAGAGATTGTAATAAGGAGGAAAAGAACAACAGAAGAAGTAATTTTGTTGTTTTCTGTTATCTTTTCAGAAATCTGAATTTTAAATGAAAATGGCTTTCAGGAAGATCTGAACCATCGTGTTCTCCCAGCTGGGACACAGGAACAGTGTTATTCAGGTAAGGCAAAACAAGGAGAAAATCAGTGTTGGCCAATCTGTATAGTGCTATCCCAAAAATGAAGCATCAATGTCAATACAGCTGCTTACCTGTGTGCCTTACAAAATCAGAAATTATGGTTGCCATCTAGAAGATGCCTGTAATATTCCACAGCTAGTCCTGTACTGTTCGGAATTAAAATTTTAGGAGTATATTCTTAGAGGTGATGTGATTGGTTTTCCTTTACTTTGAAACAGGTGTCTCTGTTCATCCCTCTTCAAAATGGAGGGAAGAGAAACTGCAGATTCGAGTTTACATGTGGAAATAATCAACTCACATTTCAGGAGAAAATGTGAGAAATACTGGCAGTATCCCCTTTTTAAGCCTGTTTTTCCAACAGCAAAGGAACACTTCAAAGATAAACCTTGTGTATGCTTAGAGATATGATAATATTTTGATTCTATTTTCCAAAAAGTAAAAATACTGGGAAATGAGATACAATGTGAAACTGCTGTAGATCCATAGATCCCTGAAAAAAACCCAAACCAAACTTGGTGCCATTAATATAAGGTAATGGTTTGAAGGGTCCTGTAACAGTTTTTAAAGATCCTATGTCTGGAGAGGAAAGCAGCTTGACAGACACAAGTCGTGAACTGCCTCACTTTCCATGCTGCCTTATATCTGTCAATATATTGGCTATGGAGCTGTGCCGAGGCCAGTCTCAAAAGGCAGACTGTGACGTTTCTCAAAAGATGAAACATCCCTGAGGGTACAAAGAATTCAAGAACACAAGCTGATGGACAGGAGAAGCACTGCAACTCTAATATTTTATAGCTAAGTTCAACGAGCGAGGCCTTTAATAGATAATTGAATTGATGAAAGGCTTACAGTTGCCCCGATTAAGCTTGTTCTTTCTCCATATGTTGAGTAGTTTAAGCAAAAATTGAAGAAGAAATTCAGGGGAGAGACATTCGTAAGCTCTTTGAAAATTGGTCTCACATGAAAAGCTTGCTATTTGTTGTTACATGTGCCATTTGTGCCCACAGAGAGTCCTATTGCCCAAAAAGTACTATTTGCAGCAGCCTTTTTTTTTTGTCTTCTAACTAGGGATTTGTAAATATTTTTAGAACATGTCTCGCTGCTTCATGACTCATTCCCCTTACAATCTTTGGTATTTTGCCCATTTGTGATCGTGTAGCATCCCTGTGGCATATGGTCACCTGGGAAAGTATTATTAGGAAAGAAATTAAGCGATTTTAGTTATTTTTAACAGCTCTTGGAAAGTAGAAACATGTAAGAAGAGCCACATCAAAGCAGCATTTTTCAACCTACTTCATTACATCAACCAATCTCATTGTTTGTGCTTTCCATTCTGCATCACTCTATTATATCTTTGTTCATAACTGGATTCTAAACCATCTGGGGAATGTGCTCTGCCTCTGTGTGTGCTTATCCAGTGCCAAGTGCAAGAGGGTGATGGTGCATGACTGGGATCATTGGGTGCTGTGATAATACAATTTTTGAGTAATTGTATATTGGACCAGGAACTCATAACTTCCTTCTGATGAAAGAAAACATAGGGGCTAAATCTCTTTGCCAACTGCCTTTACAGAACAGCCAGGAAATACCTAACCAAGTACTTAGGTAAGTAAGACACACCTGGTGTAAGTAGACTTAGGAAGTATGATCGAATTCTTCAAGCCTAAACCTGGATTTAGCACTGGAAGTGTTAGCAGACAGATGCCATGACAGTGTGAGGGTACAGTCAGAAGTGGACCTTGCTTTTTACAGCTCAGCAGTAGATCATGTCCTCTGCAAAGTTATGAAAGCTATTGTGAGATTTCTTAAATAATATTAATAGAAATTACATTCCACTAATGAAACCTATTATAGAATAACACTATCCGTGTTTGGCTACTACAGCTCTGATTTGTCACAGGACCTTCAGATTGCTGTGAGGTTCAAGGGCAATGTCTGGGCATAGGCCAGTCTCATGCACTTCTCATACCGTATTCCTGTTATCCTTCAGCTGTGAAGGCAGTAAGGGAAAGGGCCACTCAATCTCTACCTGAGCCTATAATTCATCAGTAGGATCAATAGGATGGCAGCCAACTAATCTGCACTATTCAGTCTGAGTCTTATATAACTAATATGACTACGAAGTTACAAGACTTAGCTAGCAGGTTTACAGTCCCAAATATATATATAGGTCTATGCTGAGTATTCTGAGAGTCTTTTTTAGGAAAAAAATTAATTCAGAGTTTCTTTCCCTTTATACATATGTTCAGTGCAATTACATATTTACACTAGTCTCACAGTATAAGGTTTATGAAATAACATACCTTCTACTTAATTTTTTTTCTTTAAAAAGGGTTGAGTTATAAGTGCAAGTTTTTTCTTTCACCTAAACTGGTTTTGGATTCCTCCTCCACATGTGGCATAATTTGCCATTTTGTTTAATTAACCAAATTTTTACTTGTCAAGGCACCTTCACTTTATAGAGAATTAAACTGGCCATCTAAGATCAGTAATTTCTGAGTATTTTGTTAATTTTTCCTGGTTAACGGTCACTTCAAATTCAGATTGCATGATCACTTCAGAATTACATCAAACACTTCTTAGAAATAGCAGCTCTCAATGGGAAAGGAGAACTTATTTCCTTCAAGCACTGTAGCTCTATCTGTGAACTACAGGCATCACGTGAAGATTAATTAAAGTTCTGCCAACACCTAATGCAAAGTAAAAGAAATAAAAAATTGCCCTCCTTGTCTCAAAGGATAACCATGTCAAATTTAGCCCCTTCTTTCTGAGATCTAAAATGGCTGATTCTGTTTATCAGTTAGGGTGCCAGTGTTTAGAACTACATACAGAGGATGATGGTAATGAGGGAACACATCAGTATTAACCTCCATGCTGGGTCACACACCACCCCCTTTAATGAGGGGTGTTAGGCCTTCCCAGACAGGTGCATCTTGAGCTGAAGAGTAACATAACCTTTTCTACCTTATCATGTCAGGTGGCAAATTTAGACCACAGTGGGCTGAAAAAGGCTTGCTCAGCACTACAGATAATTTAATTCCTCAGTCATCTTTCCTCTTTATCTCCTGTTGACATGCTCCAGACTATAAAACAATAATAGAAACCATGTTCATATAAATATAAACCTTATGAAGGTGTTCAGTGGGCTTTGTTCCCTTCCCCTGGGTCAGCTCTGCGAACTTAGAAGGGGGTGCTGTTGGTGAAGAGGTGAGGGCTGCAACCTGGAGTGCACTTTGGGGTCCACCTGTTTGTGTCTGACACTGCCTCCAAAAGCCCCAGCAACCTTGCCCTACCTAAGTGCAATCCCACAGGGTTTTGAAGGGGGACTGTTGGTTGTGGACAGGGATATATGTGTTTGACCTAGTCCTTTTCTGCATGGTGTGATTCTGTCAGTCTATGTTCCCTTGGAGTTTCTATTTTTAACTCCTATATGCATGTCTGCAGAGAATTACCTATATAAGATTATAATGAAAAGTTTCCTGGGAACCACCACCTAGCTATCTGTTCTACAATGGGCCCACTCATAAAATAAGCTTGAAATATACCCAATTTCTTGTCTGGTTTTGGAGGATAAAAGCCATTGATTTCATTAGCCATCAGTCAGGGACAAAACAGCTCATAGACCTGAAAGTGCTGAATCCAAGTTATCATTATTTATGGTTGGGAGGCAGCATGATTCAGTGAAATATGCTGCTTCCCCCCAGAGTTACATAAGAATTACCACTTTGATGCTGCTTTGAATCTTGGATAAACCACCTAAACATTTTGTGACTCAGCTTCCCCTTTTATAAAATGTGTGAAATGAGACATATATTGTCATTGTAAAGCACTTGGAGGCAGCAACAGGGTCTCTTTGGTACACCAACAGTAGCAGTGATCTTTGAGACAGGACAGGTGTGTCAGCATTATCTGCTGTGGTGGTTTAACCCTTGCCATCAAGTGAGCCCCACACAGTCACTCCCTTACTCCCTCCTGTTGGGAAGGGAGAGAGAATTGGAAGGATAAGGGTGAGAAAACTCATGGGTTGAGATAAAACCAGTTTAATAGGTACAGCACAAGCCCCACGTGCAAACAGAGTAAAACCAGGAATTCATTTAACACTTCCCAAGGGCAGGCAGGCAGGTGTTCAGCCATCCCCAGGAAAGCAGTGCCCCATTGTGTCTATCTGTGACTTGGGAAAACAAGCACCATCACTCCAAACATCCTTCCCTTTCTTCTTGCCCCATGTTTATATGCTGACCATGACACCATATGGTATGGGATATCCCTTGGGGCGGTTGGAGTCAGTTGTCCTGGCTGTGTCCCCTCCCAACCCCTTGTGCCCCACCAGCCTCCTCGCTGGTGGGGTAGGGTGACAGGCATAAGCCCTGACCCTGTGCAAACTGTGCTCAGCTGTAATGAAAACAGCTCTGTGTTATCAACACTGTTTTCAGCACAAATCCAAAACACAGTCCCATACCATCTAGCTATGGAAAAAGTTTAGTCCACCCAAGCCAAATCCAGCACACCTGCTCTGCAGAAGCACAGAGACAAGCAAGCCTGTTGAGCAGCAGCCAAGGCTACAAAAAGCAGGTGATGCCAGAGAGTACCTGTAGCCACAGGCCTGTCTGGGATACTGGACTTCTGCTGCCTCTGGAAGGCCAACCAGATGTAGTGACCTGGCAGTAAGAAAAGGAAAGCAAATCTCTCTCCTAAGAGCTAAGATCATTAATAGGTATCTAAAAGGGAATGCTTGTTGAGACATTGATTTATGCAGTGTATTAATTGCATTAAAATAGGTGTAGCCAGTTAGATGTTTGCAGTAGAGTAAGCTTTAGTGAGGCCAGACTAATGAATGGGCCCCTTTTGCACCCTCTAAAATCATTTGGGTCCCTCACTGGTGTATAGATCAAAATTACAGCAGCAGCCACCGCACAAATGTGTCAGTACCAAGAGAACAGTCCAGTGCAGGCCAATCAGTCAGTGTCCTATTGATCAGACTAACAAAAGTGCATAGTAGTGTGTCAGTGCTAAAACATTGCCCTGGTTTTATATTTGTGCATTTTTCTAGAGCTAATTTAATTTCAATTATATCCTCTACAATTAAATTGTATTTATACGTATATAAAATATACATATTTTTATATGTGTTTTACTAAATTAAAAATGTACTGGAAGTGTCAGTCATTTTTTTTGCATCTGGCACAATGGAAAGGGCTGCAGTAGGTCTGTGTGAAGCCCAAAGGCCTGCTGAAAGTGCTTGAGAGAAGTTTCAATTAGTAGACAGAGGTCCACAGCAAGAAAAACATGCTGATGCTCTAAACTTCTTTATTCTGACCCTCCCATTCACTTACACATATTAGAGGCAGACCTATAGTGAAGTCACTATTGAAACTGAGGAGGGTAAGCAATAGCTTTTCAGTCATGGTCTATTCTTTGCAGCTGATGATTGATTGATAAGCACACCTACCTTTTTTATACTGATAGAATAATTTCTGGTGCATGGAAGTGTTGCATTACATTGCCACACTTGTAGAGTGCAGCAGCACCAATGAGTATATTTCAGGTGCCCTTCTTAATCAATCAGATCCAAGTAAAGAACGTGCCTCAGAGCTGCTTGAGGGACAGTGTGATTGGCATCAAGTATAACCACAGCTCCTGTTCAAGCTGAGGGGCCGAGGTCGGTGAGAAAGTGGCGCTGATTGATGCCACCCGGACACAGCCGTCAATAATAGAAGAAATCCATGACACGAGGGATTGTGTCTTGTACCACGAAGGGCCTCTTGTTGGCAGCAATGCTGTGTCCTGAGTGGACAGCTTACGTGCTGTTGATTGAATAAGATGGCTGCCATTTTTAGGATGGTAGAATGCAATTGTTTTCCAAAACTAGTGGGCTGTGCTTTTGGTTATTTTGTAACAGCTGTGTCAAGCGTTCTGCTTGTTATGATTATGTTGTGTAATGCCAAAAATGTACAAAGCTGACAGCTAGATTTGTTTTCCTAAGTGTAACCTTTACTGTGATCCAAAGAAGTGTTTATCTTCCCCCATGTCAGTACTCTATTCACCATAAAACTACTCTTTTGCTATGCAAAATTATTCATTAGCACTTTTTCCTTCTCCTATACATACACAATACTTTACAGAGAGCAGTATCAGCAGGAGTGTATGAATAGAATTCAGGAGGGACAGATACCTACTCTTACCTCTGCTGCTGTAGTTCTTATGGGCCTGATCCAAATTCACTTGAAGTTTTTACAAAATTGTTTCAATTATCTTTTCAAGAGGTCCCAAGAGACTTGCCAGTTTTTTAGAGAACAATTATCAAATAATGGGAGTCCTGCTTAGGTCACTTAGGGACTGATCCTCAAATGATGGTCTCCAAACTTTTTGGATCATGCACCCCTATCAGCAAAAAAATACATACTCCACTATACATATAATAATTTATTTACTTATTTATTATAAGTTAACTATATACATGTATAATTATATACATGTACTACTTTATTAATTATATATTGTATAAAACATGTACAAAAGAGAAATTTCAAAAGTATGAGTCAAAGATGAAATAGATGTTTTTTTTAAATTATTTACAAATGGTACACACAAAAATATCTTCCTCCATCCCTGTGGGCTGTCTTGTGCACACCCTACTTTGGAGACTTTGTCTTAGAAAGTCCATCCATCATCAGCAGCAACTTTACATCCTGTACCACCCAGAGGTTTTTTTATATACAACTACTTGTATTTGCATCACTGTTTGGGAATCATTCATTTAGGTCACTGACAAGCTTGAACACTTTACAATATTGTCAATGGCAAAACCTTTCTCAGTTTTTTCACCTGCAAAATGGAAAAAACCCCAGGGAATATAACAAGGTTACATGCCCTGCAAGGGTTTTTTGAGTAGGTAACTGTATGACTATTATTACTATCAGTCTTACAGGATGCTAAATATTGTAACATATATATTTCCTGGATAAATATCCTGGGCAAACTGTGGAGATTAGTAAGTGAGCCTGGTATTACCCTTTTACATCATGAGAATGATCTCATAGTTATCATAATTTATGTTATAATGCCAGAACCATGTGTCTTCCCCAAAGTAAAGGACTCAGCAAAGAATTGTAATAAAGAGGGGCTGTCTGTCAGATCATGCTTTAACTAGAGTTCAGGCAAAATATGGGAGTCACCCATGAAAAGCAGCTGTATTCAGGGTTTAAACTGGCCTAAATAATCTTTTGCACATACCCTCACCTCCGTCATTTTCTTCCCCAAAGCATGTTATTAAATATATCAGAATGAAGTATGTTATTTTTTCAATAAGAAAACCTCAAATATAATTTATGTTATTATTAAGATATCTGAAAAAAAATCACAATTATTTTATGAAATTCAGGATATCCAAAGGTACAAAAATATTCAACATGCACAAAAGCTGCTCACCTAGATGTCAGTCTGAAATTTTGAAATCTTCTTCATAGTTGTCTTTCCCTTCTCTGTTTTATGACCTTAGGACAGGGAACATGTCTGTTTAATGTCTACATTAAAATGTAGCATGTCTACACTGAAATATCCAGTTACTGTTTGCCATTATGAAATCAAATGATCACTCAGATCTTGCCATTATATTAAAATTAATATTATCCATTTATTCAAACAAACGTGGGTTTTGGTGAGGATCCTGAGGCAATATTTAAAAGTGGATTTCTGCTTTATTTTTAATATATACCATTTGTTGCTTGCAAACCAAGTGGTATATGGAGGAAGCACTGCTCTGTGGTGTCATCACCTGGTTAACATTACCATAAGCAGCTTGCTCTTCCATCTTCCAACAGTCCTGGCTCTCTGGGGACGTCCCAGATGATTGGAAGTTGGCAAATGTCACCCCAGTTCACAAAAAGGACTGCAAGGCTGACTTTGGCAACCACATGCCTGTCAGCCTGATCTCAGTGCCTGGCAGGGTTATGGAGCAGATCATCCTGAGTTCAAGCACACAGCACTTTCAGGGTGGGCAAGGGATTACACCCAGCCAGCATGGGTTTAGGAGGGGCAGGTCCTCTCTGACCAACCTGATCTCCTTTTACGATCAGGATAAGGGTAAGGCTGTGGATGTGGCCTATCTAGACTTCAGCAAGGCCTTTGACACTGTCTCCCATAATATACTCCTGAAAAAGCTGGTAGCCCATGGCCTGGACAAGTGTACCCTCTCCTGGATTAAGAGCTGGCTGGAGGGTCGGGCCCAGAGACTGCTGGTGAACGGAGCTGCATCCAGCTGGCGGCCAGTCACCAGTGGTGTTCCCCAGGGGTCTGTGTTGGGTCCAGTCCTGTTTAACATCTTTATTGATGATTTAGATGAGGGGATTGAGTCCATCATCAGCAAATTTGCTGGTGACACCAAGTCGGGAGGGAGTGTCCACCTGCTGGAAGGCAGGAAGGCTCTGCGGAGGGATCTGGATAGACTTGAGAGATGGGCTGATTCCAATGGGATGAAGTTCAATAAGGCCAAGTGCCGGGTCCTGCACTTTGGCCACACCAACCCCCTGCAGTGCTCCAGGCTGGGCACAGAGTGGCTGGAGAGCAGCCAGGCAGAAAGGGACCTGGGAGTACTAATTGACAGGAAACTCAACATGAGCCAACAGTGTGCCCAGGTGGCCAAGAAGGCCAATGGGATCCTGTCCTGTATCAAAAATAGCGTGGCCAGCAGGACTAGGGCAGTGATCCTTCCCCTGTACTCTGCATTGGTGAGGCCACACCTTGAGTACTGTGTTCAGTTCTGGGCCCCTCAGTTCAGAAAGGATATTGAGGTGCTGGAGCAGGTCCAGAGAAGAGCAACAATGCTGGTGAAGGGACTGGAGCACAAGTCCTGTGGAGAGAGGCTGAGGGAGCTGGGGTTGTTTAGCCTGGAGAAGAGGAGGCTTAGAGGTGACCTCATCACTGTCTAGAACTGCCTGAAGGGAAGTTCTGGCCAGGTGGGGGTCGGTCTCTTCTCCCAGGCACTCAGCAATAGGAGAAGGGGGCACGGGCTCAAGCTCTGCCAGGGGAAATTTAAGTTGGAGATCAGAAAAAACTTCTTTCCAGAGAGAGTAATCAGGCATTGGAATGGCCTGCCCAGAGAGGTGGTGGATTCCCCATCCCTGGAGGTTTTTAAACTGAGATTGGACGTGGCACTGAGTGCCATGATGTGGTAAATGGACTGGAGTTGGACCAAGGGTTGGACTTGATGATCTTGGAAGTCTTTTCCAACCCAATCAATTCTATGATTCTATGAAAAGGGAAAAAATTTAAAGATAATACAGGACAACACAGAATATGAAGTCCCAATGCCACACAATAGGAAGCCTAGAATGTCATTCACTGGGTTGACATGAAAGATTTCCAAATGCAGCCTTGGTGTAAGAAGCCCATCACAACCACAGGGGATGGAAATATTCTTTCTTGTCATTTGAAGTATGTTTCCATATTGAGTCTTGTCCCACCAGCAGCTCAGATATAAGTTCACCTCTCTCCAAAGGCAAGTTCAGTAGAAATTAACTCAGTAATGCCATATCTTCTGCTATCCCAGGAATTCGGTCATCTTACTGGATTTTATCTACCAAATTAATGTAATCCATACAGTAGGAGCTCATGGAAAGGATAGCATTAAACTGCAACTGGTTGATCCGTGGCTGGAACAAAGCTTACCTAGGAGCTCAGTTCAAAAAACCACACAAGCAGAAGTCAAAGACAAGTTCTGCTTGGGTGAAATTAATGAAACTAATTAACTGATAGCTGTGCACTTTGGAAGAAGACAATGAGAAGTCTCTGCAAATTCTAGGCCAAGGATTTCTCATCTGGAATATTTTTTTTCATTTGAGTATGTGTGTGTGTATTATATAGGTGAAATAGATATATTTGTATGTGTTCATACTGAAAGCACAGCATTTACATACTCAGCAGTAAAACCCAGTTAGTGCTGACTTACAGGTAGCAAGAAGAAAGTGACCAGGTAACTTGCTCCCTTTGTCAGCCTGGACGATAGCAGCAGAGTTTGCTGTCACTGCCATCAGGGTCAGCAGATCTTATGGGCAACTTATTGTCCATTACACCCGTTTAGAGCCATTACTATGCAATATTAATTTTAATTCTAAAAGCGCCTGTAGCTTTTGTAATACACATAACATTTACACATAAAAACCCTTTGCATCTGAATCTAGGTCAGCTCATTGTCTCTGTCATGAAAATAATACTTTATACCTGATTATGTCAGATAGAGGAAACTGATCTTAGCCAAGATGAATTTTTGCTTTTGAAGGCACAGATTGTCAAGTCTTTCTGTCCACAACAGTCTGACACAAAAGAAGTTCCTCTGGCAAGTTGATTGTGTTTATCTGTTTTCCAAGTAGTTGCCCAGCCTGTGGATTTCATCTCTTACTCTGCAGGAGCATTTTGCAGCCAATACATACATACCTGCAGGGTGCACAGGCAAAGAGCTGGTGATGACTCTCCAGGTTCCTGGACCTGAAACCACACAGAGTTAAGGGTGACAGTAAACCTACTGAAGTAATTGTGGCTATTTGCATAACTTAAGGCAAGTGTTTTCAGATTTGGGGTTGTGCTGATTAGCATCAAATTTAGTACTACAAAAGCAATAGATTAGTTTGATCTCAGATCTTTTAAATGCTGAATTGTATAACATGAAGTGGTTTGGACAAAAATGTTTGAATCGACTTGCAACAACACATGGAAGAGTTCATACAACTTCAGTCAGAATGAGGAAAAATAACCCACATCTAAATCGTTTAGTAAAACGAAAAACACCTGAGTAGAAGTTTATTTCAGTTCATCACAACCAGATGTGATCTACAGTATACCATAGATTCCCTTTTTTAAAAAAAAATTGTGGGCTAGATAAAATTCTGTTGCTGTACTTGTTCTCAGTATGAAAAGTATGTCCTTGAATAGATAGCTTCAGTCACAAACACTAACGTATTTTTCTGCTACTTGCTAATACCAACAGTGCTGTGTTAGGATCAAATTGGAACAGGAATTAATTTACTTGTGCTGACAAATGCAATTGTTGTGGAAATAATAGATTTTCTAATTATTTTTCCTTTTACCAAATAAGTATAGCATTAAGAACATGCCCATTACATTTGGTAATTTTTCATAAATTTTTTTTGTGGTGATTTTTTCTCTTCTTAGTCAAAGTGGATTGAGATGGTCCTTGCTTCCCCAGAAGCCTTCATAAAACTTGCTAAACAAGACATGTAACGTTCTTGTTTAAAACTCATGTAGGAAGAAAGTGTTAGTTCCAAACCATGCAGTTTGAATTTTTGTCATCTATTGTTTCTATTGATGCCACAGTAGAAAGGAAAAAATCCTCAGGTTTCTGACATTTTACAGGCCATTTCAAAATTCCATTGCTATTTAGAGGACATTTGGATTAAAATAAGAATCTTTGTCCTGACTTTCAGAAGCATTTGAAATTCACCGTGAGGTATGAAAGAAGAAATGGAAATACTTTCATAAGGAATTACTGCTTCTGAAACAGGAATGCTTTGCATAAGTTTGTTGACATTTGGTGGATTATTTGTGTCTGTTTCAGATTGTCTGCAGTTGGGAATTTTCCACTGTTACAAGTCTGCATGTGGCACTGCCAGATCCTCAACTGTAGACAAGCCATTTGTGTCCTTACCATCAGATAGCAACTTTTCACAGAGCAGATTTGGATGGCACAGTGACATGAATGACAGCATGTGCTGGTACATCAGAAGGGCTGCAGCCTGAGCTAAGCTGGAGTACCTCTCCTCTGTCCTTGCTTTCTTTTGTGACAGTGGCCACTATATAAACCCTCCTCACACGGGAAGACAGGATTAGTCTACTCCAAACCTGTATGTATTTCGTGTGAATAGAAATACTTGTACAGAAGCTGTATGAAAAAATCTAAGGACTCCTGGCCAACTGGTTATGAGAGAATGGGAGAGTTAGTGGAGAAGTGGCCAGGCCTGTGGTTGTCCTTGCTGCCCACCTGCAGCCTTCTGCCTTCTCCTGCCCTGCTTCTCTGGTGGATGGGAGCATCTACCACCAGGACCATGCTTGGACAGCCAAATCATGTGAGACAGATGTTCTTTTGGACAGCCAAGTCATGTGAGGCAGATGTTCTCGGCTAGCTGGGTTTCATCACTGTTTGTGATGAAAATAACTTTATGTTTGTGTATCTGTCTGACTATGCAGAATGTTTGCCACACCACCAAGTTACATGCAAATAAGAGTGGTGCACCTGGGGCAACAGAGAACCTATCCAGGCTTCCCATAAAAACAACTGTTTCTAAGCAGCCTGTTGTCACTCAGGAGCAGGATGTCAGGGTTATCACGTGTCATTAGTGAAAATATCATCTTAATGCCAAGAGAAAGCAAATTACACATGAGGGATTATTAGAAGTGCCAAGGGCGAAGCTGTTACAATGCAAGTGGGGAATGCAAAGTATTTTCTGAACACATGCTTGGTACTGCACCCTGATGCATGTTACACAGGCAGAAAGCACCCTTGGCTCCAGGACAGGCTGAACTGTAGATTGTCAGAGGCCAGAGCAGTGTCTGGCAGACTGCATACCATAACAAGGGCCAGACAGCTCTGCTTTCTGAGCATCTGCCCTTGGCCACTGCCCAGGGCGAGGTGGCCCTCAGTCTGACCCAGTGGAGCTGCCTAGTGTTCTCATGTACCTACTGTTTATCTCCAGTGTGCAGCTGCCTCTGGGATGGAGCTTTGCAGATGTGTGGACACCCTGAGCTCAGCCTGGTGGTTGTGCCTGGGTGAGTGGCTGCTTTGGCTGTTGCTAACAGAGGACACAGCTAAGGAAATGCCTTCAGCAGTATTGCTGCCTAATAACTTCATGATATTTGGTGTTTCCAAAGCCTCCAGTTCTTGGAGTTACAGGAGAATGGAGAAATATCCTTGCAGAGGTTCAGGTTACACCAGCTCTTGGGTTTGTAAGCTGTTTGAGAGGTCAAATCCGGTCAAATGCTTGTGTGGCTTATCTTGTATTAAATATTGCAGTAGTCATCTTATCTATCTGAGAAAGGTGAAGGGTTCAGTGACCCCAAGACTTGAATCTGTGGTGCCAGGGAGTCAGGGAATTTTTCAAACTTGCTGTATTATGCTTATCTTCTTACAGTCTGTCTTTTTTTTTAAAGGTGGTGTTAGAGATTGTGATTCAGTTAAAAAGGTACAGTAAAAAAAACTTTGATTGTATTCATTTGTAAGCCTTGCTTATGCTCTGATCCTGCAAAGCACTGAGCTCCTCAAGTAAAAGGAATTTTAACTTCTATAGGCTTCAGTGGGAGTTCTTGTACTGTATTCTCAGTCAGAAATCAGAAGGAGAGAGGGAGCTTGAACAGAGCTCAGAAATGTCTTTGGAGTTCACTCATGACAGCACTCACAACCTTATCACAAGGTCACGATTTTTAAGGGCTTCTGCAGCTCTCAGCTCCCATAGCTGTGGTAATATGAGCATGTTTGCTATCATTATACAAACAAATGTCTAACCTTTGTGACTGAGAAAAATGTAAAAACATTGAATCCATTTATCTCAACACCAGCAGACCAGCCAGAGGACTGAAATGTCACAGGACTTGGAAATACAGTGATTCTTAAAACAATCTTGTGGTATTTTTTGTGTGTTTAGAGTTTTCAGTCTTGGGATTTTCAGACTTATTTTCCATTCCCCCATTATGTTTCTTATTTTATGTTTTGGACAACAAATTTGCTACATCTGTTTGCACATGGGAGCAAGCTAATCCTCTAAAAAGTTCTGAGACCAAGACTACTTGTCTTGATATGGTTTTTGGTGGATGGCTTGCTGGGTCACTGCTGGCCCTCTTAAAGGTGGTGCTACCATGAAAGGGCTTTCATTGATTGAACAAACCCTGCTATGTCTTACATTATTTTGATGTTTTCTCTCTGTCTTCTGATACACTCAAAATAATTTCACAAGGTATTCCCACGAATGGTGGGATCTAGTTAAAAGAAGAAACAGCACCTTCCCTGTGAGTGCTGAGCTCCTGCTTCATCCAGGCTCTTTGAATGCTTAAATGATGAGCAGTATTTGTGTTCTAAGCTCTTGACTATTCCTTTTGTACATAAAAGTCTAACTCCTTAAAACTTTTCCAAGCAGCTTTTCTAAATAACACTGATACACAAAAAAATGCTTTTCTGTTTGCCTGCCCAGAGTATGTAATCTCATATGTGAACAATGTGATTTATTATCAATATCTGAAGTGCTTTGCTACAGTTTCCCCATATATTAATAGCTGTAGCCATTATTTTCTAAAGAAGACTCTCCTGGGCCTTTCTTGTGTTACAAGCATTGCTGCTCACCAAGGCAGCTGGCTGGCAAGGATGAGAGTGTCCCCTGTTATTATAAATCTAGTGAGCTCACCTTTAAATGTCTGTCTCTCCTCTCCCCTTTGGGCATTGTTCCAGTCACTTTTTGGCCTTTTTATTTTAAAGAAAAATCCTATCCATATGGTCGAAGGAGGAAGTATACTTGCCCTCAGATTCAATTAATGTGTGCTTGTTCTGTATATTTTGGAACTGGACTGTCATTGTGCAGGAGATAAAAAAAGAGCCCTTTTCAATGAAAATCTAAATTAGTAGCCTGCATGCATCAAACAAGAATAAAAGCCTGTGCTAGAGGATACAGTAGATCTAGATATGCATGCCCTGATTCACACAGATGCCAAACCCTTTCAAACAGAAACATAATTTGACCTATGAAGTAATTGATGCCATGATTATGGGGAGGAAAAACACCACAGTTCAGGCTGAAGCCGGACTGCTTTCCATTAATAGAAAGCTTTATTATTCCTTCCCTCAACATACTACTTATCTCAGTTTTAAAAATTACAATGGCCACAAAATCTCTGTGTGCACTAAAGGCATAGCAGATTGTTTAGGCAAAATTTCAAAAAAGTTAGTGGGAGTTTCCCAAGTTATCTGACTGCAGTTTTGTTCCTCTATTAAATGCAAAGGGTAGGTCACTTCATCTTCAGTCTTGCCATATAAATCCCTTTGACCAGATTTTTGAGTAAGACAGATTGGCTTCAATTAAAACATATTTCTTATTTTCATTCTGGATAGTTCTGAGACCAGTCTCCCACACACCAATATCAATGAAATCTTTTTCTGCTGGATTTAGCAGGAAGAGATCATGAGAGGGGTTTTTTTTTTTCACACAACCTGTAATTAGACTGTGATACTTATTGCTACAGGATTTTGTGAATCTCACTTCTTTATATATATTGAAAATGTAATCAGGCAACTTAGTGAGAGAAAAACCTATCAGGGACTTTCAAACACACAGTTAGTAACCCTACTTTAAAAAATAATCCCTGAATCTTACATCACTGGAAACCATAGGACTTTACTGAGGATGTGAAGATGTTTGAAACTTCTTATTCACTTCCTTAGGCATTTGCTGTTGGCTTCTGCTGGAGGAAAGATACCTGGTGGCCTGGACCTTTGATTTGATCAGTATAGTCAGTCCTAGGTATGTCAACAAAAAATTCACTTTGACCCAAAGAATTGTATTCTACAGTCACTTTTGACAATCATAAGGAAAAGGAACGTGATTATATTTTCAGCTTCTGTGATAAAATATATGGACAACTAAGATGTTATTTGAAACTTTTGCATTATTTGAGGGAATACTTTGTCAGAATAAGAGCCTGAAGAGTGCTGGTTTACTTTGTTTACTAAGCACTTCATATTTCTTTGTAATGCTGAATATTGTACCAGTACAGATTGAAATGTAAGAGTCCATAAAGGGCAAGGATAGTAATTTTTTAATAAATTGTCATTATTTTTATATGTAGGTGTCTGCTTATTTTTGCAAAACTCGTGAAAAAAATTTAGATTCTGTTATTGAAATTCTGAGCTCCACTGATCCCTTTAAAAAAAAAAAAAGAAAAGAAAAAACAAAACTGTTTTAAAAGTACCTTTGAAGCTCAGAAGACACCTCTAGGATATTATTGATGGCTATTCTCTTCCAAAGTGTTCCTGAAGTGCAGGACCAGGCCCTGGACTTGTGCCTCAGTTCTTCCACTGGAATTCTCCATCCTCCATAGGCCTTACGAGGACTCTGTTCATACACTTCCAAAAAGTCAGATCCATTCCATTATGCCTGTTTTCCAGTGAGGTAACTGCACATCTTGCCAAGGGTCACTAGAGGACTGTCCTGTGGTGCCAGGAGCAGAAAAGAAGTGTCATATGTTACATTGGCATCCCTGATAGAGCCTCATTTGTAAACGGTCCCTATCTCTCCACTTAGGACAGCTATAAAATCAAGCTAATAGTATTTTTACTTACCTTTGAAAGGAGCTCTGAAATAAATGCTTACACTGCAAATGCAAAGATTTATTTTTCATATGGACTGATTGCAACTGAGAAAAAAATGGGAAGAGGATCAAAAACATTTGGAAGACTCAAGATCACAAGTGGCTGTCAGTGACACTGGTTTTCCTAATGTTTTAGGTGCTTTTGCATGTCCCCTAGAGAGGATAATATACATCTAAGAAAAAGCTTTGGCATTGTGTCCCCTAACTTTTTCATGCCTGGCCTTTGTCGTGCAGTTCCCAGCCTTCTGTTAGGCACAGCATTTCTGACTATCATAGAATCATAGAATCATAGAATCGATTGGGTTGGAAAAGACCTCCAAGATCATCGAGTCCAACCCTTGGTCCAACTCCAGTCCATTTACTAGATCATGGCACCCAGCGCCACGTCCAATCTGCATTTAAAGATCTCTAGGGATGGTGGATCCACCACCTCTCTGGGCAGCCCATTCCAATGCCTGATTACTCTCTCTGTAAAAAATTTTTTTCTGATATCCAACTTAAATTTCCCCTGGCAGAGCTTAAGCCCGTGCCCCCTTGTTCTATTGCTGAGTGCCTGGGAGAAGAGACCAGCCCCCACCTGGCTAGAACTTCCCTTCAGGTAGTTCTAGACAGTGATGAGGTCACCTCTGAGCCTCCTCTTCTCCAGGCTAAACAACCCCAGCTCCCTCAGCCTCTCCCCATAGGACTTGTGCTCCAGTCCCTTCACCAGCCTTGTTGCTCTTCTCTGGACCCGCTCCAGCATCTCAATATCCTTTCTGAACTCAGGGGCCCAGAACTGAACACAGTACTCAAGGTGTGGCCTCACCAATGCAGAGTACAGGGGAAGGATCACTGCCCTGGTCCTGCTGGCCACGCTATTTTTGATACAGGACAGGATCCCATTGGCCTTCTTGGCCACCTGGGCACACTGTTGACTCATGTTGAGCTTCCTGTCAATTAGTACTCCAAGGTCCCTTTCTGCCTATGTGAATATTGAATAACTTTTGCCAACAGGAGAGCAATGGAGCTGCCTCAGAACATTGAGTTTGAAGGCAAGAGCCCTCTGCTAGGTGGAAATTAATTTTTCAGAGGAGCATAGTTTCTGCTCTTACACAGATTTTGCTGGGATTTAAAGATGCTTCTTGTTTCAGGCAGCTACTTTATCATTTAGGGGAGATTTATCCCAAGAACCTCTGACGCAGAAGAGTAGAGATCCTTTCAGAACCTCCTTTTATCATAAAACCTATATAGTAAATATTGACTCTGGCCCTAAATTGAAAAGGAGTAATTTATTGCTAGAGTTTGACTACTTTTCTTGAAGTTGTCCAAGGCATAGGCTGGACATCTCCAAGGCCTGTTAGGACAGAGATGAATGAGGACAAGGCTGGCTCTCAGCCAGCAAAACTGACCACAGCAAGGGAGAAGTATGATGCATTATGTCTTGGCCAGGCTACGGTGTCCTGACTTCAGGCCGTTGTAGGAAAGACATGTGAGGACAGAGTGAGGATTTTGAAGAAGCTGAGGCACTGGAACTCAGCAGCCCAGAACCAGCCCTCCTTAAAATGCCAGCCTTAAAATGCCAGCCTCTGGGAACAAACAAGCTCAGTTAGACACAAAATCAATCTTTAGTTAAAATCCATGATCTTTCCAAAGCTTTTTAAGCCCAATATAATGGTAAGGTCCAAGAGCTGGCTCTGAGAATGTAATGCTTTAACACAGGGATCCAGTTAAAGTCCCCTGGAAGCAAAGCACTGGCTTATGGAATGGTTAATCCATCTTCCCTCTCTCTGCTGCCTGTAGTTCCTGCTCATTTGAACTGTCGTATCCTTTCTCTATTATGTAACAGCCTAGAGGTCACACATGTTCCTCTGCTTTGAATAATACATCTCTATGAAGACTCAGTATCTCTGTTTGAAAATTTATTTCTTTCATTTTAATATTTTATCAATTTTGTCCTAAATGGATGACCTTAACTGGTTGCAGTTCATTTCATTTCTTCTCTGTTTAAATATTTTAAAGGTTCCAAAGTACAAACATAATTCATGCAGTGTATAACCAAAAATGCTCAGCTTGAGCTTTGGATTATTTAATTGTAATTGTCAAGTTATTATTAAAATGGATTATTGTTTTTCTTTTTGCAATCTCTTCCCCCCACCCCTTCTCCCCATTTGTAACTTCATTTGTCACATCCTTTATACTGGTATTTAGCTACACTTCAGTGCTTATGTAAGAGCTATACAATACATTTGTACCATCACTTGTGAACAACAGACAGGCAAAAGTCAGAATCACTATGCAATGGGGGCAGGCGTTGCATTCAGAAAATACCTCAGTAACATCATTGATACAGTAGCATATACAAAACTTGGTGTTTGGTACAAGTAGAGCCTTTCGCCCTTTATTTGAAGAAAAAAGAACCAGAATTATGTTTTAGGTACTGGCCATCTTGATGCTATAACCAATCTGGACTTCATTAAGCTGGAAAGGATTGTATTTGAATGGTAAATCATCACAACATGTGCATGTGCAACAGGAAATAAAAGGAGTTAACGAGTACCTGGCAGTGCTAGCTCTGAAAATGGGTTGTGCTGCTGTAGGTGCCATTTTGGGCAAGATAAGCTTCTCTGTAAGAGTCCTACCCCTTCTCAAGCCTTTTTAGGTAATTAAATTGTATCTTCATAAATTTCAGTATCATTTGGCTCCCTGTCCTGAGCAGGTTGATGTCACTACAGGCAGCTTCACAGTTGCTGAGTGCCTGGTCTTACTGACCCTTCTGACGTATAAAATGCTTTGGGTTATTTAGATGTGAAAGGCAATAAAAGTTAGTAAGCACAATTTGATTTAATGATTGTTATTCTGCACTTATACTGTGAGAAAGCAGAACTAAGATATGTGCATTTCACACCATGCCATTTTTATTAAAAATAGGAATAGAACACTGAAGGCATCTGACTCATGTCCTTGAATGATTTTAAAGCAGTGTAGCTGTTCTGTGTTTGCAAAATACAAAAATCAGTATACAATCCATTTTTTATATTGAAAAGCTTTGATTATTTGGGGCAGGTCTGTATTTGTACTGATTATTACCTTTCTCATTTTCTTCTGTCTTGCTTTTGTTCGGCACCAGTATTGCACAGCTCTGACTGTATCAGCAGCTTTAGTAAGATTTGGATTCGTGTTTCATTTCTGACATCTCTGTGTCATGTTACAGTGCCATAACCTGTCTTCTGGTTTGGCTATGCAGTATTCCACATCAGAAAGACACATTAAATCCTTTTCTTTCCCATTAAGTCCCTAACTACCATATTGATGGCATCATGGAAGAAATGGCACCACCTGTCTTGCACTGGCTGTAGGATTTTGTTTTACCTTGTGTTGTGTCACTCCAAGTGATGCCTTCCTGTGAACAAATGGAACATTTTTTGTTTCCAAGTGTGATTCCTGGGCTGTGCACAGAGGTAAAAATGAGTGGAAATGAGTGAATGTATAAGCAGGTTGCCTCTTTGCTCCTGGGATGGAGCTCTGGGTTCTTAGATATCAACCAACTAGTCCTGTAAGGTTTTTTCATGGTAATCCAGTTTTCCTCCAAACCAGAGAGTAGATGTGCTAACACCAGTGTAAATGCTTTGAGTAGTTCTTTAAAGGATGCTTGAAACACTTCCTGCATATTTTTCACCCTGTGTAAATAGTTCTTCTGGTTTCTGAAGAAGTTAATGAAGGTAGCCAGTGTTGCTTCTGTACCTACAGGGGTTTCCTCATTCAGGTGGGGTGGCAGGTGGGGTGGCAGGTGGGGCTGTCTTGCCTCAGGAGGGAGTGTGTTAAGGTAATCCTTCAGAAAGTTTTTTCAAACACATCCTCTGCATCCCTAATCATACCATTAATAAATATAAGCATTGGAAATCCTTCTAAATACATATTTAAATACTAAAGGATCTCCTTAGACTGAAGTATTACACAAGATATGGAGCTGAGAAATTAGTTGTGCTAAGGCCTGATACATTACAACAATTATGAACATGTTCACTTTATTAACTAAATATCAGTAATGGTACTGTGAGTAGTGCATCTCATACTCAAATTTAAGCAGCTTTAATACACCGTAAATAATTTAAGCAGCTTTAATAAACCATATTTCTGTCTAGTAGACAAGCCAGACAAAACATGAGGGAAAGAAAGAATAGGGTGTACAAGGGGAAGACCAGGAACTGAAGGACAGAGGCAAAAGCTACTGAGACAGTTCAGGCTGACTCCAGTATGTGCCAGACACAGATACCCAAAACACCATAAAGGAACCGTGGCATGTTTCCAGAAGGAGATTTCCCTGGGAAAAACATCACTTTGGCCAAAGTGAACATCACTGCTGCTCTTTGCCTCAACAGGGTAAACATCCCCACAAATAGCAGGATTTTTATGTGACTACAGCTGCTCTTTTAACTCTTTGGATAAAGACCTGAATTTTGGGAGCTAAAGGTTATGAATTCAAATCCCAGTTTCCACTTGCAGATGCGTGTATAGGTTTGGTTGGAAACCACGCTGTCTGTATGGATACAGCCATGGATCAGTGCAGCAGCACAAGTCAATTAGCTTTTGTGACACTCTGCTGTCCTGTGAAATAATTTTATGGATACTTAAGGGGATATTGTCAGAAGGACAGTGCTGAGAACTACAGGACACAAAGGGTAAGGCCAGCAAAATAACCACCTTTGGCACAGGTTTCCAAATGTCTCTGTGTTTACAGACACCTGAAGCGCTCTACGTTTCTTTGGTCTCTCTTGGGAAATACAAAGGATCACAATTAACCTTCACTTATTACCAAGCACAGAAAGCAAGAGAAGAGCCTCTCAGGTGGCATGTCCCTTCTGAGCATGGCACTGGTGTCTGCAGTGATAGCCATGTCATGGAAGTCACGATAGGGAGAGCTGAGCCTCCTAACAACATTGTATATTTACAGGGTCCATTTTTATTTTAAGGCAAGGATACACACTAGTCTTCAGCTTTGACCTGCAATGTAGGAATGGTGTAAGATATATCTCCAGTTATTCTTCAGCAGTTCCATCTCACTAGAAGCTATTCTGTGAAATAACAAAAGACTCCAGGTGGTTGATCTATATCACCAAGTAAAGTTTTGGATTCATTTTTTACTTTTAGGGGTGTAGAAGCTTGGGTGTTGTTTGTTTTTCTTTTTTTTTTTTTTAATTTTTCTGTTTCCATCCCCTCAGAAATACTGAAATTTCATAACTTTTTTATTTTGTAATTTAAATTAAAAAGAGTCCTCTTCTCTGTTTTCCACTTGGTTTAATTTTTTTAAGCCTTGCCCTTTTTGGAAAGGAAAAGGTGTTCATGATGAAAACCTTTTATTTTCTCTTTAATATGACTTGAAAATTGAAAAAATAGCAGGTTATTGGGTTATTAGTGTCTAGTTTTAAAATTTGTAATTTGAATTTCTCTCTACTGAAAGCATGAGAGAAGTTTTTTAACTCTGTGTTTTGCTTCGATTTTTAACTTTTTCTCCCCACTAGAGAAGTATAAAGGGTCAGACTTTCTGAATAAAAGTAAGTATAAGTAAAAGAAAGTATAATTTTTTTTTCAGTTTTGAAATCTAAGAGAAAGTTTTCATTTTACAGAAAATTTAAGGAAAATTATAGTGATTTTTACTCACCCCCATCCACTGTGCTTTCCTTCCCTGCTCAATGTTTTTCATTAAAGACTATCTGTGACCTTGTACTTTGTTAGGAGGTGAAATTAATGTAGATATTAAGTGTTAGACGTGGGAGGCTTTCCTTCTGGAGGCTGTGAGATTCCCACTGGGCACTGCTTTTCCCCAGATCTCACTGAGGTCAAGCATTAGACTGGTTTGGAACTGGGAAGCCCAACTTTTGAATTAATTCACTTCATGGCTGCTTAGACAGGGATCCTATCGACTCTCCCTGCACCCTCATGGCCTTTCAGCCCCACTGAGTGCCAGGCTCCCACTGTTTGCCACCACAGCTGTGCTTCTGCCCACCCACACCTCCCTACAGCCCAGCTCACTCCTCTCCTCTGGGATTTAGGCATCTCCAGCTTCACAGCTTTGGCTTGGCTACTGCTTTCTGCCTTAACTATGTGCTCCTTGAGCAGCTTCATTCCCTGACATTGCTGAAACAGGCAGTGCCATCTAATTCTGGCCCTCTTTTCCAATGCCTTGAGATTCATTGCTTTTCACAGGGAATTATTACTGCTGCCTCTTCAGCTTTTAAAATTTTACCTAAGCAAAGGCAAGCAAAACAACTTGTATGCTGCACACAAGGCACAGCCCAATCATGAATTAAAAACAGGACATTGTCATTAAAAGCTTAGTATTGTACAAGTTTTGATAATGAATTTTATGCAGAGACAAGCAAGGTAATTATTCTATTTGACAGTTCTGTGCAAGCCTCATTTGCAAGGTTTAGTTCCGTTGTGGTGGCCAGGTTTGATAATTACCACAGTATCTTGGAAAGAGTTCATTTGACAACAACAGAAATCCCAAAAAGTTGAAAAAGTAGGCATATGAAGAGAGACTAAGAAGTTTTGATCTGATCTGGCTAGAAAAAAAGAGGCTGAGAGGAGACATAATAATTTTAAAAATAACTAAGAAAGGATGTTATAAGGAAAAGAGGGCTCAGACTTATCAATTAAGAAGAAAAAAGGACAAGTCCAGCCTAAACTGTAGATTTAGGTGAAGTGTAGCTGACTCCATCTGAGGGCTGTGCCAGGGAAAACCAAGTAGAATGCTGCATGTTGGGATGAGGACTTTGTAGTGTCAGATACTCACCTTCTGTCTATCAACTCCAGCAGATAGAGCAGGGCACCAGGAGTTCACCTTGCAGGGCAGGATGAGAACAACACTCGTGCCATGGAATTTTTGTGCTGGTACCCCAAAGTTATGCCTAACCAGAAAAATCTAATTACTTGTTTCATTCTTATGAATCCACAGAAGACTGAGGCAGTTTTCACCAGGTCTGGCAAATACCAGCTGGACTCTGGCCCCTCTTTATTTCTGTAGCACTAGGAAAGGTTGCCAGGGAGTGTGGAAATGACTGTCCTAGGTATGGTTGAGGTGAGATTTGGTATCTCTCTAGTAAGAAGGATTTAGACGTAATGGAATCAACTGTGTTCCTTGCAGAAGAATGAAAGCAACCTGCTAACAATCCTGTGTCACAGTATTGATTCTGTTCTTATATTTTCAGTGCTTTGAAGCTGCTTTGGTCTGCTGGTTCATTAAGTTACATTTACAGGTTGTCCCTAAACACTGGCTTTTACATAGTCTGTGTTTTAACACTCTTTAAGTGAATATTGATATGTTCTGTCCTCTGTGCAAGCCACAGTCAAAGAAATCCCATTTCTGCAATGGCTAATGAGGTACCAGAGTGGTAAAATAAACAGAAAAAGGAATTACACAGTGTCAGGAAGCTCAACCAAAGAAATGTCACCTTCAGAGAGGCGGCAACTGAGAAATGACCTTTCACTTTATTACAGTGTGCCAGATTTGGTTGGGTTTAGACAAGAAGCTACAATTACTGAATATTTAAAAGTCTACCTTCTTACTCATGAGAAAACTGGATAGAGTTGGGTGGCTTATGTGATAGAAGAATATATTATGAAAGATGTGCTTGACACACTGACAAATACTATGACTGAGATTACAGTTGAATTATGCAATTAGATTTTATTAACTATACATATTATTAAGGATTTTTCATAAGAGAGGAAAGGATGTCATGGTCCTGGTGATTGTACTGACCTCTTATGCCACTGGGAAAGATGCAGAAAGGCTTTCAAAAGAGCAATATAGTTCCTATTTAATCTTTAAATAAGAAAAAAGGTCAAGGAACCATTGCTGCTACTTTATTTCTCTGAAGTCTTCACCAAGGAGACATCCCATTTTAATGTGCATTGCCTTAAATTTATACATATCAGTAAAATATACATCACTGAATCTTTAGAATGCACTGAATTTATAGCAGAACTTACAGAGTGTAGTATGTGTATGTGTATGAATCCTCAAAATGATGTAACAAACCTCTGGAGGTTTCTCACTTTAATTCATTTCTGATACAAAAATAAAAATTAAAAAAAAAGCAAACCCTCCAACAGATTACTTAAGATCTCAGTTGTTGTAGTTTGGGATTATTATGTAAATTCTCTCCCCTGCCACTTAACTGCCCAGGCCAGCGGTTAACAAAAGAAGTAGTTAACTGTGATCGCTGGGGTGGGGGCAGGTTTGTCTCTTTTTTGGTTTTTTTTTGGATACTCTCCTCAGTCTTGGCTCGGCGGAACGGGGGAGTGGGGGCTCCAAGGAGGCAGGCTGCCCTGCTGGTTACTGCTGGGGTTTTCCCTGGCTGTCTTGCCGCTGCCTACTTCGGATTACTTTTTTCCTGCCGTGCTGCTACCTGCCTTGGATTTGCTGCTGGTTGCTCGTACCTGTCTGCTTCTTGGACGGGGAACACAGGGGAAAGAGACTGAGTCCATCTGAAAGCCCACTGCTCGTCTGTTTCGCTGGAGAGGGACTGAAACTCACTCTGCAGCCAGCGGGCTGTGACAAGGACACTTAAGTATAACCTTTTCTCCCGGAGGAAAACCTGCTGGGTTTTGTTGTTGTTGTTTTTTTTTCCTCTTATGGTGTTGGGGAAGTGGGTTGCACTAGTCTGTTTACATATATATATATATATATATAGCAGTTATCCTTCTTGTATTAAAATTCCTTTTCTTAAATTTGATAAAGAGTGGTGTGATTATTGAGGAGGAGGCCCCTCCCCTGCTTGTGGGTAAAACATTTTGGTTTTTCCCCTCAAACCGAGACATTTCTTGGCGCCCAACGTGGGGCTTGTAAACAAAGAAGGATAACTGCTATTTTGTGGCACCATGTGGGTCTTGAGCTTAGAGTTCATCAGGACCATCCTGTATAATATATTGGCTTTTTGTTGGTACAAATTCATGCCAAAAGGAGCGGCAGGTTTAAGTCTTATCAACAAATCAATGAGCAAAACTCAAATAGCTGCAATTATTATTGAGTTCTTACTCTGGATTTATGGTGCCATGAATTCGATGCCTTTGGATGTCATGTGGGTGGTGCTCTCCAGGCTGTTTTCCTGCCGCAACCTAAGCTGCTACCTCTGGGGATTCAGTGATAATAGTACGGACCCTTGGGAAGGAACAAAGGGGAATCTCTTCTCCCAACCCTTTGTCCATTCCCCATTCAAGTCTGCTACAACAGCTTTTGAGATGTTTAAATTCTCCCTGGATGCCAGAGATATCTTGCTCTTTATGGTTTTTCTGCAGGGTTGTATCCCTGCAGCTTACAGAATGTTTGAAGGTAGGGCCAGGGTTTTTCCAGAATGCATTCAGAAACCTAGCCCAGTGAAGGGGGAAAAGCGAGAGAATAAAACCCCTGATGCCACAGTGAAGGGAGAAAAGGATGAGGCTAAACCAGGAGGACAGGCCAAGCCTATGGAAGTTGCCCCTATTCAGAAAAGGAAATATAAGACCAAATTAGACCATCCAGCAGACGATGAGGGGGCTGCTGCACCTCCACAGCAAGCAGACCCAGAGCCTGAGATCATCACTGAGTCATTGTCATTTGATAATCTCCGTAGTTTGCGGAAGGACATTGCTCGACACCCGGGTGAGCCCATCCTGACTTGGTTGATCCGAGTTTGGGACCTTATGGGTGAAACCTTACAACTGGATGGTGCTGAAGCCAGGTTTTTGGGGGCTCTGGCCCAGGATGTGGCTATTGAACAGGTGTTCGTGAGGGAATCAAAGCCCCTGTCACTCTGGGCACGACTTCTAACGAGTGTAAGAGAGAAGTTTGTTTATAGAGAAATCCTGCAGGAACATCATATTAGGAAGACTTGGAAGACGATGGAAGAAGGAATTTTACGTCTGAGGGAGATGGCAATGATGGACGTGCTTTTTGGAAGAGGTGGGCAAGCCAATAATGACCCTGACAAGGTCAGATGCACACCACATATGTGGTGGGACCTTTCACGCTCGGGGCCAGCTGAATACACCGATTTCCTGGCATCCATGTATAGGGAAGAGAACCATGAAACAGTGGGCGCAGTAGCAAATAAGCTCCGGATATATGAAAGCATGACCCACAGCCCAATGCAGGCCCGTATTTCTGCTGTAGAGACATTGGTTGAGAGTCTCAAGACGCTGCCTGCAGAGGTAAAAGCGATCAGAGAGGAAATTAGGGAAAGTCTCCAAGTGGCACCAGTGCGAATGAGAACCTCTGAAGTCAGAGCCAGACGCCCCCCAGCCAGAGGAAGTGGACAGACCTCACGAACTGAGATGTGGTACTTCCTGGCCAAACATGGAGAAGACATGGGACGGTGGGATGGGAAACCCACCCGTGCCCTTGCAGCCCGAGTACAAGAACTGAAGGAGAAGGTGGGTCGAGTCAGTTTGCAGAGCTTAAAGCCGTGCAGTTGGCCCTGGACATTGCTGAACGAGAGAAATGGCCAAAGCTTTACCTCTACACCGACTCATGGATGGTGGCCAATGCTCTCTGGGGATGGTTAGACCGATGGAAGAAAACCAATTGGAAACGCAGAGGGAAACCCATCTGGGCTGCCGATATATGGCAAGATATTGCCACCCGAGTAGAGAAGCTGATTGTGAGAGTCCGCCACGTAGACGCACACGTGCCCAAAAATCGGGCCAATGAGGAACATCTCAACAACCAACAGGCAGACCGAGCTGCGCAAGTGAAAGTATCACAGACAGATCTGGACTGGCAGCACAAGGGAGAGCTGTTCTTGGCTCGATGGGCCCATGATGCCTCGGGCCATCAGGGCAGAGATGCCACTTATAAATGGGCACGAGACCGAGGGGTGGATTTAACCATGGACATTATCTCTCAGGTTATCCACGACTGCGAGACATGTGCTGCCATTAAGCAGGCTAAGAGAGTGAAGCCCCTGTGGTATGGTGGACGCTGGGATAAGTATAAGTACGGGGAGGCCTGGCAGGTTGACTACATCACACTGCCACAGACCCGCCAAGGCAAGCGCTATGTGCTCACCATGGTGGAAGCAACCACAGGGTGGCTGGAGACACACCCAGTGCCTCACGCCACTGCTCGGAACACCATCCTAGGCCTGGAAAAACAAGTGCTGTGGCGACATGGCACCCCAGAACGAATTGAGTCAGATAATGGAACTCATTTCAAAAACAGCTTAGTTGCTACCTGGGCGAGAGAACATGGCATTGAGTGGGTGTATCATATCCCCTACCATGCACCAGCTGCCGGGAAAGTTGAGCGGTGTAATGGACTGTTGAAAACCACTTTGAAGGCGTTGGGTGGAGGGACTTTCAAACACTGGGATCAACACTTAGCAAAAGCTACATGGCTAGTCAACACTAGAGGCTCTGTCAATCGAGCCGGTCCTGCCCAATCAGAACCCCTTCACACTGTAGATGGAGACAAAGTCCCTGTAATACACCTGAGAGGTATGCTAGGGAAAACAGTCTGGATCAACCCTGCCTCAGGCAAAGGCAAACCCATTCGTGGGGTTGTCTTTGCTCAAGGATCTGGTTCCACCTGGTGGGTGATGCAGGAAGATGGAGAGACACGATGTATACCTCAAGGGGAACTTATCTCTGGGTAAACGACTCATATTACTGTATTTGTAAACACTTAATTATTTGAAAGAAAATTTAAGTTTAATGTAGAGTATCGGCATGGAAGAGAATTTAGGGGTGGATAATGTTGTAGTTTGGGATTATTATGTAAATTCTCTCCCCTGCCACTTAACTGCCCAGGCCAGCGGTTAACAAAAGAAGTAGTTAACTGTGATCGCTGGGGTGGGGGCAGGTTTGTCTCTTTTTTGGTTTTTTTTTGGATACTCTCCTCAGTCTTGGCTCGGCGGAACGGGGGAGTGGGGGCTCCAAGGAGGCAGGCTGCCCTGCTGGTTACTGCTGGGGTTTTCCCTGGCTGTCTTGCCGCTGCCTACTTCGGATTACTTTTTTCCTGCCGTGCTGCTACCTGCCTTGGATTTGCTGCTGGTTGCTCGTACCTGTCTGCTTCTTGGACGGGGAACACAGGGGAAAGAGACTGAGTCCATCTGAAAGCCCACTGCTCGTCTGTTTCGCTGGAGAGGGACTGAAACTCACTCTGCAGCCAGCGGGCTGTGACAAGGACACTTAAGTATAACCTTTTCTCCCGGAGGAAAACCTGCTGGGTTTTGTTGTTGTTGTTTTTTTTTCCTCTTATGGTGTTGGGGAAGTGGGTTGCACTAGTCTGTTTACATATATATATATATATATATAGCAGTTATCCTTCTTGTATTAAAATTCCTTTTCTTAAATTTGATAAAGAGTGGTGTGATTATTGAGGAGGAGGCCCCTCCCCTGCTTGTGGGTAAAACATTTTGGTTTTTCCCCTCAAACCGAGACATCAGTAAAAATGTCATATCCACACTGATACCATGTCAAAGAAAGAATAAAAAAAGGTGGCAATTTATATTTATAATGTAATTTTAAAGTTATATTAATAATTAAAGATAGGTGACCATGCAGAAAACAGCTAGCTTGAGACAAGTAGGAAAAATAAAACAAACAGAATTGCAAGCACTGCTGTAATTACAGAGACTTCTTTAAGTCCACTAGTTATGCTGCAACTTTGGTAGGAAGCCTAATTGTTCCTTAAAATTTGCACTTCCCTTCCAAATTGCAAGTGCCCCTTTCAGAGTAAGTGTGACCTGGTTCTGCAAAGGGCAGACTGCTCGGCAGCACGCAGAGCTGGGCCCTGATCTCCAGCCTGGTCTGTGGGCACAGCAGCACAGCCTTACCCTTCTGCAGCCTCCATGGCTGCTGCAAGCAGAAAACCATGTTAAAAGCGTGTTCAACTGGATTATGGAATGAAGCCTTCAGGATTTAGGAAGTGCCAGAGCAGTGCTGCTCCTTATCTCAGTGCTTTGGGAATGCATGCCTTATCTTTAGTTGTGTGATTGTTGATTTTTGCAGTGGGACGCAGCAAAGGAACACCGATACTTCAGTGGAAACCTGAGTTCACCCCTGGAGAGTGGTCAGGAGCATTCCAAAGGGCACACAGGTACTCTTGCCTGTCTGTAACAAACTTCAGCCCCTGCTTATCTCACCCTCTGCACATTGTCCTTGTTCCAGACTTGTCACTTTTCCATTCATGTCCTCCTTTACTGTTCTTTTTGCTGAACCTTAACTCACACACACGAGGCTTCTCATCCCAATCCCAATCTCTGTATCAAGGTAGACCTAGTTTGTCTTCTCTCTCCTTTCAGAGTCTGCCCCTGAAATTCACTCACTTGTTTTTCACACAGAGGCATATTTCTCCCAACATATTCCCTATCTTTCTTGGGATGTAGTTTTTGCTCTGTTTTAACTGGATGTGTTTCTCTTTTTTACTGCATGGATTCTTACAAGTCACTGATGTGTCCAGGACCCTTTTTCACTCCCAGTGTCCACCAAGCTGAAAGCAGCCATTATAAAGGATGTCCTTTTGAGTACCAGAGGCTGCACTGTGATCATATACTCCATAATATGAGCTGTCCCATCAGCCCTTTAAGCCCAAGCATGCAATGGCATCAGAAGTTCTGAGATTTTAGGTATTTAAGTTATTATGGTTCTCCCTTGCAAAGAGGTTCTGTTATAGAGCCTGGGGATATAGAATATTTCAAAACAGAAATCTAAAATGTATTTTGTAATACATTTTTTCAGGTCTCAGTGTCAGAAAGAGATGAAGAAGGTGGTCATTTGACATAGAAAATTTCAGCTCAATCGTTTAACATTTGGTCAAGTTAGAAGAAGCTGAATTTAAAATAATAGAGCAGAAAGCAATGAAAAGGCTCCATTCTGGATTTGGGTTTGGGTGTATACAACACTTCATTCAAGAAATAATAGTGGGATAGCTGCAGACACAATATAATCAAACTTAACAGTATCATGACAGAGAGCAAGCTAAATAAATTCAGTGCCTAGATTTTCAGTTTAAGAACAGGGAGCTACATAACAATAAGGCACAATCTCAGAAGAAGGAAAAAAAACTTGTAAGGAGCAGTCTGCAAAGCAAGAAACCTAAAACAAACCTAAAGACTGCTAAAAGTTGTGTTAGAAGCCTAGGTAAAAATTCTGCCACAATTCAAAAAGATGACAAAGCAGTCCAAAAATCCCCTGTATGGCTGAATGTGAAAATGGTGTAGTCTATAAAAGAAAAAAAAATAAGGCTTTCAGAAAGACCATAAAAATGGCAGGTAAATTTCAAGTGAGAAATTAAGAAAGCTAAAAAGAATTGCAGAAGACCCTTACAAAGATTGCTATAGCTGTTAATAGAGAAATCTGTAAACACACCAAAAGCAGGAAGGACGCTGAAGATTTGTGGGGCCACACAATGGCCAATGTGTAGAAAGGACTGCAGCAGATGAAGGAAGCTCAATGAACCCTTTTGGTTGCTTTTTACAGCAGAAGCTGTCTGATTCCCAATCTGATGCATCCTTTGCTCAAGTAAGTCATTAAAAAATAGATGAGTTTGAGTACATGGGTTGTATTTATCCAAATAAATAGGTCAGGAGTAATAAGTCATCAGGACTGGACATCTTCCACCCAAGGGTTGTGGAGGAACTCAGATGTGAAATTTCAGAACTGCTGGCCATGATGTGTAATATAATAACAAAAAGCCACTTTACTGGAGAGCATGTCTGTGGCCACCCACAAAATTGCCAACTTCCAAAGGGCTCCAGATGGGATCTTGAGCACTACAGACCAGTGGGCCTTACTGTCATTCCTAGCATAATGGTGGAGTACCTTAATAATAATAATAATAATAATAATAATAATAATAATAATAATAATAATAATAATAAAGCACATGGATAAATTTGACTTGCTGAGAAGAGGCCAGGTTGGCTTCTGTAATTGGAAATCCTACTTCACTAAGACAAAGGTCTTTGATTGTGATGATAAGAATATGGATAAAGAGTATCAACTGGATATAATTTATTTGGATTTTAAAAATGCCTTTGCCAAGGTGTCAAAGGATCAATCAGAATAGTTCAGGTCCACTTGGGAAGGGACCTACATCATCTAGTCAAGGTGTCTAAGGTTATTAAAGAAAGTAAAGCAGTTAGACTGGAAGAAAGGTCCTTGAAAACTGGGCAAAGGAAAGAGTAAGGGTTATTGGGTATTTCTCAGGATAGAGAAGAATTGATCCCCCAGGAGCTGGTCCTGGGACCATCTTCTTTCAGTATCTTCATCAGAGGGCTAGAGAAGAGAAGGAAGAGTGACATCTTTGGGTTTGCAGGTGATACTGTTTTTTCATCATGAGTTTTAGTGTAGATGAGCATGATTTTGCAAAAAGAAATCTTATCTCTACCTACATGATGTTGAACTCAGAACTGAGGTGCTGAACTCCTGAATTCAGGAAAGAGATTTTGGAGTCATTGTTGTCGCTTCTCTGAAATCATGAGCTCAGGGTTCTGTGGCACAAAAAAACTCCCCAAAATCCAAACCAAACAAAAAACAGACCCAAGGAAAGTACTGAATACAAAAGAGAGGTGACATTTTGTCACCATGCAAACCTGTGATGCATCCATGTATTCAAGACTGCCAGTTCTGTTTTCCACCTCTCAAGAAGGAGGAAAACAGGCAGTGAAATTAAAGGAGATACAGAGAAGGTCAGTCAAAAATCTTGCAAAAATGGAGCAACAGCCTTGGGAGGAGAGACAAAAAAGCTGGTATTCTTCAGTTTGGAGGGAAGGGTGAAGGGACATGTGATAAAAGTTTACAAAATCAGAGATGTGATGGATTAGCTAAATCTTCCTAGTATCAGAAAAGAATTAGATGATTGCATGGATAGGATGTGTACAAAAGGATACTGGGATGATTGTACAGGAAGGTAACAACTAAAATCTCTACAGCACTGGCTGCTGGAGCAGTAGGAGAGGAACGCATTGCCAGTAGTTGCCAAATTCACATGCTCACCTGAAATAGATTTTCCTTTTGTTGTTATCCCTCTGACTTCTCTACCGGGGACCAGGCATTAGCAAGCCCTATTCTCCCTCCCTTTCCCGTCCTGCTCCGTTTCCCCCCCCCAGACACACACCCCCCGCCAAAAAAACACAAACAAATTTCCCAGGGAGAAAGATCTAAGGAAAATTAAAAAAAATAAAAAAGAAAAAAAGAAAAAAAGGTGGAAAAGACCCTACTGTTTGAGGGTGCAAAAACAACTCCAGGTGCAACAGGTATAAAAAAGGGAAGAGGTCCAAGGGTCTGAATAATAGAGAAGTGGAGGGGAACACAGAGAAAAACACCCAGGTGTGCCTACTACTCCCTGTATAGCCCCAGAGATGGAAAAATGGAAACAGTTGCCAGAACACTCCCTCCTCCCCATTCTTTTCCCTGCTGTCAGAAACACAATACAAGGCTAGATGGATCATTGGTCTTACTCCAGAGAATGTTTTTTATGTGTAAATAGTCTTTTAGTAGAGTCATTCTTGGCCATCCTGGAATTCAAGGGAAGAGTTGTAACAGGTTCTACAGAGACTTACTGCATAATTTGTTTCCATGTTAGGAAAAAAACTTTTAAGCATGGTCTCAGTTTCCAACTGAAACAGAAAACTATAGGATATTGGATAGAAGGCAAGTAAGACATGGAAAAAACTGCTAAGGGAAATATTTAGGATGGATATAAGAATGTAAAGCTGTATCTCACATAAATCAGTGCTTTTTCATCCTTTTTGATTTCCAGTGTAGGTGTATGGCAAATTTAACCTACTTAGAATAAATTTGCTTCTTTGAATTTCCTTTTGTATATCTTTTAGTTCTCTCTGAGTTTTGCAGACCTCATGTTGATAACTACTGCAGAAAAGATACCATCTTGGAAGTCACCTATGTCTAGATTCTTTCTGCAAAGCAAGAGCCGATCTGCGTGGAGACTGACCATGGAGACTGACCAATGTTCACGCTGTAGTAATATTTATTTTGTAGAGCTGAGTAATTGTACAATGCATGGCTGACTTTGGGGCTTAAGATGTTTTTGGCAGATGCTTATCTGTTAAGAAAAGCAAAGAGAAGGCTTCAGATATTCCATATGATCTCCCCCCATGGTGCATCTATTCAACTCAGGCTTGCAATGCCATCATTTGTGAAAGTGGGTTACAAACCAAAACAAAATCCAAGACGGTGAGACTTACATGACAGAAGCAGTTTTGTAATTTTTGTTTTCTCAGGGCCTAATAAGGATCACTGTGCTTATCCTTCTTTGTGCTTCCTGTGTGCTAATGTCCTGAAATAATGACTTCATCTGTTTCCCTGTGTCTGATACCAATCAAGTGCCACACTGTGAAAAAGATCTTCAGCTACTATAAATCAACATAAATCTGTTACGAAAATTTCATTGACAGGGAGTGATAATTTGGTGCTGAGTTTTGTATGTGAGAAATAAGTGCACTTGTTAAAGACAAAAAAATTTTAAAAAGGAAAAAACATACCTATGTCTTCTGCTATCCAACAATTATGCAAATATTTCTAATAAAATAATAGAAAATTGCTGAAGAGCATTTGGTAAAGAGAAAAATTAGATAATAATTTGACTCTAAATCTAATTTATATAAAGACATGCCACACCTTAATTATTTTACATCCCACCCTTTCCCCTGACTAGAGCACATAGGTCTGATTGTGAAAGTACTGACATACAGTTCCATCACTCCTCTTAAGAGACAGAGACAGAGATCTGGTTAGGCATTTTTTCATCTTAATACCACTGTCTGATGGCTTTATAATTTTGAAAATAAAATCTCTTAAGCAAAACAATACCACACTGCTAGAATAAAGATTCCCAAAACTGTATGATCCTGATTCTCATTTATCTCACCCCTTTTGTAGTCACTTTGGCCCTGCAAAACTTTAGGATATTAATCTGGTAAATCATCATACCTTCGTTGTATAAGCATTAGTGTCCTCACCAAAATAAGAGGTAAAGTTGGGTCTGGTGGGCCCATTTGTTTCTATTATACGTTGAAAAGTGTATGTTTGTGTACATCTATAACTTCTGACTACTGAAATCAACATTGTAAACTGGGGAAAGGGGGGCAATTCTGCCCCTTTTTCTTTTATCCTTGCCACTCCAACTCTTTTCTGAGCTCTTTTGTTTCTTTTATTTCCACTGCTTTTATTTTTATTCTGTGCTTATTTTTCTCTTCCTATTTCTTTCTCCATAGCTATCCTCCTCCTACCCCTTAGTATTGCATTGTTCAGAGTCATTTTGAAACTGGACAATATAGTCCCTATTACATCTCAAATCGATTTCATTTAGGACTCAGCTGGGTCACCACTGAATCTGAACACTCCCTTGCCTTATGAGGTCTGAGGAATGCAGCACAACTCTGAAGGAGTAAAGGTATTGTAATCTGGACCTTTGTGTTTAAACAATTACTTTTAATTTTTTTCAGATTAATTCATTTGTCATGAATTGTGTGAAAAATGTTATGGACAAAAAATGGATAAAGCATGAAGGATGACTGCTTCAGAGGAGTAATTGTCCACAGCCCTCCCCTTTGTTTCATACATCAGCATGCACCTTTTGTCATCAAATATATGAAATTCCTTGCAAATAGCATGGACCAGGGAGTGTACCCCTGAACTGCCTGCCCAGGTGCGTTTCCTGGTAAGTGAGATAACTTGGGACTTCTGGAATCCAGAGAGGGGTTTTTGTACATGCTACTGACTGGGCTGCTACTGTTCAGCTCCTCAAACCCTTTTCAAAGTTCTTAATCTTTTAGCTGACTTACGCCAAAACCCACTTTGGTTTTACATAAGCTTGAATGCAATCCCTTGGCTGTGGGAAGTCTTGAGGCAGATGCACAGAGGCTGGGAAAGAACTGGCCAGACTGTGCCTCAAGCCAAATGTGACTCTTCAGCTATTTATGTACAACTCCTGTGCTGGCTAGCATGGGGGCAGTGGCATAACCCCTGCACTCAGCAGCAGGGACTGAGCAAGTGCAAGGCCAGTATTAGTGGATTTACCTGGCCTCTGCCTGTTTGTCTAGCTGAGTCCCATTCTTTCGGTGAACTCTGCAAGGCCATGTCATCCCCAACTCCCCCGAGTCATTCCCACGGCCTCATTGCCTCAGAGCAGGACAGGTATCTTGAGGCTTTCAGCATAGGGAGGTTTCTGATGAGGTGTTTGGAGGGCTGAAGAGATTAGATATTATGGGAAGAGACTGTGACATAGTCTGATAGGTTATGTTTTTAAAGTACTTCTTTTCCTCATTCACAGTAAATTTTTTCCAAGCGATATGATCCTCAAATTACCAATACAAATGGGAATAGAATTAATAGTGGTGCCGTATCTTTATAGGGAGCATCACATTTTTTGTGCCAGGAAGGCATACCTTTTATTCTATTAAACTGAGCAAAAGTCTTCTCCTGGGCCTCGTCTTCTCTGCATGGTGCCATCTTTTCAGGAATACATCATCATCAGAGTGCTTTGTCCCAGTGATGTATTACACTAATACATCTGTTGCTTTAATGATATATTAGTGTAATACCTTATCAGAGTGATGCATACCAATGATCTATTACTCAAAAGGTGGTGCCATTCAGGAAAGAAAGGATTCATGGACATAGTCAGTATAATTATAGAGATAACAGCCAACATACATTACACTGGAAGCTGCTTTCATGGAACCAAGAACACCAGTATTATTCTAGCCTGTTCGGTGCCATTTTCTAGTGCCATTGCACTAGATTTGTAATGCTGAGGTTGTTACATCTATTTTAAACCTTTTAAATATACTAAGAGCAACTACCATTAACCTTGGGTCACTGTGAAGCAGACTGTATCCAGTTACATTATTTTTACTATATAGTGGTACAGTACTTACTTACCCATAACCATATGAAACCAAGTAACATTAACCTCCAAATAGTCTGAAGAACATATCATATCTCATTATAATAATCTGGGCTTCATCCTTTGCTTGACTTTAATTATTGTCCATTCTCAAACATATTCGATTACATGACAGTTGAACTCCAGCCTGTCATTAACGATAGGTCTCTTTAATCTCGACCTTCATTTTCTTTACCGTTACATTTGTTTCATTACTTTAGCCACTGAAAAATAGATGAAGTCAGTCAGATTTACATTGTTTTGTGTCGCATGTTAATTAAATATTTCAAAACATCATCCAGAGATTGTGGCTCTATTTTTTCAACTTTTACTGTAAGAGGGGGGAAATGTAAATCAATAATTTAAAAAACTCATATTTTTTTCCCCTTTGTCTTAACTTCCTCACTAATTGGGTCCAAGATTCCTCTCTTAATTGAGAGAGAGAATCAGAATGGCATTTTGGCTTGTGGTAATTCAACTGAGGTAAAAAGTATTGATTAGCTTGTTTAAGTTTCCTCTAAATATGCTTTACACCAAAGTGTGAAGAATGTTGCATAGCAGGAAATTAAGGCCTCCAGCTTGTTTCAGTTCATCAGAGCAGGGAAAGGTGTGTAGGGTTCCCCTAGATTTTTTTGCCAAATAATCCAGCACAAAACAATCAGTAACACAAATGAGGGAGAAAAGGACAGGAGAAGTATTTTTAGTACATAAATGGTGGGATTTTTTTTCCCTCTTCACTTTCTCTTCTGTTATCTTCAGCTTCATTGCTAGTGACAAGTATCATTTTAATTTGCAGAGAGAGTTGCTAAAGCAACTTTCAGGAATGTATTTAATCAGGTGGCAAACTGAATTCACAGAAACTGTAATGGGGATACAGTGTGATGGATGCAGAACATCCTACTCTTTACATTCCTACTTCTCCAAGGTCACTCCACTGACATGTGATCTTCCAGTTTAGAAACTGCTGACCCAGATCTTTCTCCTGCCCCATGAGAGGATGATGGAGCAGGAGCTGTCTTGGTAAGGGTCTGATGCAAGAGGTAAACTGCTCTCATCGGTAGAGCAAGGCTGAGGAGGAGAGCCTGTGTAAGTGTTATGGAAGGGTACAGCAGGAGGTGGCATAACAGGTTATAGTAGAGGGTGAGATCCGTGACTGAGCAAACAAGGACAAGGCAGCAAGAGACAAATCAGTGCAGAACGTCTGGGACACCAAGAGGCAGTGACATTGATGGAGGTCTTTCTGACTAAGCCTTGGTTCATACATCGCCAGGGCTTCAGAGGAGGTTGGTATAGCTGAGTGTCCCTGTCCTTGTCTTCTTGTATTTGTTCTTTTATTTCACCTCAATGTTTTGTTTGTTTGCTTTTCATCTTATCCTATAATCACACTTATAATCTAAGAACTCAGGGGTGGGGCTATGCTGCCTGACCTCTGTCAGAAGTGGAAGCAGCCTGCTGGTATGGCAGTGCAGGAAGCATGGCTGCAGTGAAAACAAGTTCCTTGTGCAAGGATCTGAGAGAGATTTATTCTAACCAAGAAACCTGCAAGTTACCTAATTGCATCTTGAGGGGGAGGGAATGGCAAAGGCTGAGAAATGGCCTAAGAAGCCATAAACCTCAGTAGGACTGACCTCCAGGGCCAGGCTAGAAATCAGTATTTTACATGAAAGTATAATTGCTCAAGTCACTGAACTAGGATATTTGCCAACTTTCCTGCACTTCTGATTTGAGGTAACTGGTTGTTTCAGTGGCTGCTTACTAGGATTCACCAGTCATCTGTGCTTTCCATAGTGCTGGCCTCCTGATTGTGGTGGGTCTAGTATGCTCCTTGTAGAAGTCTGATCTATGGCCTTCCAGAGCATTATTAGGAAACACAGTAACAGCTAATTCTGATAAACTGCAGGTGAGCAAATAGACCTTTGTGTAACTTGCTTTGTGTGCTAAGCAATTGGAAGGGACAGATTTGGAATGGCAAGAGAGACTGGCAGGTGGGCTTCTGATATCGTAGCTCTTCTTGTGTACACACTTACAGAGCTTATGCAATAACATACACACTAACAGCTCATGATATGTAATATATTTCGGATCAACAGCAGGGCAGGGGGTGTGTTAGTCTTTTCTTCAGAGACAGGGATCTGCATGGAGAAAGAGAAGAGAGTGAAATGTTTAATAGTGTACAATGGCCTAGGGGACTGCAGGCAAAGTGTGTGGTCTTGGTCGGTGTGCCTTTAATGGCCATTCAGTTGTAGGCAGCTTTAGAAGTGCAGTTTGTGGGGTCTTTGGAAACCCTTCTGAATAATGAGAGACTTTGGCTTTTTGTTTTCCTGAGTTAATTTTAGCAACATCTATTGTCTAATCTTGTTCACTGTGTGCTACACAAATGCTTTTGCTAGTGTGGTGCAGAAAAGGAGGAATGATAGACAAGGTGGGTGGCAATTGCTTACATTTGCTTGCTCTGTACTGCCACTGAATGTCAAACCACACCATGTTACTAGGCTGTGTCAGGTTGTGTGTGATGGCTTAGGACACAGCCCTCCTGTTAGTTAAATGCCATCCATTTTAGCTAAATGGCATTTCTCTTAGTTAAAGGAATTCTAATTGATTTTAGAAGTTGTAGTTTGCCTTTAAGCTAGGTTTAGGAACCTAGGAATTTGATGTTTTGAGCTGAACCAGTCTTTCAGTTCCCTCTGTGGTCTGTGGCAAGAGCAAGACTTCTCCACAGAAATTCATGCCACCTTCCACAGAATGGGGAGCAATTGCCAACTGGAACTGCTTAAATTTTCTCTTTTGACAACAGGTAACCTAGAAATCTAGGTTACATTAAATGACTGTCTCTCTATTATCATGACGATTAGCAGAATTTGTATTTGTTATCTACTGCTTAAAACTCCCCAAACCTGGTATCTTCCATTAATTTAAAAAAGCTTTGAAACAAAATTGTCTGAAACTCTGTCAACAGCAAAGTGGGGTAGATTGACTGGAATTGGTTTGAGAGGGGAGAAATATGAGGTGACACTCAACCTTTGAACTGTGTTCCTTTAGTACAAGTTGCTGTCTACACAGCACAGTCCCAAGCAAAAGCTTACTGTGTCAACCTAAGTTTTGTGTTCTTAAATTAAAAAAACAAAAACAAAACAAAACAAAAAACCCCAAACAAAACAAAAAAACCTTTTTTCAACAGTAAGATTGCAAATCTGAACTGGAAAATGATAATGCAGAAAGATAAATCAACAGAACAGAAGGAGGAGGCAGGCAGTGCCAGGACACCAAAAATGAGCCAGCAGCCACTTAATCTGGATGAGAAACAGCTAGCTGAGTTTGCTTGACCATGTTTTCAACGTGGCCTGCAAAATGCAGTGGCTAAGGTGAAGGTATATGATTAATTCTGCTGACTCTGTTATGGGAAAATTGATTTCTGGCAAAGGGATGGAAAGAGCAGTTGGGGGCAGTAAAATGGCTCAAACCTTGGAACAATTTGCTTTTGTGCATGAGAGCTGGAATCATTAGCCTCCACAAGCAAGACCCCAGCCATGAGCAGATCAGTGAGGATTTTGTCATTGATTGAATTGGTACTAGAATTTCAGTGTAATTACTCATTATGGCCAATGTGCAACAGTTGGGTAGCTGCTTAGAGCTAAAATGTTTTCTTCTGGGTTGGGGTTTTTTTGGCTTTTCAACATTGGAAGCAGGGCTCATAAATCCCTTTTCTAATTGCTTTTAAAAGTTGTGACTTAAAAAGTAGGATTTGACCAATGAGGATGGATACATGGAAGGGCTATTCAAGCAAATGAATGGTGAGTTCTTTCCCCTTTGGGCTCTCAGACACTACATGCTGACCTAAATGCACTAAATAACTGCATAAAATATCTGGGGATATGTACTCAGGTACAGTGGAAAAAGCTAATTTAAAAAAAATGAAAGAAAAAAGAACTTGTAGCAGAAAAGGGTCTTTCTGTACAATGCTGGCATTATGTCAGTGGTAAATACAACCATTCTCTTCTCATGTTGACATGATGGCCGTTTCAGTTTATAGATACTTCTTGGAGAGAATTTTTTGGGGTTTTTTTTCCAGAACAGATCTCTTCTGTTCCCGGTCTAGCTGGTCTCCAGAGAGCTGTGATACTCAGTGAAAGATATATAAGACTAGAAAACAAATTCACAGAACTGGTGGCTTCATCAGGACAGCTGAAAAGAAACATAGAATTTGAGGTTGTGCATATTAAGTAGTTTGAGAAACAGCTTAAAAAAAATACCATTTGGGAAAAAGGTGCAGAGAACCTTTGATTTATCCAAAGTCAGTTTGCTGTAGCAGTGTTGACTTAGCTGAACATCTGAATACCCCAAACCAGGTTATACATGTACTGGCTAGTGGGTCCATGCTCTAAAGCAGAACAGGAACACACTTGCAGGATTTCAACATCAAGATTTCATCCACCTTTTCCTCTAGCCCCTGCTCCTGAAGCAGAGGAAGTGGGAGGAGGGGAGATTAAAAAATAAAAAGTTGGGCTGGTCCATCAAAGGGAGGACAAATAATACTTTGATGAGCTGCACCTGTAAGTGTTGGTGAGTGGATGAGCAGCCTGGCTGCCACCTGGCTCTGTGTTGGAATGATCCCTTGTTTGCATTGTCTTCAGACCTGCCTGGTTTCCTTCAGAAGGAAACTCATGCATGGAGAGGCAGGGAATCTGATCACCAGGAGAACTTCTCTGAAGTGAAGATGGAGTCTCACAGGAAGGTAGCTGAAGACAAATTGCAAAATCCCATTATTTTAGCTCCTTAACATTTGTGCTATACCTTCACAGGATTTTTCCATCAAACAGACAGGAAGGGATATTACTGTTTCTCTTCTACAAAAATAAACTGAACTGTTGAAAGTGGTGGTGGTGGGGAAGATGTTTACCCAAACTGTGTTTAGGGATTAGTTGTAGGGGTTTTCTAGGGGGGGAAAAAAAAGGCAAAAAAAAAGGCACCAAAACCTAAACCTGCCCAGCCTCCTCTATCCCCTTCCCGCCACCTGAACCTTGTCTACATCCAAGACTGCAATTAGGGGAGAAGAAAGCTTCAGGTGCTGTTCAGCTCTGAAAGCATCTAAACTTACCTTTCATTGTTAAAAGTCCTCCAGATTCAAACTGAGACTGAACCATAACATGGAGTTTGACCTGCAAGTGTAGTGTAGCTTAATCTGAATCCAGAACATGTCCACCTGCCTCTGTTGCTGGAGACAGTCATGAGCATTTGGGCCGCTTAGTAAAGGCTCTGATCACTACTGTTTCCTTCCAGATCAAAGGATCAGAGGAGGAGGGAAGAAGCCAAAAGAAGGTTCATGATGCACTGCAGACCACTGGTTAGCGAGCTCCAGGAATACAGGTAAGCTAAGTTCAATTTCTTTCTTGAAGGAAAACATGCATATGCTACCTGATATTTGGCTGTCAGATGGGGAGACTTGTTGAGGAAAATGCATAAACAACTAGTAAGAGTAATATCCATTTGTACAGCCCTAGGTAGCTTCTCAGTGTGTGGGTTGGTCACAGATATGGTTCTGAGGCACCTACAGTCATGAGCTATGTGGGACCTCATTAGCCTAATACAATTCTGTGTTCTGACCTAGAGGTGAGGCTACAAAGAGATTGATTTTTTAAACCATTTTTTTCTGTATTTGTGCATTGTGTGATGCTTTCTCTCATGTTCAAATGTGACTCCATCAGCAATGCTACTACTATGGCCAACTTAAAAAAAAATCAAATGAACAAGTAGAAGGTAAAGATATGAGGAAATTATTCTGTTTTCAGTGGTATAAGTGCCAGTTTTCTATGTGTGTGTGGCTCGGCTTTGCGAACGAAGATTTGGGAAGGGCTGTCCCCACGTGGGTGTGCCCTTCCAGCCTGCGCAGTGGATTTTTTAGGTGAGGCTCAGCGTGCACAGAACTGGCCCCACCGTTTAAGTCCTGAGGTTCATCTGCCACGGCCGAGCGAGCTTGGACAGTGCCAGTGAAGTCCTCAGGACTAGAACCTACAGCACCCGGCATTTCCCAGGAGGTCTCCCATCCAAGTACTAATCTGTGGCTGACCCTGCTTAGCTTCCGAGATCTGACGGGATCGGATGCCAGTTTTCTAGTTGCTCAATAAATGGTCATCAAAAAAATAATAAAAATGATAGAACTCAAAAAGGCTAGCAGTAACAACTGAAAACTTGGCTCCCAAATCCAGGATGAGTTGGCAGAGTGACTCCTTTATTTCCAATATGTGGCCTCCAATTCAGAACTGTGAAAACCCATTGGATTAGGATTGTACTGGCTATCACAGACTATTGAGTTACAATGACATAATGAGGTATCTGATTGCATGTTTCTCTCCTCTCTGATACATTTGAGGGGAAAAAAGGTATTTTAGACTGAGACATTGTACTTGCTACAACAACAGTTGAAGAGACTAGAGTGTACAAGAGCAGTTAGGGAAGCTTATTAATCCACAGTAACTTGCTGTGTGGACTTATCTGTATTCTAATTTTTGTGTTTAGCTTTCTCTGACACTGCTGTGGAGTGTGTCCATTTTTGCAGCAGTTATTCTCTGTGCTTCCCTGCTGGGTAGCAACATTGATTAATATCTTGTGAAGACAGGTCTCAGAAATTGCTGTACCAGAAGACTTGTTTTGGTAGCTGAATGGTTAACAGCATTAACATTTACGCTTTTGACTGGTTTGAGATTAATGGGTGAAATTCATAACTTCTCCAGAGTCTCATTGACATCTTCTCTGTTAATTCACATCTTCTGCATTAATAACAAGCTAAACCCACATGAAAATGGCCCAAGTGAAAGCTACTGCTCAAGTGGCAGATCTTACATGATATTGGACTGGGGAAGCTTGTGGAGTGTGCAGGCATTAAGGGACAGGCAACAGCTTTGGCTCGCCAACAATCTCAAAGGGTACATGAGGAGACTTTAAAAGTGCAGGTGGACACGCTGTTCTACTATGTCATTTTATTTAAAACATTGCTACTCATGTTGTAGTTTTAATTAAGCAAAAGAGAAAAGTTGGCTGCTAAACAGAACATCGTTGAGCACATAGTGAGGCACAAACTAAGCATGCAAATACTCTATCAACCAGCTTGGATTAGTTTGAAGATGGCATTGATGAAATCTGGTTTGTGGTTGTTTGCTGGAGGATACCCCCCTAATTCTTAGGTTAATTTACTCAAAAACTGAGAGTACTTACATGGTAGCTCAAGGTCTGCCTGAAACTTTGCTTTAATCATCTAATTTTTAGTGTTTCAGCATATTTAACTTTAAGGAACAGAAATAGTAATGTAGCAGACTGTTGTGCCTGTTTCCAGGTGACTTGTGGTTTTTTGGGTTTTGTAATGGTACTTTTTTTTAAACAGAAAAAAAATTAAGCATTTCCTTTGCCCATCATCAAAGCCATGTTAAGGGTCACTCTGCAAGAATGGGAGAGAAAAGACAGAAACAAGGAAAGCTTAAGTTAGGGCCGGAATCTCCCAGTAGGCTCCAATATCACAACAGTGCGGGGCGCGTACATCCTTAAACTTGCTTCTGAAGGCGCTGCCCGTTGTGTGTGCCAGCGAGGTGGTTTTTGGCCTCTTCATCCATGCCGATCCACGGTGGCTCCGGGAGGGGGCACACTCACGTGTGTGGTGCCCGCCCCAGGGGGTTGGTACCGCTGGGACGGGGATGCAGCCAGGAGACTGCTGGAACAACGCCCTGCGGGTTCCCGCAGCTCCCACCGGCACTGGTGCCACCTGCCCGCCTTGAATGGCAAAGGCAGGAGCCCCTCCTCGCCCCAGACCTCGGGGAAGGGACCTGCAGAGCCAAGGGAACACCGTGGGAGAGCGGCACTGCTCTGCACCCGCTGTCTCTGCTCACCTGATGCCAGTTTCCCTTTGTTCAGGCTCATCACAGATGTGGTGGGTTTCAGCCAACAGCCGTGTTTTGGGCTGATGGAATAGCAAGCTTGTCTGTGCTTAGAAAGATGCACAAATCACTGAGTTCCTCTAGGATTTTTAATTCCTGCACCCATAAATAAGTCACTCCTATCTTCAGTATTCTTAGCCTTGTCACCAGGAAACAAGTAAGGCCTGTAACCTAATCTTTTGCATTGGTGACTTTGCTGTCCTCTTTATATTGGTACAGCCTTTTCCCTCAGCAGACTTTCTCCCTTTGTGAATAGGTTTTTGAGTAGAGGCTTTAGGATGTTGCTGGTCTTAAAGGACTGGTGAGCAAGGCCTGAAGGGTTGCCTGGCTTCTGGATGTGGGCCATGAAAGCAGCACCTTCCTTTCCAAGTGTCTGCTAGCATAGGTGCCTCAGCTGGGCTCTGACCAGGTACAGTCCCTTAGGACAGACATCTAGATGCCCTTGAGGTTTCTTTCATGTAGTTCTTTTTCTTTCCTAACTCTGGCAAGAATCACACGTTACCACATTGTAAGATGGCTTCACAGTGCCAGTAAAAACCTGAGGCTTAGTTGTACAAGGAGCAGCTGAAATGAGTAAGACAGTAGCACAGGAAGCCTCACTGGACACAGTGTCCCTGAGGTAATGGGAGACTTTAACAGGGCCTGGAGATGAGCAATTTGTCAGAGAAGGTCAGTTTGAAAAGTGTAGTCAACCCATTTTGAAAGATGCTGGACAGAGCAATCTTCATACTATAGGAAGTTGTTGAAGGCAAGGCAAAGGTGGAGGTGGGAAAGAGTTTGGTAACAATGTTTGAGGTTTTTCCAATAATAAATCAAAATAGAAGCTTTGAATTAGATAGTATGGTCAATCAGAGGAATAATAGAGTTTAGGTGTTCATTTAGGTTAGAAGAACGTTCTGAGGCAGGATGAAGGGGAGAGATGTGCCTTGGTTGTAAAGATAAAATGGGAGAAACAGGGATATGCAAAGAATTGGATGAGGCAACAGTTCAGATGGAACTTGGGGAAGAGAGAGGGGCCCTAAGTTTAAAAGGTTCATCAGTTAGATATTTACATGATGGAGTGACAATTTCAGTAAGCTAAAACATTTGAACTGTCAAGCCAGAAGTCTTCAGACTTCCCTTGTAATCTGAAACATCTTCATCTTCTTAGTATCTCTTAGGGGAATTTTGGGGGGATTTGGGTTATAGTTTAGTTTTTCTGGTTTTGTTTTGTATTTTGAAACCTGGAGTATCTAGCTGCAGGTATAACTGTTTGGACTTCATTTTTGTTTTAAATAATCTAGAGGTACTGAGAGCATAAAACAGGATCTTTGGTAAAAGATCATGTGTTTTGAAGATCTCCAACAACACCAGCAATGGAGGGGTGACAGTCTTCATACTTTTATAATCTCCAGTGAAGAGCATTTTGAGCTGTCAACATTTTTAATAAGGTGGTTAAAAGCTATAGAAGGGAGGGAAGTAGGTGGGGGGTCAGCTTCCTTGATTAGCATACCCAGTTGGGCAGCAGAAGTAATTATGTCTGACATGGTATCACAGCTGTTGGGACTGGAGGGTTGTATGAATCATAGAAACCTGATAAACCCTGAATAGGAGAGCTTCTGTCATATTTTCAGCATTACTCTTTTCCACTGTGCAGACTTTATTTTTTTACACTAGAAACTGAGTAAGACATTCCACACCATTTCTTCCTAATCTCTGCTCCATCGTGGTACCTTCTCCAATGCTGTTTTCACTTGGAAGGCTGCACTTGAGTACCTTTTTGGCCCTCTTCCCGATTCTTTTGCTATTTAGATGATGATTTAAAAGCCACCGATTTTGCTTTTTTTCATGTAAATGAAAGCATCTTAGTACCTCCCTCCTGAATTTACATGATACATCTCTTTAAGTGCCCATGAGGCAACCAAAATGTTTTGTTTCTGATGGACATTGTTCTTGACACCTTGAGGTAGAGGCCACCTAATTCAGTAGTTATTGAGACCAGGAAGGCTTACTTGTTTTCTTATTAGCTGCCATTCAATATGTTGGAATTAATAAAACTTCCAAAACATAAAGATTTCCAAGCAAACTGAACAAAACTATGTTACGTCTTGCACAAGTCTGTGTCCTTGCTGGACCTCTTCTCTAACAGTTGTTCACCTTGATTCTTCCCTTTTGTCCCCTGCTTGATGACCTTCCCAAGACCAAGTGGGAGATCCAGAACTTCTCTGGCTAGGCAGGGAATATTTACTGTTCAGGCTCCTACCAGCTTCCATTGATCTGGCTCATGCAAAATCATCCCTGTGTAGTAAATGTGGGAAAAATACTCCTCCCTTTGAGAGCATACAATCTTCTCTCTTCCTCTTTTTCTTAATACGAGTAATGTGAAAATTTTTTTGTTGAGGGGGAACATATACGAAGGGATAGACAGATTCACTCAAATGCTTTCTGGTCTGTTTTTCCATTTTGAGACCTCTAACTCTTCTTTCATACAGTTCCCTTTCGAGGAGGGACGAATAGAGAGGGACAACTCCCCCTCCCCACAACCCCTTCATTTTGTTTGTTGCTCGAGTTGGGAGGGAAAGAGATGCGTGAGAGGGTGTTCTATGGGACCGCGACTCCATCTGCAGGCAAGAGCATGCAACTCTGCCGAGAGCCACCATGACTTCTGTGCAGCGTTGAGCCCCCTCAGGTCTTGAGTGACACTACTGAAATTAGACAGTGTTTCTCAGTGTACAGCAGTACCTGTGTCCATCTCAAAACCTGAATGAGAACAAGAGCAATAAGAAGTCAAATTATACGGGTATCTCAAGAACCTTACTTCTGTGACCTGGGCACTTTTAGTGCAAGCAGCCAACATTTATGGGGGGTTATATGAGCAAACTTGTGTGCATAGTGGTAAAGGGGGAGAATGACACTAAGAAAGTATGGCTGCAGGTTAGCAAAAAGAGCAATTAAATCCTCTGGCCACAGCACCTATATGCCAGCTATGTGTTGATGATAATGGTTTGCTGGCAACAGCAGCCTTAAAATTCTACATCTAGCTTTGTTGGTGAACTACCACAGGCAGAGTGCATGTCCCCAGCTGAAAGATGGAGGTAATGATGCTTTGCAAATGTCTAAGAAAAAAGACAGGAAACTTCTAGTACTTGCATTATAGAGGTATTAAAAATACAGTCACTCTTCTACGTGCTCTGCAGTTACAGCTTCATTTGGTTTGTATAATCTTCAGGGTAGGAACCATATTGAGGGAAAAAAGAGTAAGGAAGTACAACACCAATCATGGTTTTAGAATGATTAGTGAATGTTTTCTGATAAGTAGCTCATGAACAAGTAGGAATTTTAAGAATAAGTATTTGGACATTAAGGAGTTCTGGATATCATAAGGGTGCTTTTGGTGAAGAATTGTACTAGCTAAAAAGGCCTAGTGGAATACTTGTATTCTGTAAACTACTCCCATAAAACCAGACATGAGTGTCATGTTTAGGAAACAGTAAATGCTCCTATTACAAAACTTTCACAGAACCATTTAGACTGGGAGCATCCTCTTGAGATCGTCTAGCCCAGCCTCACTGCCCAAACAGTGTAAACTAGAACATGTTCTTCAGACAACCTCTATGAGCAACCTGTACCAGTGTTTGACCATCATAATGGTAAAAAAAATTGTTTTCTTGTGTTCAGATGGAATTTTGATGATGGATAGTTTTTGGTTTTGGTTTGTTTGTTTTTAATTGTACCCATTGCCTCTTGATCTGGCAACAGACATTGCTGAGAAGATTCTGACTCCTCCAACTTCATTCCCACCCATCAGGGGTTTGTACAAAAGCGTAAGATTACCCTGAGCCTTCCCTTCTCCAGACCAGTCAGCTCTTTCAGCCTGTCCTCGTATGGTAGCTGCTCATGTCCCTTAGTCATCTTTGTGGCCTTGTACAGGACTCACTCCAGTAAGTCCAGATCTTTCTTGGGGAGCTCTGAATGAGACAGAGCACTCCAGTCCCGATGCAGCCTCACCAGCACTCAGTGGAGGTGCTGGATCACCTCCCTTGACCTGCTGGCAACAGTCTTCCCAATGGTGGCTTTCTTGGCTACAAGGTACATTGATGGCTTGTGGTCACCTTGTTGGTTACCAGGATTCCAAGGTCCTTCTTGGCAAAGCTGCTTTCCAGCTGGTAGATGCCTAGGATATGCTGGTGCCCACGGCTGTTCTGCCCTACAGGCAAGACTTTGCATTTCTCCATTTAAACTTCATGGCATTTCTCTTTCCTCACTTCTCCAGCCTGGTAGTACTTCTGAAAGATGGCACAACCAGTTTTTTCATCTGCGAACTTGTTGAGGGTACACTCAGCTTTGTTGTTGAGGATGCAATTATCAGCTTTTTTTGTGTGTGTGGAAATGCAAACTGCTTTCCTCCAGGTATTACTTCTTTTCTTTTCTTCCTACTCATGAATTTTTTGTGCTACTCTGTGTGGTTTTTTCACTATTATTAGCCTGTTTCTTATGGACAAATAACTTGCATCTTGCTATAAATTACAGACTTGAAAACACTGGGTGGCCTTAGACTTGCTGTAAAGTAGGGGCTAGAAACAGTATTTGCATCAAATAGTGTTAGCAGGGGTTGAGGAAACTAGACTTTATTCCTAGTATCTCAAAAGACAAATAACCTTTTCCTCTGCATTGTACAGTCCGATGGGGAAGTGCCAGTGCAAGATATTCCCTACAAGAGGGGACTGGCCACGTGGCTTCATGCTCAGCAGGCAGTGGTGGCAAGAGGCAGACTTGCACCCCAAGCCCTTTTCCCTGCTCATGGGTGAGGGCTGATCACTGAGAACATGCAGCATGGTTAAACATAGTTGAATGCCCTATGAAATCATCACAGCAGGTGGATGAACTGTGTTAGAAGCTTCATCTCCACATACTCCTCTCCCTTAGCTTAATGTATTCCTTTTCCCTGAAAATGTAAAATCTCAGCACCACCATGGTTTTTTGTCTCCCAATTGCCCTTCTATCTCACCCTTCTTTAAGCTGTTAAGGTGTTCCAAAGATGGCATAGTTGGCATCAGTACCACTGAGGTCCCCTTCTGTGCCTGCCTTCTTCCCGCTGTGTTTCTGGTAAGGTGCTGTCAGACAGAGGAGTTTGGTAAATGCACAGTCCTAGGTGGTCATGAGCTCCTTGGGATCTTACCAGCTCTGATGATCCAGTGCAGTCTCAATGTCACTCTAGTGTTTGAACAACAGAAAACCAGCTAGTTAATTGAGAAACCCGAATTGATTTCCCCAAGGAATTTGCCACCTTGCTGGTACAGCAGACGCTCTGCCCCTCAAGGTTTATGTAACAAGGTGTTTAAAAACTTGGACACACTTTCATTTAGCAAACAGCGGTGGCTTAAAGTGCTGTTGCCTTGCTACTTAACTAAGCAGCAAGACTTCACACTGAAGTAAATAGGAGGCCAAATACATTCTGTTTTGACAGTTTGAGGGTGTTTCCTCAGAGGATGGTAATGTCTTTAACCATGGAAGGTGTTTGCTAATGAGGCTGTGCCTGAATCTTCAGTTGACCAGTGACTAGCAAGCTATTAAGCAGAAGCAAAATGACAGAGGGAGTTCTCTGAGTCTCACTCTAATTTAATTTTGGTCATTCTTAGCGTGGGTTAAAGTTATTGATTTCAACGTGATTAAATAGAGAATATAAAATCGTGCAAAAAGATCAGGATTGGAACAGATATTTATCCTTTTTTTTCCCACATTTGTAACTGTAATAGCCTTCAGCTAAGTGTTCCAGTCCTCAGTTGACTCAACAAATTCTTTTCATCAGTTCAGAAACTGCTTAGTGTTTTATGTAGTAAAATATTAATTTATTTTTTCTATATTTAATCTGTGCTGGATAAGATGTTGCTTGCTCTGATTTGGGGGAGAAATTCTGCTTTTCAGGTATCTGCAGATGTAAGTCCAATAGTCCTAAGCTCAAGTAACTGGTTGATTGGTGGTTTTTCTTTTTTGGGTGTTTAGCTGGTTTGGGTTTTGTTTTGTTTTTTGTGAAATAGGCTTAGGGAAAAGGGATGTTAAGAGGTGGTGTAGTGAATTATGGAACTGAAAGGCCAACTGTACTTATGGTAAGGTAAGAATCATGACACCTCTTTGGTAAATCTTAAGAACCATCCTGTAGTATTTGAGTAACAACAAAATTATGTGGACATTAATGTGTGATCCAATATATTTCTGGCCTGTGATACCTAGTATTACATGTCAGCATGGGTTTAAGACCACCAGCTTCAAGTGTTGATTTTTATTTTTTTTAATTGAAATTAGGAGCTCTATCACCTTTCCTAGGTAGCGTGCTATACATTTATACAGTTAGTACAGCTGAAAAATATAAATATCCTGGTTTTTCTGAAGACTTATTAATATGTTATATTTCCATTTCAGCTGGAAGCATTTTGTGTTGAAGTTTTTTTTAAAATGGTTAGTAATTTTGCTGAGATTCAGGCAAGATTCTGAGAAAGCTGGTTGTGGTTTAACAAGGAGATACAGGTTATATTGCACTTCTTCTCCTTGATACCTCTTCCCTCTTGGGCTAAGATTATAATGGAATTCATGAAAATCGTGATCTTTGAAGACATTTTTGATTCAAATATGTTCTTTGTTCACAAGCATGGCATAGACAGCCTAAGGCGTTGGGAGAGCACTGCCAGGGTTGCAAAAAGAGTTCTTGCCTAGAACTGGCTGTGGAGCTTTTGTTTTCATTTCATTTTAAGTCAGAAGATGTTAAAAACTTTGAGAAAGGAGAACTTCATTACCTTTTACAAAAGCTAAAGCCTGTCTGCCACTTAGGACCTGCTGGCTATGCAACTGTATCTCCCACTTCTAGAATCATAGAATCTATTGGGGTGGGAAAGACCTCCGAGATCATCAAGTCCAACCCTTGGTCCAGCTCCAGTCCATTTACCAGATCTTGACACTCAGTGCCACATCCAATCTCAGTTTAAAAACCTCCAGGGATGGGGAATCCACCACCTCTCCGGGCAGGCCTTTCCAATGCCTGATTACTCTCTCTGGAAAGAAGTTTTTTTCTGATCTCCAACTTAAATTTCCCCTGGCAGAGCTTGAGCCCGTGCCCCCTTGTCCTATTGCTGAGTACCTGGGAGAAGAGACCAACCCCCACCTGGCTAGAACTTCCCTTCAGGGAGTTCCAGACAGTGATGAGGTCACCTCTAAGCCTTCTCTTCTCCAGACTAAACACCCCCAGCTCCCTCAGCCTCTCCCCATAGGACTTGTGCTCCAGTCCCTTCACCAGCCTTGTTGCTCTTCTCTGGACCCGCTCCAGCACCTCAATATCCTTTCTGAACTGAGGGGCCCAGAACTGAACACAATACTCAAGTGTGGCCTCACCAATGCAGAGTACAGGGTCACTTCCCTGGTCCTGCTGGCCACACTATTTTTGATCCTGGCCAGGATCCCATTGGCCTTCTTGGCCACCTGTGCACACTGTTGGCTCATGTTGAGCTTCCTGTCAATTACTACCCAATTGTTCATCTGTTCCAAGATGAGGCTCATCAGACAGTAATGGCTTCTGATCAGTGTTCATTGGCCTTTGTGGAGTTGGTTGGTGGCCATGCCTTTTACCAACTTGTCATTATTTATTATTATTACAAACCTACCACCTAATGTTATTTGCTTACAGAACATTTGCAAATATGGCTGATGCTATCCACGAGCTGTTACTCTATGGATTTGTTCATCCCTTTGCATTTGCTTTAGAGCAAAGAGAAGTTTATAATCAAATCTTGTTTGCAGGACTGATTCATTGTTATTGCTAAGCATAGTAATATTGACATCAATTAAAATAGAAAAGGGGAGTTTAGGCTGTTAGGAGTATCCCCCAACAGGTGTGTGTGAGAGAGAGATGGTAACTTCAAAGAAAACCAGTGGGACTCATATTACATATTGAACATACAGAGGTTATAGACCTATATTCAGTACGAAATTAACACAAAGATAGGAGTACTACTAAGAAGAGCTTGTGGAGCCTGAAAAACTTTCCTTTGCATCCTCAGGGGCACACATAACTGACCTGACCATCTTTTTGGTAGCCTATACTTTAAGTAGAGGTGGCCATAGTTTGGTTTGGAGGACAAAAATCTGAGCCTGGGAACAGAGCTCTTTAAAGTTTCAAAGAATAAAGCAAGGATGCCAGCTAATTTTTAAGTTTCTGTTTAGCAACCTCTTCAAGCATTTGTTACATTTTCTAAAGACAGTTTGGATGCTAGACACCCTGCAAAGGTTCTAAGAATGTTACATCATTTATTACTACTTAAAATCTTATTTACTCAATTTGTTTCATTTTTCTCATGTGTAAGTGAAGAAAATATTTACTTTGTTCAAGAGTGGTTTCTGAAGCTGAACTTAATTCATATGTGTAACTAGATTTGGTGTTTGGAAGGTGCCATACAATCATTACTTATTAATAAAAGGACCTGCAGAAGCAATGCATTATTTATATTATGTTATCTGTGAAAGAATTGCAACTATTTCCTTGTGTTTGGACTAAAAATGTTCAAAAGTGTGGTCAGCTGACTTAATTCTTTCTTATACTGTGCTACCAATCACATAAAGGAAGGTTATTTTTAAATGTCATTATGCCTTTAGTCATCTTCCTTAAACCAATAAATAATGGTAAAATAATGCAAAGTTAGGACTGGTGTGGCTATGATTTCAGTGTGATGGCTGGATACTATCTATTGACTAGGATAATATGTAGAGTAATGTGATTAGCTAGGATAGATATGAAGTTGTTCCCAAATAATAAGAGTATTTCCAGGTGTGGGGTTAGAAACCCTTCAAAGCTTGAGTATGTAAAGTTTCTTCCTGATAATTCATTGGACCACTGGGATTTCTTTCACTGCAGAACAGGCTTAAGTCTTGGCCCACTAAACTCCTGGGCAAACTGTTGGGATGTCTCTGGAAGCCAAGGTCACTCTCTGAGAGCTTTAATGCTGCTCTGTGGTGTGCCGGTCCCCATGGCCCTTTCAGAGAGCCGTGTGCCCACAGGGTCTTTGCTGCAGCCACCTCAACACCCCCTACAGGGGGGTTTCAAATGATGGAGGGGAAAAAAAGACTATTGGAAATTAATGCTGACAGTGTCAGCGTTAATTTACGCCAGAAATGGATGAGGAATAGAGGGTGGAAAGAGTGATAGTGCAGAACACAGTATTTCCTATGTCCTGCTCTCCTAGAGCACCTGAAGAAGGGCTGCCATAGCAGCTGTGAATCATATCACAGGGCCAGTACTCTCCCTTTCAGAAATGGTTACTTTGTGGCCTGCTGCACAGGTAGGACCATTTGGATGCTGCTCACCAAGCTGGCTTAGTTCAACACAATTGCCATTAGAATGTATTTAAAAAATAAATAAGTTTAGCATTGCAATGCTTTTTAGTGAGCAATGTTCTGTTGGTAGTCCCAGGCATGCAAAAGTTGAGGTTAGCAAGCAATAGTAAAGAATGCCTCTGATATTTTTGGTTTTCACAACTAATGCTGTACAAATCTCCAAAATCTGTATAAACTGGAGAACTGAGGGAAAAGACAGGACCTAAATATTCTGAGTGAATTCTGACTCTGGTACTCTTGGTTATGAGCAAGTGAAAGGCAGCTGTTTGCACTCATCTCTATGCCCAGAAATCTCCAGTACTGTCAGTTACACACCTTAGTTTTGAATTCTGGATTAGAAATAGGTAAATCTCTCCATGAAAATGAAGTATTTTAGCTGTATTGTGAAGTGATAAACCAGCTGAAGTAAGGAGGAGATGGTTTTGTCTCAGCAGATGTGTACATGTGGTTTGAAACTCAAAATTGCACATGCGTGACTGCAGATTGTCATATATATAATCTTTAAAATCTTATTTAGATTTTTTCCCCTGTAGAAAGGATAGTTGTGGCTGTAAAATGGGTATAAGATTAAGTGAAACCATTCTGAATTGAGGTGATCAAGAGTGTAAGTTGACTGTTGTAAAATATTTAGGTTGCAAATTTGCTGGTTTAGGTTTTCCTAGGCAGCTGTTTATTTAAAAAAAATTATTTGAAGTTAGGATAGAAAATGATGTGATAAAATGATGAGTCAGGTTGTCAAAAGCAAAAAAATTCTCACAGGTATACATGCTAGAATAATGCATATTTTTATTTTTGCAACATCTGACTCATGATTTATATTAAGTATTCTGCCAAGTTCAAAGTTTTCTTACACAGAGAGCTTTACGAAACAACCATACTTCAAATCATTCTACTTCAATTGTAATAACAGGTTTTGGAGTTTAAATCATTAAGAGCCTCTGTGTGAACTTTTATCCAAATGACTGCAAGTCACAAAGAGAGCACTTCTCTTTCACGGAGTACCTTTTGTGCTTTAGTGAGACACAATCCTTTTTCTCTCGGGTTTTTTTTTTCCACCTTCATGTCTGTCTTTGAAGACAGATGTGTGATTTGTGAAGTAATGAAAGTATGTATCAGTTAATGAAAACTTCTATCCTGGCTTCATAATGCACACTGGAATTGCTACAGGATAAAGTTTTGTATACCTGCATTGTAGGGGGGGGGGGAGGGGGGGGAAGGTAAATTTCACAAGTCCACGTTGCTGTGTGCACTGTAGAAGTATCGTGTAGCAGTTAAATCAACCATTAGGGGTGACCTAATCTTGATTTCCTCTCCCCCCTCAACACACACACACACATGCACGCACACACACACAAGGAGTTGTGATTTTCGTGCTGCTTGCATTCTTTTCACTTTTTATAACCTGCACTACAAATTGTCAGAATACCAACTTGCCCACCTTCCCTTCTTTCTCATTTTGTGAGCCTATTTTGGCACGGAAGGAGTTGTACACAAACTCCCCCCCCCAAGTTCGGCTGCAGTAAAGCCCCTCTGGCCCCTGTGCTGATCACATCCCAGAAATTCTATGGGGTTAGCTTTGCATCACTACGATTTTTTTCAATTTCTAACACAGGAAGACAAAAACGTCTTAATTAAAGAAGAAGAAGAAGAAGAAGAAAAGAAAAAAAAGAAAAAAGAAAAGAAAAAGGGAAAAAAAAAAAAGGTTTGGTGTTATTATTATTATTTTCTTTCCTACCCCAAACGAGGGAATTACGACGCGAACGGTCGAGACCCATAAATTTACACGCACAGCTTTTATTTTTTTTATATTTTTTTTTAATTTTTTTTTTGTAGGAGCGGATTAGCAGCGGGTGCAGGACCGGAGCAGCGCATCCGCCGCCGCCGCGCAGCGCCGCGCTCGGAGTCCGCGGGGAGCGGGGGCACCGTCCCCTCTGCTCCGCCGAGGCGCGCGTGTGTCGGTGCGTGTGCCCGCGCGTGTGCCCGCCCGCCGGGGCTGTGCGGGGGTGTGCGCGGGTGTCCCTGCCCGCCCGCGGGCGCGCCGTGAGCGCCGCCGCCGCCGCCGCTGCCCTTTGATCCCCGCGTTAGTGTTAGTTAGGGGCCGGGAGGTGCGCGGGGCGCAGCCCTCGGCACCGCCGCGCCAGCCCTCGCCCCGGCACGGCGCCCTGGCGTCCGCCCGCCCGCCGGGAAACACATCCCCGGCCGCTGAGGGATACTGCGACCGGGGACAAGCCAGGTGCACGACCGGGTTGCGGGGGGGGTGGGGGGGGTGGGGGGTGGGGGGGAGAGGAAAAGAAAGAGACAGGGGGAGAGGGAGCCCTTCGCCGTGGCTCCGGCGAAACCGGCTTCAAACCCCCTTTCCCCCGGCGAAGAGGGAAAACCCGCCCCGGTTAGCAGCGCCCCCGGGGGCCCCGGCTTTGTGCCTGTCCGTGCCCCCCCCTCCCGGTCTTATTTGATCTCCCGTTAAACCAAGGAGGAGAATGTGAAAAAAGGGGGAAAATGCCCAGGAGGAAGCAGGAGCAGCCCAAGCGCCTCTCTTCACGTAAGTGCCCCCTCTTTTTGCCATTTTCTCCTTCCTCCTCTCCCCGTCTCCTTCCCCTCTGCAGCCGCCTCCGTCGTTTCGTGCATTAGTTTAGGGTTACAGAGGTGAAACTGACAAAGACACAGCCTGGGTTATTCCTCTTTTAGGTCTGAGCTAAGGCAGCCATGTTGGTGATGAACAGCCTTGTGCCCTTTTAATTTTTCCTCTCTCTCCTTTCCCCCCTTCTTTCTTCGCGTCTCTCGCCCTTTCCTCCCCCTCCCTCCCCTCGCTAGTGATTGTGCATTTGTGCTGAAGGGGGGTGGGGGGGCGTTGGGGGGCGGTGTGGGTTTCTCTTTGGGGCCGGAGGGAGGGGGTCTGTTTTATTGGGGTGGGGAGGGGGGCTAAGCACCGGAGGGGAGGGCGGCGAGAGGGGAAGCGGCTGCTGGCGTCTTGTGCGGAACCAGCCAAGAGGTCCGTCACCGGCTAAAGGTTGCGGCGGGGCTGGGCGGCCCGGGAGCGGGGGTAGGCGGGCAGCGGCCGCGGAGGGGGCCGACGGGGGCACCCACACCGACCCCGGGGCCACCCCGTAGGGGGCCGTGGCCGCCGGCGGCGGCGTGGGAGGGGGCGGCGGAGAGGCAGACCGTGGCAGGCGAGGTCCCTGCAGAGCAGGGAGAGGAGGCGGCGGCGGGCTCCGAGCTCCTCCTGGCCGCAGTGAAATGAAGGGTCAGGCGAGACTCAGGCTTCGGCGGCGCTGCCCCAGACGAGAGCAGCAGAGCACAGGGCTAAAGTGCATCCGATCCTCCGCCCGCGGGCACCCCCTGCGCTCGCACACACACACAGACACACATCCCCTGACACGGCTCACCCTGCCCTGCTCGCTCCCTCCCCCCTCCCTGCCTGCTTTCTCCCCTCTTCGCAAAACAGTTAACTTTTCTCCCGCTCGCTCTCCTCCCCTCTCCTTGTATTCAGCGCTCGGCAGCTATTGAGAGGGAGGCTGAGGGGAGGGAAAGAGACCTAAAAATACCCTGCCCCTGCGTGGCCCCAGGGCTGGTTTAAGGAGAGCGGGGAGTGGATGGAGGGGTCATTTGTCTGTCCCCGGCACATCTGCTCGGAGCGTGCCTGCAGCCCTTCCGCGCCGTGCTCGGGGCAGGGCGAGTACTGAGCCGCCGGTGCCGGAGCCGGGCTCGGTCACCGGGAGTTCAGCGGGGCGGCTCCTGCCCCTGCCCGCGGGGCGCCACTGCGGGCGGAGCGCGGCCCGTCCCCCGCCCCGCGCTGCGGGCGGAGGGGCTGGGGCAGCGCTCTCCGCGCCCTTCCAGCGCCGGCACGGGGCCGGGATGGGGGTGTCGGCGCGGGGGGGCCGCGGGATGGGGATGACGGCACTTGTAGCCCCGCAGATATTTGCCTCTCCTTTTCCTTTCCTCCGGAGTGGAGTCAAAGGGGCTTGAGTCGTGGTGGGATTTGCTGTGCAGGGGGGGTTGATTTTTGGGTTTTGGGGGGTTTGTATTCCTTCCCCCCTCCCTTCCTATTGCCGTGTGCCACCGCGTAGCCCTTCGGCGGAGGAGCCGAGCCGGCAGCGCCGCTTCCCCGCGCAGAGCGGATGGCTCGGCTGGGCTCGGCTCCGCTCGGGGGGCGGGAGCGCGGCGCCCGCCTCTGCAGCGCCCCGGCCCCGGCGCGGCGCGAGGGGGCAGGGGCCAAGCCTGGGCGCGCAGGGCCGCGGAGGGGCGTTCCGGGGGCGGTGATGGGGGGGCCCTGGCTCGGCAGGGGCCCCGCGGGGCTCTCGGAGAGGGCGGAGGCGGCGGGGCCGCGCCGGGCTGGCGGCTGACCTTGCCCTCGCCCCCGCCCCGGCGCTGCCCTCCGCCCGCCCCTGGGGCTGACATCAAACCTGGGCTCCATCTTGGCTCGCCCGGGCGCGCCGCTGCCGAGCGCGGCGGCCGAGGGGGCTCCGCTCGGCCCCAGCCCCCCTGCCCCCGCCGCCGGGGCGCGGCCCCGACTCCCTGACCGCCGCGCCGGGGCAAGCCACGGCTTTTTTCGGCCGAGGAACTATTGCCTGCATTGTGCAAATAGAGTTCGGCGTGTGTATTACAATTTTTTGGTGTTTTTATTTTTTAATTGTACGGCCTAATCTGTACCTTTCGGTCTGATTTTTTAAATTCGGTTCATGGGAGGAGTTTGTTTTTTTTTCCTCGTATGTGATACACACACATGACATATGTCCCACACGAGTGCTACTTTTCAGTGGGATTTATTTCAATTTCTTTGGCAACTGGCTCAAAAAGCTATTATTTGACAATAATAACACTTTAGATAATTCAGAATAATACAGTTATAGATTCAGTAAACGCCTTGACATTCAGTGTGTGGATGCTATAAATAGTGATTTGGGGTCTTTTTTTTTGGTTTTGTTTTGGTTTGGGTTTTTTTGGGGAGCAGGGGGATTTAGCAACATGTTGCTTTAATAGGCACCCAGTGTAAAATACGTTTTTATTCTACAGTTCTCACTGGTTTTAGCAATACATTTCTTAGCGGGACAGTGGGCGTATTTCATTTTGAAGTATTAATGGTAGCAGAAGAACATAAAATAAGTACACCATGTGCATCCCAAAAGGAGCCGGCTGGTGCTGCGCTCCATCCCAAAAGGAGCCGGCTGGTGCTGTGCTCAACCTCAACACTCTGCCCCGCTGAGGGCATTCACTGCTGAGTTATTTCGCAAGTTGCTGCTGGTGCTGAATGCTCCTCAGTACACTTAAGTGATGTAGCATCCTAGTGAACATCCCTGTGATATTTTGGATACTGTTGCAATTGTTGAGGACAGTAAATAGCTATAGATACAAGAATAATTTGACAGTGTTACATTATAACTGAGCGCACGTAACTTAGTTCTGCAAGTCCTTGTCGGCTCTAGTACAGCTTGGATAGGAAGCTGTTTTCTCATGACTTCTAGGCCTTAATTAGTTTATTATAAATTATTATGTCCCCTGAAATGCACCCAAGGAACACTGTCAGGCTGCCTGAGTATGGAGCTGCTGCTGACTGAGACCCTGATTTTATAGTTCTGTCCATTGACTTCACTGGACAGTCCTCTTTGAATGTAGAGGTAATGCCACCTGAAAAGACTGCACTCCCAAAAAACACATGATGGTGAAGAAGTCCTCTGTACAAGAGTTTTACTGGAGATGTATGAGGCTGCTGCAAGAGTTTAATTCATTTTCACGGGAGTTGCTGGATATTGACACTTCAGTGTTTGAAGGAAGAGAAGGATTGATATAATTAGATGCAATAATAGTGTGTTTTGGTGGCATCTGCTTAAAAGGGCAGTTAGGGTTGAGCTTTCAGTCACTGGAGTTGTTTACAACACAATTTAGTTTGGAAGGGTCCTTTGGAGGTCGTCTGGCCCAGTGCCCTGCTCAAAGCAGGGTGAACCTCAGGGTTCAGTCAGATGGAAGGGCCCTTTGAGACTCCAATATTTGCATGTCCAAGTGGAGGTTTTTTGTGTAAAGAAGTCAGGTTTTGTGACTGACTGTTTAGCCACAGGTGCCAGCAGAATGTCCTTGCTCACACTGTGAAATACAAAAGAACATGCATCCTTCTTAATTTAAGATACGAAGGAATGAGGAAAGGACTTTAGGAGTTGCTAGATAAACAGTGGCTTTTTCATACCCTAACTAAATACTGCAGCAGCATAGACTCAGTTTACAATGACAGAGTTTGGTCTATAACTTAAAAATTTGCCCCAGTACATTTGTGTCTTATGATTATGTTTGAATGTGACTGACTTAGACAAGTCAATTAATTTTCATTGGAGTGTTTAAAGGGATTTTGTTCATTCCTCTATGTATGTGTGTTAGAAGGTTTTCCCCTCCCTTCAACCACTTCAGCACTTAGATACTTGTTTCTCATTTATTATTCAGCTAGCATAAGAACCTTTAAAAATACATATATATATAAATATAGCATCACCCTGGTTTTATTCTCCTTGTTGCCTCATTTCCATTCTACCTCAGCCTACTATTTTTTTACTGAGAATTCCTGAAAGTGTTGCCTCTGAACTGATCCATGTCACTTGAAAGAGCTCAGCCTGGAAAGTAAAAGTTTTGGGAAGTCTTGGGGCACTTGGGTAAATGTTTAAGATCTAGATCACTGCACTGCCTTAAGTGTAGCAATCGATACTCCTTGGGGTTTGATTCTGTCTCCCAGGCTTGTCAGCAATGCAATTTGTGAATGAATGCCACAATTCCATTTATTCGAGGCTTGCATTTGTTATAGAGCAGCAGATGCTGCATTGAGAAGTTTGAAGTCCTGCTAGTTTCTGAGGAATGTTTTTAATGTAGGGCAAACTGAGGTGGCACTTTCTGTTGGATTTATTTTGTTAAAGGAGGAGATGTGGAGTTGATATAATGTTAGTTTCAATATCAAAGGCTAGATATCTGATAACGAAGGGGCACAATTCTCCTTGCTTTCTTGGTCAGGTACAGTGTTAGATGTTCCAGATACCCTGTTGAAGGGTTAGCTCTTTCTATACAGTAAAAAACCACTTGAACTCTGTGAAGCTTTTTATTATATTGGTTTTTTATTGCTCGATTATATCATCAGAGGACAAAGAAAATACTGTCAAACAAGTAAATTAACAGTGATTTAGAGCTTCCTTCTTTTTTATTCCTGCAGCTTACTTCATTTGATACTTTCTGATAGCAAGAGAGAATGTGTTGGATGGGTTTTTCAAAAGACTTCCCAATGTCAGGAAAGCCTTTACTGTCATTTGACATTTAAAAGTTGCCTCCAAGACAAAATGCATTTGACAGGAACAAGAATCTTTTTCTTTTGAATGATTTTATTACTTTACTAGCACACATTGCATGAGTAAGGGGAAGTTTTTATTTATTCTTCTAACATATTTGCTATTTTTAACCTCTTACCCCTGCAGGGATCATGATCTAGCACATAGTCAACAAGAGGATCCATGTAGGGAAAATTATTTTCCTAATATGATTAGGTTAATGACTTCATTGCTCTCATCATGGTTGTCCTGGTGGTGCTGTAATGCACCTCTCAAATGAACAGTGGCCTTTTGGTGGACTCAGTAACATCCCCATTATTCCATCTGAAGATGGTGTTCCTATTTTGTCCTTCTTGTGCTAGTGAAGTTGTCACAGGCTTCTCAGAAATGCATTTTCCCTTTATGGGGATCCTTTCTGACATGTAAAGTCTTTGTCTCCTTAAATTTGTTTGCTAATTTTCTTTTTTTATGCAAACTAAGTCACTCTTACAAGACTCATTCAGTCATAAATGTCTAAAGCAAATCAATGGTAGATTGTGTTAGTGTCTGATAGTACAAAATATAAATAAATCACACTGGAGTAAAGATTGGGCTACCAAAAAGTCAGTGTTGAGGTTATTAAACTAGTTAAGTCTTTAGAATCTTATGAATGAAGTTTTAGAGAGGCTAGAGAGGGCCAAAGATTTAGAACAAACCCACAAACTTTTTAATTGGCCAAACAGGAAAACCTGCAGGTAGAGCACTGGAATGGGAAATGTAGGAACATGCAGGCAGAATTTTTGCTTTTAAAATGGATGAAGAAGAGTATGACTCCATCTTTGTAACAGAGCAATTGTTGTCTTTTTCATAAAGAAGGCAGGAGTAGGAGGAATTAAGTTTAGGAAAAAAAAAAGAAGGAAGAAGAGGAGCCAGGAGGAGCTGGCTGTTCAAAGTGAAGTATTAGTAATTTCCTATAATTTAATCAGACCAGATCCCAGAGCAAGATAATGAGAGCATGACCTACAAAAGAGGACTTTTTGGAAGTTAAAAGGTTTTCTAACATGAAGCATCACAAGGCATGTGATTTGTCATGAAGCACTGCATAGAAGACTCTTTTTTTAGTTTCCCAATGCAAAGAAATCATGATACAGACATGAGTTCAGATGCTTAGGGAGTGCTAATATGGGTTGTCCCTGGAATCCTTTTACTGTTACAGCTGTTAAAGTACTCCAGAATCATTCTTGAAGAGCATATCTTCTCAACAATGTTTTCTCTTAGTTTCTAGTATACCATTTTTTGTTGCCATTGTACTTGACTCTCATCGTTTCAGTTTATGCATACAAAGCCCTTCAGGATGCATAGAGGTCAAAATATCATATGCCTTACAAAAATAATAATACACAAGACATCTGGACTACGAAGTAGCCAGAAGCATGCAATACAATCCTCTTTTCATGGGGATAAGGGGAGTTTTCTTCCTCTCTCTCTTTCTGCTCCCCCAAAGAAAAGTTTTGGTTTCATTCTACTTAAAGTGTTCTCTCTGAAGAACAATAAATCCTATGGGGTGATATGGCCACAAAGAATAATAAATTATATTGGTCTGAAGGGGAAAAAAGACTTCAAAAAGGTGGATAATATCCCTTTCTCCAAGGATTTTCTTTTAAAAATGTAGTTAAATAATAAAACTCAGACTTGGTGCATACTTCTTTTGATAGGATGCATGCTGCAGGGTACAGACAACATTGGTGTGTGCAGCTGTACACTGCCTTGTGCCTACTGTAAGGAAGGATTCAGCATCTTGTACCCATGAGCTCACATGAGAGCCTGTCTTTCAGTTATAACTCTTCCAAACTAACTTGGGGTCACAATTATGATAGTGTTATGCACCCAAATCCAATTTTTCTTTTCCTTGTGTATCTTCAGTGATATTTACAGGTGGTGTCCTCCTTGGTCTAGACAACAAATATTCTGAATGCTCAGCCTGAACTTGTCAGCTTAGTGGTTAGCTCTATTCCTTAATTTTTTTCCTGCTCATCGAGGGATTTCCTTGTTTATTGTGTGATAATACTGAGCTGTAGAATTCCAAGTTAAGCCTAACAGTAAGACAAGCCTGTTCCATTTTGCAGGTTAAGAATTCACACAGAGTCCAAGTCTGGGTAATTTGAAATGACAATAAAGTTATGATGGGGCTTTGTTGCTGTTGTTTTGTTGTTTGTTTTTTTTTAATGCAGTAAAGAGAGAAAAACTGGGCTGCATAAATAGCTCTCTCTCATTCTTTTCAGTACTTTGGCAACAGGATTGGAGGTAGAGGGAAAAGAGTGAGTAGTGCTGACAGCACAGTAGGTAGACAATAAGAGAAATTGAGAAGTTTTTAGGCAAGACTGATGATTAGGTTGCTGTTTAGAATAAATTCCATTAAAAATTAAAGGGTTACCAAATGGTAGAGGTTTTGTACTGAGTAGTATGATCAGCAGAAAATGGAATTAGGTTCCAAACATCTGCACAGTGTTGTTTCTTTTATTTGGGATGCTCTCACTAGTGTAGAAATAAAATTTTTGAAGCAACTTAAAACCAAGCTGCTGTCATCATGCCTTTGAATTCTGCATGGTCCTACCTGTAGGGATTCCCTTCCTGAAGAAGGGTTTATTGCTCTTCCGGCCCTCATCTGGGGTTTGCTGCTTGGATGTGGTTTTCCACTATTGCACGGATTTCTATGCAGGTACAAAGAATTCTTTCCTGCTTGGTCTCAAGTTTTATCTAAATGTTTCTCTAAGGGGGAAGATTTATCACAAGCTTGCTTTAAAATTACAATTCCTATTTTTAATGAATGTTTTGGACATATCCTGAATCTTTGGGCCTGTTAGATTTTGTAAGATGCTGTATCAGGGCAAGTAACTGAGAAAAATGCATTAAAACAACTAGTTTTAACAAGTGTGTATTTAGCTTAATGAGTAATTCTCATGTGTGTCTTCAATGAACACAAATTCTTTACAAGCTTCTAGACTTCACTTTGACTTGTGCAGTAGTACAAATAATTACTCATCTCAAAAATTAAGATACAAACATACATAACTAGCTGATCATTACCTAGAGTGAGAAGTAAGGAACAGAGAGGGAGGCAGGTACTTGTACTTAGATAGCAGCTGGTGGTGTAGCTGTGTTTGGTTGCTTTGTTGAAACACAGCCGAATTCTCTCCCTTTATAAACCACTGTGCCAAGTCTAGGCCTGGCAACTAATGACTGAGGACCCATTTCTTTATGTGTTTGGAGCAGAACTTCCCCTTATCTACTTCTTCATTTTTACCACTTTGAGCCCGTGAAGAGCCCTTCTCAGGCACCTGTGTAAGCATAACAGCCTAGAGCTGCTCTAATTTCTGCTGCCCCCAGGCTCTCACCCTGCTCCTTGTTCTGGGAAGGAAAGGCTGACATAATCCTTTTGTCAATTCTGCGTTGCCAAAGGGAGTTCTTTGCACAGTGAACAACTCTGAAGGGGGCTCTTCTGCCCACCTTGAGGTACTTGAACATTGCCCATAAGGCCTAAATAGACTTCATTATAATTGTTTATATTGTCTCCTGCACACTGCTGTGCCACATTGAGATAACAAAGCAAGCTCTAAATAAGCTACATTGTGTATGGGAGGCTGTTATCACAGCAGTCTACCCAGGTTAATTCAGCTGTACTACTTGTGGGTATACTCAGGCTGGCTCAGGTATCACTACATAGCACTGCGCTATTTAGTAGAGACATGCTCTTGTGAGAATCAGTTGTTGTCTTTGAGGGTATTTATTGGCCTGCACAAAAAGTGTTGGTAAAGCTCACAGTTTCCAGCCGAGAAATGAACTTTGGAAAAATAAAATCAAATCCCGCTGCCATTGTCACACTTGTTTGTTTGTTCAGCAAAAAAAGCCAGGAAGGGAATGGACATGAACATGAAAGTTCCACTTCACTTCTAGATATTCCTCTGCATCTAAATTTTGGGTGGATTTTTAGGCAGAATGTCAAAACGGATTGCTGCCATTTCTGCTGTGTTTGTGCCTTAAGTAGCCACAGTATTAGTTTCTTGTACCAAGAGCTTGGCACAGAATCCTAGATTTCTTTAAAATAAGATAGGATTTAAGGAATGTCCAGTACTTGTATGTTAATCATGTGACCTCTGGCTTTTTAAGGTTGAAAGCTGAGGCGGTGGCTGTGTCTGGGAGTGAGGAGTGCCTATTCCACACAGTCTGCTTCTGTGTGTTCCCCTATCACCAGGAGTAGCTTCCTAATCCTCTCTGATTTGGCTTTGCTTGTTAACCCCAAGCAATCCTCTCAGGGACACAGAAAGCAGCTGTCTTTGGTAGCAAACACAGCATGACAAAACAAACACTTCTCGAAGCTGCCCTTAGATATGTTACCATAATATCATCCTTGTGGGAGGAATTAGAAATACAGAGAATATAATTTGCCATGTTTTAATCTGACTTTGGGAGAGAAGAAAGAAATTAAATTATAGGGAACTAGATTCCCGTGACACATACAGGAGGAAATAATTTCAGTATCTGAAACCTAAACCTTTTGTTTCTGAACCAATTGGAAATCTAATGAGCATGAGCATCTTTACAGAGTAAAATGGTAAATGAGGAGCACATTATTTACCAAAAATAGAGGAGGAGAAGATGCATGTATAGCAAAAGTAAACAGAAACTAGTCAAAAACAAAGGACATCTTAGTTAAAGCAGGTACACTGGTTTGTTGTTACCAGCTGTGGTTGAATATTGCCATACATATAGTTTGTGAGCTCCTCTCTTTACTTTGTGACCCCTTGACAGGGGTTGTAAACACAACAGGGATAATTACAGGCACTGTGGAAGGTTGATCTGAGGCTTCCCATGTTTTGTTTATTGCCAGCTACATATTAAGGGGATAGGGATTCCTAGTTGACTTTGTTGTTTCTTTGACTTTACTGATTCCTGAAACAAATTTAATAAATGTGTTCTAAAGCAACAATTCCATATGTTTTAGAAGTCCTTTTCTGAGAGTCAGTGTTTTGAGTGCTTAGTGTGGTTTTTCTCTTTCTGTATGTTACCACAAAGGAAAGAAAGTTCACAGCGTGACTGTCACTCCCTTTCTGATATCAGTATTTAGAATAAGATGACTTCACTGAGTTCCACTTAACATTATTTTTAAAATTGAACTTAATGTTTGTTATCAGGAATGGGCCATCTTTGCAGCCTTCATTTGACCTCCCTTGTGCTGTTAGGGTGATCACAGATCACAGATTATTCTGAGTTGGAAGGAGCCCACAAGGATCATCAAGTCCAACTCTTAAGTCAATAGCCTACATAGGGGATTGAACCCATGATGATGCAAATGTTATTGAAGCTGCCTTGACCTTCCCAGACTGGGATTCCCATTGCATGGGGATGTTTCTAGGGGAGAAATAATACTGTTGTTTCGTACGTGTTCATAGCTCTGCAACTTAGAATAGACTGTGAATCAGAGATGAAAAGGGTTAGAGATGAAGCTGTGACTGGAACATATTCAGATCTACTTATTGCTGGTTAACAGCCATTCCCAGCTGCTATTGATAAGCTGGTCTCAGGCTGAGTCTAGAGTAGGAAACACAAGGAAGAATCAGAGCTCATGCTGTATTGCTCCTTTGCCAAAGACTCACATGCCACACAGGAGGGCACCTTATGCATAAAATGAGCAGAAGCATTTGGATTATTGAATCTGTAGCAGGAGTGGTTCTTCTGAATCTGGTGGAATGAATTGCTTTTGCCAGAAAGCCACTGGGACTGTTGGGAAGGTGAGTTGTCTTATTCATGCTCAGAGAAGGAAATAATGAGGTAACTAAAAAAGCCAAAGTAGACATAAGTCAGAATGTACAACAGCACATCATCTCATCAAGGCAGGTAAATGCAACCAGTTCTTTGACAGTTTTTCAAGCTCTTGTATGTCCTTTATATGAAGAGCAGACAGCCAGACTCCTATAGGAATAAAGAGACAGAGGCATGGACGCTGTGTTCTTCTATCCTTAGAAGCTACCTGGGGAGGTGGGAACCTCCCTTTGGCAGGCAAAAATTTTTCTCATGCTATTTTCCTGGTGCTGTGAGTTGTAACTGTGCTCCTTCAAACAGTTATGTCCAAGAGCTCTAGACTGCAACGATGGAGCTGTTGGGTTTGTATGCTGGTTGTGGGAATGTCTGGAGGCTCAGCACTACAGTTTACAGATAAGAGGTCTAGCATTTTGAGTGCTTGTTTGGTTGGTTGGTTTTTGTTTTATTTCTTGTGGCCAAACAGGAAGTTATCTTTAGAGAATCTTCCCACCTCTCGGCAGAGCTTCACACACAGCCTTTTTCAGCTTTAATCCTTGTGTAGTGCTACTACACTGATGAGGGCTAGTTTTTTTCTCTGTCACCTTCTTCAAAACCACTTATGGTGTAATCACTGCTTTTATCACTGATAATTCTTCTCTTTTTCACCTTTTGCCAGTCAATGTTTATGGTAAGTTTTCTATACCAGCTGAAGAAGGTTAGTCAGGAAAGTAGAGAAATAGCCATTTTTCATTTTGGTAATATCAGTACTTTATAAGTGTCACTCCCTGAAGACTACTGGTGATTTCAGAAGTTAATAGAATGAGAAGGTGTTTGGAACTGGTCCAAGAGAAGGCACAACATGCCTTGAAGTATTGAAGAGAAAAGTGAAGGATGCCGTTTGTATTATCCTCAACATGTTGCCCTGGCTCAGGAAATTAGAGACAGTAGTCATGAAGAAAGCAGAGCAGAAATACCATGTTCTTCTGTAGGACTTCTGATTACTCTTTCAGCTGAATGTCTCCTGAATTTCTCTTTTCTACAGTAGTAGCTGGACATCAGAAAGTGCTCTCAAGGACTTTCTTATGCATGAGAGAGACAAGGAAATGTTTCCTCCGCCTTTGTTGGTTATGTATGGGGCATAGGAGTACAAGCCAGGGATTCAACCTGCTGTCCCAGGCACATGTGATCATGTTTCACCCTAAAAGAGAGTCTATATTCTAGTTAGGTCCTGTAGGAAAGATACATTTAGTAGTTTCTCAAGGAAAATGAGGCAAGAGTCACTGAGGTTATTTGTGCATCTGTAGAGCAGTTTTCCCTGAGGCAACAGAGGTAAGTAGGGAAAAAGTTGGAAAACATGCCCCTTGAAATGACTAGATGTGTTCTGGATGCTGTGTATGCTTTTGCAGTGCTGCTGAAAACTTCTGATAGAGCTTTCCTCAAGTATTGGAGCTATGCTAGGCTTCCCTTAGCCTGCCTCTGTGCAAACCCTGGTGGGAGTTTACTACCTCTCAGTTCCAAAATTTGGCTATGCCTTTGAAGAGATACAGGAAACCACTGTCCATTGTATTTAATAACTTTTGTGTGTAGAGGAAGAAGGATGGTATATAATTATACTTTTGTTTTCAGTGTCTGTGTATTAGGTATTTTCTTTTCTCCTGTTCTGGAGATCTCTTGTTATTACCAGTGAGAGAGCAGTATGGAAAGTGAAATTTTACCTGAGCTCATGTGCATTTACCTTGTCGCAGATTTAATATTCCATTTTTAGCCCAAATCAGCTCACTGGCAGGGATAATGGCCTGTGGTTTTTCCACACTCTCCTGCCACCTGTGAGGATTGGACTGTTCTTCAGATTCCCACCAGGGACACTGAAGCAGCTCTGCCTTGAAGATGAAGTCAGTAATTGCAGTGCTTCACTAGTAATTTGCTCATCTTTACATTCCTATGTATTTTAATGATTTCTTCCTATTTTATAGTGTGTGTGGAGTGTGTGGCTTGAGGAGAAAGGTAGTTTGGACCTCCCAGGAGGAGCTGAGAGGAGACTGAGGACCTCATGCCCTGTGTACATGCTCAGCCATGCAAGGAGTAGCAATGGAGAGACAGCAGGTGCTCTTGCTGCGGCATTCAGGTGGGCTGAGGGGGCACTGAGGGTTGTACACAGAGCAAGGGCGAATGTGGAGGCAGCAGCCTCAAACAGTGACAGCAAGAGAGCTTTATTTTCTGGGGCCAGCACTTTGATGTTTAGAAACCTTTTTTAAATAAGCTGCTTGTAATCTTGTTTATAGTAATTAAGGATTTTCTAGTAATTTAAATAGTTGGTTTTGGCAATGTGCGGGTTGTCTTCTCACACATACTGCTAATGTCAGGTTGAAAACATTTACACAAGAATAAAAGTCAAGGAAGCAGGTAATTGACTGATTTATCAACCTTAGCAGACAATTTTTTCTGATACATGATGGTGGCTATGGTAGATTTACTCTGGATTGCTTAAGGGCATGATCCTATACGGTGTGCACAACACATGAGGGCAACTCTTTGAAATGAACGGGTGAAGGGACGGGTAATCAACCTGCATGGTTTTGGTGCCTTGATTAGCCTCTTGGTCAATGGTTTGTCCCCTAGGAAAGTTGGGAATTGCTCTGCAAGCACAGCTCAGAACATAGGTGATTATGACTTTCTCCTGGAGCTTTTAGATCAATTTTAGTCTTTCAAGCTTACCCGTTTCCAGGCCATAATACTAAATTGTGACAAGTAAGTTCTTTATTTTCAATGCAAATTGTTTGTATGCAGCAAAGTGTGGTATGTTTGAATACTCTTCTCACTATTTTTTCTAGCTGAATTGACACTTGCAATTCTCATCCGCTTCCTTTCCAACTGTAAGGGTGACTAAATCACGTTGCTGTGGTGACTGTCAGTTTTAAATGACTAGTCACACTATAATGAGTTGCACGTTTTGAGGGTTAATCAGTGTTGCAATAATCTATAGCATCAGCTTTATTCTTGGCTTGTGGAAGTTGTGAGGAATATTTGAGCACTCCTGTGCCTCCTTTTTTTGCTGTTGGGGCTGTGAGTGCTGAGGATTGCAGTGCATCTGGGTCAGTGGAGATGTGTTTCGTTGCAGTAAAGGGTTGAGACAGCTCTCACTGCAGCCAGGTCTGGGGAGGTGGCAGGAAAGGTACAGGCCTTAATTATGATGAATAGTTAGCTGATGAAGGCACTCAGTAAGAGTAGGCAGTTTACAGACATAGCTCAAGACCAGAGAACATAGGTATGCAAGACAAAGCAGACCACCAATTTTGTTTGTTATCAAGTTAAATGAAGATTAATAAGCAAAGCTTTCCTGCCTTTTTTTTTTCATACCTAGACCATGCAAAGTGTGGCATAAAAACCTGTACGATTCATAATTGCTTCAGTTTTGGCATGGAGGCTTCTTTTCTTGGGTAATTCTTGCTGCACAGAAGGGATACTGTTTATAAGGATGCTTCTCCCAGTTTTCTTCTGGTGTTTGCCAGAGCCTTGTGGATACCACTGACAGCCAAGAATAGAATCACTTTAAAATGCCTTGAGCCATCTGGTCAGCAGACAGGTTCTCTAAATCATGCCTTATACTTAGCCCTTGTCTTGGAGACTGATCGTCACAGCACCAGAAAGCTCTGTAGGGGATGCAGAGAGAAGTTCCTTTGGTCTCACATGAGGTGCTGGAGGGAGAGGCTGACCTCTCTGAAATAGATACACTTCCTTTATTTCTGAGCCTTTTATTCCAGCTCATAGGTCAAGGTTTTTCTCTAATTCCATAACCACTCACATGTGCCCACCTCTTTTTCTTGAATCCCTTACCTTTTGAGGGATGAAAGGTGCAAAGAACTGAGGTTGTTATTCTGCTTTTTTTTCTTTTAGTTATATTAATAAAATGGTATGAATTTCAATTTGTTCAAGAGGAAGTTCCCAAGGGAATGGGTCTTGTCTTCCATAACACCCAATCAGAACTGTATGCTGATAGATTGAGAGTGTTCAGTTATTTCCTTGCTTGAGCTCATTCAGATTGCCAAATCTGATAATGGACTTTCTTCCTTCTATCTCTTTTTCATTCATAAGTTAGAGATAATTGCAGCCTGTCAGGAAAAAAAAATCTGTATTTTGATGCCTTCTGCCTCAAACATACCATAGAAAACTATGACTGAGAACCAAACTACTACAAAGCGTGTAGCCATTTGGAAATGAGTAACCGAGCCTCTGCTTTGCAAGTGGACTATGTTTAAGATAAGGTCGTTTTGTGTTTCTGCTTAGAATTTCCTAATAGAGGCACTAGTTCTGTGTTCCATAAGGAACCTCACAAAGAAGGTTTCATTAATGACCTGCCAAAGGATTAAAATCTCATTCATGCAGTCGAGGGTTATTGAACAATGGCTTTAAAATATTATGAATTTCTATATTGAACATTGGCATTCAAGTGATTATGTCCCACAATAATTTGATCTGGAATGGAAAGTAAATTTCCTTATTTATGGATTTTCTGGTTGTAGCCAGCTTTTCCAAATTGCTAGAATTGATTGGTGTTTCATTTCTAATAAAGGCCAGTAGTGGGAAATTTTAGAATATTTCCCTTCCTTTGTGAGGTAGGCTGACATGATAGGTCTTGTCTCTGTATGCTAAGGATAATGGAAGTCTTGAGGATAATGTTTAGCTCTTCTTATTTTGGAAGTGCCACCATCCCTATTACCTTTTAGTATTTGGTATTTTCCCAGTGCAACAACCTATTGCCTTAGGCATCTCTCTAGAGCAAAATAAATGAACAAACAATGTGCATTTTGTGCTAACTTCAAGTAATTTTGAGGAGTTTTTATAGTTCCTTATAACTAAGAAAAGTAGAATTTCTAGTTGCTGTACAGAACTTAACATGTAAGTGAGCCCATGATGGTAAATGTGTGCTGATGTAAATGATACACTACCACTCGAGGTGCAGAGGATCTCTCTTGGTAGACTTGTACATTAATCATTTGAACCATCAAACATGGTTAAAGCTGTTTCCCATTCCCAGCAGAGCTGTGGGAATAACAGATGAGCTTCTGAATATGTAGTTTGTCCTCAACTTTATACTAATCTATGATAGTCTTAAACTTATATCACATCTGGCTTTAAAAGACCCAGGGAAGCCTGAAATTCCTGATAAGGGACTTCAATCTGGCTCAGAAGTTCCTGTCTAAAAAGGTAGTTGGTTCTGTAGTAAATAGTTTATCATCCTCTCTGTTTGCATGGGACAGAAGAGGTGTATCCCTTTGGTATGTTAATGTATAGACTTCAGGTTTTCAGTTTGCCACATTCCTTTAGTGTTTAAATCAGTCTGACCACTATCTTGTGCTTTATGAAACATGTGCCCAGCTTCAGCTTAGGTTATTACAGGATGTTGGTGAGGGCCTGTGGAACAAACTTTCAGTAAGTCTGGCTGTGGTATTTTGCTCAGTCTCTATAAAACTGTTACAAGAACATTGGTAACATAAAATATGTTTTGTAAGGAACATGATTTTCTATTGTTTTACTGACACTGTGTTTTTTATGAACCTGTCTTGGGGCTACTAGCCAGCCTTTGCAGCATAAGCTGACTTTAGAAATACTTGTTTCTTCTGAAAACCTCAATCATAAAATCAACTGTCTTTGTCTACCTTCTCTCCAGTTATTCTAGGTGTTGATCACAGAATGGGTGAGGTTGGAAGGGACCACAGTGGGTCACAGTGCTCAAGCAGGGTCATCCCAGAGCACATGGCACAGGATTGTGTTCAGACAAGTCTTGAATATCTCCAGTGAGGGAAACTCCACAACCTCTCTGGGCAACCTGTTCCAGTGTGTCGTCACCTACACAGTAAAGAAGTTCTTTCTCATATTCAGTGAACCTTCTGTGCAGCAGTTTCTCCCCACTGCTCCTTACTCTATTGCTCGGCATCACCAAAAAGAGCCTGGCTCCATCCTCTTGGCACCCTCCCTTCAGATACTTGTATGTATTGATGAGATCTCTGTTGTCTCTTCTCAGGGCTGAACAGGTCCAGCTCCCTCAGCCTTTCCTCATAAGGAAGATGCCCCAGTCCTTACATCACATTTGTAACCCTCCACTGGACCCACTCCAAGAACTCCGTGTCTCTCTTGTCCTGAGGAGACAGAACTGCACACAGTATTCCAGAAGCAGCCTCGCTGCAGCTGAGTAGAGTGGCAGGATCACCTCCCTGGTGATCAAGTCAGGTCAAGTCAGCAGATGAAAGCTTTCTCTGTAGAATGCTCTTTTGTGGCATACCACTTGAGAAATGGTCTTCAAAAGTATTCACCTCCTCTAAGGCAGTGTGTGTGCCACTCTGTTTCATGCATGCACCACAAGTACTTCAGATCACTGAGCCTCAAACAGTGGCAGAATCCAGCTAGAACCCAGTCATTCTAAATTATAGTGAGGCAAATATTACACATGTATTATTATACACATATACTATTTATATGTAATATTTTTATTTATTCCTTTATAAGACATACTGCTCTGCCCATCTACTTTTTGAGATTGCTAATTACTGGGCCTTACTGTAAAGCTATTATTTCTGGGTCTATAGAAGTTTTCTTCTCCCAGGAAGATGTCACCAATGAATTCTAGAGATGTTTTTTAATTAGTATCAGAGTCTGGGGCAGGGGCAACCCAGCTGCAGATGTCCCAGATAAGGCTTCTAAAGCAGTCTAAAATAGGGTATTGTGGCCATCCTGACTCCATGGGCCAGCTTTTCCCTGAGAGGTGTAGTACATAGTCAAGGTTTGGGATGGGAGAGAGAATCCTCTGGTGTTTTTCACTGACCAGACATGATGTACTTTGCACCCCACAAGACCAGAGGAGTAGGTGACTCAGATTGTTCACTCCTGTTTTCTCATTCGTGCCTACTTTGCATCAATTTTCACCAGATTTTTTGACAGAGTGAGTAGTTTTCTGCCAGATTAGTGAGTTGAAAATCTTAATTCTTGGCTTGTCAAGCAGTCAAACAACAGAGCAAATTTAACAGGGGGCACATGACCACCAATTCTGTTGGTCTTGAGGTTTTGATACCGCAGTGTTCTTCCTGCACTGTAAGGTGATGTCTGTTCTCTGAATCCCAGTAGAAGACTCAAACACGAATCCCACAGCTGCTAACTACAACCTCTTGCCTAGAACAGAAGAATAGTTAATCTTTCTTGGAGGCAAGATGTCAAACATCCATCATTGTAGGAGTTATCTTTTGAACTTGCTTTTGGGAGAGATCAGACTTGTCACCATAAGGTCCTGCTTGTGGTCTGTCAAACAGTCTGAAGAATCTTCATCAAGTAGTGAGAGCTCTCCTCAGGAGAAACCATGTATTTCTGTCCTCTTCCATGGATACATGATCTTTTTGGTAAGCAGTGAAAACCACTTGACACATTCATGCTGGGGCTTGTGCCTGAAAGGGGAAGGCCACTGCCTCTGTTTCCCATCTACCACAAAATCCCTCTCCTTTGAGGGACAGGAAATACAGGCAGTTCTATGTGGTCTGTGTCAAGCATTTTCAGTTATCTGTCCTGCTTCCCTTCTTCCTTGGAAGAGTCCACCACACCTGGACTCTGCCTTTGAGAAGAAACTGAGGTGCTGTACATGCATTTTGGTATTCTATGGCTGTCTAGCAGTTGACAAACCTGAATGCATGATACTTGTGCACATTCAGTTGTTTGTGTATATAGGCAAAGCCTCTTGAAGGGTTCTAGTTACTGCAAGGTAATTAATGTTCTCTAATCTTGTTCATCTAGCAGTCTTTTTTCAAAAAAGCAATACTAGAGAAATTGTTAGGTGAATATTCCAGGGCTTTCTTATACGTGGATCTTTGTCAAAGTCATTTAAGTTAGGCATGAAAGTAGCGAATGTATGCCCTGTCTTTTCCTTTCCTCTCCTTCCCTCCTGTTAGGAAAATTGTTATCTTAGAAGACATGTAGATGAAATACAGAGTTCTACCTAGGGCTTCTTTCCCTGTCTAATTGTATGAGTATTTTCACACAAACACAGGGGAGAAGGACAGAACAGAAGAGCCATGACTTTTTGGCAGTTCCTTCTTGCAGCTGTGCTGCTCTCCCTAGGTCAGCCTGCAGTAGAGAAATTTAGTTCAAGCACCAGCAACACTGCTAAACCATTTTGTGAGGAGGTCAAGAGTTGAACAATCATCCCGTTGATAAGTGAGCGAGCCAGAAATTCCACTCAAAGAGGACAGTGACTTCCTGTGCTGCTTACCTATTATAGGTCACAGAAACCATGAAGGGAAAATGAGGGACCGAGGGCACTCTAGCACGTGACTGCTTATGTAACTGTGACTTCTAAGTTGTATTTGCTGCTATAGTTATATTAAAAGGTGTTAAGGCAGGTCTTTGTGTCTTTATTAAAATCATGATTTTCTAGCAAGCATCCCTATGGGAAAATCAACATAGCTGCTGCTCTGGATATACAGTCTAATCAAATGTGGCTGTAAGTGCTTTTCAGAGGTGGAGGCTGTGTGGTTTTGTTTCACAGTGTGCCCAGTGTCTTGGAGGTAGTCCTACAGCACACACATCTTCATGGTCTGGTGGGTGTGGGAACCCACAAAAGTTGTTCAGACTAAAGAAATTACATGCACCACTTTATTTAAAATGCTTTTTATTTAAAATCTACCAAAAAGGTAGATTGTAGGCAGAGAGCTAGACTCAGCAATTTATATAGAATACCACAGAATAGACTTCCCAGATACAACTGTCATTTTTGGGCCTATGCCTTCTGGTTTCTGTAGTACCTGATTGGGAAGCCAGCAAGGGTTTATGTGCAGCTGATAGCCAGTGCAAATGGGAATTAGAAAGGGATGTGTCATTAGTGAGTGGTCTCTTGTAATTATATTTTACCATTCCTAGAGTGATGCACCTACACAGTGTACTTAGTTTACCTAAAGGTATCAATTGTATTTAGTCTTTAGCTCCTTTGTTCTTTTCTCCTCTGTATTATCTGGTCTGTACTAAGTTCTGATGCGACACTTTTGTGTCTGATAGTTCTCATAAAAGATGCTGTTTGCAGTTAAGACTTTGAGTTCGTTTCCTCTAATTTCATCCAGGAGCTTCTCTATTATATCTGCTTCTTTCCTTATTCCCCATAACCTGTTCTATCCAGAGTAACTAGCAACCAGTCTCTGGCAAATGTCAAGGCTTCTGTGCCAGTGGTACTTTCTGAGTTTGGCTGAAGTAAATGAGCATCCTCCTGTATTCCAGTTCTGAAGAATGTAAGTTGGTTGACTGTTGCAGAGGTAAGATGGAGACAATGTGAGCCTGTGTTAATGCTGAACGTACAGCCCCCATGTGATGGAAAACTTGTTTTGTTTGGATATGATGCTGATGGAACCTGGGTTACAGCACCTGTAAAGAAGGGGTATTCCAATACTGACTGCCAGCAGAGTGAATTTTGGCCCATGGCCTGATTTCCTAATCCTTGTTTGAGGGTTGTGAGAAAGCAACCAGGAAGGAATGGAACATGACAACCCATTCTGGAGCCCCAATATGAACATATCAGTTTGCTATCTGTCTCACCTCTTTTTTTGTCCATGACTAGTTAAAACCTGTTACAGTTGTCTGTGCCTTCTTGATTGTTTACTGTTTTTATCTCTTCATTCATTCATTCATTCATTCATTCATTCATTCATTCATTCATTCCACTTTTCTTGCTAGCACTGATAGGAGTCACACAAGGCTAAAGTCCTAAGTTGCTCAGGTGTCTTTGCCTTCTTTTTGATGCATCTGCCTATTTACTTGGCCTTACACTGGTTGCTCAGCCAAGTCAGTTGTCGTTTCCTCAGGCCTCCTTTTGGATGGCTTACTGCTTCATTTAAGTTTAATGTGTTCTTTTAAATTCTTTAGGTATCTTTGCAGAGCTCTTCAGTTCCCTAATGTAAACCTACCACTTAATCCTAACTCTTTCAGTAGCCCTAGGTACAGTGTTTACTATAAAATAATACAGAGAATGATTTATGGGTGTTAGAGATGCAATGATAGAGCTGTTGGGGCAGCAAATTAGGATGATTACCTGGGTGTCAAATAGACAAAAAATGTAATTATAATTTTATTTGGATTGACACAAACTTGAATGATCATGTCTGAAACCCTTATATAGATCAAGATAATTGTTATCAAGATAATAAAGATGGGGTTTGGCTCTCTTATGTCTTTAAATTCTGGTCCTGTAGACTCCCAGATTTTCCTTGAAATGTAATTGCTGAGAAAAAGGGCAATTTTGCTTAATTTATCTCATCAGCAATTCTCCTCTGTGCATTTCTTTGAAAATATTCAACTCCTACCTACTTTTCTATTTGCTATAATTTTCATTCTGTAATCCCATCATTACAATTTCCATATGTTTCATATCACTGTAGCATATGGATTTCTGTATTGAAGTTCTTTAATTTACTCATTACAGTGAACAATTAAAGTGGAATTTTGTCCCACTTAGCATGAAGATTCAGTCTCTTTGGGGTGGGGTCCTTGGCTGTAGCCACTTCTCTGATAGATTCTGGTGATCCAAGTGGTGTTTTTTACATCATGTTTTCACTACCTATGTCTGTCCCTCCATGCCACAACTTGGAGAGTCTTTCCTTTTCCCCAGATCTAGCCCACTACATTCATATTTCTCCACTCCAAGTCCTACAAAGCACAGCTGTGGATCATCTCACTTCAGGAATGGCATGTGTACATTACATTGGGTACAGTTAAAGTTTCCAGCATTTGAATGGGGTGGCTCAGTGTATAAATCAACAAACATGTTTGACTTTTTCAGTTTTCAGATGTGAGTAGTTTGAGCAAGTTAATATTTACATTTCTATTGGCACCAGGGTCAGATTCTAATCAGCACTCTAAATAAAAGGGCAAATGGTCACAAAGTGAAATAACACACTTTGGGATCAATAAGATTTGTCTGTCAAACCGATCTCTTGAAGAGGAAAATGAACTTCTCTGTATTTGATAACAAGCAGATGAGTTGGCAAGCAAGGGGAACTGGCACTTCTTCAAACAGTGCTTCTGCACACATTTGTGCCTTTGCCAGAGATGGATACTGGGCTGCATCAGTGGCAGCAGTCACCCAACAGCACTTTGGTGCCTTTTGTCATTGCTGACAGGAGTGGAAAACACTTTTGTGAGGCTCCAGGGTGCTGTGTGATGTGATAGTCCCAAAGCATGCAGGACATCTGTAACTTCCACTAGCTTCTGCCAGTGGCAAAAGGGTTGGGAAGCAGTTGTCCTTTCAGAACTGCTGTGGAAATCAGGGAAAAGCAGCACTGACAGGTCTTGACTCTTGTATCGTGTTGAGAAGAGGCAAGCTGGGGAGCAGTTCCTTGATAAAAGCTGGTGAGATGCCCAGCCAGGTCTTGTTCCAAATGAAGTCAATGAGAATTTGCCTCTAACTCTGAAGTACCTTTTCCTGCTTTACAACTTCCATGTTGTTTCTTAGCCATGTTTAGCGTTTCAAGCTGCAGGAGAAATGAAATGCCAGTAGCTTAAAGTAATTCTGTAATAACGAAGTATGGTGTGTTTATGTTGGAGAGAAGAAATTTGCATGTGGTATTACATTTCTATTCCTAGCTTTTCAAGGACTCTCACTGGAGCTCCATAACTGAGTTGTGAGAAAAGGGAAAACATGTCATGCAGATCTTCTGCCACAGATGTGAAATCCAGCTGCAGTTTCTTGCCAGACACATGGAGATTGCCTCCTGTTTCACACAAGCCTGGTCTGGGTGACCCATGAACCCTCTGGGCTGAGGGAAGGCTTCACATAATTTGAATTCATAAATAAATTGGTGGATTGGGCTGATTTTTTCCTGGAGTTCTCAGGCTTGTTCCAACTCACAGGCTCACAAGTCAATGTGAATTAAAATTCTACCCTGAAGGCCTTGAATGGCAACTTTGCTTAGAAATGAAATTGCCAGGCTTCACCATTATGCTTCTAAACTGATTCACTGCTGTCTAAAAGGAGGGTTGACTGAGCTCCTGATAAGATACTGATGCTGGCTTTTTCAATATTAACCTTACAGCCTTAAAATACTGTGGGCTTGATACTGCAGCAACTGGGAATGACTGAGAAGAGGAAAATTAGAACTGTGTCAGCAGTTAGAGATCTGGTTTCTGGGTACAGAAAGAAACTGCACTGGTGGGGAAGAAAAGTATCCAGCTGGCTTTTGGGAGAGTGATGCTGCAAAGGAAATTGGCCCTTTGTTATAGAGACTGCATGGAGCCTTGAAAGGGCTTGAGTGGTTCAGGTAGATTAGCAACAGGAGAGGGAGCTCTCACTGCGTTACCAAAGAGAAGGGAAATTCTGGGCTTGGGAGCCAAGCCTTTAAATGAAGAGTCCTGCACTCCTACTGCTCCCTGTCAATAGCATGTTGGTGGCTGCTCTTTCCCATAGGCAAGACCAATGGAGAATGTGCATGTCTGGAAAAATAAGGCAACCTGTGTCTGTTTCCATCTCTCCAGCTGTTCTTCCCCCTGCTGTTTATACCATTAACTTCAAATACCAATGTTGTGTCCCTCAGCTGCTGTGAGTGCTCTCTGAGATGTCAGCTTTAGAAAGGAGGAATAGTAGTGCCCCACATATATTTTCACTGTCTTTTGTAGTAGGAGCAAGAACTGGTGCAGAGGAGAATGAAGAATTCATTTCCAGTGCAAGCAGACTGGGCAAAATTGAGATATTGGTAAAGCAGTGTTGTTTAACTGGTATTTTAAAGGCTGGTTGCAACTAGGAAGCATATCAACACTAAGAAATTGGGGTACATGCCAAGGAACAGAGAAGTTTGGGGTGATAGTAAGCTGTCGGTTTCTCTAAAACCAGAATCCACTTCCTCTTGTATCCATTTACATTTAAATGTCTTCAAAACTGTAGTGTTTGAATGGCTTTCCAAGTGAAGGGAAACACAATTCTCCCTTCCTAATTACGGATGAAAGTGGAGACAGAGAGTAAATTCTGCAGGGGAGGGAAGGGATTGTTTCAACACAGACATGAGAGCAGGCATATGGATGTAAGTGGTAGGAACAAGCTTGCCCAGGCTTGGAAGCTGAGCAGTGGTGTCAGCTCTAGGTTGTGTCCCAGAGGATGTGCCCTGCACTTGGTGTATCAGTTCAAACAAAGTGCCAGTAAGATGCTTCTTTGGCTTCCAGTCCAGAACTTGTTTGCATCTGGGATGAGTGAACAGATCTCTCATCTCAGTGCACCCAGTTGTACAGACATGCTCAAGTTACTTTTTAATGTTCACACAGTGCACAGGGAATACATTCACTTCTCCTTTAACCTGCATAAGTGCTGATTCAACTGATTAGCATCTGTCTTTATTTGAATGGTCATGGCACTGGCCTTTATGCACATGTTATTGTAAATCTTGCAGTGTCTGGGGTGCTACCTTGGATAATGTCAAAATAATTTAGGCAAGTACTGGGGGTTTGGCTTGCCTTCTGTTTGTTTTGAATAGGGAAGATGCCAGCCCTCTTCTGCTTCAATTACTAATCTAAGGCAGTTGAGTAGGTTTATTGTGGGCTCTTAAGATATTGGGTGAATTTTTCTCCAAAGGGTTTTGCATATGAGATACTTTATCTGAGAGACTGTTCTTCATATTGTGTTTAACATTAAATAAAACTTTGCTTTCAGAGTGTATGTTTCTATCTCTATACTCATGATACATTTGGCTGGGGTTTTCCTCCTTAAATTCATTGGATCAAAGCAATAATATAAATCTGAGGTTTTATTCATTACCTTCTCTCCAAGTTTTGTAATTCAGTGGAATTAAATTGGGAATCTGGGAATAATATATGATTGTAGATACAGTGCATATCATGCAGGCTTATTTCCAGAATGTCAGTGGAGGGTTATACTAAATACTTTTGTTTTGCTGTGGTATGATTACAAAGAATTCTTTTGTAGCTTGGGACATTGAGTAGAAAAGCAAGAAATGTGAGGGGTATCTGGCAAGAAAAGATAACATGAATTTAATTCTAGCATTGCTGCTGTTCTTTACTACATTCTAATTGGCCAGGAAGATCTGCAAAAAAGTCTTGGTCAGGTCTGTGTGACTTTGAATACCTGTCTGGAAGAAGAGCAGTCCAGGGTCACAGTGGTTTAAACACTGGCACCTGGGTCTTGGGAAAGCCTGGATGTGTTGCAGTTAGCAGAGAGGAGAAAATGTAACTTAACTGCAGTGAGACCAACACTTTTTTCTGTCTTTTCAGCTTTTAAACTTTAAAACTTTATCAGAGAGTGACAAACAAATGACAAGCCAGTAGTGTCTGTATGAGACGACACTGTGTATGATACTTCGTTCTCAAGTAGTTGGAGAGATAAGAGCTTTAGCCTGCATTCATATATTAGTCATTTCAGATACTCAGGAATGAATTGTGGATTATCAGTACAGATTTTTTTTCTTTTAGATAGGGGTCACTGCAGGATTGGGCTGAGATTTGAGTAGCTGCACACCTGATCTGCTTTTGAAGGTACACCTGTGCTAGCTGTACAAATGCACAAGTATCCAATAATTTCTGGGCCTGTTATATCCCTGCTTTATACCAGGGAGTTCATAATGTCATGCAGGGTTTACAGACTATGCCAATAAAAGATTATTTACAATACATGAATATGTATTATGTTTACATGTATTGTTGCAGTTTTAGCTATTTCAGTTATGTTGCCTGAAAGATGACAGGCTTGTCATGATTTTATCTTCTAAGAAAGACTTATTCATTTTCAAAAAATGTTCTGTGTGGTTGGTCAGTCCAGGCTGATTCCAAGCCTGTGCACTTTAGGGGTATATTGGGTGATTATTTAGGAGGGTCATGCAGAGATCAGGCATGCTGCATGCTAAGAAACTTTTATGCAGATTTGGGAATAATACTGTTGTTGTGGTTCCACACAGATGGTACCAGACAGGAAGAAGTGGAAGGTGAACTCAGTGAAGAAGAACGCTGGTTTGGAAATTCTTCAGAAACTCCTTCAGAAGCATCATATGGAGAAGTCCAGGAGAACTTTAAGTTGTCTCTGGAGGACAGAATCCAAGAGCAGTCCACTTCCCCAGACACCTCTTTGGGAAGTGCAACACCAAGCAGCAACACAGCGGAGCTGGGATCCATCGAGAGCGAGGCACTGAGAGACACGTTACAGAGCAAAGAGCACCTGTCTCCCGATGTGTCATCTCTGTGTGAAGAAGAGCCTGCTGGTCCCAACAAGCCCCTGAGCAGTAACCTGAGGCGGCTCCTGGAGGCCGGCTCCCTCAAGCTGGACGCCGCTGTCACAGTCAATGGCAGAGTCGAGTCCCCCGTAAATCTTGGCTCAAACGTCTCCTTCTCTCCACCTGCTCATCATGCCCAGCAGCTGAGTGTTCTTGCCAGAAAGCTCGCTGAGAAACAGGAACAAAGTGACCAATACAATGCAAGCAGTCACTTTATATGGAATCAGGGTAAGTGGTTGCCAAACTCAACCACCACCTGTGGTTTGTCCCCTGATTCAGCTATCCTGAAACTGAAAGCCGCAGCCAATGCTGTTCTGCAGGACAAATCCTTTTCAAGGACTGAAGACACTATAAGATTTGAATCCTTTTCCTCACCTTTTAGTTCTCAGTCAGCCAGCTCCACGTTAGCAGCTTTGTCTAAGAAAGTGAGTGAGAGAAGCATGACTCCTGGGCAGGAGCATCCGCCTCCAGCGAGTTCTTTCCTTTCTCTGGCTTCCATGACCTCCTCAGCTGCCCTTCTCAAGGAGGTTGCTGCAAGGGCTGCAGGCACCCTCTTGGCTGAGAAGAAGAAATCACTGGTTCCTGAGGATCCCCTGCAGCTTTCAGAGATGAAACAAGAGAAAGCAACTCCACCACAGTCTTTGGAATTATTGTTACTACCAGTCCCTAAGGGAAGAGCATCCAAACCCGCTAGTACAGGTATGGATACAATTTGAGCCACTAAGTAGAGTGTATTTGTTTTGCTGTAAGCTTCTGTAACATCTCTTCAATGGGTTGGGATTTGGTTTGATTCCATGTCTTATGAGAATAAGAAATAGATACTTTAGGTGAACAATAGAAAAGCTTTTCAAGATACCACTTTGAGACCAAACTGTCTCAAATCCTTCCATATTTTAAAGATGAGTGTATAGTTCAGTACATTTTTTTTTCTTTTATTCCATACAATAGTATTTTCCTCTCTTATCAAGTTTAGAATAAGTCCACAAAATATTTAATAGAGAAGATCAAAGAATCCCTGTTAGGGAGCTCACAGTATCAGTGAGCATGTACAAAACTAGTGCTTTTGAAATACTGGACAAGGGAGAATTCTCCCTCCTGCTGTCTTTGCCACAAATGGACTTTTGTATAATCGCTTACTACCCTGTCCTAATTTAGCAGAGTATATTATTATGTTGCCACTTTTCATTAAAATTTTTTTACAATCCTTTGTTGTTAACAAGAGAACCCCAACTAAACTGCATTTCTCTAATTTGCTCAACAAGAACCATTTTACACTTTTGGCTTCCCTCCACCAGTTCCAGCTGTTGACAGTCAAGGAATGAGGCTCACAGGGAAGAAGAAACTCTCTTGGTAACAAAAGCTTTAAAGAACTGGCAAGCCACATAGAAGAATTTAAATGATCCATCTTCAAAATAAGGAAAAATAATTTTTCTTTCATCTCTTTCTGTAAAAAATTCACATTATGGATTTATATTTCTGGTAGAACATATGGCTTCAGGTGTCATCAGTGTTCTCCCTGGAGTGGTTTTCTGCTGCAGAGGGAAAGGAAACTGTCTTCATCAGATGCACAATGTGGTTTAGCATATTAGAGCTTTATTAGGATGGATTTTATCAGGAATACTAGCTTGGTTGTACAGGTATAGCAAGCCAGAGTACAGATACAAAGCCTGACATGAATGTTGTATGATGGCACTGCCTTCTTTCTGGCCTAACCTTTTTCTTTAGGGGTATTATGAGGTCTGAGCTGTCCCTGTGCAGCTCTTGGTCAAAACTCCTAGGGCAGAAGCTATTGGATGGACAGCAATGCTCATCCCTCCTTGGAAGAGGAAGGGGAGGGATTCAATCAGATGCAGACAGTACCAGATTTTTGCTCTGTGCTACATGTGTTCTACAAATGCTTTGCTGTTGTGTTTTGCCAAGGCAATTAAAGTGGCAAACTATTCTTGGCATGGGTCTGGCCTAAGGTTTTCATTAGTTTAGATGAAGTCCTTTTTGGACTAACATAAGCTAAAGCAAGAAAAGGTGCTTTTGTGTGGAAGCAGAGGTACTCACAGTGGCTCCACCAGCATGAATGTAGTAATTAATTTAGTGTAACTCTCCCCACAAAGGCTGGCCTTCATATAAGAAGGGCAGCAATGTATAGGAAGGAAGTAAGGTTAAAAATTATTTGAAGTTCTTAGTTTATTTTCTGCAGAGGAAAAAACTGGTCACATCATAAGTTTTTACTGGGGAAAAGTACATGGTTGTAGTAAAACCCAGGCTCTATGTTTGACCAAAAAACCTGGGATTTGTCTGCACAATTTATACCAGGGGACTGCTCTGTTACCAGAGTGCCTGGCAGTACCAGCATGTAACAAGCAAGCTCTGATGCAGCAAATTCCTAGCAACTATTTTCTTAGCTGAAGCTCCAGGCATATTGTGCTGCTAAAAGATAATAATGGGGGCTGACTGCCTCAGGTCCTTGGTAGCCAAGGAGCAACTGTTCATTTTTCACGATGTATGGGACCAATATCCCAAGGGGAAGGGTGTTTCCTTTCAGTTCATACACACTGGACCAATGCCAGTTGGCATCCAAGAAAACTCAAGTGTGATGTTCATAATGTTTCTTGAAGTTCATTTTCTGATATGCTTCGAAGTTTTTCTGTTTCTTCACAAATCAATTTCTGGCAGGACTTTCTTCATTCCAGATATTGTAAACCAATCCCTACATTTTTCCTTTCTAAATAGTTAACTGACTGAAAGTTAAAATCAAGCTGTTGGTTATCTGGATGTTGATTACGGAAAGCCAGACTCCTTTATTCCTTCAGCTGTGCAGAAATATAGCTTGTGAAAAGAGGTCACGGTTTAGTTACCTTTGGTTGAACACATCACTTCTGTAAAAGTTAAGCAAAGCAGCTGAATGTTTATATTTGCTATGAAAATAAATGTCACACATTTCTGATTCCTTTCACACATACAACCTTATGGCACAAGAAACAAAACATAGGATTTCATTTTGTAGTGCTTTATCTTTTGGTGTCTGTCTCATTGCTCCTTGAGCCTTTTTTGAATTTTGTTCCCAGAGAGAAACATCTTTTCCCAGTAGGCATAGCTTGAGAGGTCTTTTTTTTCCACTATCGTACTTTGAACTTTTAATGCACTGATGAGTTTGCTTGGCTGTTATGAATGTTTCACTTACCCACCAGCAATATCTAGCTTTGGTTATGAGATCAGTACTCAGTGAGATTAATTAGATGCTGATGAGTAAGGAACAGCAAAGATGGAGGCTATTTAAAGAGGAATAAGTTAATAACAAGGGTCTGCCTGCTGCTCTTTTGTCCAGCACGTTGAGCTATTTGCTCAGAATTATTTCAGGCAAGAAGCTGGAGCCATGGCTTATCAGAGTGTAGGCACCTCTGAATGGTGTGTCAAGTTTGGGCAGCCTGCCTGTTTTGTTGTTTGGGTTTCTTTAGTAAAGTGGTACAGAGTAGACTAACTTTTCTATCAATGTGTTAATATTGCTACAATTTTATAAACTGCTCACACATTTGGGATGAAATTTAAAAGGGAGCCAGGAATCTCTGTTAAGTTCTGATGTTGCTTTTGAAAGACCTTTCTTTTACTGACTGAATGCTTGCTTGGTGTAACTTTTTGCCTGTGATGCTTTCAATTTTGTTCCCAAAACTTCTTTGGGAAGCACTGTCTGGTTCTCTGCTCACTGAAGTAACTCTGTCCAACCAAATGACACTGTGTGATATAAAATAGACATCAGTATAAATGAAGGAAAGCTGAAGCCCATGGGGTTTTTTTTATGCTGAGCTTTATGCAGTAGAGCATAGAGCTAACATGGCTCAGCTTTGGAGTGCATTGGCATAATTCCTGTGTAACACTAATTGTCATTGTTATTAGTGAAGTCACATGCATTCATCCCAGTTCTTTGCATATTTTGTAATGTGCTAAATTACTGATCCATCTTGTTTGCAGATTTATTTTTAAGGGGGTCAGAAACAGGTAATATGTTGCTACACATTTCTTTTCTGGATCATAACCAGAGACTGGAGAAAAGATGTGATAGAGTGAAAAGAGGTAATAGGTAAAATTGCTACCCATGAATTTTTTTCTGTGATTTGTCTTTCTCCTGCTTTTTGTGAAGAAGCGAAGACATTTAAAAACTGAAACACAAGTAATTTTAGCACTGGTTTTGGCTTACTCTTTAGAGGTGCAGAGAGGGGAACAATTTGATATGTTAAGTACAATAAAATATTTCACAAGGAGAATTTCTGAACTTGCAATAGTGCATGCTTTGACATTGTGTCCTTTTTTGTACTTACATAATGACTACCTAATCAGTTGAATTATGGTGGTTTCATTTCCTACTTAGCAGCAAGAATTATATTTTAGGATATGACAGATCTTTCTGGAGGATTTTATCACATAGTTCCTCATTGAGGGAATTTGATGTTTGCCATATCCTTATCAACAGGAAAAAAACTGATAATAATGAAATGAAATATTTCATTTCATTTCAGAGAATGTTTGAATAGCAAGATGCACATTGCCAAGCTCTCGATATTTGAAAACAGTCTTGTCTTTTACAGTGAGGGAAAAGGTGTCCAATTCCACCATAACAGTAGGCCTTTCTTTATAAGAAGAGGAAATGGTGGTGAGAGGATGGATGGATGGATGGTTGGTTGTGCAAAGTCAGCCTCAAGGAATTTCTCTTTCCTTCAGCCTTGTGATGATTCCACACTTGGAAGACCAACCATATTTGCCTGATCAATGCCACCAAGTGCTTTTCTTACCTTAGGTGAACAGGGTGGTAAAGCAGGGTGCAGACATTTAGGAAGACAGTAGATTTAAAGCTCTGGCAATTAGAAGAGCAGAAGGAAACCTACAACCCAAAGGCCTTTGATGGCTGACATTGCAGCGGTGTCTGCTCCAGCCATAACTAAACAATGTCACCAGCAGGGCTTCTGAAGTCATTCACTTCTGGAGTTAAATACATCCAATATACAATACCAGCATGGTTTTCAGTGAAGTTGTGGAGTCTTCTGTGCTTTATATCCTGCTTCCCTGCTGGCTAACCATCAGATATGGAAATGGATCATTTTTTAACAGTTAAGTGTATTTTCCGTACCCTACTACAACCAGCCTTTGATAGGAAATGAAGCTGCAAAGTGATGATTATGAGAGACATTCATCTCAGTTCAGTTAAATTATAAAGTACATTAGGACCAGGTGAGATAGAGTAGCATCCTCTACTGATTAGTGAAAGGATGTTTGGGACATTAACCTTTATAAATTATGGTGACCTTTCCTAAAGGGATAATAACTCTAAAATAAAGGAGAAAAGGCATATGTGAGGGGTGGGGGGGGCGGGAACTGAAATTTCTGGTACCTGTTATTGTTTAACTGATATGTCTCTTTACAGATGAAACTCTAGCATTGAAAAATGGTGTCTTGAGTATGTTTGCAAGGGGAAAGTATTTGCCAAGTGGCTGTAAAGGATCCTCTCTTTTTCTTCCCCCTTCTGCTAAGCCTCAGAAGAAGAAGGGGGAAAACCTTTCCAGTGTCCTATCTGTGGTTTGGTTATCAAGAGGAAGAGTTACTGGAAACGGCACATGGTGATTCACACAGGGCTGAAGAGCCATCAGTGTCCACTCTGTCCCTTTCGCTGTGCACGCAAGGACAATCTCAAGTCACACATGAAGGTAAGAGAAGTGTTACTGACAGTTAAAGTACTCAAAGGATTGGTCAAAAAACACAATGTACTATGAATGATGCGTGTTTTTAAGTAGAGACCAGAAAAAGAGAAAGAAATAACTTCTATTCCCGTGTTTGCCTTTCCAACTGTATTGGGTTACATGAACTTGGTGCAGCAAACTGTCTGTGACCAACTCAGTTCTGGAGCTGGGACCAGCAGGTGCAGGGATGTTGGTTGGGATGCGCTATGCAGTCACATCAATGCTGCTTTACAGGATGCCAGCTGGTAACTCTGCATGCCAGTGAATCACACTGACTGGGCAAACCAGCATGGCCAGGGCCAGCAGGGATCTATACACTGCTTTCTACAGGCGGCCCTGCAGTATTAACTTCTTTCTTCTTGTAGTTTTGATCTGCAGGCACTTCAGCAGTGAATCATCCAAACCAAACTGAATGACAGATCATACTGTAATGTTTTGTTTTCAAGTGTTTCCATTAAGTTTAGAGTGGGCTTTTAACTTGACCTTGGTTTCAGTCTCAAACTGAAGATGACCTTTTGAAGGAAGGAACATCTGTGTTGATACAGAAAAATATAAAAATGTTAAGAAACTCAGTATCTGCTAAATGGTACCTGTCCTATTAGTCCTTTTGATGAAGCTGAAGTTAAAAAAAAATTCCCTTTTTAATGCGGTTGAGTTTTGTAATAATAGTGAAATGTTTTCTTATAGTAAGCATTTAGTCTGTTCTGGACCAATGTGTGCAACAGAGTACCAAACTGATGTGAAAGGGGCAGAAATACCTGTTCAAGTTTCATATATGCTCTTGCAGAATCCCACTGGACAGGAGTCTGACCTTGCTTATGCTCAAGTAACTATTTACTTCAGTGTAAATTATTCAGATTCCACTGATGACAACAGCAGATCTTGCCTTGTTTTAGGTCATTGCTGGGTCTGAAATCATCCCCCTAAAGTCTGAGAGGTCATTCCTTAACAATTCAGCTGTAAATCAATGCACTATTCCCAGGCATCCTTGGTGTATCAGGCTAATCTTTATCAAGTAGACTTGGTGTTTATGGCTCTTTCTACTGTGTGTTGATTAGAGGGCACAGATGGCCATCCTAAGTAGAAGATGAATAGATAGAATGGGAACAGAGCATGAAAAGAAACTGGTTTGGTTTTATTATTATTGTTTTTAGCTGTTGACAGCCTGCACAGAAGAATGCATCACCTACAAGCTTGCTATTCCCTGTTGTTGTCCCCTGCTTTGTAAAGGACATCCCTGTTATTTCCTGCAGAAGTACTTGTTCTCTGCTTTTTTTTTTTTTGCCTTTTTGACAAAAGTTGTTGATTGCAGGTTGAGGGCCTATCCTTTCCTTTTTTTGCATGGTGATTTCTGTAGGTGGTCACAGGTAGGAAGTTGGGGAAAACTGTCTGTGTGCTCTCAAATTGATGGCTGGCTGAGGCTCTTG